>NC_136427.1:153591217-154316217 GCF_052849685.1 Lactuca virosa | reverse complement strand
TCATTAAGCCCTTGAACTCTCATCCCATCGACCCAAAACACAGCTCTGATGTCCAAATGTGGACAAACCACGTAAAGTTTCGAACTTTACATCCATGCATGCTTGACATACCCTCGAAGGTCGCTTCATAGTGGACATATTGCAAGAATGGGACCTGGAGACTATTAAAGTCTCCAACTTTAATCCTCTAGAGGTCTTATAGAGGCAAGATCTACAATCTCAACCTCTGGAAACCTCTTTTCTTTGGACATCCAAGCCAAAGTCCCAAAACCAAGCCCGAAACTACTAAAGATGAGATCTAATAAGCTACATGTCAAGGTTGTAACTTTATACCTCCAAGATGCAACCTTTGATGTATAGTTTCTGGATCCAAGTTTACTCCTCCAAGCTTGATACTTCTCTCTTCAAAGCTTCCTTCAAAGATCTCATACAATCACTCATACACTCACAAAAATCATTGAGCAAGAAGGAAAGCGATTCTAGGGTTTTCTCTTCGCAAAGGGGGATGGTAAGGAGGCCAGCCCTAGGAGTTAATGTTCTTTACATAGGATGCAATGCCCGAAAATTAGGTTTTTCATTTCCAGCGTCAACACATCGAGTTGGGGCTCCCCAACTCGTCGAGTAGGTCCCTCAATCGACGCGGATGGAAAGCTTTTTACTCGTCGAGTTGGAGCCTCCCAACTCGTTGAGTTCCTTCCAATATTTAAAAATAATTAGAATAAATTCATACCTGAACCAAGCGTTACAAATCTCCCCCAGTTGAACTAGACTTCATCCTCGAAGTCTGCTGATGCAAAAAGGTCGGGATGATGCTTCCTCATCTCCTCCTCCGGCTCCCAGGTCCATTTGGAGCCTCTTCGGTGTTGCCATTGCACCTTCACGAGCTTCACTTCCTTGTTTCGTAGGGCTTTGGTCTTCCAGTCTAAAATCGCTATTGGTTTCTCCACGTAATTCAGGCTCTCATCAATCTGTATATCATCCAAGGAAATGATTGTAGTCTCATCAGTGACACACTTCCAAAGTTGAGACACGTGGAAGGTGTTGTGGACCTGACTAAGCTCGACCGGTAGGTCCAATCGATAGGTTACCTTGCCCACCCGGATAGAAATCCTGAACGGCCAATAAACCGGGGCCCTAGCTTGCCCCTCTTCCGAAACCGGATGACACCCTTCCATGGTGACACTTTCAGAAACATGAAGTCCCCCACCTGAAACTCGAGATCTGAGCGTCGCCGATCAACATAACTTTTCTGACGGCTCTGGGCGACTCGTAGCCTGTCGCGCACCTGCTGGATCAACTCGGTAGTCTTGAGCACCACCTCGGTTCTTCCCATGACTCGGTGCTCTACCTCTCCCCAACATACGGGAGTCCTGCACCTCCATCGTTAGAACATCTCAAACGGGGGTCAGTCAATACTAGCATGATAACTATTGTTATATGAAAACTCTGCTAGTGGGAGGTATGTATCCCAACTCCCTCCAAAATCCAATACGCACGCTCGTAGCATATCCTCGACCGTCTGAATCGTCCGCTCGCTCTTACCATCGGTATGAGGGCGGTAAGCGGTGCTAAAATGTAACTGGGTGCCCAATTCTTCATGGAACTTCCTCCAACACCTGGAGGTGAATCGGACATCGCAGCCCGAGACCACGGATACCGGCACTCCGTGCCTAACCACCACCTCTCGCACGTATATATCTACTAACTTTTCAACGGAGATACTCTCGGGGATCGGAATAAAATGGGCACTCTTCGTCAACCTGTCTACAATGACCCAAATGGAATCTACACCCCTTTCCGTCCTCGGTAACTTAGTAATAAACTCCACAGTGATCTCTTCCCTTTTCCACATGGGAATGGGTAGCGGTTGAACCTTGCCGTGAGGCTTCTAATGTTCAGCCTTGACCTTCCTGTAGGTCAAGCACCGCTCCACAAGTTATGCGATTTCCCGCTTCATGTAGGGCCGCCAGTAACTCAACCTCAGATCCCTATACATCTTTGTGGCCCCCGGATGAATAGAGAACTTGGATTTGTGTGTCTCCTCCAAGATCTTTTGCCTCATGCCCCCAAATAACGGTACCCACACCCTGCCACACTGTGTCAAAAGACCTCGACCATCCTGAACAAACAAGGGAATATGGCCCCGAATCCGCTCTATCTTCCAATTCTCTTTCTTCAAACCCTCCACCTGGGCCTCCTTGATCATATCCAACAAGGGGGAATCACCGTCATCCTCAAACAGACATCTCTAATCAGAGCACTCACCGCCTTGCGGTTCAAGGCATCGGGCACCACGTTGGCATTCCCTGGATGATATAAAATCTCGCAGTCATAATCTTTTGGTACATCCAACCACCTCCTATGTCGCATGTTGAGGTTCTGATGATCCATCAAATACTTCAAACTTTTGTGGTCAGTAAAAATAGTGCACCAGACTTCGTATAGGTAATGCCTCCAGATCTTGAGGGCAAACACCACCGCCCCCAATTCCAGGTCGTGAGTGGGGTAGTTCGCCTCATGAGGCTTCAGCTGCCTCGAGGCGTACGCGATCACATGCCCCCTCTGTATCAAAACAACCCCAATTGGAACTGAAACTTCAATTTTTTTTAAATTAATATGAATCTATTTTTCAGGAGTACCAAAAAATATGAATTTGATATATTTTTAATTTTTTTTGATAAAAAATAGACATTAACTTAAAAAAACAAAGAAAATGAAGTGAGTTTTTTTGAAAAAAAAAATCATTTTTTATATATGAATATGTGTCTCTATGGAAAGAGTACGAAAAATTATGAACAACGGTATATTCGGTTTTTTTCGATAAAAAACATGGTAAAAAAATTAAACTAAAAAAAATAGGTTTTGTTATAATCTGGTGCATGTGCGTCAATTGTAAAAGTTCACAACCATTCTTTTTTCTGTGATCGCTTTAAATCTGGTGCATGTGGGTTTCTTCCTTGGTTCATTATATATATATATATATATATATATATATATATATATATATATATATATATATATATATATATATATAGAGAGAGAGAGAGAGAGAGAGAGTTAGGTTCATATGTTTCCTACAACTATTGTATGCATATATGGACCAATGAGATTTTAGAAAAATAAATAAATATTTAATAATGCATATAAGGGTATTCTTGGAACTTTATATATAATCAACTTTAAAAACCAAAAATAATCCCTTAAATCTTGGATGTTACTAAAATCTCTTTTACCAAAATCATGCTAGCTTTCTCCCCTCTTTAAAGGAGTCAATGACATCATATTTTATCCCATTCTAAATTCCTAAACCCCCGACGATCAAAAAAGAGAGGACCGTCGGAATTGGCCTCATATTTTGGCGATGATATGCTATCGGCGACGACCGTACTGCCCAAGACAATCTCCTCCTACTCTGCCTCATCATCCTCATTCCCTGAAAGGCATTATCACCTTCTGCAACCTCATCTTTCCAGGTAACTCCTTTCAATGGCATTCAAACTTTCAGATTCTACTACAGTGAGTTTTTTTGTTGATGCATCTGATGGTGTTGAGGTTCCACAATCAGCGTCACCCTCTTTCCTTACAGTTAGCGGCGTCGTCGTCATTCCCCTACTCCTACGATAACCCTAATTATCCAATTCATCAATGCTAAATTCCAATTCTTCTAACCCTAATCATCCTTCTCCATCTATTTCTTTAAAATCCTCGGTCGACCATCAACACCCTCATCAGTTTGATTTTCGCAACCTCAATTCCATGTCCATGCTTATCTTTCTCGGGTATCTCTCTTCTCCCCTCCCCCCTCTCTCAAGTGTTAGTTTTTTGAAGTAATATTCTGATTTATATTAATGTTTTTCTCAGTTTTGCAAAAATCGGTCTTGGCGGCCGATTAATCGGCGATTAATCGTTTGGCGGCCTCGAACCGATTACGATTAGGGTGCTTGGCGGAAATTGGTCAAAATCGGTCAAACTCGGGCTTGACGGTCCTTGGCGGCCTTGGCGGTCCTCGGCGGTCATAGGCGGGAAATATTTGAAAAATTCAAAAAAAAATAATTTTCAAATATTACACCAAAATTTTAAAATTTTAAGCTTTCAAATTTTAAAATATTATACTAAAATTTTTAAAATTTTAAAATTTTAAAATTTAAAATTTCCAAATACTTAATTTTTTAGGAAATATTAATTTTTTAAATAATTTTATTAATAATTTAGGGTCCCCGATTAATCGCCGATTAATCTCCGCCGAGTCTGATTAATCGCTTATCGTCAGAATATATGTGCTATTTGGTGCAAATATGGTTTGAAATCGGAACAAATCATGCAATTTTGATTTGGTTGTTCATCACAATGTTCTTTTTTTACTATGCATGTTACATTTGGCCTTGTCACCTTTGTTTTCTGTTTATAAATTTCGGTTCAAATTGGCATCAAGGGTTGTATATATCTCATTTTTTTGTTTTATAAGATAGGGGAACATACTTGATACTAAATGAACAATTTAGTGAATGACAGAAGAAAACCATATGAAGTAAGAACTATGGTTCCTTTTTATCTTTGTAATTTTGTTTGATGATAATCCAATTTTTCTCCTTATGTTCTTATTTGTTTGATGACAATCGTGTTTTGCTATCATTGCACCGGTAAGAATACACCTATTTTGGTTAATTATTTATATGTTAATATTGCATTTTGATGGAATTTTACTATTGCATTATGATAGAATTTTACTATTTATATGTTGAGAATGCGTTTTGATAGAATTTTCCTATTTATAGTTGATGAGTGTGCATCACCAAGATATTTGACTTAAATTTAGTTTCTTTTTAACATTTGCAAGGATCATTGTTCAAACTAATGATTTTTCTTGGATGTGAAGGATTAAGCTATTTGAAATTCATAGATGTTGCGTGAAATTGAAAGACCAAGGGATTGAAGTTGTCTTCCACCATGGTGCTGCCTTGTTATAGAATGGAGATTTTCAAGAATGGCATTCTATTCTTATAGAATAGAGAATCTAAAGAATCTAACCATGTAGTTTGTATTCTGTCAGAATTAATAGCAATACATGTTTTATGCACTAAATTTATAGTTTTATTCTCTTAGAATGCACTGAACTTTTTAATATGTGAAAGTTGATTATGTTTTCTTTGTGGGTTTATGTTTTGAAGAGGCTGCCATTGACTTGGAAAATGATGAAAAGATGGAGAATGAGAGTGTATTATAGCAGAATGCATTCTTAATAATAATATTCTTTCAGAATGGATTAATGTTTTTGTTAGATTTTGATGTTTTTTTTCCATTTTAACCATTTGTAGCTTTAATATTTCTGAATAAATGGAATTTGTAAACCACTATTAGTCATATTTTTATTACAATGAATGTAATAATGGTTTATAGTATTGTTCCTTACGAATGAATATAGTTGGTGATTCTTAAAGAATAAAATTTGTATTCTTTAAAAAATGTTATTCTTGATAACATATTGTATAATTCTTTAAGCATGTTTATTATAAAAAAATATCTTGAATGGAACCATATTCTGCAAGAATAAAATCGAAAATGTATTTACTAGTTTATGGTTGATTTTCTTTCAGTCTGATAGAATAAAATCGGTTATTATTAAAAATTATATTAGAATTTCATTTTAATTAATTTTTAAAATTCAGATTTTTTAAAATAAGGGAATTAATGATCCCTTAAAATCTGAAAATTTCCTTTTTTTAGTATAGGTTAATTAACCAAAATACCCTTTATGTTGAAATTTGTATTATTATATGATATATGTTACCCTATTGTAACATTATAGATCTTCAGATCATGACCATTGATTCTACTCATCCGTTGGTCTAAAATTGTTTCTTAGAAACACACAATAGATGTATGAAACACATGAACCTAACCTTATATATATATATATATATATATATATATATATATATATATATATATATATATATATATATATATATATATATATATATATATATATATATATATATGGTCCGGTTTCTGTGAGAACTCATTTTAAAGTGAGGACTTATGAGGACACATTAAAAAATTGAAAAAAAAAATCTAAAGGAATACAAATCATAAAATCGAGCATAGATCTCTGTCCGAGAGAAAAAAAATTGCATCATTAAAATTGATCTATGATTCAATTTTAATTTTTTATTTTGCATCATTATGATCCATGATTCAATTTTAATGATCCAAATTTTTTTTTTCCAATTTTAATGATCCAAATTTTTTTTTTTCCAATTTTTTTTCTCCCGGACATAGATCTATGCTCGATTTTATGATTTGTATTTTTTTTTCAATTTTTTTAAGGTGTTCTCACGAGTACTCACTTTAAAATGAGTCCTCACCCGATCCTATATATATATATATATATATATATATATATATATATATATATATATATATATATATATATATATATATATATATATATATATATATATATATATATATATATATATATAGGGAAAGGTTATTTGGAAAACAAAAAAACCCTAAAAATCATAAAAATGCATAAAAAATACTTAGAGATCACAAAAAACTTTTTTTTTGAATTTCTTTTATGAAAAAATCGCAACTTTTTTAATAAAATCGCTGAAAAAAAAATAAAAAATCAATTTTTTTTTTATAAAAAAAAAAAGAGGTTTTTTTTCAAAAAAAAATTCAGCGATTTTGTATTAAAAACAGCGATTTTTTTCATAAAAAAATTCAAAAAACAGTTTTGTGATCTCTAAGTATTTTTTTTATGTATTTTTATGATTTTTAGGGTTTTTTGTTTTCCATAGAACCTAAACCTATATATATATATATATATATATATATATATATATATATATATATATATATATATATATATATATATATATATAGGGAAGGGTTATTTGGAAAACAAAAAAACCCTAAAAATCATAAAAATGCATAAAAAAATACTTAGAGATATATATATATATATATATATATATATATATATATATATATATATATATATATATATATATATATATAGGGAAGGGTTATTTGGAAAACAAAAAAACCCTAAAAATCATAAAAATGCATAAAAAAATACTTAGAGATCACAAAAAACTTTTTTTTGAATTTTTTTTATGAAAAAATCGCAACTTTTTTAATAAAATCGCTGAAAAAAAAATAAAAAATCAATTTTTATTTATAAAAAAAAAAGAGGTTTTTTTTCAAAAAAAATTTCAGCGATTTTGTATTAAAAGCAGCGATTTTTTTCATAAAAAAATTCAAAAAACAGTTTTGTGATCTCTAAGTATTTTTTTTTATGTATTTTTATGATTTTTAGGGTTTTTTGTGAATAGTACTTGTTTGGCTAGCCTATTTACTTTAGATATGTTCCGGATCGATGTTGACAATTGTGGAAGAAGTTCGGCGAGGAAATGATAAAGCTTGTTTGTTGTGTGGGTGGAACAATGTAATTATAATCATAACGAAAACGAATGGTAAGGCTTAGAATTGACCATGTAGACAAGTAGAAGATACAGCCCCCTCATTATCTTACGTATCCAATCTGTAAAGTTTTATCTTGTCTCCAACAGGGCCACGCCACACTAGTTTAGTGTGGTTACTTCGTCGTGTGAATATAAAACATATTTTTGAATGGCTGAATATTAAAAAAAAAATACGAATTAGCAAAGAAGTTTGAATATATTAAGAAACATCCCGTGCCTAGCAAATCATTAAACACAAAAAAACATAAGAGTACAAAAAGATAATAGAAAAATAAAGAGAGAAAGACACCAATCTACCCAAAGGGATATGGACTTTTTTACCCCTAAACTTCCTCCAAAACATACAAGATTTTGATGTCAACAAACCCAATTAACAATATATTTTTTTTACTGTTAAACCACCTGAGAGATCTTTTATAGATCCTACTATTATATTATTCCTTTTTTTAACACCAAATGGAATTTCGCTAACGCCAAAACATCCAACAAAAAGTGACAACAATTGCTTCAAGAGTAGAATTGTTGTGAGTTGGAAGCGGAATGGTATTTATCCACGAGATCATATCTACAAACATACCGAATACTAGAATTTGCAAAGCGGCCAAGATATCAGGGGCAGTCAGGATAGACTGAAGGCCTGAGAGGTGGTCTGAGAGGTGGTCTAGATAGGTTGTAGGTCATGCGAGGCGGTCCAATCAAGCTAAATGATCATATATGGATGTTGTTATCTGTATGATTATGTGTGGTACTTTCGGGGAACTCATTAAGTTTTGACTTACAGTTTGATTGCTATGACTTCAGGTACTTCAGTGGATAAGGGCATGGCGAAGGCTTTATCGTGCGCATCCTTCGGATTTTATGAGATTTGATTTTGGGCAACTCTTATTTATCCTTTTGACATTTGGTAACTATGTTTTGTAAACATTTATGGTTTGTGGATTGGTATTGAAATTGAAATTTTTACCTTGATTTTTGGGATGTTACAGTTTGTTTATTTAAATTTGTAGGGTTCTTGTTGCACGGTCATAGTTTTATGGTATAGGTTTAGACATGTTTATACAACTTGTATTATCATTATCTTATCTCAATCGCAACATATAATCAAACCTTAAAAATTAAACTTCATGTGGTGAAATAGGGTTCTTAAATTCACCTCATGATTTCCTACTTCTAATCCATAAAAACAAAATGATTAGTATGTTACCTTATTTCCTTTTGCTAGATATCAAAACTCCTTTATTTTGATCTTGATTTTTCTTGGAATCAACCACCACACACATTTTACACCAAGAACACATACATATGAAGTTTTAGAGGGATTTTGGGTGAAAATGAGTTAGTCTTGACCGTAATTGGATAATATGATGTGTTCCATATATCCACATGTAACTACAAGAGTTAGATAACATGCAATAAAATTTTAGCCTCTGGGACTATTCCACGCACCGTTGTGGTGGAGGTGGTCTGGTTCACTCGCCGGTTAACTCGTCGGTTAAAGCTTGGTCAACATGCTAATGCAGCCATCATGACTTAGGCATGAGATCCTATGCAATCCACATGACTTGTGGGTATTTAGATCCTGTTTGTTTGATGTGGTACAGTACACTTCATGGCGAGGCATGTGTGGCCGTTTTTCCATATTTAGATAATTTCAGTTTTTTTTCCCTTAGGTCCTTTTAATTTTTCCTCATCTTGTAATGCCCATACCTTATTGTTGGGTTTTTATTAAAGAAATAATCCAATTTTAGTGACAAAATTTGACGTACACTACAAGAAAAAGACAATTTTACGACGCTCATACCACGACACTCATTGATTTATGTTACGCAAAAGAGAGTGACATAAAAAAAGTGTCATCTCTTCAAAAATTTTAAGCATTTATGCCACGCATTATTGTGTGCCCTTAAATTAGTGTCTCTAGAAAAGAAATTAAAAACACGGAGGGCGCTTTATTTTAAACGTGCGTCCTCTATACCTGTCGCTTTATAATTTTAATGAAACGAGCGTTTAGCAGAGGGGGAAACGAAATCTCCAAAATTTTGAAAACCCATATTCTACCTTCTTTCTATCTTTCATCTTCGCAGTTGACTCTCCCCTCTCCCTCCTTCTCTCTTCTCTCCGATCCGCTTCTCCGCCACTCCTGACCTCCTTCTTATCGGTCTCATCAAATATTGTGTCCCCTCCTTAATACCTTGCAGGAATCTAAAAACTAGAAAACCTCGTCCTCACAAAGTCTAGGAAACTAGGGTTTTTTTCATCCCTCAAAGAACGACCCACATCCTCCATAGATCGATCTCTATCGCTTTATTTCTCACAAGATATCGAACACTTTAAATTCATAGGGCCACAAAATCGACTATTGCTTGAACTAGGGTTTTGATTTCGTATCACATAACCCTTCCTCAATCTGTTCTCCCTGTTCAATCGATTCGCTGGTTTTGCTCGACTCCCGCTCACGCCGACCATCGATGTTCAATCGTCGACCATCGCCGCAACTATAAGTCTTTATCTTCAAGTCTTTATCTTCAAGTCTTTATCGAAGGTTTAATCGAAGGTTCATCTGTTATGTAAGACTTTATCGATGTTCAATCGTCGCTCACGCCGACCATCGATGTTCAATTGATTTGTGTGTACTCAGAACTCAGGAAGACTGTAGACGCGGGTGAAGGCAGAGAGAGAGAGAGAGAGAGAGAGAGACTCTGCACTTCTCCATCGATGACGTCCGATGAAACTGAGTAAGTCTTACATCTTGTTTTCTCTCTGGAGTTCCATTTTGGTTTACACCTGAAAAGAAATTAAAAATATGATATTCTTGTGATCTTGTCATCCCATAACTTTTCTTTTTTCAGAACATTATAAGAAATGTTTCTTTTCTTCAGTGATTAGAGTTTATGTTGTTTAAGTATGTTCCTTTTTCATGGTTTCAGTTGAATACCCGACTGGAAAAGCCACTGCGATGTTTATTGAGAGCTTCCACAGTTCCACATTATCACTGGTGTCGACCATGCAAGGTATGTCAATTTCTCAAAATTGTTGATAGTCTTTCAACTCATTAAGCTATTTGATGATGTTATCTATAAAAAAGGAAACTGAAGGAATCATAATTAGTCTTGTATTTGATTGGTATAAATTGGAATGAATTCAATGCACTTAACATGTTTGATGAAATGCCTCTATGGAACATGAACAATTTTTTTAGATATATGTTGATAAATGTAAGGGAGAGCACAATACATAGACCAGTTGTTGGTAAGTTAAAACAAATCTCAGTTCATCCCCTTAATTTCCCTGTTGCTGCTGGTAAGTTAAAACAAATCTCATTTCATATTCCTTCACTCTTATCGATTACTTGCTAGTTGCTACATAAATTCGATCGGTAGTGAAATTCATTTGTTTTGATGATCAATTTTCATGGGGTTTCCATGTTCCGAGATTATCGATCATATGTCTCCTACCTAGTTCGTAAAGAAGTTGTACGCATTCAAAAGATCGAATTTCGATTTCGCAGTTGGTATGCAATCTTCTGGTCAGATTTTAGAAGTTGAACATATGTATCTTCTAGTTCCTGTGAATTTCATCTTTATAGGATTTGAAGGGAGTGGCAATCAAGGTATATAACATAGCATTTGATTTTAGTGACTTAATTCTTGGAGTTTGAACTAATTTAGTGTGCTCATGGGTACTTTTTTATGACATTGATACAGTCTTTAAGCTACACACAGATGAACTTGAGAGATGGTTTACAAAAATTGATCATATATTTGAACACACTAGGATTCCACAAGATGTAGATGTTCTTGCTCCATTCTACAAAAACAGGGTAGATAGAGATCATCATCATCATCATCTTCCTCTTGTTAGTCACCTAAATTACAAGTAATCTCTCTTACTCATTTTCCCTTTATTTTATGTTTATTGTTTTTTGTTATTTACTAAGAATACATATTCTCATATACTCCTGCAGCTTCTCTGTTCATGCTATCCAAATGGGCGAAAAAGTCAATTCCATTTTGAGCATGCTATTGCTGTCCTCTCTCGTAAGGATGATGTTAATCATACCAGGTAGATTACAGAGGACACCCCTCAACCTTGGAACCATTACACATTACCCCCCTGTAGTTCTGAATTGTTCTTATGGGGTTATGTATCCACATTTTAAACGAATGTAACAAAAATTGCTTATTTTTTTATTCAAATTTGGTGAAATTGAAGATAAAAATTGAGCTTAACTCTTAACATAATGATGATAATACTATTGCTAATCATTTGGCTGCATCTTGTATGGAAATGCTTTTAGTTGATATTTTTTTTATATAAAATTTTGCAGGAGAGGATTGTCAGAAAGTGAAATAAATTTTCTTAAACAGGTACTTTCCTTTACATTGTAGCTTTAAAATGTATATCTTTTCTTGACCTTTGTCATATGATCTCATTTACCTTTTATAATACTTAATATTTTATTGGATAAACAATTACACATGCACAATGCACACACTACATTACTTCTTAATTCGTATATTTACAGTTTTGACCCTAGATATGTTCTTATCAGAGAATTGGCTAATGTGGAAAAGACCATTGGTGCAGTTGCAGGTATTGTTAGGTTTAATCACTTTTGAATAGAAGGGTAAAATGGTCATTTACTCACATTCATACAGTTTAGATATCATTTCCATAAATCATGCTGTTCAAAAACTAATGAACACATTCCTGAAGTCTATGAGCTAGCATTTGTCTTTGTTATTATGTTTATTTACTAATTTTGCTCTTTGTTGATATCAGAAATTACTGAAGAAGAGGCTGAAGATCACTTGCAAGATGCAATTCAGGAAAAGTTTGTTGCATTTGGGGATGTATGTATTCTAACTACTATACAATCTTATCAAATATCATATTCTTCATTTTAGAGAACATTAATCTCTGTTAGTTTTTATTTATTTATTTATCCTGTTATGTGTTGGATTACAGCAGTGAAAGGAGCATTAAAAATAAAAAACAAAAACAAAAAGATAATTCTCTCCTTATTATCATATGCCTAATATATTCTGTACTTCAATTTGCAGAAAGATCATCAAGCAATAGATATCATTTTAGCAGAGATCGATATATATGAGCTTTTTGCTTTCAAACATTGTTGGGGAAGAAGGGTGAAACTTGCTCTTTGCGAAGGTAATTTTTTTTCTTAATGTATTATCCTCTATATTCTTGATATTTTCCCACTTTTTAAATCTTTTATCAAATTCTCACTTTTGGATACAGAGCTTGATGAGAGAATGCGTGACCTAAAATCAGAGCTCCAGTCTTTTGAAAGTGATGAATCTGTTGAAATCCATAAACAAAAAGCTATAGATGCTTGATGAGAGAATCTTTTGAAATCCAGTCCTTTGTGAGTAATATAAAGGAAGCTAATCAATGCATCAAGTATCTTCTTGAAATGGTAATATAAAGGAATCGATTTGATGATTGAGTTTTTTTTTTGGTCTGTTTTGCTTCATAACTTGAAATTGAGTATTTTTTTACATCAAAATGATTTTTTTTTGGATTGCTAATCGGTGCAAATTGTTTCCTTTTTAGGGGCTGGGTAATTGAGATAAGAGTTGGGGATATGTGAATCAATCTAAAGGCCCCACATATTAGATACTTGACAAATCACCAAAGAATGAAGTTTGACTGAAAGAAACCCTCAATACTGCCTATAATTGAAAAAGTATGATCCTCTCTCTCTCTCTCTCTCTCACACACACACACATACATGCATATCAGTATCAGTGTATTACAATACTTCCTTGTATATATGTATACAGGCCAAGGTTATACACATCTAGCACTGCATTTGAAACAAAACGAAATGTTGGAGGTGGCCATAAGAAAAGGTAAGCAAAGGGTAATTTGGTATTTGTTGCTGTTATTGTGTATTACAATACTTCCTTGTATATATGTATAAAGTTTGTTCTTATTCAAATTTGCCTTTTACCATTGATTTCCTTATTGAGGCATTGTACTTTGAAAATGTTAATTCTTACCTTTTGTCCATGTAGGATCCACCAGGAACAGGAAAAACACAAACAATTCTTGGGCTTCTTAGTGCCATATTACATACCAACTGAGTATCTAAGTCTCTTAGTAACTTTGTAAGACATTGATTACTTGAGGGTATTTTAGTAACATTGTAAGAGATTGATTACTTGAGGGTACTTATGGTATATAATGTTATATTCTTTTGTTAACATGGTCCTTAGTGCAATGATTTATCTTTATTGTTTATGGTAAGACTGACTTACTCTTATACATATATATAAATATTAAACCTATAATATTATAATAGTAAGGGTTGAATTTTAAACTATTAAAATTCTAAGGGTTGGAATTAAAGTATACATGGGGGGTAACTTTAAAAATTCCAAAACTTGAGGGCAAGTTTTGAACAATTCAAAAACTTTTGGAATCCATAACATATGAGTTTAATATAGGTTTTAAAGACTTTAATGAAGAAACTTTTGAAAATCCATAACTTGAGGACAAGTTATGGAGGTCATAAAACAATTTATGGGAAAAAGACTCTTCAAGTTTATAACCTATGGCTTTAATGATTCTTTTAAAAGGAAAAACTTTTGGTTTTCCATATCTTGAGGACAAGTTATGGAGTCCATTAAAAAATCATTAAGATCACCAATTAAACTAACAAACATGTCAAGAAAAACTATGATCTAGATTAAATTCATATGAACAAGACAATTCAAATCAAACATTTTTCATGTAATTAGCCTAACCATTAAACTAATACAAAACATGAAACTTTTGACAATTATCTTTTGCATTGGATTAGTATGATCATTACCACATCAAAAATAGGTTTATAAGTTCAAAAACAGCTTAGGGTAATGATCCTAGTCCAATTCTGGCCAACAACCTCTAAAATCTGCATTTTGGAGCACCAACTCGTCGAGTGTATGTACAAACTCGGTGATTTGGTCAGTTTTTAACTGTGGACTCGGCGAGTCCATCAGTGGACTCGGCGAGTCCACAGTCCAGAACAGCAGAAAATCAATTTTTAAAGCATTTTTAAGCAAGTAGCATCAAGTATAATTGAAAACAAGCCTAGTCTCT
Organism: Lactuca virosa; assembly: GCF_052849685.1. Classification (NCBI taxonomy): domain Eukaryota; kingdom Viridiplantae; phylum Streptophyta; class Magnoliopsida; order Asterales; family Asteraceae; genus Lactuca; species Lactuca virosa. The sequence goes on along the minus strand of NC_136427.1, from coordinate 154,301,620 downwards.
GATACCACTTATGGGTTTTGAGCATTCTAACACTCCTAAGGTGTACATGCAACCCTAAATACCTTGGACCTATGTTTTCTCTATTATACATGCAAGCTTGAACTTTCCAAGGTATTACCCTAACTAGCATACAAAACTTTGATACAAGGGTAATAAAACAAGTAAGATGACATACCTTTTATTGTAGTTGGAAGCCTTGGAGTATTTGGCCTTTAAGAGCTTAGCCCCAATAGTGTGGAAGCCTCAAATGAAGTCACAACACATCATGAACAAAGGTGGCTCTTGAGAGAGAATCTCCATGCACCAAAAACGCCTTCATGAACTCCAAGTACAAGTCTATAACCACAAGTGGCGATTTTGAAGGAACACATATTTATATGTGGTGGATTCCAAGGGTAATGAGTATAACCTAAATCCATACCCATGGGTTTTATGATCCATGGTTCATGTGGCCCAACTCTTTATGTATCCATACATAAACTTGGTCCAACATGGATCATAAGCCCAACAAATATAAATATAACTAATTACCATAATTAGCCCCCATAGATTTAATTAGTCTCTTTTGATCACAAAATTAATTCCAAATTAATTCTTGATCAATACTAATTAAAACATATGATTTCATATTAATATATTATAACTTATAATATATTAATAAATCATATATAACCTTATCTCAAGAGTCCATCCTAACAAATTGTCCTGATGATATGCAACCCAAATGGACCATGTTACTCTCGGGTCGAGTACATACCAATAATAGTTATGGGCTTAGACATCTAATCCAACATACAATTGCCAATACAACCCCTAAGAATACAGGGGATGACACACCCTCAAAACATCCGAAGAAATCCTGACCTCTTCCTCCTAAGCTACCCCGACCAATCCTGAGGGCACGCAAGAAAACTCCCCTTCGATCCCAGGTGACATGAGCTAATCCCTGTTTGCAATCCTAATGACAATCTGGCACCCGGCCTTCCCGAGAATATGGTACCTAACTTTCCTTGCAAGATACTCATGCCACATCGATCCAACTGCGCCCACCAGCGCTGAAATACTGCCGCCAACCCCTGCGACCAACTAACCCCGAGTTGGAAATACAACCTAACCTTGGGGTCACAAGCCTGCTCACTCCTTCAAACTCAGAAAACTGAAAAGGGCACAACCCTTTCCAAAGATAATGACATTCCAATCCATCAATCAGTCATTCTATTTCCAGCTGCAAAACTCAGCCGATCATAATCCTCGCTCCCTTCCTGAGTCCCACGACTCGCATCCCGGCCTCCAGCGAAACCCCCGAAGCCTCAAACCAAAACTCACTAGGTCTGCACCAAACAACCAAAATCCATAACGTCACTGGGCTCACACAAAATACCAGGACCATCCTCATGTCTGAGCAGCCACAACCAAAAGATTGGCAGGAACATAACCACTGCTGCGAACCATGGTATCCAACCATGCTACCTTCCCTGACCAGCCCTTAGAATCCTCGAGATCTTCCTCGACTCGAGTATGGATCCTGTGCTTTCAGTAGTACGGGCCAAATACTACCCTCCACACATATCCATACTTTCCTTAAGAATCACCTCGGGTCCTCCAAGACCTAGTCATAAAATATTCCTGAAACCTACTCAATCCGCGAAACACCCACGCTAACATACTCCCTAGGCTATCCTAGGACTCACCTACACCCCCTCTGCCATCAGCTGCTGAAGAACCCCCACCAACGCCAGCTAACCACTTCACGAATACAATTACATGCAACCAGGCTTCAATAATCCTTCAGCTAAAGGACCCATCCCTACAACGGTTGGACTCAGACGAGAGTTGTGCAATAGGCCCAAGTCCTTTATCCTAAGATTATTTAACCCTCATAGCATGTAATTTAATGTATTCATTTGATGGTTAACTCTCATCAACATGGGTCCCACAAAGCACAAAGCAAGAAGCATTCGAGCAGAGAATTCGACTAGCACTAAGATGCAATAACATCAAATATATCCTCCTATGAAATCCTCGACCTCAAACTCCCATCATCTCGCGTGCATCTTCTCCCTGCCCACACTCGCTTAAGTGTGGCTAATCGTTCCTCATGCCGACCCGCTATGAATCGCGCCCAACCAGGGAAACCACCGCTACCTCATCCAATAACGCGACTGGATAGCTGGCCCCATACGCCTCACCCATACCACCTTTGCCACACGACTCTCCATTGGTTCCAGATGACTATCGCATGAATACAATCACATACACCACTGTTTAAACAATCTTAGGATAAAAGATTGAATCCCACAACGTTTGGACTCAGACGAGAGATGCGCAGTAGGACCAAACCTCTCAGCCTAAAATCCTTTAAACCATGCGGCATGTGACTTAGCGTATCCACTTAATAGCCAGTTCACACGCGAAAGAGGCACAAAACATCTAAACAGGAGAACTCTATAGGAACTAAGGCATCATATAATCAGGCAATTCTACCATGCAATTCCAGATGATCCCTAGCCTACTACAAGCATGTTGTTCAACATATCATAACATAACATAAGCTCAAATAACTGTGTGGTAATTTGGGGTCTACTTACTGTCTCCGACTGATCGTACACATCGCATCCTCCTTTGTATTTTGAAAACCATTTGAAAATCATTTTGAAAATCTTTTCCTTAGTTTGAGACTGGATTCACACGAGTGTTCCTCCAATTCACTCAAACCAAGGCTCAGATTCCAACTTGTAACATCCATACAATTTCAGTAAAATTTAAACTTTCCAAAACAATCCTTTTTCTATATAAGTGTTTACAAAACCGTTGTTTCCATAACATTTATTTAAAACCATAATCATTTACACATAGTTTTCAAAACATTCACTTATTAGAATTTCCCAGAGACCATAAGTCCAAAACGCGAGGATGTGTACAGTCACGCCTTCGCCTTGCCAAAAATTTGAAAGACCTCAAACAATAAACTGAAACCGTAAGCACAAAGCTTAGTGAGTTCCCCCAAAGTACCAACACACAACAATAACACATATACAAATAACAAAATGCAATGGATCCATAGCTTACAGACTAGATTATCCCTGAGCCCACAACATAAGTCTGGCTTACCCCCTGGACCCTCAGGTTATGTCTGGCTTGCTCCCCGGCCCACAGTACGAGTCTGGCATGCCCTTCCCGACCCTCAGCTCGTATCTGGAATGTCCATGAGCCCTCAGTATGAGTTGGCATGCCCTTCCCGGCCCTCAAATCATATATGGATTGCTCCAATACCCTCAAGCCCTCAGTACGAGTCTAACATACCATTCGGTCCTCAACTCGTATCGGGAATGCTAATGTGCCCTCAGTATGAGTCTGGCATGCCCTCCCTGGCCCTCAGCTCATATCTGGAATGCTAATGAGTACTCAGTATGAGTCTAGCATGCCCTCCCTGGCCCTCAGCTCATATCTGGAATACTCCAGGGTTTGTTGGCTACAACACGAAGCAGTACAACCTCAACTCAACCCACATAATATGTCGACATGTAACAGATAATATCCTATACAGATAATTAGACAATATTACAGGCAATCCTACAGATCTACCAGACTAGCATATCAATAACTAGCACACTCATGAATATCTATTCCATACTCGGCATATCAACAATATAAGGATATCAACCAAAGGGTCAGAATTGATGCCTTCGACCTTGTTAGTACAGTGAGGAAAAATCACCTTGATTGCAGAAGCTTCGTCGAAGAATCCCTAGCTGCTTCCCCGCCGACTTCCTGAGCTATCATTACCAGGACCAGATAAAATCTTAGTTAATAGGCCAAAACCCTCAAGTTTAGCCCAAGGTCAAACTTGGTCAAAAGTCAACGGTCAACGAAAGTCAAAGTCAACAAGTCAAACTTCAGGCTGAGTACGCCCATCGTACTCAGCTCATACGCATGGCGTACTTACCAATCAGAATCGCGACCCCATACGAGTACGCGCAGCGTACTCGAAGGTACGCCCGGCGTACCGGGCCAAATGACGCTTTTCCATTAAGTGCTTAATCTCTTGATTCCTTTCATCCAACACTCAGATCTAGTCCCACAACATCATTCTAAGTCATAAAGTTTCCACCTTTATGACTTTCCATGTTTAGAAAAGGTCCAAAAGCTAAAACCTTAACTTATCAATCCATTAAGACATCATGACACCCTCATGGAAGGTATAGAAGGATCAAAATTACATTTTTATGGATCCTAAAAGCTCCATAATGAATAAAGTTTCCAACTTTATCCATTAGAATGGTCCAAACCACCAAGATCTAGCCTTTAAGCATCAACTGGGACCAAAAGTGCATCTTTTTCAACTTAATCCAGTAAGTCTAAGTCTCCAACCTTCAGATCTGAATCACAATGATGTTTAGATGGATAAAGTTTCCAACTTTATCCATAACAAGGTCACAAACTTTCAAGATATAAACTTTATGCACTAAAATGACCAAAAGCTCATAACATCCAAAACTAGCTAGATCTAACAAATGCATCATCAAGATTCAAACTTTATACCTCTAGAAGATAGATCAAGGTGAACATAGTCTAGATCTACAAGATCCAATGCAACCAACACTTCTACAAGAAGTTCCTTATTCTCCAAGGTGCACCATGCATACTCCAAAGCACTCAAAATCACCTTCTTTTAGCTCAAAAGGCTCATCTAAGGTTAGGGTTTCATGAAAGGGGTGTTGGAGGGGTGGAGGCTGAGAATGGAGTGGGTTTAGGGGAGTTAAGGAGCTTAAATAGGGCTTAAACCACGAAAATAGGGTTTGGGCACTTATTGCGTACGCTCAACGTACTCATGGTACGCCCAATGTACACCTTTTTGTACGACCAGCATACTCAGCTTGGCCCAAAACCACCCAAACTTCAAACGATCATAACTTCTTCGTTCTAACTCTGTTTTCGACGTTCTTTATATCCACGGAAAGGTATTGAGGAGCTCTACAACCCTATATAATTACTTTTGACTTAAAACACATCAAACTAAAATCCATAATTCATAAAAGAAGTCTGAAACACTACATTCTCATTTTACCCTTTGACTCTAAAGTGCAAACCGAACTATTGGGTCACATATCTACATTACCCACATCCAAATGGGCCTAAATCTTACCTTTTTAAAGGACCTAATCCTTATGATGACCGCTCTTCGGGCTACAACCTCGAATTAGGAATTAATTCGGAATAGGGCGTTACATTACGACTCGCATTGCGTATCATTAAAGCCCCTATCAAAATGAAGATGACACGCATTTGTGTGTCATAAACTTCAACAACCATTTACAATACGCATTTACGACACACATTTACGAATAATAATAAAACAATTCATTTCATACGATAAATGTATTAACATTTAAACTGAACATTCAATAATCTCATTATACAAAAATATAATGTATACAAATAATCTCTCTAAATTTGACCTGAAAAGTATAATCAATAACTAATGGAGCATTAAAAGGTATTAAGATACATGAATCAACTTTCACCAAATCAATAAGCACCATCACATCATCCTCATGATCTGTGTGAATATATGATCACAATTGTCAACCATCATAAAAAAAACACAAATTATGAGAAAAAATGACAAAAAAAACTTATACTTACCAAGTGTTGTCTTGTGTATTGATGTTAAACCGGTTGATCATACCAAGTGATCTAAAAAAACACATAAATCTTCAAAAATTACATTTTACATACAAGGAGGGTACACCCATCTTTTTAGGCCAATCGATTGGATTTATATATCACATATATGCATAAAAATTTAGCTTGATCACAAATCTGAGTCATAGCCTTGACTCGGGTATTTACTGGCACTGCCAAATCCTTCATGAGCTGTGAGAAAGTTGGGGATTTCTGAGAGGCTGCAAGAAGATCAAGAAGCTCGGCTTCAAACTTTGCAAATGTTTTGGCTTTTGCAGCTGCAATATATAATGCGGAGGCATAGTTTCCAGACCCCCCAAACATAGCCACAGAACCTGAACCACATATATATTATATATAAATTTACTTATTTACAATAAACAAAAAAATATTTTAATGTATATAAACATTCTACAAGCCAAACTATAACCATACTTCACCAACGCCCAAAGCGTATTATTTTTTTTTTAACAGGAGACTATTACATTACAACTAGATATATATAAACTATAAAGATACAATCAAATCCAATAGTACACAATTACCTTAATATTTTGTTCCTTTGTTGGAGAAGCAGAGGCAAGGTGAAGTTCCTTGATTGCTGCAAATAAAATGATCTCTAAATAAGCAAACTTGCATTTCAATCATTGCAGTTACAATGTGCAATGAAAAAGAATATATGATAAGTTTTGTTTGGCCTTTCTATTACTCCTGCCGCAAAAACAAATGCCCTTTACCAAGACAAATACAAAATAATAATAAAAAAAAAATCAATTCCACCGAAATTTTATGATGATAGTAATGGGCAAATAGGTCATCTCAATTGAGATTTTTGAGCATTTGGGAGGCAAATCATATAATAAAAAGTATCGCATGGTTTTGGAAGTTGGAGCTCAAAAAGTATATATTTTTAAGGCTCGTTTCTAAGAGACCACTGGCAGAACAAATCTCACAACTCGACATATGCTGAAGCTCAAAAAGTATATATTTTTATTAAAACAAAAAATAATGGTATTTTAAAATATAATGGTAACTTTTTATTCTTTGTCTACTAAATAGAAAATATCCTTATAGCTACATATATTCTTTGTACTTGTTCTAATCCTATTCCAATAGCTACATCTAATTAAGCTTACCGCATGACCAATTACTCGAGTCCAACATCTTAACAATGATGTAAACTACTTGTCCTCTGTCCACATTCACAATATTTGTTATTGTTCTAATAGGAAGAAATAAAAGTAAATACAATAATGAAATTATTGACAAGTGGGGCCCACCTGAATGGCTTCTGGACAGGCATATGTTCTTGGATGCTTCCAGTGATCTGCACCAATGAGACACAGTCTAGCACTGTCTGAATACGCCTCAAAGTTTGCTTCAACAACTAAGTATCAAATGCATGCAGCAATAATCTGAACCATTTGTTATATGTAATCACAACCTCATAACCAAACATGAATATTCTTTTATTTTTTATTTTTTATTACTTAATGGAATTATGGAACTTACATTACTTGTTTCCTTCCATAAACAATCTCTGAGATGAATAAGCACCAATTCATCATCTTTGGTCCTGTGTTAGTAGTAATCATAGCCAAATTCTCTTCCCAATCATCAATCATAGCATTAGCACCAAACTGAGCCTACACAAAACAACAAAGCCAGCAGCTTGGATACTTTTTTTTTTTGTCTTTTTTCTTTTTGAATTTCATAAATAATTAATATAATCATATTAAATTTTACAAAAGAAAGGTCAATTTCAATTTTCACATTACACCCTACACTGCACTCAATATCACTCTCATATTTTACAAATCAAGTAATCATAAAACGACAAAAAAGGACAGAGTTGACTCGCATGAATTGTTGATGATACCCTAGTAAAAGAAGCCAACTTTTTTCCCACCAGGCTTACTGCTACAGACTCGCAAAGTTTCTCAGCAATCTCTTCATACTATTCCAAAAGGGTACATTTGTTATTTCTAACTAACTACTTCATACTTTATCCAAGAAACTTTATATTGAGAATGAAAATTTTTCAGCATACCACATTCTTGTTCATAAGCCTGTCTTTTAGACCCTTCAAAGCCGCTTCAAGATCTGCCTTCTCCAAATTTTCCTTCCCAACAATGTTGAATTAACAACTGTATTGTTAAAGTGGCTGAATGGATAACAACATCTATATGGATAAACTGTTGTATACATAAACTGTGATTCCTTTCTAGACTGAATGACCATTTTACCCTTACATTCCAAGAAAGAAAATCAAATTTCATAACATTCATCAATTTTTAATGTGATAGGAGTTGTGAGGAAAAAACAAGTTAGTGTCCTAATACATTAACCGGCTTAAGCTATTAAGTTATTCTGTCCAGATTAAGTAAAAACAACAACCATAAATAGATGTTCAGATTAAGTGCTTAACTCATTAAGCCCAACAACTTGCAAGTGATAAAAATGAAAATAAATAAATAAATAAATAATGAGAAACTAACCTCTGGAAAAGGGACGAAAACCATCCTTTCTTCTTTGAATCGACTTTCTCATCATCATCTTCTTCACTTTCACTGTCAACTAGGAGATCTAACCGATAGAGGGGGCTACGATGGAAGAAGGTCGATTGTAAGGACGTGGAGGGAAGGAGGAGATATTCCCAAGTTCGATTCGGTATTCCATGTGTTGTTTCATCAAATGCAACAGTGTTGATGTCAATTTCATCAGATGCACTCCGAATTCTTAGAGCTGATGGGGTTCGATGTTGGTGGTGGCGGCATAGGGCTTGCAAAGAGAAGGGAGAGAGAGTGCAGAGGTAGAGGAAGACGGGTTGTTTCAAAAGGATTGACAGCCTCACAATTCTATTAGGGTTATTTGGTAGAGGATTTTAGAAGAAGAAGAAGAAGGAGATGCATCAGGCGAGGTGTTTAATTTTTTGAGATTTCATTTCCCCCCATAGGCTATTAAAAAAACAGAGAACGCGCCTTCCTAAAAAAATATAAAACAACGCCTTTACACGACATGCTTTTTATGATAGGTGCCCTCCGTGTTTTTATTTTTTTTTGGACACTAACTTTAGGGCACGCAAAAAGGCGTGTTCTCTATCCTTCAAATTTTAGAAAACTGACATTATTTTTAGGACACGCAAAAAAAAACATATCTTAAATCCGTGTGTGTCATTGTTTGCGTGTCATTAAATGGTTGTTTTCTAGTAGTGCACCTCACAATACACATAAATCATTTTGTGTTCAATGTGCCTTCTTTGCTCTAACCAATTTTCATTGTTAATGCAGTATGCAACCACTCCTAGGTTTGTGTCATCGTGCACATATACATCAATAAAGCATTTTAATCAAGTCAAAATAATAACTTCGACCTCACTCTGTATATAGCTTTAATCTACAAACATTCAATACTTATTTCTATTAAATCCTATTCATCTTTCTCTCATGTAACAAGAATTTATTAGACTAGATATCCAACTCAAAAACAACATATTGAAAGTTAGACCAGGGTGTAAACAACATTATGTACAAATTGAACATCTAGAGTAATCACTTTTGTAACCCCACTTATTAAAGAAACGTACAAGTTTTTTTTTAAAAAAATATTCCATAAATCAACATAATATTTTACAGTAAAATGTACAAAGTGATGCAAATATATACTATACAAATAATTATTGCATGATTTTGTTTCTGATGAACAGAGCATGCAATCACACAAGTTTTACACAACTCAGTCATATGAATCTTCTTTTCTTTAACACGGAATCCAAATTAACAAGAAACACCATCAACTAACATATTGTCAAAACCCCAAAAGATATAACTTCGATTCCAAATTTAATATCGTTATCAGAATCTGAAGAAAAGATCAAAATCTTAAAAAATCCCAACTGAAAGAACCCCGTAAGTAACCAAACACCCATTTCAAAATTAAATTAAATTGACAATCAATGCAAGTAATCCACAAATTGGTTAAACTCCATAAGTGAAATGTCGAGCTTTGAGCTTAATTTCTAGTCATGAAGAACAATAAAACTCAACAATTTTTGAAAACAACAATCGATTTCAACAAAATAAACTCGATTTCAACAGCATTAGAATCATAAATCAGAAAAAGAAAACGTACATGTTGATGATAGTGATTCACGAGGAAGAGAGTGACGAATGAATGGCTAAGGCAGTGACAACGACGGTGTTGTGAGGCTGCGCCGATCAATCTGGGTTGCGACAAACTGGAGAAGGACGATGATCGACGAGGGAAATGAAGGATTGTGTAAATACCCATGCTAGTATGCTACTGATAAAAAAATATTTTGATAAACACTGTGACAAGATAGTAACTTTTTTTATAGGTTACAATATCAATAAAGCAACTTTAAAGCTATAAACATCTAATCATTATAAATATTTTGTTATATGATAAAAAACATTTAATAACAAAATATAATTATATAATCAAAATAAAAGAGGATTAACAAATTCAAACTCCATTTATCTAGGAAATTGATTTTAGCAAGCTAGAAAAGCATTTTTATTGTTGTATTCGATAATTAAAACTAAAAAACTCTTTTAATTTTTTTGATTCTCAAAATATATACAAACAAATAAATAAAAATTATGCTTTTTATTTTTTGTAGCCGTCGAACTAGGTTTTAAAACCATAGATGATGTGTATTATAGACTCACATAATTCCTACATGTGTAATAAACTATACACCATCAAGTAAGCGAAAATCAACTCCAACTGTTAATAATCGCGACCATATGACTCTGACATCACTGGGTTATGATGTTAATTTACAATAACATAATTAAGATAAACAACAGAAGCAAAATAGGATCCAAGACCACAATCCAACCAAATGATAATAACGATGCATTATAAGCAACTTTTCTCTTAACCTACAAGACAATGTTTAAATTTACTTGTAGTGAAACTGATGAAGATAGAGTCAAAACAGGAACCCTTCTAACAGTGCCGCACCCCTCAGCAAGCAAGCAAGAACCCTTCTATTGGATACCGTGGTCGACATGCACTAGTACAAGTTTATAATTGGAAACCCGTCGACGACAAAAGATAAGAGAAAACGAAGGGAAATTTTATTCTAGGGTTTTAGTGATATTGGTGTGTCTCCTCCTTTAACCTTAACACCTATTAATAGGGATGAGCATATGGACCGGGGAACCGGCCGGAACCGGTACCGGAACCGGAACCGAAACCCGATGGAACCGGTCGGGTCGGGCCGGGACCGGAACGTTATTTTTGTGGATTTTTGGAACCGGAACCGATATAACCGGAAACGTATGATGCTATTTTTCAAAGACCGGTTCCAACATTTGAAGACACGACAAGAACCGGTAGGAACCGGGAACCGGTAGAACCGCCGGGCCAGTTCGGTTCTTGATTTTGGCCGAAGCCGGTTCCCGGGTCGGGTCCGATTCGGGCCGATTCGGTCCTTTTGCTCATCCCTACCTATTAATAAACGTGAGATAAACATTTCATATTTGAATAAAAAAAATTATCCAATTAAATAAATAATTCAATCCTTATATTTATCTTCTAAAATTATCAACTAATTATCTTTAGATAAATAATATAATTAATTTAGCATAATTATAAAATCTTTGTAATTAATTTCAAGCTATATTTTAGTTCTCTAATAAATAAGAACTTAATTAATTTTTAATTAATTATTGAAACTTCTCTCATTTAATGTTTTTAGTGGATAATCGTGAATCGAATGTGTTTTGGCCTAGTGGTAAGGAGTGACTCTCCCAAATAAGAGGTCATGGATTCAAGTCTTCTAAGAGACATATATAGATGGTATTTAAGAGTAAATTAACTAGTTTGGGGTTTCAAAAAAATTTATACATAAGCACTAAACTATTATGTCGTTATGTCATTAAGGCTATTGGGTGTGGACAACATGTTATTACATTTTATCACACAGAAAACTGTCCACCTCATCATCATAGTCATACTTTTGGTGTTATAACATCCAATGTGGAAATGAGAAACACAAAATAACATGTGATAACACCTACTATTTTCTATTTATTTATTTTTTGATGTTTTTAATTTTTATTTCTCTAATTTGTTTTATTTTTTTAATTTATGTCATAATATTTTTAAAAAAACATATAATTTAATAAAACATAATTAAATTAAATACTTAATTAAACATACCATTTTAGAAATAAAAACGACACTACAAAGGAAGAAAAAAAAAACATTGACCGAAAAAATATGATAGTCCTAATAATTTTAAAAACTTAAACCGATACACTATTCTTCGCCTAAATATCTCCGCTCGATATTCGCCTTCATTTTTCGGAGCACTTCCGCCTGTCTTGGTGGCATATTCTCCTTGCTAATTTGAAGAATTGTCAAATCCTTCATCATGCTATCTAGGCCTGACAATTGGGTTGAGTTCGGGTTGGCAGGTCACGGGTTGACGGGTTGGCAGGTTAGAATACATTGACCCAACCCAACCCATATAATATATGGGTTGGTGGGTTGGCGGGTCACGGGTTGGCGGGTTGAAAACATCAACCCAACCCAACCCATATAACCCGTATAAGTATATGGGTTCGTGGGTTCGTGGGTTAGTGGGTCGAACCCAACCCGTATAACCCATTTAATAAGCAACACATTTTAAAATGAAATTAAAAAATACAAATAAAAAGAAGTCATAAAGTCTTAAATATTCAACATAAAGTCATAAACAAGAGTGACGATGACGAGTGGTGTGCGACAGCCGCAGGACGAGAAGACGAGTGGTGTGCATGCGACACTGCGACAATCGATGACTCGATGCCTCAATCGACGGAGACGGGAGATACGGAGTCATGAGTTTGGAGATTGAAGACTGAATTTCTTTTTGATTAGGGGCTTATTAGGGGCTAGGGCACACTAAGTCGACTCGAAGATGTTTTGCAGTTTTGGAATTCGGAAAACTATTAAACGATAATCAAATATTCAAAACTGATAAATAACTAAATATATTTTTTAAAAATTATATATATGTATGTATGTATATATATATATATATATATATATATATATATATAATCGGGTTGGCGGGTTGACCCGCGAACCCAAATAGGTAACCCAACCTAACACATGAAATAAACGGGTTGGCAGGTTGGTGGGTTGGGGGGTCAAAAATCTCAACCCAAACCCGTTTATTTTCGTGTTGGGTCAGTGTCGGGTTACGGGTTGGGTTGAGGATTGCCACCCCTAATGCGATCTTCCTCAGCTTCTCGACGAAGGAACTTCAAATGCTCACGTTGTAACTCATATCTTTTAAGTGCGATTTCGTTGTGGGCGTCAAATTTCTATTTCATTTTCGCTTGCTCTCGAAGTCTACTTTCACTTTCCTCTGCATGTCATTGAGCGCGCCTCACTTTGTCGTGCCCTATCGGTCGTCAAGGCGAGGACATCTCTTCGATGTCGTTGAGGTCGTCTGGTAGCTCATCCGTGTCCGCATTGAGGTCGATGTTCGTGCGTGCGTCCGAAACGTCGACCGAACCCGATCCTCGAGACCTTTTGGATTGTTGTTCCGAAAATGTGTCCGTTTTATTCCATTTTGGGTCTTCCTTAACAATCCCCCAAATGTTTTTGTGCTCGAAAACATTACCCGTCCCGACATGATATTTGTGACAACCCGAACCTTTTTCCGTTAATGTTAGCCCAATTCCGTCAAATAAAATTTGAATTTTATTTAGTTCCGTCAAATTCCTTTAGTTTGGAAAATCATTTAAGTTATATAATTGAATTTTATATATGATTCGGAACCAAAATCGCGCGAAAAACCCGAGTTCCCTTCGACAATCAGCGGATTCCGGCCTGAGTGGTGTTCACGGTCGTGAATCCGATCACGGCCGTAAACACTTTCATGGTGGGTGGACCCCACCACCGACCATGAAAACCCCCCTATATATGAGCTCCTACCCCTCATTTGCACTTTTTTGGCCGCGAACACCCTTTCTCTCTCTAAAAATCATCACCCGAAAACATAAGATTTCTCTTCATCTATCACTCTATCCGCCTTAGAACACGTTTTGGAGCATCAAACACCCGCCTTTTCATCAAATCAAGTGTTGTTGTTCTTAAGTTCACGGCCGTTAACCCTTCAAATCTTTATAGTTCGTCAAGAACAAGTTGTGAACCCTTCAAACATTCAAAGGCCGTAAACCATTCAAGAGCAGTAAACTGTTCACGGTCGAGAACAGTTCACGGCTGGAAACCCACCCTAAGTCGTGAACTTAGATGAAAACTCGCTTTCTCCGATTTAATCGAGTCCTGGTAACATTTCTAAACCAAAAGCGAGTGTTTTTCCAACACTATAAATAATGGTTTCACTAATAAAATACATATATGTATTTAATTGTTATTAGGATCCCGTTAAGTGCCGCGTACATCAACCCGAGGGTCTTCGTTCCCAGTTTCGTTGTCCGACACTTTCACGCAACTAACAATGAGTTCATACCCTTATGCGTTTACTATTTTAACGTTTTCAGGGGGAATACAAGTCATACACAAATGATTTTGTGAATTTATACAAAAGGATTTCAACACGCTTAAAACTGATGCAATTGATACATCCATACGGTTTCCACATTTTTATAAAATATTTAGATATTTTATCCCTTTTCTAACATGCTGAGCATAAGGAACGTTTTCAACTTACAAGCATAATTGCATAGTTTTCAGATCAATATACAAACCAAGTACATAACATACATACAAACTATAATAGGTATAGTTTGGGATTTCAATACGCGGTTTTACATTTACAGACATATAAACTATGACAGACTTAGTTTATGATATTCAATGATATTTCTCGGGTAATAAGAATACATTACTAAATAGTTATTTAAGTATAATTATTTCTCTTCAAAGTATACAAACGGATTTAAATACAATAGAACAATACAGAACTACACGTAAACTAGTTAATACAGGATTGTGAGACAACTCTTCAAAATGTACCTTTCGGGGTACAGATTAAATCCTATCTTTTAGTGTAACCAGAGTCTCCTGGAGGGAGAGCGTGAGATTTGTGAATAGATCTATTCGGGGCTGACAATCCCACACCTAAACTGCTAGCTACAGTTAGGAAGGCATGCCTGGGGTGACAAATATCATATCGTCCGACGCCTGAAGAACATCGTAGAGGTCATCAGTCATATCAAGCATGGTTATACGACTCACAATAGTATAAACTAACCTTTTGTTTACGGGATTTCATTCTTCGTTAGTTTTATTTTAAGTAATGAAACTACTATATATACTGGTGGTAACCAGGGTTTTCCAGCAGAACATTCTATACATACTGGTGATAGCCAAGGATTTCATACAAAAGGGGTTTTACATTCAAAAACAGTATTATACAATTCATCTGGTGGTAAATAGGCATTCGAACTAATACTTTATGGAACACTGTAACAAACTAATATATTAGAAAATATTGGATTTTCTTGGAAACATACAAACATGTTCATTGATTCATTAACAGGTTTTCATTACAAAAACATGTCTATGAACTCACCAGCTTTAATGCTAATACTCTTTTTCAATACCTCTTGTATTCTCAGGAAATCAGTAGACAGGTACTCCAGCAGGCTTTTGAGAAGACAGAGCGTATAGATTCACGTCTTTATATTTTGCTACTTTTGATATATATATAAATATAAATCAAACTGATGTAAATACCTTTTATATATTTAATGTAATGGGTGTGTTTACTTTGATTACTATGATGAAATTGTTGTGGTACTATACATGATGTCATCCACCCCCGAACGTTTCCGCCGTTTCGGTTTGGGGGTGTGACAGATTGGTATCAGAGCTATTGTTTATAGTGAACTAAGTATACCGAACCTTATATGGTATACAACTATAAACATTAAAGTGGCCGAAGCGCTCTGAAACTAAAAGTATAGTTTGAAATATAAGTATTTTACTAGAAGTATACAAGTATACATACGTACAAGAAGATATAACATAGTAGGAATTACATAAAAGTATTTAGGGCGAGTTAGACACTACAGTAAAACCTGGATAGTTATGAAGTCATATGTGGGGCCAATATAACCTGATCAACTATATTTGTCCGAGATATGAGTAACATGTGTTTGGGAGTGATTGTGGTGTTGCGACAAGTCTAAAACTCACCAAATCCTATACTAATGAAGCACATAGTTAAAAATACTATAGGAGTATTTTATAACACTGCACGAAATTATTACAAATAGTACAAATCCTCACAAATGAAAGACCTGCAATTCCCTGGTTATGTTAGTAAACCTTTATTGTAGATCTCTGTTAACGTTGTAGGGTTAAGATATATCTTGTTCGAAAGTATCCGACTCATGATCAACATAGAAGGCTTATCGTCATTTTTCCCTTGTATCTTTTAGAGGAAGATGCCTCCCAGGAAGAGACCCAACAAGAAGAACAACGATCCTCCACCGCCACCACCTCCTCAGTTCGATCCTGTCATGTTCCAGGCAGCATCTATAGCCGTTGTGGCCGTTGCAATGTCGCAGATGAATCCTGGCGGCTCTGGCGGGTCGGGAAGTGGATCCAACCCCCATAATCTTGATGGTGGCCAGGGACACCCGAAGGAGTGTTCCTACAAATATTTTATGAATGCGAAACCCAAATCCTTTGACGATAATGGATGAGTCATTGCCCTAACACGTTGGTTCGAGAAGATCGAGTCAATTTTCGAGATTTGTGCATGTTATGAGGCAAGCAAGGTGAAGTTCACCGCCTGCGCCTTCACCGACAGAGCGCTGACTTGGTGGAATAGTCGAGTCAAATCCTTAACCCTACCGGTAGCCAATGTCATGGGTTGGGAGAGTTTGAATGAGTTGATGCTTGCGGAGTTTTGCCCAAGGAGTGAGATGCAAAAGTTGGAGCACGAGCTCTGGAACCTAAAGATGAAGGGTTCCGACATTGCTGCATACACAGCTAGGTTCTGCGACCTGGCTCTTCTGTGTCCCGGGATGGTCACCCCGGAAAGCAAGAAAATAGAGAGGTACATTTGGGGATTGACGCCCCCAACACAAGGAAATGTTTTGGCTGCTAAACCTCTCACATTCGACATCACCAAGTGTCTGGCGCAAACTCTGATAGATCACGGGGTTGATCATGAAACCGTGACAGCCGTTCCTAAACCACCCAAGGCAAGTGGTGAGAAGAAAAAGTTTTGGAACAAACGCAAGGGCAAGTCTTCGCAGGAGCCCTCCAAGAAACAACAAGTAGTGACAGTTCATGTCGCTACCACTCCTGCTGCTGCCCCTACAGTTCAAGCACCTGCCAATAGATATGCTGGTACCCTTCCAAGGTGTGACAAGTGCAACTTTCATCATCATGGGCAGTGTCGTGAGATGTTGTGCAATAGTTGTGGTAAGAAGGGACACACAACTCGATTTTGCAAGACACAAGTCCAACCAAGCAATCAGGCTCCGGGAGCGGGTGTTGGTCAAGCCTGTTATGGCTGTGGAGAGACCGGGCACTTCAAGAGGAATTGCCCAAAAGAAACAGCTGGCAACACAGGGAGAGTGCTAGCCATGGACCAGGAGAAAGCAGTCGCTGATCCCACTGTAGTTACGGGTACGTTCCTCCTCGACAACTCTTATGCATGCATTCTTTTCGATTCTGGTGCGGAGAGAAGTTTTGTTAGTCATGCATTTAAGCATCTTCTCAAACATAAATCCCAACCTTTAACGTAAACATTTACCGTCGAGATGGCTAACGGAAAGAAAGAGGCACTAACGATGTATTCATCGGCTGTACCCTTACCTTAAACGACCATTCTTTTCCGATCGACCTTATGCCAGTTTCCATAAAAAGCTTCGATGTCATCATTGGCATGGATTGGTTGAGCCCCAATCGTGCTGATATCCTTTGTTACGAGAAAGCCATACGCCTCAATCTTCCATCTGGCGAAGCCCTTATTATATATGGTGATAAACTCAGCTCAAACATACGTATCATTTCATGCGTCAAAGCCCAGAAATGTCTGCGAAAGGAGTGCCATGCATTCGTAGCCCATGTCGTTAATGACAAACAGGAAGTTAAAGACCTCGAGAGCATCCCCGAAGTCTGCAACTTTCCTGACGTCTTTCCCGAAGATCGTCCCGGAATCCCTCCCGAGCGCCAAGTTGAGTTCCGAATCGACTTAATTCCCGGAGCTACCCCCGTAGCTAAATCCCCTCACCGTCTAGCGCCGGCAGAAATGCAAGAGTTATCCAGCCAGCTCAATGAACTACTCAACAAGGGATTCATCAAACCAAGTTCCTCGCCCTGGGGAGCCTCGGTCTTGTTTGTGAAAAAGAAAGATGGGTCCTTTCGGATGTGTATAGATTATCGTGAACTGAACAATCTTACCATCAAAAACCGTTATCCCCTACCCAGAATCGACGGCCTCTTTGATCAACTACAAGGAGCTGACTATTTCTCAAAGATAGATCTGAGATCAGGGTACCATCAGTTGCGATTCCATGAAGGTGATGTTCCTAAGACAACATTTCAGACTCGGTATGGTCACTACGAGTTTGTAGTTATGCCCTTTGGTCTAACCAACGCACCCACGATATTCATGGATCTAATGAATCGGGTGTGCCGCCCCTTCCTAGACAAGTTTGTGATAGTGTTCATAGATGATATACTTGTCTATTCTTGGAGTGAGGAAGATCACAGACAGCACTTGAGGCTAGTGTTGTAAACCCTAAGGGCGGAGAAACTGTATGCAAAATTCTCTAAGTACGAATTATGGATCAGAAAGGTAACTTTCCTCGGTCACGTGGTTAGCGAGGAAGGTATACACGTGGACCCTTCCAAAATCAAGGCGATTAAGAATTGGTCAGCACCAAAGACACCCACATAAATCTGTCAATTCTTGGGTCTCACTGGCTACTATCGCAGGTTTATCCAGAATTTCTCCAGGATTGCTAATCCTTTAACCACCCTGACTCAGAAAGGTGTACCCTTTAGTTGGGGAGAAAAGCAAGACACTGCGTTCCAAACATTGAAGTAGGCCCTATGCAGCGCACCTATCTTGTCCCTTCCAGAAGGGACAGAGGACTTTGTTGTCTAATCCAATCAGGGCCTAGGCTGTGTGCTCATGCAGCAGGGAAAGGTTATTATCTATGCCTCGAGACAGCTGAAAGCACACGAATTCAATTATACAACTCACGATTTGGAGTTGGGAGCAGTGGTCTTTGCATTAAAGATTTGGAGACATTATCTCTATGGAACCAACTGTACTATCTTCACCGACCATAAGAGCCTACAACATATCTTCGATCAGAAAGAGTTGAACATGAGGCAACAACGATGGGTAGAGCTAATCAATGATTATGAGTGAGAAATACGCTATCGTCCCGGCAAGGCCAATGTGGTAGCGGATGCCCTCAGCCGGAAAGAGTATTCAGGTCGTAGAATAAAGGCACTGACAATGACCATCCATTCCCATCTGTCCGCTCAAATCAGAGAGGCTCAGCTGGAAGCCTTAAAAACCAGAGAACATGTCAGATGAAGCCTTGATGGGAATGGAAAAGAATCTAGAGATCAAGGGAGACAGGGTTTACTATTTCATGAACCGGATCTGGACCCCAAAGTTCGGCGGTTACAAAGAGGTTGTTATGAGCGAAGCTCACAAAACTAGATACTCCGTTCACCCAGGTTCGGATAAGATGTATCTGGATCTCAAAAAGCTATATTGGTGGCCAAACATGAAAGCAGAAATCGCTACTTTCGTGGGCAAGTGCCTGACTTGCGCCAAGGTGAAGGTGGACTATCAAAAGACCTCAGGTCTACTTCAGCAGCCAGAAATACCTGAGTGGAAGTGGGAAAGGATTACGATAGATTTCATCACTAAATTACCCAAGTCTCCGAGTGGGTACGATACCATCTGGGTAATTGTCGATCGATTGACTAAATCCGTCCATTTCCTTCCAATCAAAGAAACATTCAAGATAGAGAGACTAACACGAATCTACATCCAAGAGATAGTTTGTCTGCATGGTGTGCCTGTGTCCATTATCTCCGATCAGGATAGCAGATTCACCTCGAGATTTTGGCAGTCATTGCAGAAGGCTCTTGGAACTAAGTTGGATATGAGCATAGCTTACCATCCGCAGACAGACGGGCAGAGTGAGAGAACCATTCAGACATTGGAAGACATGTTAAGGGCATGTGTTATAAACTTTGGCAAGTCGTGGGACACCCATTTGCCTTTGGTTAAATTCTCCTACAACACCAGCTATCACACTAGCATCAAGGCTGCACCGTTTGAAGCTCTCTATGGCCGTAAGTGCAGATCCCCTCTGTGATGGGCTAAGGTGGGTGACACGCAGCTAGCTAGAGGTCAAATTCCCGATAGCTCTCTCACTGGCCCAGAAATCATCCGTGAAACCACAGAAAAGATCATGCAAATCCGAGAACGACTAAAAGATTCAAGAGATAGACAAAAGAGCTACGCCGATAAGAGACGAAAACCTTTGGAGTTCCAGGTTGGTGACCGTGTTCTATTGAAGGTCTTACCCTGGAAAGGCATGATACGCTTTGGAAAGCGTGGAAAGCTGAATCTGAGATATATAGGACCATTCGAGATCCTCGCTAGGATCGGTCCTGTAGCATACAAACTTTGTTTACTCCAAGAGCTTAACAATATTCATCCTGTCTTCCACGTGTCGAACCTTAAAAAGTGTCTATCCAACGAAACCCTTGAGATCCCTCTTGATGAGATCGAGATCAATGAGAACCTAAATTTTGTGGAAGAACCAGTTGAAATCATGGATCGGGAAGTCAAACGAACTAAACAAAGTCGCATACCGATAGTGAAGGTCCGCTGGAATGCCAAGCGGGGACCTGAATTCACTTGGGAGCGCGAAGATCAGATGAAACTGAAATACCCGCATCTTTTTCTGAGTCCATGATTGTATTCTACATTTGAATTTCTGGACAAAATTCTCTCTATCGGGGGGATGATGTGGCAACCCGAACCTTTTTCCGTTAATGTTAGCCTAATTCCATCAAATAAAAATTGAATTTTATTTAGTTCCGTCAAATTCCTTTGGTTTGGAAAATCATTTAAGTTATATAATTGAATTTTATATATGAGTCGGAACCAAAATCGCACGAAAAACCCGAGTTTCCTTCGAAAATCAACGGATTCCGGCCCGAATGGTGTTCACTGTTGTGAACCCGATCACGGCCGTAAACACGTTCACGGTGGGTGGACCCCACCACCGACCATGAAAACCCCCTATATATATGAGCTCGTACCGCTCATTTGCACTTTTTTGGCCGCGAACACCCTTTCTCTCTCTAAAAATATCACCTGAAAACACAAGGTTTCTCTTCATCTATCACTCTATCTGCCTTAGAACACCTTTTGGAGCATCAAACACCCGCCTTTTCATCAAATCAAGTGTTGTTGTTCTTGAGTTCACGGCCGTTAACCCTTCAAATCTTTATAGTTCGTCAAGAACAAGTTGTGAACCCTTCAAACATTCAAAGTCCATAAACCATTCAAGAGAAATAAATTGTTCACGGCCGAGAACAGTTCACGGCTGGAAACCCTTCACGGCCGCAAACCCACCCTAAGTCGTGAACTTAGCTGAAAACCCGCTTTCTCCGATTCAATCGAGTCCCAGTATCATTTCTAAACCAAAAGCGAGTGTTTTTCCAATACTATAAATAATGGTTTCACTAATAAAATACATATATGTATTTAATTGTTATTAGGATCCCGTTAAGTGTCGCGTACATCGACCCGAGGGTCTTCGTTCCCAGTTTCGTTGTCCGACACTTTCACACAACTAACAGTGAGTTCATACCCCTATGCTTTTACTATTTTAACGTTTTCAGGGGGAATACAAGCCATACACAAATGATTTTGTGAATTTATACAAAAGGATTTCAACACGCTTAAAACTGATACAATTGATACATCCATACGGTTTCCACATTTTTATAAAATATTTAGATATTTTATCCATTTTGTAACATGTTGAGCATAAGGGACGTTTTCAACTTACAAGCATAATTGCATAGTTTTCAGATCAATATACAAACCAAGTACATAACATACATACAACCTATAATAGGTATAGTTTGGGATTTCAATACACGGTTTTACATTTACAAGCATATAAACTATGACAGACTTAGTTTATGATATTCAATGATATTTCTCGGGTAATAAGAATACATTACTAAATAATTATTTAAGTATAATTATTACTCTTCAAAGTATACAAACGGATTCAAATACAATAGAACAATACAGAACTACACGTAAACTAGTTAATATAAGATTGTGAGACAACTCTTCAAAATGTACCTTTCAGGGTACAGATTAAATCCTATCTTTTAGTGTAACCAGAGTCTCCTGGAGGGAGAGCGTGAGATTTGTGAATAGATCTATTCGTGACTGACAATCCCACACCTAAACTGCTAGCTACAGTTAGGCAGGTATGCCTGGGGTAACAAATATCATACCATCCGACGCTTGAAGAACGTCGTAGAGGTCATCAGTCATATCAAGCATGGTTATACGGCTCACAATAGTATAAACTAACCTTTTGTTTACGAGATTTCATTCTTCATTAGTTTTATTTTAAGTAGTGAAACTACTATACATACTGGTGGTAACCAGGGTTTTCCAGCAGAACATTCTATACATATTGGTGATAGCCAGGGTTTTCATACAAAAGGGGTTTTACATTCAAAACAGTATTATACAATTCATCTGGTGGTAAACAGGCATTCGAACTAATACTTTATGGAACACTGTAACAAACTCATATGTTAGAAAATATTGGATTTTCTTGGAAACATACAAACATGTTCACTGATTCATTAATAGATTTTCATTACAAAAACATGCTTATGAACTCACCAACTTTAATGTTGATACTCTTTTTCAAAACCGCTTGTATTCTCAGGAAATCAGTAGACAGGTACTCCAGCAGGCTTTTGAGAAGACGGAGCGTATAGAGTCACGTCTTTATATTTTGCTACTTTTGATGTATATAAATATAAATCAAACTGATGTAAATACCTTTTATATATTCAATGTAATGGTTGTGTTACTTTGATTACTATGATGCAATTGTTGTGGTACTATACATGATGTCATCCACCCCCGAACGTTTCCGCCGTTTCGGTTTGGGGGTGTGACAATATTGGTCCCTCGTCGCTCTATAAACATCAAAATCGTTTGCACCACTTTGCTTGTGCGATGAAAGTTTGTTGTGAATGAAATTGAACTTGGTGCACTTCCTATTTATTTGCTACTCAATATATCGTGATTGCAATAATTTTCATCATTTTTCAAAATAGTCAGAAATTTCCCGATCACAACTTCCCAAAAAGCGACTTTTCTCATATTGTTTCCCTGAGTTGGATTTTTTGATTTCCCGCACCACGACACCGCCAACGCGTATTCTTCCTACGCAGTCCACCATGTTGGAGGTTCTTCTTTCGACTTTTCTATATCATGAAGCAGTTGCAGATGATGTTTCTCCTTCAACCATATATGGTGCTGAACATCTACTCCGCCTCTTTGGTGAGTTTCTCTCTTAATTATTTCTATTTCGTTTAATAATTATATCACAAATAAACCTTTTTTTTTCTTTTGTCAGTTAAATTGCCCGATCTATTGCCATACGTGAATATAGAAGAGGATCTTGTTACGCGCTTGCACCAAAAATTTGTCGACTTTCTCAAGTACACTTTTTTTTTTTTTTATTATTTTTATTTTGACCAAAACATGATTATATTGACTGTTTGTGTGTTGTGTTGATATGTAGGTTTTTACAAAAGAACCAAAACTCTTTCTTCGTTTCTTCATATGATGGCTCAAAAGTTTCTGATTAATTGTACATCTATCAGGAGATGAGCCAAACCCCAACCCTGGTTATGATTATTTAACTTAACCATGTGTTGTAGAATTAGTATTTAATTATTGGCTCTTTTCTTTTGTGTACTGAATTTTTTAATGATGATCACATGAGTCTTGCCTTGTTACCTTACCATGTGAGTGAATTAGGTGTATAATAATAGTCAAGATAGTTTTAATTTTTATATATATATATTGAGTAAAAATTAAAAAAAAAAATGTTTTTTTTAAATTACATTTCGACCGTTTTACAACGGATCAATTTTCGACCGTTGCCAAAAAAATGAGCGTTTTCTCCTGTTGCCACACTCACGCGCCATAATGTAATGTAACACCAAATAACAGGACCTGGGGCAGTATTCCGGCCGTTATACCGACGTTACTTCCATGCCACGTCGGAAAAATGGCAACCGAAGTTGCCCATACCGAGTCCTCTAACATGTTGTCACCTTTTCCATATTTCGATCGTAGACAATCAATAAAATATACAAAATAAATTTAAACCTTTACCGTATTCATATATATATTAATTCCCAAAGGGTTTAGGGAACAGTCAACTTTTCTTACTTTTTATTTTCGCCACTAAATTTTTTTTTCCTTTTGTTCTTGTGGCTGAAGTTTAGAGTTTTTGGGTTTTTACCACCATCGTTGTTATGTGGATTGACTTCTTTATAATATATTCTCTTATTTTTTTTTACTTGCTACTTATTTATAATATATTTTCTTATTTTTTTGGTTCCTTACCACGTGTTTGTTGATTACGTCCTAACTCATTACATTATCCCAATTATTTTGCCACATTGACTAATTCTCTTCTCTTCCAGGTTTTCCTTCCGTTTTCTCTTCCCGCCCTATTTTTTAGGTTTGTGTTCTTTGATTTGTGTTTTTTTTGGCTTTTGATGTGTCCTTGATTCATCTATACTCTGTCGTCGAACGCTCGGTTTTCAATTTGTAGTTGTTTATGCTTCAGATTTTCTTATTTTCCTTTTCCTTCTGAAATTTGGGTGGGTTTTTCATAACTCATGAGCGGTAAGCGTAAGAGAAGTTCTGATTTCGATGTTGGGTCATCCTCGTCGGTAGGGAAGCCTCGCAAACGCCGACAGTGTCCTCGATTGGCTGGGTTTGTACCGCCTGACATGCCTTCGCCCTTGCCTTTTTATGACGACCTGGGAGATTGCAGTTTCCTTTTTGAATTTTGTGGTGCCGTCTTCTGGTACTCTGAGAGAGTGTTATCTAAATCACAAAAGAACTATCCATGTTATAGTCGTTGTTGCAGGTCAGGAACTGTTATATTGCCCTATCCTTTTACACCTCCCGTTGTGTTATCTACTCTGTATGATGCTCCCTCTTTTAGACAAAACATTAGGGCTTATAACAGCATGTTTGCTATGACATCTTTTGGAGCAGAGATAGATGAAGATATTAATAAAGGTACCGGTCCTTATGTATTCAAACTTTCAGGTCAGGTGTCACATTGGGTGGGTTCTTTTTCGCCAGAAGATAGTAAAGGTCCAAGGTTTTTGCAGTTATATATGGTTGACACAGACCACGAACTCTCTAATAGACTATCTGCTTTTCGAGATCCAACAAAACAACCTTTAGACCCAAAAGTTGTTCAAGTACTCATGGATATACTCACGGTTCATTATGAATACGTTCGGACTTTTAAGACAGCCAAAGAAATTGCTGCTGAAAGAGATTTAGATGAATACTCGGTTTGTCTTTTCAATGACGTTCCTGACCGACGATATGGTCCTCCTGCACCCGGGACCTTAGGATGTATTGTTCTTGGTGATGACTCTTTTGGTAATAAGTACGATATAATTATACATTCAAAGTCCGGTCGGCCACAGCGTGTTAGTAAGCTTCACCCAAGTTACATGCCACTACAATACCCACTACTCTTTCCTTATGGTGAGGACGGGTGGTCTCCGCGTTTAAAGCTACTAAATGAAACGGGTTCAAATGCTAGAAATCTCACTGTAAATATGTACTATAGCTATCAAATACATGCACGAAATGGTGTTCAGTCTCTTATACTAAATTCATCCATATTATTTCAGCAATATTTGGTTGATGCTTACATAAGTATAGAGCAAGGCAGGCTTGACTTCTATCAAAATAATCAAGATAAACTTAGATCAGCCTACATAAGCGGGATTTATGACGCACTTTCTAATGGTGATACCGAAAGTCGTTCTGTTGGGAAACGGGTTCTTTTACCACCATCTTTTCTTGGAGGACCACGGTATATGTATAGTCATTATCAAGATGCGCTCTGCATTTGTAGAGAACATGGAAATCCACAATACTTTATCACTTTTACGTGCAATGTAAACTAGCCAGAAATTAGACGATACATGGTGTTTCACAATCAGGCTGATGTACATAGCAGAGCTGATATCATTTCCCGTGTTTTCCGTATGAAAGTGAAAGCTTTTATTACATTCTTAAAAGAAGATAAAACTTTTGGAGAGGTTGCAGCTTGTAAGTGTTTCTATTTATTAAACCTTTCAATTTTTTTCCTTTTTTTGGGTGTAATGCGTTATTGGGTGGCTAACAGTTTTTTTTTCAGACCTATACACAATCGAATTTCAGAAGCGGGGTTTGCCGCATTGTCATACGCTTTTATGGGTAACCGAGTCGTATAAAATATGTGACCCTTCCGCTGTCGATGCATTCATCACTGCTGAAATTCCAGACCCGATGAGTGAACCATTATTGTATCAAACTATTACATCATGTATGATACATGGTCCATGTAGTTTATTGAATCTTAATGCTCCCTGCATGAATGGGGACAAGTGTAAAAAGCACTATCCGAAAGCATTTCATGATTTCACGGTCTTTGACAAGAAAGGTTATGCACATTACAAGAAAAGTGCCATGTCATCTCATACACTACAGAACAAGATTCAAATAGATAGTAGATATATCGTTCCTTACAACAGACGCTTATGTAGTCGTTTCAACGCACATATTAACGTTGAATATTGCGGTTAGAATATGATGATTAAATACTTATTCAAGTATGTTTCTAAAGGAATGGAACGGGTCAAGTTTTTCGTTCGGAAGAATGTATGTGAAGGTGAGGGCAGCACGTCTTCACGAGATGTTATTGTCGATGAAATCCGATCTGACGTTGACGGTCGCTATGTTTGTCCTCATGAAGCTGCTTGGCGTATCCTCGATTTTCCAATTCATGAACGAGATCCACCTGTTATAATACTACCTGTCCACTTACCGAATATGCAGACAATATATTTCAACGAGAGCACTCACATTCGTGATGTTGTACGACATCCAGCATTTGGTCAAAGTTTACTTTTGGGATGGTTTGACAATAACAGGTGGGACATATTAGGATCATATCTTACTTATACTACCTATCCTACGAAATTTTGGTGGGGCAAAGAGGCAAAAGGGTGGAAACGAAGGCAACGGTCAACCTCTGCCGCCATAGGCAGACTCATATTTGTACATCCATCTACTGGGGAGCTCTTTTATTTGCGGATGTTACTTTGTTATCAGAAAGGTTGCAAATGTTACGAGGATGTTCGTACTGTTTCTAATAAGTTATATCCTGACTTTCGGAGTGCTTGTGATGCATTAGGCCTCATAGGGGAAGATAAGGAATGGATGACTGCATTTATACAGGCATCTGAGTGGGAAACTTCATCTCAGTTGCGATCCCTATTCTGCCAGTTGCTTCTATTTTGCGAGGTCAGCAACCCTATGTCTTTGTGGGAATTTGGTTGGCGTAAAATGAGTGACGACCTGCTGTATAATATAAATAAAGACAATTTTGCATCAGAATTCAACATAAGTGATGTTCAGTTACAACAACTGGTTTTATTCGAGTTGGAAGGGATACTTATATCATCCACACCGTAAAAGTCGGTTACTGATTTTCATTTTCCTAAACCCACAGAGGAAACTGTCGCATTATTAAAAAATCGCCTTTTTTTGGAAGAAACAAGTTATGACAGAGCTTCCTTAAAAAAACAGCACGAGTATATGCTTTCACAACTGAATGCTGACCAACTTCACATTTATAATACAGTTGTGTTGTCAGAACAAGATGGAAATCAGATTTTGTTGTTTGTCTATGGACATGGGGGAACCAGAAAAACGTTTCTTTGGACTACATTACTCGCATACTTCCGTTCTATTGGAAAGATTGCGCTTGTTGTCGCTGCTTCAGGTATAGCATCATTGTTGTTACCATCAGGAAGAACTGCTCACTCTAGGTTCAACATACCAATTGATTTTTCGCAAAAGGCTGCATGTAACATTACAAAAAAACGTTACTTGCAGATTTATTAAAACGAACATCAATTGTTATATGGGACGAGGCTCCGATGAGTGACAAGCGGTGTTTTGAATGTCTGGACCGTTCGTTAAGAGATATTCTTGAATGTGACACAAAAGTTTTCGGTGGGATATCCGTTTTGTTAGGGGGTGATTTTCGCCAAACATTACCCGTGTCTCCGAAAAGCACAATATGACAAATTATTGCCCTCACTTTACCAAACTCATACCTATGGCCATGTTTTACGATTTATAAATTAACTCATAACATGCGGTTGATGAACTCCGGTAGCTGTTGCACTTCAGATTTATCAGTATTAGATTTCGTATCATGGTTACTCAGTGTTGGAGATGGTACTATAGGGGAATCAGATCCGATTGATAAAAAAAACACAAAATGGATTGACATTCCTCCATCTCTTCTCATACCAGCAGGCCCAAACGCATTGCAAAGTCTCATCAACTTTGTATATGGTGACGGGGTCCTCATGGACCCATCTGCATCTGTCTTATCAGCTAGAGCGATTGTGTGCCCAAAAAACAAGACAATCCACAAAATAAACGAAGTAATCCTGAAAATTAGTCCAGGAGAGATCAGGACTTATAGAAGTGTTGATACGATACAATCTAATGGATGCCAATCCTCAGAGTTTGATGCTTTCTACCCAACAGAATACCTGAATGAGCTAAGTTTTCCAAGTATACCTCCACACAAACTGCTACTGAAAATTGGTACCCCCATCATGTTAATAAGGAACATTAACCAAAGGGAAGGTCTATGTAACGGTACACGGTTAATGGTTTCACAGTTATTACCAAACATAATAGAAGGAACCATAATTACTGGAACATGTACTGGAAAGCGAGTTTACTTACCCCGCATTAAGTTCATACACAAAAGTGCTGATATACCCTTCACTTTCATTAGAAAACAATTTCCAGTGAAAGTTTGTTATGCCATGACAATTAACAAAAGTCAAGGTCAATCACTAAAAAAAATTAGAGTGTTTCTGCCAGAACCGGTATTCACACACAGTCAACTATATGTTGCTTTGTCTCGTGCCACATCCCCAGACTTAATTAAAGTTGTAATACAGTCTGATACTGACAACAAGCAACATAACCAAAAATGTTGTTTTTAAAGATTTCTTATGCAGAGTTAATAATAATGAGGTCAAATACATAACCATTTTTTACAAACCAAAACCAAATTATATAACATGTTGTATACCTTTCAATGTTAGAATAATTAGCCAACTATAAATATATTACACATGATCAAAAAATGTAACATTTATCTATTTTTTTGTTCCTATGCTAGAAACATGTCTGAAATCTTTAAAACAATCTCAGAATTGGGATATGGATCTCCAGGAACACCCCTGCAAGTGCGCATCTTGCGCACGTGGACGCCACAAATCCGTTCTCATGAAACTTGGTTCCTGGCAGTTGACAAATACGTAACTTTTCAATCATTTTTACACAAATTGATCAGTTACCTTCATATTATAACTCCTAATTCCTACTTTTTTTAATGACAGGGTAATGCCATCCAGATTCTCGGCAGAGGAAAGGATCAAGGATTTGTACAGTCTGCTCTCATTCCTTCAAAATGTTACATAATTGTCGCTTATGCATGTGGAGAAGCAGATATCTTTCAAAAATGGATGGACAATCCTATATACATTGCTGTTGGGATGGCCTCTTCCATCACATCTTTCCCAAACACATTGACCATTCCCACAAGTTGGTTTAACTTCATATCAAAAAATCAAATACCAGATTATGTTGACCAATGTCCAGGTATAACTTTAAACACTTTTTGCACAGATAATACAAACAATTGTTCCTTTTATATAGCAATTACAGACCTTAAATCTAAACTGTATAACTTCAATTTCACTATGTAGATTTCTTAGGAGTTTTTGTCAGATTGGTAAACTGTACCAAAAGAAACAAGGAACCTTACCTTCTTCTCATCCTAGAAAACGATTTGTAAGTGTTCTATCTTTTTAAATGTACCTTTAAGTTGATTAATACATTTAAGATATCTAAACAACAGTGGTCAAGAAATTGCCATAAGTCTATGGAAAGACTGCACTGATGTGCCCGCAAAATTTAACCGAAGCGCCATTGAAAATGCACCTGTTCCTACTGTACTTGCTGTAACAAATGTCAAAATTGCAACCGTTGCTGGTACGTTTCATTAAATACTGCACGAAGCAGATTTGTTTTTGAAATAATTATAAACTTTTCATCCATAGGTTTATTGAGGCTAGGAACAAGTAACGCAACTCACATATACATGAATCCAGATATCAGAGAGACAACTGCACTTCTCGACAGGTATTACTATAAAACTGACATATTACCATGAAATATATTTTCTTACCAATGAGGAACAAAAATCACAGGTACAAAGCAAATGCAGCCTCAATAACTTCTATTGGACCACCGACACCACTATTGGAGATAAATAAAAAAAACCATTTGGAGCTTTCGGTATACTACCAATTCATTAATACTTTATCTAATTTTCTTTTACCAATCTTATAAACCATATTACATCCTCACTATTTACTACATAATCTAATATTAATATCTTTTTACAGGACCAGACCTTCACTGCACAAGCATCTATAATCGATTATACATTTACAAACACTTGGTATCAGATCATTTGTCCCGATTGTAAAAAACCAACTCTCAGGCAAGGAAAAAACTGGTTTTGCCCATCAGATGGAATACTCAGCTCGCCAATTTCTCCGTGAGTGACTATTTTCTTCAACTAACAATAAGACAACAGTACTACCTACAAGCACAACAGACTAATAAAAAAGTTTCCGAATACCCGCATTATGCAAGCTTACCTGGATTGATATATGTATATAATGATATTGCTAATATACACAGGTACAAGCTGGTAGCAACAATTAATGATCAGACCGACTCAATGACTGTCACGTTATCTGACAATGCTGCTAAAAAATTATTCGGTACAACATCAGATATGCTCATAGCAGAAGACGACCCCGACCACAGGAAAAACTTGCCCCCCATAATAAACGATACCAAAGGTGTGATGAAAAAGATGACACTGCGTATGACAAAAACCTTAAACAATAGCAACATCCGCTTTATATTAACCGAGATCGAAGACAACACGGCCGAACAATCGCCAACAATAACAACCCCACGTCCGCATACTCCAACCACTTTCGACATAACCAACAAACCAACTACATCATCTTCCCAACAACAGCCTGTGAAAGTTAGAAAGACCTTCACGTTTGAAGAAGCAGGTTATATCCATCATACACTATACAAACATATGAAAACAACAGCTATTTTAAAACAAATTTCCTTATCTTGCACACTTAACTACAGGTACAGAGGTACCGACTGCAGAAGCAAAACGTCAGCGCCATCCAGAATAAGAATACTGTGTCTGTATCTCACTGCAATACTATCAGCTTTTGCCCAACTTTGTGGTTGTAGTCTATTAAGAACTACTTCAACTTTTGCACCACTACACTATCAGTTTTTTTCTACTTTGTGGTTGTAGTCTATCAATAACTACCCTAACTTTTGTGTCTGTAATGTTTACCTATACAGTCACAACTCTTGTAAATAGCTACTATTCCTTTCTAAAAACAATGTCAATATCTACAAGTCGAAAAAAATTACCTGTTATGAATGCTACAATGTGGAAACCAAGACCAACACTAAAAAGTAATTGCATAGCAACTTCTTATAGAGTTATATTTAATAAATAATAAATAAGGTTACACACATTTTAGAATACAATTAAATATATAAGCTTAAAGACTTTACAATCTTACTCGAAAATAATCACCTGTTATGAACGCTACAATGTGGAAACCAAGACCAACACTAAAAACTAATTGCATATCAACTTCTTATAGAGTTATATTTAATAAATAATAAATAAGGTTACACACATTTTAGAATACAATTAAAAATATAAGCTTAAAGACTTTACAATCTTACTATACAGCCAATAAAAAATATGTAAAACTTACCCACCAAAAATATAAGACCCAACCATATATATATATATATATATATATATATATATATATATATATATATATATATATATATATAAAAGACAATCGCTTAATAGAAAATAATAGCAATACGCTTAACTTAACTTCATAAAAAAAATAATAATAACAATACACTTAACTTAACTTCATGTTACAAATATAAGACGTGCCCAAGACGCGACTGGGCATTTTCTAGTTTCCATCACAGACAATCTATAAAATATACAAAATAAATCTATCTAGGGTTCAATTTTTTTGGCTTTGTAGATTAGTTCGAGTACCCACTATTTTTGATCATTGTGTTTGACTTTAGCTGGGTTACGTGTAAGAAAATAATTGGATACTAAATCATCATGCCTCCATTGACTTTGGGATAGATGACCATGTAACCCGGATGCGGATCTCTCATGTGCCGAGTTCTCCTATCCAACCCCATTTCATAAAGAATTGAAATATGTTCTCCATACAAACTTCACGAGTTGTTCTATCCTTGCACATATTTTACTTGAGAGGGAAAATTATTTGCTTATAGATGAGCAAAACTAATAACATAACCATGTGATAAATAAATATAACAAATAACTTCCCGCTACCCATCATTACGGATGCCACAACATGATTTTGACATGTACATGGCAAGATTCTCAAAAAGATTGTTCAAAGATCATCATCTTGAAAATGATTTACAATTTATCATATTGATATTAGACCTTCACGTATACCCTTCACGAAGGGTTTAATGGTTGATGTGGCAACGACCACTAACCACGAATACCATCCCGGTGTTTAGTGGTGGATAGTGGTCGTGGTGAATTGTTGTCCAAACCACGGATGATCACCACCAATCAAATTCTTTCTCTCACTATCTGTCTCTAACTTTTTCTCTCTCTCTCTAGAATAAAAAAAATATTTTTTATTTAAAAATTAAAAAATAAGAGGTATATAGTGGTGGGTATCTCATAAGTTTAGTGGTTGGATGTGGTGATTAGGTGGTACCCACCACTATAGTGGTTAGGCTGGAAGTGGCACTCGCCACCAGCTCCCCTCCAGCTCGTTATAACTACTAAACCCACTCCCAACAACTGCTCGCTAAGAATTGTGTGCCATCCCACTAGCGAGATGAAAGAGAAGATAAAGAGACGAGAAATGGCTCTAATTGGCTGCTCCTTTTTTTTTCAAAATAAAATAACATAATATTTAGTTGCTACCACTCCGTACAAATTTACAACTTCATGCTATCATCATCTTATCCTATGTGGCTTAATTAAAAAAATCTTATGTGGAAGCACTCTACCACTTTTTATAGCCATAGTAGTGGGTATAACGGATGACTTTATGGATTTTTTTTATAGTCTGTGCCTATAACGGATGACTTTATGGATTTTTTTTATAGTCTGTGCCTATAACGGATGACTTTATGGATTTTTTTTTTATTTCCACCATAGATATATTATTATATTATTATATTATATTATAGTATTATATTGTCATACGCATCCACATGCTATATCATCACGTTAACTTCTCCATGCGCACTTGATGTTCTTCAAAATCAGTGCGCAAACGAATCATGATTCAATTTCTACCACTGATTCTTCTCCTGTTCATTGTTTCATACATTCTTGCGATTGTTTACTGGAACCGAAAATCTGGAAAAAGCGAAATCAATCTTCCACCAGGAAGCTTCGGATGGCCGTTCATCGGAGAATCTCTATCTCTGCTCCGAGCAGGTTGGGAAGGAACTCCGGAGAAATTCGTTCAGGAACGGATCGACAAACACGGTAGCCCTTTAGTCTTCAAGACGTCGTTGCTTGGCGACCGTATAGCAGTGCTCTGTGGTCCTGCCGGCAACAAATTTCTGTTCGGGAACGAGAACAAGCTGGTGGCGGCGTGGTGGCCGACGCCGGTGAGGAAGCTTTTCGGCAGGTGCTTGATTACAATCCGTGGCGATGAAGCAAAATGGATGAGGAAGATGCTGTTATCGTATCTAGGCCCTGATGCTTTCGCCACTCACTATGCTGCTACCATGGACATCGTCACCCGTCGCCATATCCAAGTTCACTGGCAAGGTAATTGAATTATACTGTTACACCTTAACTCTCACCACATCGAAGTTGCTCAATAATCGATGAAGTTAAATGAATGAATGTATCATCATCAATACGAAATTACACGATCAACGAATACAAAATCTGTTCAGATTGTGAATTTGTGCCCTAGTTTTCTCCACGCGTTTGAAATTTCGAAAACCACTCTGTGATTTTACCAATTTGTTGCCTTTCGATTCCTCAATTGAAGTCGCAGAAATGTTTTGCCCATGTGTTCATGTCTAATTGTGATTCAACTTTTCCGATGAAGGGAAGGAGGAGGTGAACGTATACAGAACTGTTAAGCTATACGCCTTTGAGCTCGCCTGCCGTTTATTTCTAAGCCTTGAAGATCCAAATCATATCGCAAAACTCGGTTCTCTGTTCAACGTGTTCTTAAAAGGCATCATCGAGCTACCAATCGACTTCCCAGGGACACGATTTTACAGCTCGAAGAAAGCAGCAGCAAAAATCAGGAAAGAACTAATGGCGATTATCAAAGAGAGAAGAAAGGATTTGAAAGAAGGAAAAGCGTCGTCTTCACAAGACCTCCTGTCACATTTGCTTACATCTTCGGATGAAAATGGCAGGTTTTTAACTGAGATGGAAATTGCAAACAACATCTTGTTGTTACTCTTTGCTGGGCATGATACTTCTACTGTATCAATCACGTTGGTTATGAAGAGTCTTGGTGAATACCCTGATGTTTATGAGAAGGTGTTGAAAGGTTAGTTGTGTTCTTTGATTATGATTAATTGATTATGTTGAGAATTGGAGATGAAAATGGGATTGTTTACAGAGCAATTGGAGGTTTCAAAGGGAAAAGTAGAAGGGGAAATGCTGAAATGGGAAGATATACAGAAGATGAGATACTCATGGAATGTTGTTTGTGAAGTGATGAGAATTAATCCGCCTGTTCTTGGATCATTTCGAGAGGCTCTCGTGGATTTCGAGTATGCAGGTTACACAATTCCGAAAGGATGGAAGGTATGAGATTTTTAAGTTTTAAGTAGCAATAAAAACTTAAAACTATTTTATATAAATCCTAACTATAATAAAAGGATTATTATTTTTGAGATACGTTAGAAAATCCCTATCTTTTTGTAGTTTTTAAATAATGATTGAGTTTAAATACCTATAGAGTAGGTAACGGTTTTAAAGTGGCCCCAAAAACCTCACCCTAGTCGAGCCTCGTCCTACTATTCATAGTATTAACACATAAAATTAATGAAATAACTAAAAGTTAGGGGTGTTTTCGGCAAATAACCATGCAATTTTGAATTTTTGAAAATGATCATGAGATCCACAGAGGGGTTCTATGAATCCCTTTAATCCTCTGAGAAACGACACACAGTATTGCAGAAATGACGTGACACTACTAAAAGACAAATTTTTTTTGGGGGTTCTAATGGTTCCGCAGAGGTGTCTCTGCGGATCTTGTGAACACCTCTGCGCACCGATTAATGTCTCTGAGAAATGAGTAAATACTTAAAAATCCCAAAAAAATTCTCTTAAAAATTTGTTCATACCCATTTCTCAGAGACGTTAAGCGATCCGCAGAAGTGTTTACAAGATCCGCAGAGACACCTCTACGGATCCTTAAAAACCCAAAAAAAAAATTGTCTTTTAGTGTTGTCACCTCATTTCCGCAGAGGTGTGTTAAGTTCTTCAGAGATGTTAAGTGATCCGCGGAGCCCCCTCTGCGGATCTGATGATCATTTTACGAAACTCAAAATTTCATGGTTATTTGCTGAAAACACCCCTAACTTTTGGTTATTTAATGAATTTTCTCTCACAATTAGAGTAAATTTTACCTTTTTGTTCACCAAGTATAGCTAATTTTTCACTTTTATTCCAAAATGTTTTTTTTTTTAGTTTTAGTTTTTATTTGATAATGTTTTCTTTTCAATGTTAAAATATGTATTATTTTGGGAAGACAAAAAAATAGATATACTTCGAGACCAAAAATAAATAATCATGTAACTTGAAATATGGACAAAAAAACCTTATAAAAACATTAAATAAAAACCAATATTGTGTGAAAACTAGAAAATAAAATTTTAAAACCAAAATCACTAAACAAAAAATTTAAATTACTATAAAAACTACAAAAAAAGTAAAAAAAAAAAAAAAAGATGTTGTAAACAAGCATAGTACTTTAATATTTAAATTACAAATTAAAAATAAACATATATCCAACCTAGGTGGGTTGATGTACCAAATTTTATATCCATATACAACGTAAGGTTGTGTTATGAACTGGATTCTAAGAACAGATTCAATAACACAAAATCAAACCAAATGGTTCTAACATTGATGGAAAACACTCTATAATACCCAAAAGATTACAAGAACTAAAGATTGGTTAGCTGATTCGAGATAGCCACTCTCCAAGAGGAAAATAATTCCAGATTTCACAGAAAAGATAGATACCTCACTCCTTGCCCACTAACCTCTTCTTATACTATCTGACATAACAAACTAAATAATATAAAATACCTAAACTGCCCCTAATGTCCCTTTATTTGTTGAATTTCCCATATTGCCCTTATCTATCATATATTGTAGAAGTTGATGCCTAACAGGTTGATAGCTCGATTCCTTTAAAGTGCCTCTTTTGGTGTCATATATGCAAATTTTTTTCCTCAAAATCCCTATAGAGGGATGAGTTTGTTGTGTAAAAGAGCTCGAACCTAGGGTGTTCGTTGAAATATTACGAGTATGCTTTCGTTTAGTTCGTTTGTCGTTAAAAAAACATAATATTTAATTTAAATATTCTTAAAGTCACAACTGTTTTTATAAAAACATTTAAAAATAATACTAAATAAATAAAGAAGTACTTGAATATTTATAAAAACATTTTTTTACAAGAATCATAAAAATTACAAAAAAATAAAATTTGGTCCTAGAAAATTCTCGTTGACGACCAATAAACCTAAACAATATTTTATTTGATCTGACCTGGATAGCCTGTGAATCAGTCAAATTTGTTTAAGTCAGCACCAGTTAAGCCTGTCCGGATAGATTAGTTAAGTCTACCCAGATAAACTAGTTAAGTCTATCTAAACGTATATTTTTATTATACATAATTTTGAATGATATAAAAACTTTTCTTATTGTATATTTGTATTCATGTTACATATTCAGCTATACTGGAGTGTTGTATCGACGCATAAAGACGAGACAAACTTTGAAAACGCGACACAGTTTGATCCATCGAGGTTTGAAGGTGCAGGCCCAATTCCATACACATTTGTCCCGTTCGGAGGGGGTCCAAGGATGTGTTTAGGGAAAGAATTTTCACGATTGGAAGTACTCGTGTTCCTTCACAACATCGTCACCAACTTTAAATGGGACTTGTTAATACCCGATGAGAAAATCGAATATGATCCCATGGCTACTCCTGTAAAGGGGCTTCCTGTGCGCCTTCATCCGCATCAAGTTTGAAGAATACAAACATGAATTAATGTATGTATGTTGTAAGTTTGTATTTTACACGTTATATATTATAGAATCATAGAAAATTATGATAATAGTTTTTTTACTAACAAAGATGGAAGTCCAAATCATAATTATAATGTAATATATAACTATATAAGAAATAAGATTCATACTTGTTTTGTGTAAATCACTTTTATACTTTTTTTAAAACGGTTTAAACATTCAAGTCTCTATTTTATTACATTGTCATCAAGATTTCAAACTTTTTGTTTTTAGAAATGAGTTATGTTGTTTATAGAGTTGAATCCAAGATTCAAATTTATATGTCCCTAACTTGACTAAAGATGGTAAAATAGATAAGTTGAAAAGGTTTAGTTATCGGGTGAGATTGTTAATAATATCATCTAATGCGAGTATAATTTAAAACTAAAAATCAAATGAAATTTAAAAAATAGTAGTTAGTGTCTTGCAATTTGTTCCGTGCTACTTTTCATATTTAGGAAACAATCTATAGTGGATATTGTGTTGGGCAAAAGTTGCGTTGGACAAATCGGTGTTACTTTTAGTAGAAGATATTTCATTGGAAATATTGTATGCTTACTTGTTTTGGCTATCATTATTACCAAGTTTTTAATTTCGGAATGTTCTTAAACTAGTTGTCAGACCCGTATATTATACGAGTTGACTAAAACAAAATGTTAATATAAACGATTAAATGAAAATTTTATTTGAATTTGAAATTTGAAATAACTGAAAATTATGAGAAAAAAACATGCAAAAAATAAATAAATTAAAATTATGTGTTTAGTTATCAGATTTGTGTACTAAACGAGTAAATTATAACAAAATGCTAAACACAAAGGTTTAAACTGTAAATTTATTTGAAATTGAAATTAAAATTTAGAATTTGAAAGTTTAAATTAATAGTCATTATGGTAGGTTTAATTTATGGAAACAAAATTAATGATATATTGGAAATGAAAAATAAAGTAAATGACAAGTGGAAATAAACTTATCTCAAAATTATGACAAAATGACATGTGGCCAATTGTATGAGAGAAGGACATGTGACAAAATCATTCTTATTTATTAAGGTAGATCTTTGTGTACATCTACAATATAATTATAAAGATTTGCTATAAGGGAGAAGGGAGTCATTCCCTCTCAACACATTGAATCCACTGCCACATCAGTTTTTCTGTTTCAGTTTTCTTCATCTTTCCCAACCCACAACATATGGAAACCATATCTTTTTCAACCCACTCAACTCATTCAATTAAAAAAAATACAAAACAATCAAGGTAAAATATCAATTAGCAATAAAGTTATCGTCGGTACCACTCCCTCTTCAGCGGGTTGTTTAATTGATTTTACTAACCCATTTCATCCTCTCTCTCATTTTCTCTTATACCATGTGTTTTAAAACTTATACCTTAGTTGTTTTGTATATTTTTTTTTAATTCAGTGGATTGAATGGGTTGAGAAAAATAGGATTTCCGTATGTTGTGGGTTGAGAAAGATGAAGAAAAAAAATAGACAAAAATTGATGTGACAGTGGGTTTAGTGGGTTGCATGACTCCTTCCTCCCTACGAGCTTGAAGTCATGTTTTAGTAATTCATTAGGATAAAATTTAGCCATTACGAGTGGTTCATCCACTTTAAATGCTTGAAAAGACTTACTTGGACACAAAAAAGCCATATAAGCAAGTAATTATATATTTTCTTCATAAAAAGATTGTTGAGCTCTTCAAGTCGCATATCTTTAACCAAATAAATACATCAATTTTGAAGTGATGCAAGCAGTTAATGGTGAGTCAGATATAACAACTTGCAAGTAGTTTTTTAATGACAACTATCCTACTCCTAATCTAATCCTAAACACCACCTATGTCTCCTAGTGAGACTTGAACCCATAACCTCTCATTTGAGAGGGTCATTCCTTCCTAAACATGTTTTATTGGTTTGATCCAAAACAAAATGTGATCTAGAGCATATAGAGGAATTTCGAGAGTCCAATATAGATAAATGAGACAATTGGACAAAGATAAAACAAGCTGAAAGGAACCCAAACTCAAACGACTATAAACTTTAATTTACCAACAATTTCCAGGCTATCTAATTTTGACAGAAATCTCCTAACAAGCCATAGATCCTAATTTTATTTTATCTTTGAAAATAAAGTATGTTCACGAACACACCTAATATTCATATAAATTCGCCTTTGGTGGCTTATCAACTTGGTACAACATGATTGATATGTTATTTCGTTGTAGCACCTTGGTGGGAAAGTCATAACGTTAAACAATCGTTGTTTCAACTACTGGATCCCTTTTTGGGTTTTAGCAAACCGGTTGTCGTAGTGTATATTCGATAGACATACTTGGGCTCACCAGGTGGCCCAATTTATATCTTGGTCCGACAGTTGGAGAATGTTGCTCAGAATTGTTGGATTGTCTATGTTAGGACTCCCTACATTATGTTAGGGATTAAACATTTCAAAAACAACTAAAGAATCAACACACATTGGAAAATTAACAGTTAAAATTGAATTAATCCCCCAACGTTGGATTCAGTTAGACAATAAATAATCAACCATAAACTCAAACATAGAACATTTAGGATTCATACCTTGATGTGTAGGGATCCTTTGATGTAGTAGACATTAATCGAGATTGGTTATTGGTATCCACATAAGCTTATATTGCTCATAGATATGATTGATAAAAGCAAAAATACCAAGTTGATCGTCATAACCATGAAAATCCACCCCTTTGGGATTGTGGCTTGGAGTTGTCATCTAGAGTTTGGGAGGTGGAAAGGAGGCTAATAGGGTTTATAATGATTCAATGACCAAAAACCTAAGTTGTGTTTCGTATATACTTGTATTAATGGGTGGCTTTATGGAAAAACTTTCAATTCATTAATCCATATAACCAATTACTCTTAATTAATCAATTTGCTATTAAATAACTCTATTATCTAATTAATAATTAATAAATAATAAATAGCAATTTAATTAATTATTTGTTCTAGTTGGTAAATAATAATTTATCACATATAAATATGGTCTTTATTTACATATCGTTTTTAATGTGTTTAATGTGTGACCTCATAGATTCACATACAGTTAGCACTACAGTAAACTATTTGTATCATGCACGTTGTATCCAGGATATTTCTACTTATACAAAGAAAAAAAATAAAAAATATAGACACTGCTAATCATCGAGCAACACATAAATGCCCCTAATTATATATGAATGTTTTTCGCCGATACAATTCATTAGATGTTTAATGTTAAATGTATTTTTGTCTTATGTCCCTTTATCATGAGATCATTGAACATGAGGCATTGAGAAAAGCATTATCATATGTATTTAATATTGGTTTCTCGACCTGAGAAGCCGAATAAGATTACAAATTTAATGGACTATCATGCCAATGTCATTTTGGTATGACCCTACATTTACATCTATTTGATTCTATTGATGGGATCGAAAGATATCAAACTCCTATAATTAGAGGAGCAAATCGTATATTAACTACATACTTCCATCACAAGTTTCGCATAACAACATATAGTAGCATTTATAGTTATCTTGTTCCGAACAACATTTAACTACATCAAGGCATGAAATTATGCTTACTCAGAAGCCAACATATATATCATGTCAAATGATATATAGACTCAATTCGTTTATCAAGATTCACTTAATAACAACGATACATGAATTGCCATCTTGAGGTGGGTAATCAAATATTTATCAACAAAGAATACATATGAATTAGGCTCTCAACAAGACTCATATTCAACACCATGAATATTAACTAACATTCACGTTAGTCTTCTTTAATAGCTATTCACATAATATGATTAACTATGAATGTTTATAATTGAAAACAACTAATTATGGAATAAACACACTATATAGAACACGATTTGACTGATGAAAACAATCATATCGTTTATATCAATTCATACTATAAATAAGGTTTCTTTCCTTTCTGTGTTTATGCGGAAGAGAGATTCTTCCCCATTAGGCTTTACGGTTAACGCTTCGATCCAATATCCAAATACTAAACTAATTTACAAAACACACTAATCAACTAACATAATGAATTATAGGGCCTATAACATGACCATCATGCTAGGCATTGTTGGCATTTATAGATATCCATAACTTTTAAAGAAACTAATCAAATACAGTGGAAGAACAAATTCAAAACTTTATAAGCCCAAACAATGCATCGAATTAGACATAGTTTACCGGCATAAACAACCATAGAATTTCATAGTACATACCCTTGAAGTGTATGAGATCACAATCAATGGAAATTGTATATATGGTGTAACCATGCAAGCCAATCCAAATGACTGCTAGATCTCAACTTGATCAAAGACTATTCCTATCTACCTTTCTCTTGTTTCTTGCAACGAACTCCACTTAGAAGGAGAAAAAGGTCAAATAAAATTATATAGTTAAAACTTTGACAAATACATATTGCAAATAATAATGTTATTGACATTAACTATAAAATACAAACTTTACACTAAGTTGATTTATAAAATTGTGATTATCTTTAACTGTATTATAAGATAAACATCTATTTGTGACACTCGTCAATTTTGGTCAACAAAAGTCCGTTGAAGCATAATTTAGGTTAGGAAAACGTAATTTTCATAACATTCCTAATGTATTATTGGATATTATAATACTACATACACCATTTTAAATAAATTATCGAGTGAACGCTTTTATTACAAATAATAGACTACAGTAGCGTAAAAATTCGATAAATCACACAAATATTAGTAATATTCATAACACGAGGTATTTGTGTTTACGAATCTGGAGACATATAGAACGTCTAAGACGGAGCTCACATTCAAAAGTTACAACGATCCAGTCACAGAAAAGACAAAACTGCCAGATTGATCCTTGTGGTATCCAAAAAACTTTGGATAGGGTCCAAAAACTTTCCAACTTGTATGGAAGATCCAAAATAACGAAATTTTTTTGGATTTGGTCCTTAATGGATTTGAAAAGACTTATTTACCCTTATCAATTGTTTTTACATTTTATTTATTTATTTTAGTATTTAAGTAATTATAAAAAAAATAGAAAATAAAATCCAACCCCGTTGGTTTCCACCGTACCCACCTTCTCCCCCCTCTCCCCCACCCCCTTTGACTTTCTTTCCATTCTTCTTTATCACTCTTTATCTTCAAATGAAACTAACACACCCATATGAACAAAAAAACCATTTAAACAAAAAAACCCAGCTGAACCT
Source organism: Lactuca virosa (assembly GCF_052849685.1). Lineage (NCBI taxonomy): Eukaryota > Viridiplantae > Streptophyta > Magnoliopsida > Asterales > Asteraceae > Lactuca > Lactuca virosa. The sequence continues at coordinate 154,258,802 of NC_136427.1, read as the reverse complement.
AGGTGAATCGATTGGATTTGTGCCAAACAACCTTCATCTTCTTAATCCTTCAAACCTGCAACTACCACCATGCCTCATCGTGAAAATCTCTACCACCATGCAAACCTCTTCTAAAAAAGTCGCCATTTCAGCCCCCAGGAGATCCCCACCATAATCAACATCTTTACCTTTTCATTGGATTCATACCAAGTTCCTCGAGGTGCTAATGTTTCCACCGATGAAAAACCCAAGGAGATGATCAAAATCAAAGGGGCTTAAACCAAATCCATGAGTCCACATTCCATTGAAGCAAAATCTCCAAAACAAAAAAAAAATTGCAACACAGGTTCTTCGATTGATTTTCCATCGCTGTCAATTTCTGCAAAACCATCATCAACATCAAATGAATCATCACACTCGTTGCCATCTCTTTTCCCCGAATCACCCATCGTCTTAAGTTGGTGCTCCGCCACCATAGAGTCCAAACCCAATTTTATTCTCTCCTTATCTCCACCTATCTCCCGCTGAAATTTTTTCGTCTCTGCATCTACGCTAATTCAAATCAGCACTTTCATGTAATTAGAAGTTAACATTGAAAGGACGATTAGTTATTTACCTTTGGTATTGCCATTCGACGTTTCATCCGAGACCAACATCCAGATTTCCTTAGCTCCATCTTGATCTGGTCAATAAGAAAGAAAGAAAGAAAGGGATAAAAGGGGGAGTGGGTCAGTAGATAGGCCCAATGTTTTTTTCTATTTTTTCTTTTTAATAAAGTATTTAAAATAATGAGAAAAATGTAAAAAATAAATGATAAGGGTAAAATAGTCTTTTTAAATCTATCAGGACCAAATCCAAAGAAAAATTGTTATTCTGGACCTTCCATGCAAGTCGAAAAGTTTTTGGACCCTATCCAAAGTTTTTTTGGATACCACAGGGACCAATCTTGCAGTGATAAATGTACACCAGGTATCGGCACTAAACGCACTACAACATGCCATAAACGAATCGGTATTCAGTCACAGAATACTCCGTTGATTTTTCCAGTAAAATGTCATATACCGCAAATCCGGAAATCTACTGCGCTTAGACGCTTATATTTCTATATAACGAATCGGGAAATAATTAAATTATATGATTTTTAATATTATTATAAATTATATTGATTAACATTTTGGTTAGTAATTAAATCTTTTAAATTCATAAAATTACACAACATAATTGTCATACTTTTATAAAATACTACAAATATATAAAAATGGTTAGTTGTTTTTGTAAAAAGCAGACAAAATCTCTCTCTTGTCCTCTCCTAGCCAACAAATCCCAACACCATCATCACACCTTTTGGCTTTGTTTAATAAAAATAATATGCTTGAATATTTTAATCAAAAATTCATAACCTTCCATACACCACAATCTTCACACCAACACTTCACTCAACTCTCTCCCTCTCCTTCTATAAATCTCGGCCAAGATCACACACACACACACACACAAAATTCAACTTTGATCTTTCACCCTCATATTCTCTCAATTTGCTTCAAGTTTTTCCAAGACTTTTGCAAGAGTTTAAGTAAGTTTTTCCTTGAAATCTTTCAAATATTCAAGACTTTTTACCATCATGTTTTGTTGATCTTTTATTTACACTTGTTGCACTCTAATCATAGGAAAAAATCCAAACTTCGAGCTCATCCTTAGCTTCAAAACTCGATCTTTCGTCGCATACTGACCATCTTCTAAGTAAAATCATCAAGGTGACTTCATACCCCTCATTTTTCTACTTTTTAAATGTTTTAGGGGGGGGGGGGATACAAGTATTCTAACTATTTATTTTGGTCTCAAAATATAGTATGTTGAATATGTTTGGTTATCTTGCTATGAAAGTGTTTTACATGAAAAATGTGTTATGATAAGCTAAGATTCATGTTTACTTTGAGAAAATAACATATAAAACTCTTATACTTCAAAATCACCAACAAAAAAAATACATAATAATATTACTTTGTTGGTAAAGATAGTTATAAAAAAGTGCACCATATGATTTTTGGCAAAAAGACAAGATTTTAAATGTTGCCATCATTTTCATAAATTGTTAGTGGCTTAGATGTAAGTAAACTACTTGCTTCATATATATATATATATATATATATATATATATATATATATATATATATATATATATATATATATATATATATATATATATATATAACATCTTTTAGGCATAACTACGATAACACGACGAAAACACTTATATAAATTATAATATGTATAATTTATGAAACGAACGACAATGATACGGTAAATATACGAAAAATAATTATATAAAAATATAATTATTACATACTATAACTATCATGGATATTTTGATAATTATAAATGCAAAGGAGATTTCAAAATATTTACAAACAATGAAAAAGATCACGTTGAACGATACTCTGAAACTATCTTCCACTTCTGCAACTCATAAACAACAAATACATTGATATTCTATTCATACAAAATCCTAATGATTAACTAACAGGTACTCTGAAACTATCTTCCACTTCTGCAACTCATGGCTACATTAATCAATGAATCCAATATACAAAATCTTTGACAGTCAGGTTCTCATTACTAAATTACATACCGACAAATAGAAAATAACAAATTCTTATGCATTTTCACTCTATTTTATCCATATTGGAAGACATAACATTTATGTTGGCTTTATCATCACACATACCGATCACTATACACGATCTCATTGACAAGAATCACTTTGATTGTAAGTCCTATAAAAAGAATTTGTTATGATCCAACATCCGCTGAAAGTACTATAAGTTGGTGGCTTATAAGTCTAGGTGCCCCCTCCTCCTACAAGATGACTTTTGGGAGTGAGTTCTACACTTGGGCTTAGGGCATGATGCGGGCCTAGTATGGGATGAGTTCGTATCAATTGGTATCAGAGCCGACCCCATCTTTCGAGGTGCCAACACTTGGAGTGGTGGCTTGGACCCGGAAAGAGGGGTGCCAACCGTGGCCAATGTAGCTGTGACCAACAATGACTCATAGTGGTGGCTTGGTCCGAAAGGGGGTGCCAACCGTGACCAACGAGGACGTTGGCTCTTCAAAGCATAGGGTATTGTTATGATCCAACATCGGCTGAAAGTACTATAAGTTGGTGGCTTATAAGTCTAGGTGCCCCCTCCTCCTACAAGCTGACTTTTGGGAGTGAGTTCTACACTTGGGCCTAGTATGGGATGGGTTCGTATCAGAATTCCACATCTATTACCATCCAACATTACACTATGTCTCATATCAAACAAAACAGGGCCAACATCAACGGATACAACTTCAGAGAAAGTTGGTATTACAACGTCTGTCCAACCCACGGAATAGAAATAACCAAGAAAGGCGACGATTGGTTTTGCATTACAGACGGAAAAGTTGATGCCCATGTTCTTGTAAGTAATCGCAAACTTAAAATGCCTCTAAAACTCCAAAAAAGAGATTATATACATTTAATCTTTGATGGCTACAAGGTCACTGGAACAATCAAAGATCCAACAACCACCCTCTTTGTCCTTCTCACCAATGCAGTTCGGAAAATGGTTTCGGTCACAGGGAAACACTGATCCCGCGTTAGAGATTACATGATAGGAAAACCCTACCACCGGTAATAGACTTGTGCAAGGCACACATATACAAGTTTTTCATGCAAATAACAAAGTCTTTAACCCCGGAGAGATAAAGGTTCACGGTCCTTGATGTGACAACCCATGATATACGCCCCCAACCATCATCGATAGTCAAATGTCAAAACACGATAATACAATCATGTAAACGCCAAAAAAATTTCAACCATCACTCTTACTAATGTCAAACCATAGGCTCAAAAATAAGTGCGCAAAAAGTCACGTAACCTTGCGAGCAGGTTAACATATTTATATTCTACACGCTACCGCAATTCCAGAAATGTAAATTTCACAAGAATCTGACACAGTATGAGCGAGATACGACATTTATAGTAAATAAATGTCTGTCGTACTTAAAAAGTTATGATGAAGAAAATTACAAAGAGAGTGGTCGACTTTTGGGGAAAGTCGCCAACTAGACAAACTTAGTACTACTTAAAGTAGGAATTATGGAGCAAAGAACGCTTAAGACGAAAGTCATATGAGGGACATATGATTTTTAGAAATAATAAAAACTAGTCGAAAAACGAATATCAAAACCAGCAAAAGCGACCAAAAGGAAAGTTGTAGAGAACAAAGAGATCTACAAGAATATATACAAACCGTAGGAAATGGAATTTGCACGTGAGAGTTATGAAATTTCAATGTATTATATTCTCGTCACACTTGCTCGCGCGCAGTGCACCACGCTCACTAACACACGATTTCATCGAGATACAGGATGCCGTGGCACACTCAGGAGACGACATGTGGAAACATTGTACGGTTCGCATGCATTTGCTCGGTGCGCAATGTGCGGCATGCAGCCGAATACCCATATAAATAGCAAGTCTCGGCTGATCCTTTCTCACACCTCATCACCTCTCTCTCTCTCTCTCTCTCTGTCTCTCTCGCTCTCTTAAAAATTCTTGCCAAATGACCCCCGAGCGTCTCTCTAGTGTCGGACTTGTGGATCTTCTACATGTCTAAAATACAACTGTACATCGTGATCACTAATTATAGTTAGATAATTATTCCCATAGCGTTAGGATGATATTATGCTCGATAGTTACTCTGCCTAAATGCTTTAACTAATATTATGCCTAGTTGTTATGATGAACCACTCTGATAGATAAGATCATACCTTGTTGTCATGCTGGCCAGTTGCCAGGAAACATTGAAACTCTTTATTATATCCACCTTTGGATAAGCTTAGTACCTAGTGTTACTCTGCCCATATTATCGGCTACTCAAAACACACGATTCATCAACACGCTGATAGATTTTCAGCTAGCGCCCGACCTATAATCGTTAATTCTTAAGTGATCGAGAGAGAGATGTATAGATCTATACATGATTGACACTCCCACATATGGTTGCTAGCTACAACCCGACGACAATTCGAAGCAGACATAACTTTCTAAACACAACGACGTCCGATGAAGCGTCGTGGTATTTTCGGGATCAACAGTCATAGCTCGATTATAGGAACTCATCGTAACTTTCTCAAACTAAAACTAGCTATCATAAACTACTAATAAGAATTAGTTGAGTAGTTATAGTACACACAAACTCGAGGAAACGAGTTTAGGTCAAATTAACACTAAACTATCATAAACTACCAATACTATACGTAGTGATAGTTCACACAAACTCGAGGAAACGAGTTTGAATACAATATCCACTGTTCTTGAGGAATGCCTTGAGGAGAAGTGCCTACAACACGATAAAAAGAAATATTAGGAGAATATTATCAAAACACTAACCTTGAGATAGGGTAACAAGTAAAATATATATCTTCTATCTGAATCAGGATTCAGATTTAGTCACTAAACTATCTGAATCTTACTACCAAAACACTGGAAATTACGCTAACACACTGACATATGCGGAGATTGCAATGAGTGCTAACTTAAGAGCATCAACAAAGTATTTTCACACTTACCTAACCTGTGAACTCACAAACATTATGTTGACCCTCTCATAATCATATGTAATCCTAGGTCAACCCACAAAGATTAAAAGACCAACCACAGAGTACAGACAACTATCAGACTATCAAAGGAGATGGAAACTCAACACGAAGGCCTCTTCCATAAAGCCAACAACTCTGAAAGTCGCGCCTGTAATACCCGGTTCCTGGTATATAATTTAAGTTATAAAGTATTCATTTTATCAATGGAACTCGATGAGTTGGAGGCCCCAAACTTGTCGAGTAGGGATGGTGATGGGACGCGGGTGGACGAGTCTACTCGACGAGTTGGGGAGCCCCGACTCGACGAGTAGAGCTGTCTGAGTGAAACCCTAATTTTTAGGTTTTACACCCTATTTAAGTGCCTTAACCTCCAAGGGTGGCCTCATTTGCAACCTCCATCACCCCCAGACCCTAGCCACGAAACCCTAATCCACCCTTGAGTGTTTTGAGCCATTGTTGTGTGTTCTTGGTAATTTTGAAGCTAGAGAAGGAAGGAGAAGCTTGAAGATTCAGAAGGAAGCCAGTAGATCCGAGATTTGAGCTGCATTTCTGACTCACTTGAGGCATAAAGTCAATACCTTGGCTTCCCACTGTTTAGATCTTCATTTAGGATTATATTTTGTTACTATTGGACCATATTGAGGTTATTTCCAGGATTTGAGTGCATCCTGAGGTCTTGACTCCAGATCAAGGCACTCATGAGCTTGCAAGGCTTAAAGTTGCCACCTTTATTAAGCCAAAGCCCGTTTTCATCTCGTAGAGTCCCTTTATAGCTTGGTTTTGGTGTTCTTAGCTCATAACTGTTGGATTAATGTCTAAGTCCATAACTATAATTGGTAAGACTTGACCCGACCCGGCATGGTCCATTTGGGTTGCATAGCATCATGCACTTGGATAGACTAAATGGGAGAAATAAGACACTTATGGGTATTAATATATTATAAGTTCTAATATATTAATAATAAGAATAATAATATTTAATTAGTATTGATCAAGAATTAATTTAGAATTAATTATGTGATCAAAAGAAGACTAATTAAATATATGGGTTGATTGTGTAAATCATCCATAACTTATATAGTGGGCCAACGCTCCATGGATAATCAAGTTGGGTTAAACCCATAGGATGCTCCATGGATGCTCCATGGAGGTTACTTAACCCATGGGTCATGGAAATGAAAGGTCATGACAATTAGGGTTTACATGGTGTAACCCTAATCGTAACATACTATATAAGCATCATATTATTCACCAAAATCGGCCACTAGAGGATGAACATAAGGGCTAGCCGATTTGATGAAGTGTTCCAATTCTCTCAAGTTATTCCAAGTGTATTTGGTGTTGTGTGAACCATTTGAGGTGTCACACTTGGGGCACTAGGCACTCAAGCTTCATGAAGTCATTCTACATCAAAGAGGTAAGTAATTCTAACTTGATATATTCATATGAATCAATGTTATTATGCTAGTTAGGATGAATACCTTGGAAAGTTCATATTTGCATGTATATTAGAGAAAACATAGATCCAAGGTATTTAGGGTTGCATGTACACTTAGGAGTGTTAGAATGCTCAAAACCCAATAGTGGTATCAGAGCCATGGGTTGTTTTCTGTTATATTGATGCAAATATTTTATTTTCAAGTTGAAAAAAAAGGAAAAAAAAAAACATGATGTTTGTCAATTTTAAGATAATTACTTGTTTTTGTGAAAAACTAATTATTTGTAAAATTTGAATCATTTGCTATATGAGTTGAATTAGGTCAAATTTAGTAAAAGATAAAATGATATGATTATTTTATTAGTTTTAAAAGTTTGATCTAAAGAGTTTTTTGAAACCTCCATAAGTTATGGATATGAAAAGGTTTTTAAAAAAAAATTGATTCAAAGTTTTTTATGGAGTTACAAAACTTGGTCTTAATGTTTTAAAGAATTCCATAACTTGTTCTTAAGTTATGGAACATGAAAAGTTTCATCATAAAACAAGTATTTAACTCCATAAGTTATGGAATCCAAAAGTTTTCAAGAGTTACAAAACTTGCCCTCAAGTTTTGGAATTTGGAAAAAGTTTTTTTATGATAAAAAAAAAGAATTGAATTCTAAAACTCTTGGGTTCATAACTTAAACAATTAATTAAATGATTTTAATTTTGAATTTAATAATTTGAATTATGATGTTTTTATTGAATAATTCAATTAACTCTTATGGACTTTATTAATAGATAATTAAAGTGTTTAATTAAAAGAGAATTAATAATTCCATAATGACATGGTTTAAATTTAATTAAATTAAGAGTATAGTTTAATTAATAGATTAAACCACCAAGTATTTTAAATGTCTAAAATACACCTTTATACTATTATAATATTAAAAGTTTAATATATCATATGTATAAGAGCAAGTCGTCTTACCATTAGTAGGCCTCATTCATGAAGCCGGTCTATAAGGGGGTATAAGGTTACTGCCTATAAAATGGCAGTTTAATGGGTGTCCACTCTCACCCACCGCTTCCTTGACTGGTGGAGGGTCGTTAGCCGAACAGGTAGGACAAGGACTATAATTCTCCCTTCATTATAAGTATAATGATAAATACTAAGTAACTAAACACTTATAAATTCCCAATCTTAGTTACTTAGGAAAATGTGAATAAGGTGCTAATCCATGAAATTACACTTTGCACTTTGTTTAAGCTGTTAGTAGAGCGTGTGTGGTTAACCGGCACACTAACCTGGACTTAACAAGGTAGGCAAAGGGTAACTTAATGTTTATCATAGTATCGTTGGAGCGTGTGTGGTTAACCGACACATCGATTGAGGGGTAAATATTAAGGGTACCAAGTATATTTGCATGGTTACTTCACACCTTGTTTTGTGATCCTCGGCATCCCAGTCACAAAACCTGAAGGGCACACTCGAGATTGAAACATGCCATTGAAAAGTTCAATGAATCTCAAAAGAATCTAGGAGTTTCAAAACCAATTAAAACCTAATAGTACATTTCGTTTATCTTGGTGGAAATTGGTGAATCGTCATTCACCTACCTTCAAATATTTTATAGATTGGATTACGACATCCCTCTTCCAAGTTATAAAATAGTTTGTTGGGTTCTAGCCTTAATATATCATATTGGGTGTTATATTAAGGACTTAAATCAACTTTACGTGAATTTCTCCCATTGTTGATGTCTGGTTTAGACAACAATGATCTTCCTAAACCAAGCTTTCCTAATGAATATGACTTCCCGAGTTTGGCTCATGGAAGTCATACTTCTCTTCCCCCACCTCCTCCAATTATACTCCCTAACCCACAAGTTCAAGGTCACTCAAGCCCTAGTGGCAAGCAAGGTCTATGTGTGATCACATCTTAGAGATGAAGTAACATATTGACAGGCCGGGAGAGTTGGGTGTCAAAGTCTTGAGAAAGTTGGATGTTCAATCACTTTCTAAGTCACATAGTGAGTTCCTTTGGGACTACTATGAAACAGACTATGACATGAACCTTAATGATCATATCTATTTGCTTGGTGCTGCTGAATCAGCAATGATTTGGAACGATAGTAAAGCAAATTTGATTAGAAGATCAACAAAACTTTATGGACAGTGACAATGGTGACACTGGAAATCCAGAAAAAACATTCTCTTCCCAATGGAAAGGGATTGGCCATAGTCAACCCGGTTGACCAAATGGTAAAGAGAAAGGCTAAGTCTGAGATAGTCCCATTACAAAAGGGTTCATATGTTTATTTTGCCAAAGGAAGGGGCGTTGATTGCAAAGCTGCCAAATTTACCTAAGGATGTTAAAGTCAATAAGTTTGACTCTACATCAGGTAGAGCCCATTATCTAACTCTGTTAAGTTCTATTCTGAGATCCTCATTACATGATGTGACTGGGTCACATGTTGATGTTTTAAGAATCAAAGAATAGAGAGAAATCTTAAAGGAAGTATATGCTAATTCTAATCGCGAAGGTGGATTTCGATCGCATCAGAATTTTGAGCAGTTGCTTAAGAAGTTATGATATATTGCTAAGGAATAGATAACAACAATTTTCCATGTGGATTGTAAGGATAAGTTTTTCCGCAAAGTTTTAAAATAAAAGAAAATTGTTTAATTTTATTTATTTAAAGTATCCTTACAATGGCATTTGTGGAAAATTGTTGCTTATATGATTCCACTGACAGCAATATTGGAAAATGGATTTGATTCTTTCGTTTGTGGTAGTGTCATAATTTACCAAATAAGGAAAGAATCTCATCACCCAAGTTCTCAATTAGAAAGAAACTTGGAAGCATGCAAGTTGAATAGTATGATGAATGAGAACTTTCAAGCATTAGAAAATTAATTACTTGTTCACATGGATGTGTGAGTCAAGTAAAGGACTAAGGGATCGAGTACACATTCTTGTGCACTGATCAAGCCCACCACAAATAATCGTTAAGACTATTCGTCATGATTTACTAAAGTTTAGTAAATATGGTTATACTTACAAGTTTAAGTATAATTCTGAAACATTGGAAAAAGTCTCAATGTATGGCAAAACGAATGAGAAGAATCAAATTAGACAGAAAGATAAAAGTTTCTCAAATCTGAAAAGATGGGAGAGTACTTTAGTATCATGTTTTGTGATCATCTTAATGATTTAGAAATCATATCACAATTAGTCCTCTAAATTTCATCTTAGTGCATTCTTATGACTAAGAAGAGGAGTCATGAATTGTTGAAATGGTTAGATCAGGAAGATGACTCATACTTCGTTCCAAAACAATTCTTAGAGTCATACTCCAAGATTGTAACTTGAGTGACATATCTTAAAGAAAGGTTTAAAACACTTGTCAAATGTAAGAGTAAAAATGTCCTACTCTTGTACATTTGAAATTGGTAAGTTGTGATGTTTTGGATAAAACAAAGACCAACTAAGGCCAATTGTGTGAAGTGTTTGTCTTGATAAAGAATCCGCACTATCTCTTGAATATTTGGCAAGATAGTCTTATATGTCAAGAGGATAGTGAGAGTCTTAAAGATCCTAAAAAGAATTTCAAGAACTAATCAAGAATAAAACCTGAGGTTCTTCACTAGCACACGACTTGAGGTTTATAACCTATCGTGTTGACATATTATGTGCCCATTCCAGTTAAAGTTGGCTTTGCATAGGAGTTCTGAAAGTTCTCAATTGGTTGCATAACAACTTGGAAGCAACGGTAGGCCCTGTACTGCCAGGTGGCAAGAAGTTAAGATTGCATAAGTTCAGTCCATATGAGTTTGGATTTTTCAATATCCTTGTCTTGTGACTATGGTTTTGACGATTCACATGGATAAGAACACATACACCATAAAATCTAAGGGTCATAAGGTTTCTCTCCGATTCATGAAAATGATGGTGAGGAAACACTTCCACCAAGTAGATTTGAAGCAGATGGCAAAAGGTCTAAACAATTGAGACTATGATTACGGCATCCATTTTCATAGTTCTGAAATTGTTTAGACACACATGCATGCTATCTAAGGAAAGGTGTATGATTTTGATAAAGTCTTATCAAGGCAATCTCGTCTCAAAAATCTGAACTTTAGTAAGAATGTCTGTAAAGTATTGATTTCTAGAAGTCCAACTGATTTCTGGGTACATGTCAAAGCTATTGGGAGCATAAGTGTTATGTTAATAATCATCATGTTAGTGGGAGCATGATAATTATTGTTAGTGTTGCAAGTTAGCAATGTTAATTATAGAAAACAAAAGTTTCAATTCGTGAGGCTGCAGGGATTGAAAAAGTTGTTTTGCTATAATTAAGGGAGAGAATATACTTCATTTCAGTTCTAAAGGCTTAGATTGAGACCTTAATCATCTTTAGTCAAGAATATATATATGAATTTCATGTTGGTTTGGTTCAACTTAAGGAAATTCTATATATTGCGTTCTCAAAATTCGATTATGATTACGGCATCCCTCTTCATAGTCAAAATTTGAAAACATGGCAAATAAAAATATTGTAGTAAAAGACTGGTCTAGTATCATGTCTTTATGTGAGACATCATGAATCGTGTACCATTTGCTTTGGGTACAGGATCGATTGCACGTGCTATAATATTTGTCATTTCTAAATTTTTCCAAATGCCCAGAGGCATTAAGAAGGGAAAAGGTCTAGAATTGGATATGACTAAAATGATTAAGCTATTGTCGAGGACAATCTGAGGCTTACCAAAGATTGGTTGCTCAGGGACAGTTGGAGGTATAGTGCTAATTTTGGAAGGACCATATTGACATATTCTGAAAAGAGGCATCTCTTGTTCAGAAGTGTGCAAGAAGCATGTTCAAAGCAATGTACTTTGAATATGAGACTTAGTTTCCATGGAGTTGAACTCCATTGGAATACCTTATAATTACTGTTGACAAGTCTTTGTGACTTTGTACATATTCACTACAGGAGGGTCAGTGCATATAAGTTTAAAATCTAAACAGATTTCGATAAATGATAGGAATTTGAAATTCTCACATTTTTCGATAAGGATTTGGAAGTGTGAAAAGAGAATCATTGAAAGTATGTTCAATCGATCTAGTTCACAAAGTAAGGATCATAGACAAACATAGAGTGCATACTTGGTGTATGGCAAAGCTATTGTTTAAGAAAAACATAGTGTACATGCTTGGAGCATGGGACAACTAGTGTTTTTAATTCAAGTATAAAGTTGATAAAACCGAAACAATGAATAATGAGTAATCAGTATGGTGATAAATAAAAGTGTTTATTTATATTCATAGGGTTTGATACCATATTTGATTCATTTATTCTTGTGTTTCTCTTTGCATGTTTTGACTTCCAGAATAACTAAGTCGCTCTTCCTGAATGATTAAGTTATTCAAACCATCCACAGTCGGTCATATGTTGGAAGTAGATATGAATCAAGACTGTCATGAGTTGGCTTGTAGAGGTCCAAGTTGGTGGACAAAGTGGTGCTACAACACTCATGAGTGCTCATAAGTTCTGAGTATTGGATTCAACCCACACTCATTTGAATCACTTCATGGATTTTATCACGAGTGATCATGAGACGATAATATCTTATATTCTTCAAACCTAGAGATATGAGTTGTTACTATGAGTTGGTTATACATTGATTGCACGAAAACGCATTGGTAACTCGATGTTATAAAATGTGCCTTTGTGTATGATTCAACAAGTAGCAGAACAAGCCATATGAGTTGAAGTTTATCCATTCCTTTTACCTTCGGGATAAAAGCGATATTTGTGGGCCCCTCGATGACTTAGTGATGACACATGTGAGTGCTTGGCCAAGCCAGGACTGATTTGATATGTTCAATCAGTCAGTCATCATAGATCGGAAATCGGGAAACAACAAATGGACAGAGAGAATGATTGATAATCCATGTGTCAGTCCATATGATATCTAGAATGGAGGAATATATGATCACTTATCTAATGGACAAGTCATTGACAAAGGTCAGAGATCATCGGCAAGGTCAGAGTTCGACGAAAGCTTTTGAGAGCTACGATTGCCAGTCGGTTCTTGAAGTCATACGCAATAATAGTTTTAGACTTATCCAAGTGGGAGACTGTTGGATTAATGTCTAAGTCCATAACTATAATTGGTAAGACTTGACCCGACCCGGCATGGTCCATTTGGGTTGCATGGCATCATGCACTTGGATAGACTAAATGAGAGAAATAAGACACTTATGGGTATTAATATATTATAAGTTCTAATATATTAATAATAAGAATAATAATATTTAATTAGTATTGATCAATAATTAATTTAGAATTAATTATGTGATCAAAAGAAGACTAATTAAATATATGGGTTGATTTTGTAAATCATCCATAACTTATATAGTGGGCCAACGCTCCATGGATAATCAAGTTGGGTTAAACCCATAGGATGCTCCATGGAGGTTACTTAACCCATGGGTCATGGAAATGAAAGGTCATGACAATTAGGGTTTACATGGTGTAACCCTAATCGTAACATACTATATAAGCATCATATTATTAACCAAAATCGGCCACTAGAGGATGAACATAAGGGCTAGCCGATTTGATGAAGTGTTCCAATTCTCTCAAGTTATTCCAAGTGTATTTGGTGTTGTGTGAACCATTTGAGGTGTCACACTTGGGGCACTAGGTACTCAAGCTTCATGAAGTCATTCTACTTCAAAGAGGTAAGTAATTCTAACTTGATATATTCATATGAATCAATGTTATTATGCTAGTTAGGATGAATACCTTGGAAAGTTCATATTTGCATGTATATTAGAGAAAACATAGATCCAAGGTATTTAGGGTTGCATGTACACTTAGGAGTGTTAGAATGCTCAAAAACCAACAATAACACCATGCATGGGTGTAAAGTTTGTAACTTTACGTGTTATATCGACCCTTGGAGGCCAGATCTATGTTTTGGATGCATTAAGACCGACTAAGAACGAATTTATGGATTTGGATTTTAAGGGACTTGACGAGTCGTTCATACGACTCGGCGAGCTGGGTCATGGTCCCCCAACCTTTTCCGTTACTGAGTAAACTTATTGAGTTTACAAGATGACTCAGCGAGTTGGACGTGTTTATGGACTTGAAGATCAGACAACTCGAAGAGTTCAAGGATGAACTCGGCGAGTTGATAGCAATTGTCCCAACTGAGATGAAGATGAAATCGACGAGTTCAAGGATGAACTCGGTGAGTTGTGAGTGAAATGCCCCGACTTGTATGAAGGGGAACTCGACGAGTTCATGGAAGATCTCAACGAGTAGGATCTAGACCCCAGAGTTTTAGGTACCCGGGATCTCGACGAGTTGATGGACCAACTCTGCGAGTTGAGTCAACCAGAATGTTGACTTGGACCAAAAGGGTGACTTTGACCAGAGTGTTGACCTTGGTTTGAGCATTGACCAGAGTTGACCCTTAATGGGGTTATGAGTATGGAATAGTAATTAAGAGAGATGTTATGTATAGGAGGTTGAGAGGAGTTGATTCTAGAGCCGAGGACAGTACAGCTACTGCACGACATTGAAGTGGGTTACCTTCCAGTAGAGGTGGGTCTAAGGCACCAATGTCGGCCCACTAGTAGGTGATTATGTATGAGATGATTGTCCTTGTGATAATTGTTTGGTTTGCCACTATCTAATATGATTTATGTGCTAGGATGCTTTGTTATATGTGTTAGTAGTAGTAGGGGTGAAATAGTCCCTGGATACCAGTTGAAAGACACCGAATGGGTAGTCAGTACCCATGGATGCCTAGCAGTATGTTCATGATATGTTATTATGTGGTAGTGGTAGGGGTGAAATAGTCTTCGGAACCGTCTGAGGTAAACCGGAGGGTAGGTCAGGCACCCCAGAGTTGCCTGGCAGGGTAGGTTGGGTACCCCAAAATTTCTTGGCAAGGTAGTTTGGGCACCCCAAAATTGCCTGGCAGGGTAGGTCGAGCACCCCAGAATTGCTTGACATGGGTAGGTCAAGCACCCCAAAATTTACTGGAAGTATGCTATTTGTATGGTATGTATGATGAGGGAACTCACTAAGCTTCGTGCTTACGGTTTACAGTGTTGGTTTTAGGTACATCCTCCTCGAGGGGAAAGGAGTCGGCGTGACTGCAACGCATCACACACATTAATTTCTGCATATGAGATTCTTGGGATTTGTGCTCTGACATTGTTACTATATTATGACATGTTTTGAGACATATGATTTATGGTTTTTATGAAATGAAATAACTTGATGGTGTTTTCTATAAATTGTTTTATGAATCAAAAATGAAATTTTTGGTCATGATTTTTGGGATGTTACAAGTGTTGGATAAGGTGTCTAAGTCCATAACTTATTTGGTATATACTTGACCCGACCCGGCATGGTCCATTTGGGTTGCACTTCACCCAAACTGTTTATGGATAATTTTATGAGAATTGTATACTTACGATTTATTAATATATTATAAGTTATAATATATTAATATAAAGTCATGTTATTTAATTAGTTTTAATCTTGAATTAATTATGAATTAATTTAGTGATTAAAAGGAAGACTAATTAAATCATGGGCTATTGTATTTATATGGTGTGGGCTAATGCTCATTTGTTAATGGGCTAAGCTTATATGGAAATCCATGGATGATCCATGGAGCTTTTAACCCATGGATCCTTGGAAGAGGAAAAGACATGGGTTATTAGGGTTTCACCCTAACCATGTACACTATATAAACAAGCTTATGTTGCATGAAAAAGACACTAATATGTGTGTAAGTGTGGTGGACAAAATCAAGAGTTAATATACTCTCTCATACATTTTCCAAGTTTGTGGTGATTTGTGATTTCCATTTGAGGCATTCACATTATTGGTGCTTGGCTCTCAAACTCCAAGGAATCAACAATCAACAAAAGGTATGTAATTCATCTAGTTCTTTTATGGTTAAAAGTACCCCATGCCATGCTAGATAGGTTATAAACCTTGGAAAATAATATTTTGCATGTATCTTAGACAAACATAGATCCAAGGTTTAATAGGGTTGCATGTACACTTAGGAAGTGTTAGAATGCTCAAAACCCAACAGTGGTATTAGAGCCTAGGCTTGTTTGTTTGATACTTGATGCAAAATAGTGAAAAAGGTCGAATTTTTGCTGTCTGCCTGATGAACTCGCCGAGTCCATGGGGGGACTCGCCGAGTTCATGTGTAAACTCATCCTACTCGCCGAGTAGGTTCGTGCACTCGGCGAGTAGGAGCCTCAGAATGCAGTTTTTCGACTTTTGCTGCTGGAAATGGACTAGAAACATTACCCTAAACTGTTTTGGTGTTTTAAAACTTGTTTTAGTTGGTGTAATGGTAGTTCTAATCCATTTACAATAGCTTATATCAAAGTTTCATGCTTTGTATGTGTTCATATAATTCTTGAAACTTTGATGATCATGTTCATGTTCTTATGAATTTAGAAGATGATAGGAATTATTTGCTGAATTGTTTAGGATTAATTCTTGATCATTTATGTGTTTTAATGGAGTCCATAAATTTGTCCTCAAGTTATGGATATCCAAAGGTCACTTCTTTTAAACACACACTTAAAACACATAAGTTACATAAAATGAAGAGTCTTCATTTTTATGAACCTTTAATTCATAAGTTATGAAATGAAAAGTTATGGAGAGTTACAAAACTTGCCCTCAAGTTTTGGAATTTGTAAAGTTTCACACACTTTAATAATATTAAGGGTACCAAGTGAGTTTGCATGGTTATTCACACCTTGTTTTGTGATCCTCGGCATCCCAGTCACAAAACTTGAAGGGCACAATCGAGATTGAAACATGCCATTGAAAAGTTCAATGAATCTCAAAAGATCTAGGAGTTTCAAATCCAATTAAAACCTAATAAATTATTTCGTTTTTCATGGTGGAAATTGGTGAATCGTCATTCACCTACCTTCAAATATTTTATAGCTTGGATTACGGCATCCCTCTTCCAAGTTATAAAAATATTGTGTTGGGTCCTAGCCTTAATATTTCATATTGGGTGTTATATTAAGGACTTTAATCAACTAACTTGATTTTCTCCCATTGTAGATGTCTGGTTCAGACAACTATGATCTTCCCAAATCGCTTGAAACAAGCTTTCCGCCTGAAGATGATGTCCCTCAACATTGTGGTTCACTCCCCCCACCTCCTCCATTTATTCTCCCTGACCCACAAGCCCAAAGACTTGAAAGGTTCAAGATCACTCAAGCTCTACTAGAAATGAAACATAAAGATGGAAGACCTGTGTGCACTCATGTCTTAGGAATGAAGTCACACATAGACAGGTTGAGAATGTTGGGTGCTGTTATTTCAAGGAAGTTCGCTGTTGACTGGGTTCTTTAGTCACTTCCTGAGTCATATAGTGAGTTTATTAAAGACTACCATATGACAGATCCTGACATAACCCTAATAGATCTTTCTTATTTGCTTGTTACTGCTGAATCAGCAATGATTTGGCGCAATGGTCAAGCAAATATTGATGGAAAATCTATTTCTCAAACTTCCATGGACATGGACAATGGTAGCATTGGAAGTCCAGAAAAGCTTTCTCGTCCCAATGGAAGGGGATCGACCTTGGTCAACCCGATTGACCAAAAGGTAAAGGGAAAGGCTAAGTCTGTGATTGTCTCATGTACCATTCCCAAAGAGTCTATATGTTTTTATTGTCATGAGAAGGGACATTGGAAGCGAAGCTGCCCTGAATACCTGAAATGTTTGAAAGCAAGTAGAGACAAAATGTTTGACTCGGCTTCAAGTAAGTCCACTATCTAACTTTGTTAAAATTCCTAATTGTTGATTCTTATTACATGATGTGACTAGGTTGCATCTTGATGTTTAGCAGGATCGAGCAAAAGGAAGGTTAAAATAAGAGTGTGCTGAATCTGATCACGAAGATGGATTTCTATCGCATGGTTCGAGGATCGGATTTTGAGCCACTACTTAAAAGTTATGATAGATTGCTAAGAAATATGTAATAGCATAGTTTTCATTTAAAGTTGCATTGTAAGGAATATTTTTCCGCATTTTAATAAAAAAATAAAAGTTTTGTTTAGTTTATTTTATATTATATCCCCTTACAATGGCATTTATGGAAAATTGATGTTTGTATGTTTCTAGCAATATTGGAAATATGAGTTTGATTCTCTCATATGTGGTAGTGTCTGAATTTACCAAATGAGGAAAGGTTCTCATCACCCAAGCTTCAGTTAGACAGAAACTTGGAATCATACAAGTTGTATTGTATGATGAATGAGAATTTTCATCTTTGTAAAATTGAGACTAATTCATTGATCACATGTATATGTGAGTCAATTGAAGGACTAAGGAATTAGGTATACTGGGTGTGTGCTGGTCAAGGTCCACCACAAAGATCAATTCGTCATGATTTACTAAAGATTAGTAAATATGGTTATACTTATAAGGTTAAGTATAACTCTGTAACATTGGAAAAGTTCAATGTATGGCAGAACGGATGAGAAGAATCAAATTTGGCAGAAAGATAAAAGTTTCTCAAATCTGAAAAGATGGGAGAGTACTTTAGTATCATGTTTTTATGATCATCTTAATGATTATGAAACCATATCACAAATTCATACTCTAAGGACATCTTAGTGCATTGTTATGACTAAGATGACGGGTCATGAATTGTTGGAATGGTTAAAATCAAAAAAATGGATCATACATGTTTTTATGATCATCTTAATGATTATGAAACCATATCACAAATTCATACTCTAAGGACATCTTAGTGCATTGTTATGACTAAGATGAGGGGTCATGAATTGTTGGAATGGTTAAAATCAAGAAGATGGATCATACTTCGTTCCAAAACAACTCTTAGAGTCATAATCCAAGATTGTAACATTGAGTGACATAAAGTAAGGTTTAAAACACTTATCAAATATAGTGTAAAATGTTTTCTACTCCTGTACATTTGAAATTGGTAAGTTGTGATGTCTTGGAGAAGACAAAGACCAACTAAGACCAATTGTGTGAAGTGTTTATCTTGATAAGAATCTGCACTATCCCTTGAATATTTGTTTTGTCAAGGAATGGTTCTTGACTAGGGAAACTTATATGTCAAGAGGACAGTGGGAGTCTTTAAGATCCTGAAAGGATTTCAAGATATCAAGAGTAAAACCTGAGTTTTATCACTAGCACACGACTTAAAGTTTGCAACCTATTAAGTTGACATAATTCTTGTTTCTGTGTCTGTTCCTATTAAGTTGACTATGCATATGAGTTATGTTAGTTCTAAACTGTGTGCATAACAGCTTGGAAGCATTGGTGGGCCTTGTGCTACCAGATGACAAGAAATTAAGATTGAACAAGTTCAATCCATGTAAGGCTGAATTTGTTACTAACCTTGTCTTGTGATTATGGTTTTGACAAATTCACATGGATAGGAACTCATACACCATAAAATCTAAGTGTCATAAGGTTTCTCTCCGATTCATGAAAATGATGGTGAGGAAATGCTTTCACTAAGAAGATTTAAGTAGATAGCAATTGTGATGTTTGCATTCTCAAAGTCGTTAGTGGAGCGTGTGTGGTTAACCGGCACACTAACATGGACTTGTGAGAAATGGCAAAGGTCTAAACAATTAAGACTATGATTACGACATCCCTTTTCATAGTTCTGAAAATTGTTTAGACACACATGTGAGCTATCTAAGAAAGGGTGTACGAATCTAAATTTCAGAAGTCCAGCTGATTTCTGGAAATATGTCAGAGCTAGTGGGAGCATAAGTGTTATGCTGATAATCATCATGTTAGTGGGAGCATGATTATTATGTTTAGTGTTGCAAGTTAGCAATGTTAATTATAGAAAAACAAAAGTTTCAATTCGTAATGTTGTAGGGGTTGAAAAAGTTGTTTTGCTATAATTAAGGGAGAGGAAATTATACTTCATTTCAATTCTAAAAAAGCTTAGATTGAGGTTTTAATCATCTTTAGTCAAGGATATATATATGAATTTTATGTTGGAATGGTTCAACATAAGGAAATTCTATATATATTGCGTTCTCAAATTCGATTATGATTACGGCATCCCTCTTCATAGTCGATTTTTGAAAACATGGCAAATAAAAAATATTGTAGCAAAAGACTGATCTAGTATCAGGTCTTTATGTGAGACATCATGAATCGTGTCCCATATGCTTCGGGTATAGGATCGGTGACATGTGCTATAATATTCATCCGTTCTAAATTTTTTCAAAATGCTTAGAGCATTAAGAGGGAAAAAGGAATAGAACCGGATATGACTAAAATGATTAAGCAATTGTCGAGGACAATCTAAGGTTCACCAAAGATTGGTTGCTCAGGGACAGTTGGAAGTATGATGTAAATTGTTGGAAAGGACCATATTGACATATTCTGAAAAGAGGTGACTCTTGTTCGGAAGTGATAGTCGAAATGGGACTATGGAAATGTCTCCATAGGTGGAAGTTGTTCAATCTGTGTAAGATTAGAAAACTTTTATGCAAGAAGGATGTTCAAAGCAATGTACTTTGAATATGAGAGTTCGTTTCCATAGAGTTGATCTCCTTTGGAATCCTCTGTAATGACTGATGACAAGGTTTTGGTGACCTTGTGCATAACCATTACGAGAGGATCAGTGCATATAAGTTTAAAATCTAACAGTTTTTTTTGGTAAATGGTAGGAATTAGGAATTCTTACATTTACAATAAGGATTTGGGATTGTGAAATGAGCATCATTGGAATCATGTTCAATTGATCTATTTGACAAAGTAAAGATCATAGACAAACGTAGTGTGCATACTTGGAGTATGGCATAACTATTGTTTAGAAAAACAAAGTGTACATGCTAGGAGCATGGGACGACTGTTGTTTTTGTTCAAGTATTAAGTTGTTTATTTGAAACATTATACAATGAATAATGTGTAATCAATATGATGATAAATAAAAGGTGGTTTTATTTATATTCAAAAGGGTTCTGAGACCATATTGGATTCGATTATTATTGTGTTTCACTTTGCATGTTTTGAATTCCAGAATAGCTAGGTTATTCTTTCCGAATGACTAAGTTATTTAAACACTCCACAGTCGTTCATATGTTGGAAGTAGGTATGAATTAAGACTGTCATGAAATCGAGTTTGTAGATGGCTAAACGTGTTTAGACATAGCAATGGTTGCTACAACATTCATGAGTACTCATAAGTTATGAGTATTGGAATTAACCCACACTCACTTGTATCACTTCATGGAATTTATCTCGAGTGATCGTGAGACGGTAATATCATATAAGTCTTCAAACCTAGAGATATGAGTTGTTACCTATGAGTTGGTTGTGCATTGATTGCACGTAAACGCATCAGTAACTTGATGTTATAAAACGTGCCATGTGTATAATTCAACAAGTAGTAGAAACAAGTATATGAGTCGAAGTTTATCTGTTCCTTCTAGTCCTTGGAGGATTAGAAGCGATATCTGGGCCCCTCGATGATTTTGTTTTGACCTATGTACCGGGCCCGGTCAGAACCTAATTGATGTGTTCAATTTAGTTCTTTGTCAAACAAATCGGAAATCGGGAAACAAACTGCTGGACAATAAGTACGACGTTGTTCCATGTATTTGTCCGGCTGATATCATGAGAACAGAGGATTATATGATCACTTATCTAAAATGGCGCTTCATAGTTCAACAGAGTTTTCGAGAGCTACGATTGCTGGTTGGTTCCTGAAGTAACATACGCAAATACAGTTATTAGATTTATCCAAGTGCGAGACTGTTGGATAAGGTGTCTAAGTCCATAACTTATTTGGTATATACTTGACCCGACCCGGCATGGTCCATTTGGGTTGCACTTCACCCAAACTGTTTATGGATAATTTTATGAGAATTGTATACTTACGATTTATTAATATATTATAAGTTATAATATATTAATATAAAGTCATGTTATTTAATTAGTTTTAATCTTGAATTAATTATGAATTAATTTAGTGATTAAAAGGAAGACTAATTAAATCATGGGCTATTGTATTTATATGGTGTGGGCTAATGCTCATTTGTTAATGGGCTAAGCTTATATGGAAATCCATGGATGATCCATGGAGCTTTTAACCCATGGATCCTTGGAAGAGGAAAAGACATGGGTTATTAGGGTTTCACCCTAACCATGTACACTATATAAACAAGCTTATGTTGCATGAAAAAGACACTAATGTGTGTGTAAGTGTGGTGGCCAAAATCAAGAGTTAGTATACTCTCTCATACATTTTCCAAGTTTGTGGTGATTTGTGATTTCCATTTGAGGCATTCACATTATTGGTGCTTGGCTCTCAAACTCCAAGGAATCAACAATCAACAAAAGGTATGTAATTCATCTAGTTCTTTTATGGTTAAAAGTACCCCATGCCATGCTAGATAGGTTATAAACCTTGGAAAATAATATTTTGCATGTATCTTAGACAAACATAGATCCAAGGTTTAATAGGGTTGCATGTACACTTAGGAAGTGTTAGAATGCTCAAAACCCAACAACAAGTTGGTATCAGAGCCTTGGTTTGGGGGATTCGAACACACCTTCGGGGGTGTCTGGACTCAAATCTAGGGTTTGAAAGATTTTTACAAGAAAATAGTTTTTCTAAAATGTGAAATAAAGAGTTTTGAGAAAGAACAAGGTGTGTGATGCGTGCAATCGGCCGAGCTCAAGTAAGTTTTCCCTAAGATACCCATACATGTTTGTTTTAATATATGATATGATTATGAGAACTGCATGATAGATTAGGGCTAAGGATCTAGGAGGATGCCTTATATGCCTGCTATATGTGCTTATTGAGATTCATGCTAGAACTGATTAGTCAGTGATATGATAGCCTGATTAGAATATGCCTGGTTTGAGTTACTCAATGCCCGAATGCTGCTTGCTTTGTGCTTCTAGGAATTCTAATTATATGTGGTTAAGTAGTAAACAAATACGATAAGTTACATATCGCGAGGAGTAAATAATTTCAAAAAGTTAGGTCTAGCCCTATTTCGCAGCTGTTGTTTGAGTCCAACCGTTGTAGGGTAGGACCTCTCATTCGAAAAATTATCTGGTATTAGTGATATGTGATGGTATTCGCGAGCTAGTTAGGTAAAGGTGACATGGATTCCTTATGCAGCTGATGGCGGAGAGTGGGTTGGAGAGTTACCCTACGATGAGCCTAGGATGAGATTAGTGCAGCAAGCAGTAGTAGTAGAAAGGACTTGGTGAAGTCAAGGCAATCCTTGAGGAAAGTACAGATAGATGTGGAAGGTAGTATGGGCTCGTGCTATAGAAAGCAGAGGATTCGTACTCGAGTCAAGGAGGGATGAGATAGAACTAGGGAACTTGTAGAATGTGTGAGACCTCTCGAGGTTATGTATGACTCTGACGATTATGTGTTTTGTTTCAGAATGGTGGTGACACGTCACGGAGCAGGAGGTTCAGCGTCTGGGTTAGGATCAGGTTCAGGATCAGGTGCAGGTTCCGAGCCAGATGATTACGGACTACGCGAGTTCATCGCGTATGAGATCACGAGAGGCATCCTTGAGGCGACCCCGATGATTTTAGGGTCGATCAAGGAGGGGATCATCGAGCTGATGGAGGATCACCTCAGAGCGTTCCAGAGTGACATGGCAGCTTGTCAGACAGGCACACGCACACTGTCCTTCAAGGACTTCAAGGGAAGTGGTGCGCCAGACTTTCATGGGGGTGAAGGACCCCATCATGGCCAGGAGATGGATCGTAGACATCGAGTCTGCACAATTGACGAGCTTCTGCCCTGAGGGGGCGAAGGTCCGATTTGCTGCGAGGTGTTTGAGAGAAAGAGCGAGAGACTGGTGGGAGGCAGTCAGTGATTTACTGGGAGCCCCAACTATTGAAGCTATGACATGGTCAGACTTTGTGACCAGGTTTAGGGTTGAGTTCGCACCAGATGTGGAGCTTCAACAGCTGGCTTGGGAGTTTCTTGATATGAGACAGACGACTGAGTCGGTGGCGGAGATTACCGCCAAGTTTAGGGAGAGGGCCTTGTTGGTGACTCAGTACGTGGGGGATGAGGAGATGTGGAAGACCCGCTACCACGACATGTTGAGAGCTGACATTCAGAAACATGTCAGCTATTCAGCTTGTCTGACCCTGGATGACATGATTGCTAGGGAGAAGGAGAAGGAGATTGATATTGAGCACCTCAACAAGAGGAAGGAGGATACGGGGTATGTGACATGGGTTTCTGGGAAGAAACCCAAGGGATTTGAATCGAGGTCGAAGGGCCAGCCGGACCGGAGCTGCTATTGGAAATACGACATGCCACATGAGGGAGTGTGCCAGGATGGGGGATGGGGCTGCTACAAGTGCGACAAGACTGGGCACTTTAGCAAGGATTGTACAGCCCCTACCCCCACCATTTCGACATCTGAATTGCTGTGTTTCCACTGCAACAACCAGTGAGGCCAATTGCCAGAGGTTGATAGCGCCAGTTGCGGCGCCAGCTCCAACGACCATGCGGATCACGGATGGCCGACAGGGCAAGACAGAGGCTCCAGTGGTGAGGAGCCGAGCCTTCCAACTGACCGTTGAGGAGGTGTGTGTTGCACCGGATGTGGTGACGGGTATGCTTTCTTCTCCCTAACTCTTATTACATGTCGTTTATGATATTCATGTGCTACATTTATGTGTTTTGTTTAGGATCGTTCCATGTGAACGACATCCCAGAGCATGTGTTATTTGACTTGGGGGCTACCTGGTCATTTGTCTCCTTTGCTCTTAGCAAGAGTTTTTCTGAGTCTTCAGGCAGGTTAGATTGCCCTTTAGTGGTCGATATTGTTGACGACCGATCTATCCGGGCATCAGAGGTTTTTAGAGACTGCGTTTTGAGACTGTTTGACGAGCGATACCACGTAGATTTGGTTCTCATTCTGTTGTGTGGGAACAAGGTTATCATCGACATGGATTGGTTAAGCCCTAATGGGGGTGGTGATCGACTGTGCACATCAGCTGGTGCGTATTAGGACCCTAAGTGGGGGAGAGTTGGTGGTTTAGGGTGAGAGGTCGCAGCAAGGACCAGCTTTGTGCTCAACAGCGAGGGCTAGGCGCTACCTTCAGTAGGGTTGCGCAGGGTACGTCGCCTACTGAGAGAACCTTTTTCATACGTAACATTATTAATCCAAGTTACTCCAAAACATGCTACATGCATATTTATAAACAATATTTTACATTGATAGTTTAATTACATAAGACTGGATACAAACCGACTAAGTTTTAGTATATTACATAACTACCTAGGAAATTATAATTTTATACATACACTATCACTAAATACAAAAGTAATATTATTAACTATTCTATATCTTCCAACAGTATGTGTCTATACTGGATCCTTATTACCTACAATAGTTAAACACTGGGAGGGATAAGCGGTGAAACTTAGTGAGTTCAAAAATAGATACAGTATAACGTTATGCCATATATATACCAATATGACAGAAGCAAAACGAACAAAGAACAACAAAGGCATATGTGAATCATGTGACAAGCTTTCCATTTTAACAAATGATCTGGTTTAAAGATTTACAATCAATGAGATACAACAATTTCAACTTGATATACATCAATAAGACTTTAGCCCAAGTGGCAAAGAAAATAAACGATTTCTGAATTAACATTTTGCTAGAATTTACAGGTTTTCAGCCCTATCCAGCATTCTGCCAGTGCCAAAGCGATGCTTACTCATTCACTTCATGGTCAAAGGCTACATACCAATACCCAAGTGATGCTTAGTCATTCACTTCGTGGTCAAAGGTATAGCTCATTATCATAATAATACGGGAAAGAACATAACACATATAACACATAACATACAATTGTTCCTATAATTTGAACTCACCGTGAAATAACCGAAGGTTAAAATAGTAATTTGGGCAGCACTACGTTTCTATAATTAACTTTCTTCGATGAAAACCGGGAGCTTTATTGAAAACCGGGCCTTGCGAGGGTTGAGCTTCAAACCGAAAAGATAAATTTCTCAGGGTCTTCGAGCACTTCTGGACGTTTTTCAGGTGTTAGATATGATCCCGGGGCTTCGGGGGTTGTAAAATAGCTTAAAAGAGGGTTTAGGGGTGAAAATTGTGAAAATTTGTAACATTAGCCGGGAGGGTTCGCACCCTCTATATAGAGCTGCGAGGCTCGGATCCGAAGGAAGGAGGGAAGGACGCACGTCGGACAGCTGGCGAGGGGGGGGGGGCACGCATCGACTTTGGATTGGTCTAGCGCTTCGGATGACTCACCTGCTTCGGACACGGGGCAACTTGCAAGGGAAGGGCGACGTGGCTCGCTTCGGACGCCTCCACGGATGCGACACACGTCAGATTTCGGTTGGACCACACATCAGATGAGTCATCGGGTCGGAAACGGGGCAGGCTCGCGAAGAGGGGCGACGTGGCCTAATCCGAGCCATGCATGCGAGATTTCTTGGAATTTGAGCCCAAATCTTCAAAAATTCATATCTTTTGCATACGAGCTCCCTTTTTGACGTTCTTTATATGCATGCGTAGGTGAAATTATACTCTACAACTTTCGTTTAGACTCCGTTGGCTAATTTTGAATTTATTTTTAATATTATTATTTTTAACAGACCGGGACAGGAAAATCCGCTAAACATTCATAACTTCTTCATCTGACGTCCGTTTTCGTCTGTCTTTTTACCGTTGTACTACTATTGACGATACCTTCGATTCTCGTTTAGGTTGTGTCGGTTAAAAATTACTCGATCTTTCTTTCGAGTTTTTAGCTGTATACTGCTATACTGAAACTTAGAAAAATCATAACTTCCTCGTACGAAGTCAGATTTGGATGTTCTTTTTATGACAATTCTCGGTTTAACGAATACTACGAATTTCATTTAGATCACTAAAGCTAAAAAGTAGTTTATCGAAAACTCACTTTTTACACTAAATAGTCTTTTGCCTGTTTTGTCGCGGATCTTCGATTGGTCATAACTTCTTCGTTATAACTCGGATTTCGATGAGGTTTTCGCCTAAATGTTTCTAACGAGATGATCTACAACTTTCAATGACATTATTTTTATTTATTTCCAACTTTATATTTTCGTTAATTTCAATATTTGACTTTTGATTGAAATTTCATAAGACTTCCAATACTCCCCAAATGATTCTAAACATAGTTTTACTTCAATTCTTCATAAAACTATCTTGTTAGAACTCAATACTCAAAATCATATATTATTTAATAATATTCATCTTTAAACAAAACACGATAACTGAACGTGTATGTTACAAATACCTCCTCCTTTTGAGGATTTCGTCCCCGAAATTACAACGATTTAAACAAATGGGGATATTTCGATTTTATCTCATTCTTATTTTCCCAAGTATAATGTGGGCCTCTATGGTGTTTCCACTTGACAAACATCAACTCCACTTCTTTATTACGTAGATTAGTCGTTCTTTCGTTTACTATCTCTTCAGGATCCTCTACATATCTTAACTTATTATCCAGTTTCACTTCGGATAACGGAACCGATTCATCGTATATGCTTAAACATTTACGCAGATTACTCACATGAAACACATCATGAATACCTGCCAAATCTTCCGGCAATTCCAAACGGTATGCTTGCTTACCAGTTCTTTGGATGATTTTAAAAGGACCAACAAATCTAGTACTTAGTTTTCCTTTCTTCCCAAATCGCATAATGCCTTTCCACAGGGATACCTTCAGCATTACGAAATCACCCACCTGGAATTTTATGGGTCGTCTCCTCCTTTCTGCATAGGACTTTTGTCGATCCTAGGCCGCTTTCATTCTTTCTCGTACAATTTGAATCTTGTCAGTGGTGTCTTGAATCATTTCAGGGCCTCCAAGGATATTCTGTCCTACTTCACGCCAACATAATGAAGTACGCCATCTACGTCCATATAGTGCTTCATATGGTGGCATTTTGATTGAAGTGTGGTAACTGTTATTATATGAAAATTCGACAAGAGGTAAGTATTTGTACCAGTTACCACCGAACTCCAAGACACATGCGCGAAGTATATCTTCTGCTGTTTGGATTGTTCTCTCCGTCTGACCGTCTGTCTGGGGATGATAAGCTATACTGAGAGCAACTCGAGATCCCAATTCACGTTGCATACTCGTCCAAAAATGAGAAGTGAAGCGAGTATCACGATCAGAAATAATCTTTAGTGGCACACCATGTCTCGCAACAATTTCATCCAAGTACACTTGTGCGTATTTCTCCATTGGGGCCGTTTCACGCATGGCAAGAAAATGTGCGCTTTTAGTCAATCGGTCGACAACTACCCAAATACTATCATTTTGTCTAGTAGTCTTTGGCAATTTAGTAATAAAATCCATGGATAGCTCTTCCCACTTCCACACAGGAACACTAAGGCTTTCTGGAATTCCGTAAGGCTTTTGGTGTTCTGCTTTGACTTGTAAGCATACTAAATATTCCTGTACGTATCTTCCAATGTATTTCTTTAATCCATGCCAGCAATAATCAGCTTTTACATCATAGTACATTTTACTTGTACCAGGATGTATTGATAGCTTAGACTTATGAGCTTCATCTAAAATCTTCTGTCTTAATCCACCAATCTTTGGAATCCATAGCTGATTCTTGAATACATTCAATCCTTGTGGATCATCAAGTACAACATCAGTATAGTGTACCATCCCTTCTTTCTTCACATTTTCTAGCTTTAGGGCCTCTACTTGCCATTTCTCTAGTTCATCTAGAATAATGAACTTTACTATAGTGTGAGTAATAGTATAACACACACTATTATGATAAACCTTTCTGCTAAGTGCATCGGCAACTACATTGGCCTTTCCAGGTTGATACAGGATTTCACAGTCATAGTCTTTGATCAGCTCCATGGCTCGCTGTTGTCTCATATTCAAAGTTTGTTGACTGAATATGTACTTGAGAATATTGTGGTCGGTAAACAATTGGCATTTTGTACCAAAAAGATAATGTCTCTAAAGTTTTAGGGAAAATACTACTGCAGCAAGTTCGAGGTCATGAGTGGGATAATTATTTTCATAATCTTTTAGTTGTCTTGAGGCATAGGCTATCACTTTACCACGTTGCATCAACACACAACCGAGTCCTAACCTTGAAGCATCGCTATACAAGGAGAAATCATTATCACCTTCTGGAAGTGATAAGATTGGAGCATGGGTCAAAAGATCTTTTAAAGTTGAGAAAGCTTTTTCTTGGGCTTCACTCCATTCGAACTTCACTTCCTTCCGTGTAAGACTCGTGAGAGATACAACTATACGTGAGAAATCTTTAATGAATCTTCGGTAACATCCTGCGAAACCCAAGAAACTACGAATTTCAGAAGCATTACAGGGAGCTTCCCAATTCTAAATGACTTCAATTTTGGTAGGATCTACGGATATACCATCACCTGAAATCATATGCCCGAGAAATTGAATTTGGCGAAGCCAAAATTCACATTTCGAGAATTTAGCATATAATTTCTCCTTTCGAAGAAGTTCTAATACTTCACGAATATGAATGACATGATCAGCTTCAGACTTGGAATAGATTAGAATATCATCAATAGATACGATAATAGATTTATCGAGCATTGGACGGCATACACGATTTATCATATCCATGAATACAGCAGAAGCATTTGTTAGACCGAACGGCATGACAAGGAATTCATAATGCCCATAACGAGTACGAAAAGCAGTCTTCGGTATATCCTGCTCGTGTACTTTCAACTGATGATAGCTAGATCCCAAATCAATCTTCGAGAAATAGCTAACACCCTGAAGTTGATCAAACAAATCGTCAATACGAGGTAGTGGGTACTTGTTCTTGATAGTTACCTTATTTAGCTCACGGTAATCAATACACATCTGCATCAAACCGTCTTTCTTCTTGAGAAATACCATCGGAGCACCCTAAGGAGAGGTACTCGGTCGAATAAATCCTTTTTCAAGTAATTCCTGCAGTTGGATCATCATTTCTTTCATTTCAGTTGGCGCAAGACGATAAGGAGTCTTTACAATCGGAGCAGCACCAGGCACAATGTCAATTCGGAATTCTACTACTCTATCTGGAGGAAGTCCAGGCAATTCTTCAGGAAAAACATTAGGATATTCATTAACAACGGGAACATCATTTACCGTTTTCTTCTCCTCTTTTGAGATATCGACTGTATAGGCCAGATAGATAGAACACCCCTTCCATATGAATTTACGAGCTTTTAGGAAAGTGATTATTTTTACGATTTGAGTCTTTATTCACTATAGACATAAATAGGTTTCTCCCCTTCAATGGGAATACGTACTATCTTTTCATAGCACAAGTGTTCTGCGCGGTTCTTTGACAACCAATCCATGCCGAGAATAATATCAAAGTTGGGTAAGGAGATAGGAATCAGGTTAGCAAGAAAATTATAGCCTTCAATTTCTATCACACAATCCCTATAGACTTTATCAGCAAGTAATGATATACTTCCCATAGTATCTGCATGAAATGGTTGTGCGAGTGCATAGCAAGCAATTTGAAAGGAATGCGCAAATTCATGAGACACAAAAGAATCTGAGGCACCAGAATCAAATAAAATATGAGAAGGTCTAGAGTTGACTAGAAATGTACGAGTCACAACATTCGGGTCTTCACGTGCCTCCTCTGTGGTAATCTGAAATGCACAACCTTTATCTTTTGGCACCTCCTCCTTTTAGGTTGGAGTACTCTGTGGTTGTTGAACAGGAGCTTGACTTCTCGCCGGTTGTTTAACAGAAGCTTGACTTCCCGTCATTTGACTAGTAAGAGTAGGGCAAAAACGCTTCCTGTGGGCAGCAACACCACAAGCAAAGCATGTAACATTCTTCATCAGACAAACAAACTTCAGGTGGCCAACTTCTCCACATCCATAACTGACCACTGATCCTTTTTCTAATCTGCATTCGCCCGAATGATTCTTTCCACAATTTCGACACGATGGCGATTGAATAGAAAAAGATTGTGACCTACCGCGGCCACGAGGGGTATTATGAGTTTGCACTTGTTTACCAGGATCAGTTCGAATAGACTGAGATGGTGGATTAGAGGAAATAAGAACTGTTTGATCAATACGTGGATGCTTCAGAACAAAAAGAGTGGCACCACGTATTTCTAAGTCATGCTCACGCTTTCGAGCATACTCAACAACTTTATCAAATGACAGAACATCCCGATTAGCCACAAAATCGTGGATTTCATATCGTAGTCCATCCATGAATAACTGAATTTTATCATCTTTAGTTGGAATATACTTTGCAGCAAACCATGCTTTTTAATTGAACTGAGTTTCATAATCATTCACAGTCATTCCTCCCTGTTTAAGCTCGATGAATTCTTTCTCTAATCTTCTCCTCATGTCTAGAGGACAATACTTTCGTAGAAAATGAGTTTTGAACAATTCCCGCGATAAATTATCCTGGTCATACCCGTTGAGAGCTTCAAATGTTGCTTCCCACCAGACCAAGGCTTCTACAATGAGCATTGCATAAGCATAATTAGCCTTGTCTTCATTAACCACATGAGAAATACGAAATACTTTTTCTGTGTTCTGGATCCATGTAAGAACAACAATAGGATTAAGATCACCTGAAAACTCCGTAGCACCATTACTCTTGAAAGTTTTGAATGAGGGACGTTTCGCCTCTCCTTTTGAAGATTCTCTGGTGACTTTCTCTTTTCCTTTATCACCATTCTTTTTGTGTTCTTCGAGAGTCTACCGAATAACACCAGTAAGTTTACCCAAGAGTCGCTCCTCACGAGGGGATAGTAGAGTATTTACTTCATCAGGTTGAGGATCTCCACCCACCTCTGGTGTATGGCTATTCACCTGTTCAGCCATTGCTCTGCAATATGGAGTAACATTGTATTTTAGAATATTAGGGTTTATCATTACCTAATACTTTACTTAAATCTTTCCTATGGTTTGTATCCATATACTTACAATGAATCCGTTCATATATTGCACTTATGACGGTTTAAGTCTAAATACTAATCTATGGTATTTAGTTCACATAAACTACTGCTCTGATACCATGATTGAGAGAACCCTTTTCATACTTAACATTATTAATCCAAGTTACTCCAAAACATGCTACATGCATATTTATAAACAATAGTTTACATTGATAGTTTAGTTACATAAGACTAGATACAAACCGACTAAGTTTTAGTATATTACATAACTACCCAGGAAATTATAATTTTATACTTACACTATCACTAAATACAAAATTAATATTATTAACTATTCTATATCTTCCAACAGTATATGTCTATACTGGATCCTTATTACCAGCAATAGTTAAACACTGAGAGGGATAAGCGGTGACGCTTAGTGAGTTCAAAAATAGATACAATATAACATTATGCCATATATATACCAATATGACAGAAGCAAAACGAACAAAGAACAACAAAGGCATATGTGAATCATGTGACAAGCTTTCCATTTCAACAAATGATCTGGTTCAAACATTTACAATCAATGAGATACAAAAATTTCAACTTGATATACATCAATAAGACTTTAGCCCAAGTGGTACAGAAAATAAACGATTTCTGAATTAACATTTTGCTAGGATTTACAGGCTTTCAGCGCTAAGCATTGTGCCAGTGCCAAAGTGATGCTTACTCATTCACTTCATGGTCAAAGGCTACATACCAATACCCAAGTGATGCTTAGTCATTCACTTCGTGGTCAAAGGTATAGCTCATTATCATAATAATACGGGAAAGCACATAGCACATATAACAAATAACATACAATTGTTCCTATAATATGAACTCACTGTGAAATAACCGGAGGTTAAAATAGTAATTAGGGCAGCACTTCGTTTCTATAATTAACTCGTTTCTATAATTAACTTTCTTCGATGAAAACCGAGAGCTTTATTGAAAACCGGGCCTTGCGAGGGTTGAGCTTCAAACCGAAAAGATAAATTTCTCGGGGTCTTCTGGCGCTTCGGGATGTTTTTCAGGTGTTAGATATGATCTCGGGGCTTTGGGGGTTGTAAAATAGCTTAAAAGAGGGTTTAGGGGTGAAAATTGTGAAAATTTGTAACATTATCCGGGAGGGTTCGCACCCTCTATATATATCTGCGAGGCTCGGATCCGAAGGAAGGAGGGAAGGAGGCACGTCGGACAGCTGGCGAGGGGGGGGGCATGCGTCGGCTTCAGATTTGTCCAAATCTTCGGATGACTCACCTGCTTCGGACATAGAGCGGCTCGCTAGGGAAGGGTGACGTGGCTCGCTTCGGACGCCTCCACAGATGCGACACACGTCGGATTTCGGTTGGACCGCACATCAGATGAGTCATCGGGTCGGACACGGGGCATACTCGCGAAGAGGGGCGGCACGGCCTAATCAGAGCCATGCATGCGAGATTTCTCGGAATTTGAGCCCAAATTGTAACACCCAAAAATTTTCAACCAATTTAAACTTTTAAAACATTTCAAACCATTAAAATCATTACAACTTTGTTTTCAAAATGTATAATGTCAGAGTTTTCCCAGAAACATAGACAAAACATGAGGAGCTGTACGATCATGCCTTCGCCTTGCCGCGATCCCCTGATGTACCTGAAACAATAAACTAAAACTGTAAGCCCGAGAGCTTAGTGAGTTCCCCCAAAATACCCAACTGTGGTTCCTATCAACCATCGGGTTGGAATACCCCAGGCCCACAACCAACAGGTTGGATTGCCAACATACTATGGGTCCAATCAACCATCAGGTTGGAATACCCAGGCCCACAACCAACAGGTTGGAATGCCCACATACTCTGAGTCCAATCATCCTCGGGATGGAATACTCACGGCCCACAACCTATAGGTTGGAATGCCCATGTCTATTAGCCTTCGCACCAAGCAGATAAGCCTCAACCGCCAAACAAACATGTGCACATATAATAGATAATCACATAACAGTCTATAGACAATACTTGATCTAACGGATCTTACCACATAGCACATAACACCATCCTATCTACCAGGATGCCAATCTAACAGATCATATCACATATCATATAATATTATCCTACCCTCTAGGATACTGATCTAACAGATCATACTAGCATAACATAACCATATAATAATCCAAAGGGCCGGCCTTGGTGCCTTAGACCCTTGAGTATAGTGAGGAAAACTCACCTCGCAACTGTCGTCTGAAACTAGAAGCTCAACTCCCGGATCACCAACACGAACTCCACCACCTATCGTTACCGTAAAACCCTTCTTTGTAAATATCCAAATTACCAGAATACTCTCAGAAGTCAACTGGTCAACTCTTGGTCAAAGTCAAAGTCCCCAGTCATAGTCAACAGTCCATGTTGACTCGACTCGTCGAGTACAGACCATCGACTCGTCGAGTCCTTCCTGAAGTCGAGAAGCCGTGAAATCCTTGATTAGCTCGTTGAGTTCCCCTTTACCTCGCCGAGTTCATATGTGTCCAAGAATTAGGAGAAACCCTAGCCGACTCGCCGAGTCATCGAACGACTCGTCGAGTTCAAGGCAATCTTCAACGGACTCGTCGAGTTTGTTCATCAACTCGACGAGTTCACGACCATCTTCATATGACTCGCCGAGTCCTTGCAGACCTTCATCCATGCAGACACTTTTTAAGCCATGCCAAGGTTCCAGATGACAGATCCAAGCTTCTAAGGCATGTTTATCACGTAAAGTTGCAAACTTTACACACATACAAGGCCCTAAAGGATCTAAATGACCAATCTAAGCTTCTAATGGAGCTTTACATCTTGGGAGAGTCTCATCCTTGCAAGAGCTGGAAACTTTATGGACTTAGGACTCAAAAGAGTTTCAGATCTGAAGTTTCAACTTCAGATCTAGTTCCCATACCAAAATCCCTTCATGAATAACTAAAGAAAGCCCTAGTTTTCACATATGAATGATTCTTAGAAGAAAAAGAGGTTAAGGTAACAGCTGGTTACCTCCAAAATGTGCCCAAACTGAAGTAGACTCTGGATCCACACAAAAATCTTGATGCTAGCCTCTTGATCTACAAATTTCCTACACAAAAGTCACTCCCCAAAGCTCCAAAACACTCTCCAAGCTCTCACTCACGGCAATTAGGGTTTCTGTGTAACATCCAGATTTCCAGGTATTCTATAAAGTTCATTTATTTTGGGTTTTGAGGAGGGACTCGACGAGTCGACGCATGGACTCGTCGAGTGGGATCGCGTTTCGCTGAATGGATTAATGAAGGGACTTGACGAGTCGATGGGTGGACTCGATGAGTCCGCACTGTTGACAGAAACCCTAAATCTGCGGACCTGAGCCCTATTTAAAGGAACTTATAGCCCTTATTTGTGGCTACCAGTCCAGAGAGAGAAACCCTAGAGGGCTTGAACGAGTTGCGAGAGAGAGAGGAAGCCATTTTCCCCCCTTTTGGTGTTGTTGAGCAAAGAAGAAGGTGTTTCCAGCAAGAAGAGGTCAAGGGGATTGCTGTTCTGTGGATTTCCAGCTTGGATCTACAACTATGAGGTAGTAAATCGACCCTTTCTTTGTTTGGTTTAAGATCCTTGAATGTTAGGGTTTTGTATACCCTTTATTGGCTTGAAATGTTGTGGATCTTGTCCCTTTGAGTGTTAGACTCTGGATCTGGACCTCTAGAAGTCCAAAGGACCTTATCCACTCTACTTTATGTTGGTTCATGGAGGGAATGAGACTATGTTGCCATTTTAGAAGCCATTTCACCAAGGAAAGCCTTGTGTGCGTTGCATGAGTGTAAAGGTCGGACCTTTACATGATTATAGTGGTTGGGAAGGCCAAATCTATAGGTTAGAGAAGCAGATCTGACCTCAGAAGGTCATTTCAGTGTTGCCATGGATGCAACTCGCCGAGTCCATAAGGGGACTCGACGAGTCGAGTCAGGGTTGCCCCGCGATTCGTGACAGGTGTAACCCGTCGAGTGGAAGGATGACTCGACGAGCCAAGAGAGGCTAGAAGGATTCAGAGGACCCGCATGGACTCGCCGAGTCGCCCGTGTGCACTCGACGAGTCGGGTCAAAGTTTGACCGTTGACTTTCGTTGACCTTAGGGTTCTGGTCAAGACTGATTCAAGAGAGTTCAGGGAGGGGTAGAATGGCCTTCTACCCAATCTTTAGAGATGAGACTATGAGAGAATATTGATCAGAGATGTTATTTGAATGATAGGAGGAGGCTAGGTCGGGACGTTGAGCACGAGAGTTATCCGACTTCATGGAGGTGAGTCTTCTCACTATACTGTACCTGAAAGGGTACCTATATGTGACCGGAAGGTCTTGTATGCTATGATGTATGTGCTATATGCGGTTATGTGATATGTATGTGCTATGTATGTTATGTATGGTAAGGACTGGAAGGTCTGGTTGATATGGACCGGAAGGTAATGAGGTTACGGACCGGAAGGTCGATACAGGTAGGACCAAAAGGCCTACCAAGATTCGGGACGAATGTCCCCTGAGACACATGGATCGGAAGATCCTATAGAGTTATGTCCTGGAAAGGCGTATGTGTGGTATGTGGTATTTTGGGGAACTCACTAAGCATTTATGCTTACATTTATTATGTTATGTGTTTCAGGTACTAGCGAGGATCGCGGGAAGGCGCCGACATGATCCGTACACACTTATGGAGTTTTTATGTATTGTGATCTTGGGATGGATTTTATGGAATTGATATGTGATACATGGAGACTTATGACATTTATGAATGAAATTATATTTTGAAAAGTGAAAAATTGTTTGAAAATTCACGTTGTTACAAGTTGGTATCAGAGCCTTGGTTTGAGGGATTCGGATGCGCCTTCGGGTGTATCTGAACTCAAACTGAGGATTTCAGAAAGTTTTCATAAAAAGGAACAATTTTTCTAAAAGAGTAAAAGACTTTGAGAAAAGCAGAAAGTAGCAGTGTGTACGATCAGCCAGCGCCCGAACAGTGATTTCCCAAAATACCCTTTCATTATGTGTTATGAGATATGTTATGATATGTTATGCATGCTAGAGTAGGCTAGGTATTCATATTAGGACTAGAGTGGCCTGATTTGTGATGCCTTAGCCTAGGAAGGTTTCTGCTGCCATGAGATGCTTGAGAGTGAGTAGGTAGCAGTGAGGAGCTTATGAGAGGTCTACCGAAGGGTATCATATGCTAGCGAGATGTAGAGTACTTGTGATCTGGGATCCAAGGAGGAAGACTTGAGGTGAATACTGATGTGGTGTGGACGGTAGTATAGGGCCCGTACTACTGTAGACACCGGATCAGTGAGCAGTCCAAGTAAGAATCCTTAGGGTACTAAAGAACAAGTGGGGTTGGGCGATCGAGTGCGAGTATACTCGATCGAGTCTCTGGTATCTTCATGTTGTGTTTCAGAGACATCATGGTTGGTACACCACACACCGGAGAGCAGCGGTGTTAGCGATGATGAGATTCGCCATACGATTCATGACGAGATGACCGCGACGATCCGGAAGGCTAATCCGGAGGATTTTGAGTAGTGGATTGAGAAGTGATGTCATGGTTCGAGTACCATGATAAGTAGCGGATTGAGAAGTAATGACATGGTTCGAGTACCATGATAAGTAGCGGGTTGAGAAGTGATGAAATGGTTCGAGTACCATGAGTTGTAGCAGGTCGAGAGGTGATGTCATGGTTCGAGTGCCATGATGTGAGGTGGAATGAGAAGAGGGAACATGGTTCGAGTACCATGATTCATAGAAGAGTAAGATGAGATAACATGGTGCAGGTACCAAGATTCATATCAGATCGAGAGGCGGCCACGCGGTTTAAGTACCATGACATGTGGCGGTTAGTATTTCTTGTTTGTACCGGTTGTTCCGTGGGGATTTTCTAGACTGAGATCAGAGGTGAAGGCCTTGATGAACAAGTTTTAGTGGAGCATCCCTCGAAAAAGTGAAATCGAGTGAGCTCCGAGGAATTATAGGTGATATGTCAGTTGGAGTCGCAAGACTCAGGGATGGTGCATTATGGGAGAATACGGTCTGGGCTGGGCGACCGGCCGATAGTGGAGAGGTCACTTTCTGAGACCCGAGTGGTGCTATTCTGTTTCCTGTGGGAGACGTAAGAGGTGATGAGAATTCGGTTGTTGAGTTTGGGGGTGAGCCCTGTAGGATTGCACGGATGGTGATCTCCAACCAGAGTATATGGCAGTAGTTCTATCGCAAGGTAAGGATATAGCTTGAACCAATCGTCAGTGGGGACGGAGATGGTCAAGGACCAGGATACACCCTAATTAAGTATAGTAGGGCATGTGTTAGCTGCAGCGTCGAATGATCAAGGGAAGTATATCAGGGCAGTAGCCCTTATTGTCTTTGATGGGTATTAAGAGTGGAAATATGGTTTCTGTTCTTATGATAAGTGACGTGATGGAACGTTGGTTGAGGAGTCGATGATGAGGATTACGGTAGATCATTACTTCCAGACTAAGAGTCAGGGTTAATACTGGACAGTTGGGAAGTCCGATGATGGGATGGTGTGAGATTTTGAATGACTAGAGGCAGTCATGGTGGGAAGTTTTGAGGATTCCATCTGAGTTTCAGGGCAATTGGAGCTGCTCGATCTCTGTCTGGAGATCATCGAGGGTTGCGTAGCACCTTCCAAGAGTAGGTGCGGTGATTACTAGTGGAAACAATCGGTGTGATAGATTGCTGGTACGCCGATTGGGGATGGTTCGAACACAAAGTGGGGGAGGACCGGGTATTTTGTTGAGAGGATATGAGATTCGATCGAGAATGGTTAGAGATCTGGATATAGAGACCGGCGGTCCAAATTCAGTGAGCCCAAGGTTGTTGGTGATTGAGACGAGGTGTAGAGCGAGATAATGCATGTGTTATGGATGAGTGCCTCCACGGCAAGTGGCCGTTGATCGGAGACCTTGGGGTGAACGAGAATTCTTCAAGGTCATAATGGTGAATTCGATATGGTTGGCTCGTAGGGTGAGTTCGGCGGTTGAGGAATTCTGGTTCAACGATGGGGTTGTTATTTAGCTTGGAAAGGGCCGAAGTTGATTAGACAACCAATTTCAGGTTGCGGAACAAGAAGATCAATGGATGAGACGAGACGCCGTGAGGTCGTATGTAAGGTATCGAGGTATCCAATTTAATGCATTGGATTTCGGATAATTCTGAGTCTTGAGTGGAGACGACAAGTGGTGGGTCAAGTATCGATGATTCTAGTGGGAGACCTTTCGGTTAATGGAAGCAAGTGAGACTGTCCAAGAGTATGGATCACAACAGGGAAAGGTGTTTTGTTATGATGATTGCCGCCAGATATAGTGATGCTATGGGAAGCCGTAGTACTCACTAGTCAGAGGTTGTTGTGATGCTACGGGAAGCCGTAGTACTCACTAGTCAGAGGTTGTTGTGATGCTACGGGAAGCCGTAGTACTCACTAGTCAGAGGTTGTTGTGATGCTACGGGAAGCCGTAGTACTCACTAGTCAGAGGTTGTTGTGATGCTACGGGAAGCCGTAGTACTCACTAGTCAGCGGTTGTTGTGATGCTACGGGAAGCCGTAGTACTCACTAGTCAGAGGTTGTTGTGATGCTACGGGAAGCCGTAGTACTCACTAGTCAGAGGTTGTTATGATGCTACGGGAAGCCGTAGTAATCACTAGTCAGAGGTTGTTGTGATGCTACGGGAAGCCGTAGTACTCACTAGTCAGAGGTTGTTGTGATGCTACGGGAAGCCGTAGTACTCACTAGTCAGATGTTGCTGTGATGCTACGGGAAGCCGTAGTACTCACTAGTCTGATGTTGTTGTGATGCTACGGGAAGCCGTAGTACTCACTAGTCAGAGGTTGCTATGATGCTACGGGAAGCCATAGTACTCACCAGTCAGAGGTTGTGGTGATACCGCGGGAAGCCGTAGTACTCACCAGTCGGTGAGAGGTTGTGGTGATGCCGCGGGAAGCCGTAGTACTCACCAGTCAGTGAGAGGTTGTGGTGATGCCGCGGGAAGCCGTAGTACTCACCAGTCAGTGAGAAGTTGATGTGATGCTACGGGGAAAACGTAGTTCATGCTAGTCAGCGAGAAGTTGTCATGATAAAGTACTATTTGATCAGAGCATGGCGCAGAAGAGTTTTAACATGGGGTGGCCTTAATTTATGAGTTTTTGGGAACCTGGTGGTTGGATCAGGGGCGAGACCGGGATCTCCTCAATGATAGGGAGTCATTATGGTCTGAGTAAGGTGTGGTCATCACAATCCGAAAGAATGGGATAAGGGAGGTACGCATGGGTTGCGGGAAATGAGTTCTGAGTTAAGTGCTTCGTTGGGGCGAGTGGTTCCAACTCTTGGTCGGACCAAACTCTCGTGTTGAGTTTGGCTCTGGTGGTGCGTTGGATAGGCGAGATGAGATTCTGGATTCCGAGGTGGGTTCCATGTTGAGGAATATTGTTTGTCATATGATGTCTTAGACCTGTGTCGATCAGTACTCGGGTACGGGAGGTACCGCAAGTTGCATGGAGCGATGAGTGACAGATGATAGAGGTCGGGGTTGAGTCGATCTCTAGTTGGGAAGGTAGCATTCGCTTAGGGTTAAGCGAACTTCGTGACTTGAGTGTCACTGGGTCGAGATAGTTGTTGTAGGGGAGGAGTCAGTGAGACAATTCGGGACATGTTATGGGTGACCTTGGGAGGTTCATCGGTGGACTCAGGAATTGATTTGGTGCTCAGTATTGAAAAGGGATATGAGAAACGAAACTGGAGCTTATCATGGTAATGTCTGAGGACAGAGTGTTGGGGATTCTTTGTTCGGATGGGGTCTGATAGCAGTTTAGTGGATGAACCCCGGTGAGGTGTGAACCCTCCCGTTCCTTGGGGCATGTTTCAGATTGTTGGTACATTGGTATGAGTGATCGATGGCCGATTGTTGGTTTTTGGTCTTGGGAAAAATCAGAGGAGCAGTGAGTTATCAGGGTTTGATGTTTGAGGGGCAAATAGCATGGTGATAGCATGGGTGGGTGGTCTGGCGGCGGGCCAGGCCACTAGAGTTCCCGATTTTAGGAAGGTCAGAAAGGGATATCTCAGCGACTGAGGGGTCGGCCTTGGTTCCGGGATTGGGAGTTCCGTTTGAATCTAGGCATCTGTGGAAAAGATATCGGTCGATTATGAGGTCCTGGCAGTGGTGTTTCTCGAATGTTAGGTTCGAGCTATGTGTGGTTGAGGAGCGATTTCGAGGGCGAAATCTATTTCAAGTGGGGGAGAATTGTAACATCCGGATTTCCAGGTATTCTATAAAGTTCATTTATTTTGGGTTTTGAGGAGGGACTCGACAAGTCGACGCATGGACTCGTCGAGTAGGATCGCGTTTCGCTGACTGGATTAATGAAGGGACTCGACGAGTCGATGAGTGGACTCGACGAGTCCGCACTGTGGACAGAAACCCTAAATCTGCGGACCTGATCCCTATTTAAAGGAACTTATAGCCCTCATTTGCGGCTACCAGTCCAGAGAGAGAAACCCTAGAGGGCTTGAACGAGTTGTGTGAGAGAGGAAGCCATTTTCCCCCCTTTTGGTGTTGTTTAGCAAAGAAGAAGGTGTTTCCAGCAAGAGGAGGTCAAGGGGATTGCTGTTCTGTGGATTTCCAGCTTGGATCTACAACTATGAGGTAGTAAATCGACCCTTTCTCTGTTTGGTTTAAGATCCTTGAATGTTAGGGTTTTCTATACCCTTTATTGGCTTGAAATGTTGTGGATGTTGTTCCTTTGAGTGTTAGACTCTGGATCTGGACCTCTAGAGGTCCAAAGGACCTTATCCACTCTGCTTTATGTTAGTTCATGGAGGGAATGAGACTATGTTGCCATTTTAGAAGCCATTTCACCAAGGAAAGCCTGGTGTGCGTTGCATGAGTGTAAAGGTCGGACCTTTACGTGATTATAGTGGTTGGGAAGGCCAGATATATAGGTTAGAGAAGCAGATCTGACCTCAGAAGGTCATTTCAGTGTTGCCATGGATGCAACTCGCCGAGTCCATAAGGGGACTCGACGAGTCGAGTCGGGGTTGCCCCGTGATTCGTGACAGGTGTAACCCGTCAAGTGGAAGGATGACTCGACGAGCCAAGAGAGGCTAGAAGTATTCAGAGG
This sequence comes from Lactuca virosa, assembly GCF_052849685.1. NCBI lineage: Eukaryota > Viridiplantae > Streptophyta > Magnoliopsida > Asterales > Asteraceae > Lactuca > Lactuca virosa. The sequence continues at coordinate 154,216,554 of NC_136427.1, read as the reverse complement.
ACCCGCATGGACTCGCCGAGTCGCCCGTGTGCACTCGACGAGTTGGGTCAAAGTTTGACCGTTGACTTTCGTTGACCTTAGGGTTCTGGTCAAGACTGATTCAAGAGAGTTCAGGGAGGGGTAGAATGGCCTTCTACCCAATCTTTAGAGATGAGACTATGAGAGAATATTGATCAGAGATGTTATTTGAATGATAGGAGGAGGCTAGGTCGGGACGTTGAGCACGAGAGTTATCCGACTTCATGGAGGTGAGTCTTCTCACTATACTGTACCTGAAAGGGTACCTATGTGTGACCGGAAGGTCTTTTATGCTATGATGTATATGCTATATGCGGTTATGTGATATGTATGTGCTATGTATGTTATGTATGGTAAGGACCGGAAGGTCAGGTTGATATGGACCGGCAGGTCAGGAGGTTACGGAACGGAAGGTCGATACGGGTAGGACCGGAAGGCCTACCAAGATTCGGGATGGAAGTCCCCTGAGACACATGGATCGGAAGATCCTATAGAGTTATGGCCTGGAAAGGCGTATGTGTGGCATGTGGTATTTTGGGGAACTCACTAAGCATTTATGCTTACAGTTGTTATGTTATGTGTTTCAGGTACTAGCGAGGATCGCGGGAAGGCGCCAGCATGATCCGTACACACTTATGGAGTTTTTATGTATTGTGATATTGGGATGGATTTTATGGAATTGATATGTGATACATGGAGACTTATGACATTTATGAATGAAATTATATTTTGAAAAGTGAAAAATTGTTTGAAAATTCACGTTGTTATATTCTGGGTCTCAAGAGGGTGATAGAGGACAGTGGGAGGCGCTAATGGTCCAATATATAGGGTGCAAAACCCTGAAAATTAGGGTTTCCACTGCCAGCTCCTACTCATCGAGTCCCCCATGCCGACTCGACGAGTCACTCAATAATTGACATGTCCTGGCCCGCTGCTACTCGACGAGTCATAGCGCCAACTTGTCAAGTAGACCTTAAACATGAAGTCTAAAAGGAAAAATTAATAATACCTGACGTTTGGGATGTTACAATTCTCCCCCACTTGACTTAGACTTCGTCCTCGAAGTCAGCTGTAGCGAATAACTCTGTGTAATGCTTCCGCATCTCAGCCTCCGACTCCCATGTCCACTCGGATCCCTTCCGATGCTCCCATTGTATCTTTACCAACGAAACCTCCTTGTTACGCAGGACTTTCACTTTCCTTTCCAAAACAACAATCAACCTCTCAATATAATTCAGGTGCTCATCAACCTGAATGTCATCCAGTGGCACCACTACCTCCGGGTCCACAATGCACTTTCGCAAATGCGAAACGTGGAAAGTAATGTGGATCCGACTAAGCTCCTCTGATAGCTCTAGTCTGTAAGCCACCTTGCCAACCCTGGCAATGATCCTGAACGACCCAATATATCGGGGACCCAATTTTACCCTCTTCTTGAAGCGGATCACACCCTTCCAGGGCGAGACCTTCAGGAGTACCATGTCACTGACCTGAAACTCTAACTCGGATCGGCATTGGTCAGCGTAACTCTTCTGCCGACTCTGAGCGGTCTGCAGCCGCTGTCTAACCTGCTGAATCTTCTCGGTAGTCTGCAATACCACCTCCATCCGACCCATCACCCTGTGACCAACCTCACCCCAACAAACCGGGGTGCGACATCTCCGCCCATACAACAGCTCGAATGGCGGGGCGCAAATGCTGGAATGATAGCTGTTGTTGTAGGCGAACTCTGCAAGCGGTAGGTGGGAATCCCAGCCCCACCGAAATCGATGACACACACCCTTAACATATCCTCAAGGGTCTGAATGGTACGCTCGCTCTGACCATCAGTCTGCGGATGGAATGCTGTGCTGAAGTGCAACCGTGTGCCCAGATCCTCGTGAAACTTCTGCCAGAAGCGGGAGGTAAACCTGACATCCCGATCAGAGACAATGGAAATGGAAAGCCCATAGCGAGACACGATCTCGCGAACGTACACGTCGGCCAATTTCTCGGCCGATGTGCTCTCCCGTATGGCCAAGAAATGGGCACTCTTGGTCAATCGATCCACGATGACCCATATAGCATCAAACCCCTTCGCCGTCCTCGGCAACTTGGTAATAAAATCCATCGTGATCTGTTCCCATTTCCACATGGGGATCTCCAGGGGCTGCAACTTGCCATGCAGCCTCTGATGCTCGGCCTTGACCATCCTACAGGTCAAGTACCTCTCAACGTACCAAGCGATTTCTCGCTTCATGCACGGCCACCAATAGCTTAAACTCAAATCCCGGAACATCTTGGTGGCCCCCGGGTGAATAGAGAAATGAGACTTATGAGCCTCCTCCATAACCGTCTGCCTAACCCCTCCAGACATCGAAACCCAAACCCGACCGCATCGGGTCAATAATCCCCGACTATCCTGCTCAAACCGGGTATTCTCACCCTTGATCCTCTCCAGCTTCCAATTCTCCGGTCGCATGCCCTCAACCTGGGCATCTCTGATCAGACTCACAAGCGGAGAGTCCACTGCTATCCTCATACATACCACTGGGGTGGAAGACCCAGCTGACTTGCGGCTCAAAGCATCCGCAACCACGTTCGCTTTACCAGGGTGGTAAAGGATCTCGCAATCATAGTCCTTGACTACATCCAACCACCTGCGCTGCCTCATGTTCAGGTTCGGCTGATCCATGATATGTCTCAAACTCTTGTGATCCGTGTAAATGGCACAACGGACCCCATAAAGGTAATGTCTCCATATCTTGAGGGTGAGTACCACCGCCCCCAAATCCAAGTCATGCGTAGGGTATCTTGTCTCATGCGGCTTCAATTGCCGTGATGCATAAGCTATCACTCATCCTTTCTGCATGAGGACCGCCCCTAACCCTGTGATGGATGCATCACAGAACACCACAAAATACTCAACTCCCTCTGGGAGTGTCAAGACTGGGGCCTCGCACAACCGCTGTCGGAGGGTCTCAAACGCCCTCTGCTGCTCAGGGCCCCACCGAAAATCCACCCCCTTCCTTGTCAGACGTGTGAGGGGTACCACAATCTTGGAGAAGTTCTGTATTAATCTCCGGTAGTACCCTGCCAATCCCAAAAAGCTCCTGATGTCTGAGGGAGATTTCGGAACCTCCCACTGCATAACCGCCTCGATTTTGGCCGAATCGACCAAAATCCCCTCTTGGTTAATGAGATGTCCGAGGAACTGGACCTCTCGTAGCTAAAACTCACACTTCGAGAACTTGGCGTACAACCGTTCTCGTCTCAGAACTCCCAACAACTCCCGCAGATGCGCCTCATGCTGCTCTCGGGTCTTGGAATACACCAAGATATCATCTATAAACACTATGACCGAGCGATCGAGCATCGGTCTACAGACCCGATTCATCAGGTCCATAAACACCGCTGGCGCGTTGGTGAGCCCAAACGGCATCACCACGAACTCGTAATGTCCATAACGAGTTCGGAACGCGGTCTTCTCCACGTTCTCCTCTCTGACCCTGACCTGATGATACCCATACCTCAAGTCTATCTTGGAAAACCAAGATGCACCCTGCAACTGATCGAAGAGATCGTCTATCCTCGAGAGTGGGTAACGGTTCTTCACCGTTAATTTATTCAACTCCCGGTAGTCAATGCACATCCGGTGTGAACCGTCCTTCTTTCGGACAAAAAGAATCGGTGCTCCCCATGGAGAACTGCTCGGACGAATGAACTGCTTGCCTAGCAGTTCCTGTAGCTGTGACGACATCTCCTGCATCTCTCGCGGTGCCAATCGGTACGGCGCCTTAGCGATAGGGGCCGCATCTGGCACCAGGTCGATCCTGAACTCGACCTGCCTCTCCGGAGGTATCTCCGGCAACTCCTCCGGAAACACATCTGCAAACTCCCTACTAAATGACTGAGATACGAAAGATCGACTCACCCCCGAGTCAAATAAAACCAAAGCAGGCAAAGAGTTCAATAAAAACGTACCTAATCACAGGTACAACGGATAAGCACAACACAATTATGATAAATGAGATAGAGGGGAGAAACATACCGACAACCACATCTGGCGCTCCCCTGGCCTCCTCTGCGGTCAACTGGAAAGCACGACCCTGAGCCGTCGGAGGCTCCGTCCTGACTGGTCTCCCATCCGTGATCCTCAAGGTAGTCGGCGCTGGAGCCTGCGCCAGCTTGGCAGCTAGTAGAGGACACTGGGCCTTCATATGGCCCACCTGCTCACAATGATAGCAAAGCCTGACTTCGGAAGTCGGAGTCAGCTCCCTGCAATCCCTGGCCAAATGGCCCTGCTTGCCACATCAGTGGCACCCACTCCCTGTCCGGCACATCCCTGAATGAGCCTTCCCGCACTTCCGACAAGTGCGGCCTGGCTGTCCCCCAGTCCTCATATCAGCGGTCTTGGACCGCTTTGGCGCCGGCTGTGACTGTGCCGGGGCCTGCCGCTGCTCCCTCATCTGCAGCTCAATCTCCAACTCACACCGTCTAGCGGCCTCCTGCAAGTCCAGAAGTCTATCACATTGCTGGGTAGACACAAACTGACGAATGTCAGTCTTGAGCATGCTCAGATAACGGGTCATCTGAGCCTGCTCGGAAGCAAACTCCGGGCAAAACATCGCCCTCTCAGTGAACATACGGGTGATCTCCGTCACCGACTCCCCATCCTGTCTCAAACTCAAAAACTCTTCTGCTAAACAATCCCGCTCGACCCGCGGAATGTAACGAGCGTGGAACATGTCTCTGAACTGCTCCCAAGTAACAGCAGCTCTCTGGTCATCAGTGTACGACCCAGTCGCAAGTCTCCACCAGTCCTTGGCCCCGGACCTTAGTAGGTTCAGAGCATACTTGACCTTCTGGTCAGTAGGACATGAGCAGGTGAAGAAACACCCCTCCACATCCGAGATCCACCTCATAGCGTTGATGGGATACTGCGTCCCATAAAAGGTAGGGGGCTTCGTGTTATCGAAGTCCCTGTACTGAAAAACTCGCCCCGTTCCCCCTCGCGCTGCTGTTACAGCCGCGGTGGCTGCAGCGGCAGCTGTCTCAGTGAGGGCTGCATATCTGTCGTTGAAATACTCCATCATAGTGGACTTAATAGTCCCGAACAACTCCAGAATGTGACCCCGGACAATCTCGACCACCTCCTCGCGGATGATCTCCCTGACTCGATCCTCTGTCAACATTGGCCTCTCCTGACCGATAACCTCAGGTGCCACTGGGGCCTCCTGATCACCTGTCCTGATCCTGATCCGGACCCCGACGTGAAACGCCTCGTAACTGCTATTCTGAAACATAACATGAAGATATCAGACATTCCGCATAAGTAACTGGGAACCAACTCCCGACTAATCCCTAGGGGTCCTGTGATTTCAGTAGTACGGGCCCATACTACCTTGCTATACGTATGGGTCCTGTGATTTCAGTAGTACGGGCCCATACTACCTTCCAAACCTTCCCATATTGGTCTCAAGTATCACCACAACACCCTAACAACATACATATCATAGAGAACACTCAATCCTCACTCCTAGAGGAAGGCTAACCGTCTCACAACTGACCTACCGGTCCCCTACAACTCACCCATCCATGAAACTTCCACCAACCCCTGTAGCCTTAGTGTATGCTACTCATACATAACGCTAGACCCTATAGGCTTTCGAATATCCAATCCTACCCTAAGCTCCCAATCAAACAAGAACAGGACATAAGGCTAAATCAAACATTCTTAGGCTATAAGATCTTAATTATGTACGGCCGTGATGCATACACTAAGCAACTACAGTAATGATGTCAATTTCATATAAGGGAAACCCTAGGCTATCAGGCATCATACAATCAGGCAATTCTATCATGCAATTCCTGAAGACCCCTAGCCTAGCGCTAGCATGCTGTTATAACATATCACATAATCAAATAACTGTATGGTATTTTGGGGCTACTTACTGGCTTCGGCTGATCGTACATCCTGTATACTCATTTACTTATTTTGAAAACCATTTTAGAAATCATTTTGAAAACCTTTCCTTGATTTGAGACTGGATTCACACGCATGTTCCTCCAATTCACTCAAACCAAGGCTCTGATACCAACTTGTAACACCCAAAAATTTTCAACCAATTTAAAATTTTAAAAATATTTCAAACCATTAAAATCATTACAACTTTGTTTTCAAAATGTATAATATCAGAGTTTTCCCAGAAACATAGACAAAACATGAGGAGATTTACGATCACGCCTTCGCCTTGCCGCGATCCCTTGATGTACCTGAAACAATAAAATGAACGTGTAAGCCCGAGAGCTTAGTGAGTTCCCCCATACCCGCAACAATAAATACCCATACCCGTAACAATACACATATAATCATAACAGCATACTGTGGGTCCAATCAACCATCGGGTTGGAATACCCCAGGCCCACAACCAACATGTTGGATTCCCAACATACTATGGGTCCAATCAACCATCAGGTTGGAATACCCTAGGCCCACAACCAACAGGTTGGAATGCCCACATACTCTGAGTCCAATCATCCTCGGTATGGAATACTCACGGCCCACAACCTACAGGTTGGAATGCCCAGGTCTATTGGCCTTCGCACCAAGCAGATAAGCCTCAACCGCCAAACAAACATGTGCACATATAATAGATAATCAGATAACAGTCTATAGATAATACTTGATCTAACTGATCTTACCACATATCACATAACACCATCCTATCTACCAGGATGCCAATCTAACAGATTATACCACATATAAGATAATATTATCCTACCCTCTAGGATACCGATCTAACAGATCATACTAGCGTAACATAACCATATAATAATCCAAAGGGCCAGCCTTGGTGCCTTAGACCCTTGAGTATAGTGAGGAAAACTCACCTGGCAACTGTCGTCTGAAACTAGAAGCTCAACTCCCGGATCACCAACACGAACTCCACCACCTATCGTTACCATAAAACCCTTCTTCGTAAATCTCCAAATTACCAGAATACTCTCAGAAGTCAACTGGTCAACTCTTGGTCAAAGTCAAAGTCCCCAGTCATAGTCAACAGTCCATGTTGACTCGACTCGTCGAGTGCAGACCATCGACTCGTCGAGTCCTTCCTGAACTCGAGAAGTCGTGAAATCCTTGATTAGCTCGTCGAGTTTCCCTTTAGCTCGCCGAGTTCATACGTGTCCAAGAATTGGGAGAAACCCTAGCCGACTCGCCGAGTCATCGAACGACTCACCGAGTTCAAGGCAATCTTCAACGGACTCGCCGGGTTCGTTCATGAATTCGACGAGTTCACGACCATCTTCATATGACTCGCCGAGTTGACTATGCAACTCGCCAAGTCCTTGCAGACCTTCATCAATGCAGACACTTTTTAAGCTATGCCAAGGTTCCAGATTACATATACAAGCTTCTAAGGCATGTTTATCACGTAAAGGTGCAAACTTTACACACATGCAAGGCCCTAAAGGCACTAAATGACCAATATAAGCTTCTAATGGAGCTTTACACCTTGGGAGAGTCTCATCCTTGCAAGAGATGGAAACTTTATGGACTTAGGACTCAAAAAAGGTTCAGATCTGAAGTTTCAACCTCAGATCTAGCTCCCATACCAAAATCCGTTCATGAATAAATAAAGAAAGCCCTAGTTTTCATATATGAATGATTCTTAGAAGAAAAAGAGGTTAAGGTAACAGCTGGTTACCTCCAAAACGTGCCCAAACTGAAGTAGACTCTTGTTCCACACAGAAATCTTGATGCTAGCCTCTTGATATACAAATTTCCTTCACAAAAGTCACTCCCCAAAGCTCCAAAACACTCCAAGCTCTCACTCACGGCAATTAGGGTTTCTGGGTCTCAAGAGGGTGATAGAGGACAGTGGGAAGCGCTAATGGTCCAATATATAGGGTGCAAAACCCTGAAAATTAGGGTTTCCACTGCCAGCTCCTACTCGTCGAGTCCCCCATGCTGACTCGACGAGTCACTCATTAATTGACGTGTCCTGGCCCGCTGCTACTCGATGAGTCATAGCGCCAACTCGTCGAGTAGACCTTAAACATGAAGTCTAAAAGGAAAAATTAATAATACCTGACGGTTGGGATGTTACGCAAATCTTCAAAAATTGATATCTTTTGCATACGAGCTCCGTTTTTGACATTCTTTATATGAACGCGTACAACTTTCGTTTAGACTCCTTCGGGTAATTTTGACTTTATTTTTAATATTATTATTTTTAACAGATCGGGACAGGAAAATCCGTTAAAAATTCATAACTTTTTCATCCGACGTCCGTTTTCGTCTGTCTTTTTATCGTTGTACAACTATTGACGAGACCTTCGATTCTTGTTTAGGTTATGTCGGCTAAAAATTACTCGATCTTTATTTCGAATTTTTAGCTGTATACTGCTATACTGAAACTTAGAAAAATGATAACTTCCTCATACGAAGTCAGATTTGGATGTTCTTTTTATGAAAATTCTCGGTTTAACGAATGCTACGACTTTTATTTAGATCACTAAAGCTAAAAAGTAGTTTATCAAAAACTCACGTTTTACGCTAAATAGCATTTTGCCGGTTTTGTTGCTGATCTTAGATTGGTTGTAACTTCTTCGTTATGACCCGGATTTCGATGAGGTTTTCGCCTAAATGTTTCTAACGAGATAATCTACAACTTTCAATAACATTATTTTTATTTATTTCGAATTTATATTTTCGTTCATTTCAATATTTGACTTTTGATTGGAATCTCATCAGACTTCCAATACTTCCCAAATGATTCTAAACATAGTTTTACTTCAATTATTCGTTAAACTATCTTGTTAGAACTCAATACTCAAAATCATATATTATTTAGTAATATTCATCTTTAAACAAAACACGATAACTGAACGTGTATGTTATACCTACGTAGTGGATACCCGGGAAGCGGGTAAGGCGACCGTGAGTGATGTGCCAGTGGTGAGAGAGTACCTGAATGTATTTCCAGAGGAGTTGCCTGGGATACCTCCGGGGAGGCAGGTGGAGTTCCGGATCGACCTAGTCCCCGGTGCGGCTCCGATAGCCAAGGTACCATATCGGTTGGCTCCTCCAGAGATGCAGAAGTTGTCTACACAGCTGCAGGAGCTGTTAGACAAGGTATTTATCAGGCCGAGCAGTTCGCCTTGGGGAGCCCCGATCCTGTTTGTGAATAAGAAGGACGGGTCGCATCGGATGTGTATAAATTACCGGGAGCTGAACAAGGTAACTGTGAAGAACCGTTACCCACTCCCTTGGATTGATGATCTCTTTGACCAACTACAGGGGGTATCTTGGTTTTCCAATATAGATTTGCATTCAGGTTACCACCAGATGCGATTCAGAGATGAGGACGTACTGAAGACTGCTTTTCGGACTCGCTGTGGCCACTATGAGTACGTGGTGATGCCCTTCGGGCTCACCAATGCTCCTGCTGTGTTCATGGACCTCATGAACCGTGTATGCAGACCAATAGTGGATCGGTCTGTGATCGTCTTTATTGATAACATCTTGGTTTACTCCAAGACGCCGGAGCATCACGAGGAGCACTTGGGAGAGGTGTTGGATACCCTGAGGAGGAAGAGCTTGAACACCAAATTCTCCAAGTGTGAGTTGTAGTTGCACGAGGTGCAGTTTCTGGGGCACATTGTCAATCAGAACGGGATTCTGGTGGACCCGGCCAAATTAGAGATCGTGATGAGATGGGAGGTTCTGAAGTCTCCATCTGAGATTCGGAGTTTCCTCGGGTTAGCAGGCTATTACTGGAGATTCATTCATGACTTCTCCAAGGTAGCAGTACCCTTGACACTACTGACGAAGATAGCCGCTGTATTTCGTTGGGGGCCTGAGCAGCAAGCAGGCTTTCGAGATGCTGAGACAGAGATTGTGCGAGTCACCAATCTTAGCCCTGCTCGACGGAGTGGAGTATTTTGTAGTATATTGTGATGCATCCATCTCGAGTTTGGGAGCAGTGCTGATGCAGACAGGGCACATCATCGCCTACGCGTCGAGGCATCAGAAGCCTCACGGGGCAAACTACCCGACGCATGACTGGGAGCTGGGGGCAGTTTTTTCGCCCTCAAGATTTGGCGACACTACCTCTATGGGGTCCGTTGTACCATTTACACAAATCACAAGAGTTTGAGGCACCTTATGGATCAGCTGCAGCTGAACATGAGGAGCGCCAGTGGCTAGACGTGGTGAAGGATTACGACTGTGAGATCCTTTACCACCCAGGGAAGGCCCACATTGTGGCTAATGCACTTAGTCGCAAGGCATTCGCAACCCCAATCAGAGACATCTGTATGAGGATGACAGTAGTGACTTCACTTATGGAGAAGATTAGAGAGGCCCAGCAGGAGGCTATGAAGGAGGAACATAGGAAGAGTGAGCGTATTGTGGGTCAGATTTCCTCCTTCGACTATGATAACCGCGGGCTGTTGACACTCCATCACAAAGTGTGGGTTGCATATAGAGGCGGTGTGCGCCAGATCCTGATGGAGGAGGCGTACAAGTCCCGATTTTCCATGCATCCCGGGGGACGAAGATGTATAGAGATCTTCATGCTGATTACTGGTGGCCCTGCATGAAGCGGGATATAGCCTGGTTTGTAGAGAGGTGCCTGACCTACAGGAAGGTCAAGGCCGAGCACCAGAGGCCTTACGGCAAGACACATCCGTTGGATATACCTGTGTGGAAATGGGGGGATATCACTATGGAGTTCATCACAAAGCTTCCCAGGAGTACGTGGGGAGTGGATTCGATTTGGTTCATCGTGGACCGACTGACCAAGAGTGCCAGTCTCATCCCGATCCACGAGAGCATTTCGGCCCAGAAGCTGGCTGACATCTACATCAGAGAGGTAGTAGTTCGACACGGAGTGCCAGTTTCCGTGATTTCCGACCGAGACGTACAATTTACTTCCAGATTCTGGAAGAGATTTCATGACGAGTTGGGTACTCATTTATGCACTTCACCAAGACTTTTGACCCACAGACGGATGATTAGAGCAAGCAGACCATCTAGACCTTGGAGGATATGCTACAGGCATGCGTCCTCGACTTCGGTTGTAGCTGGGATACCTACCTCCCATTGGTAGAGTTTTCCTATAATAATAGCTACCACGCGAGTATCGACCGTCCTCCCTTCGAGATGTTGTATGGTAGGAAGTGCAGAACCCTGATATGCTGGGGTGAAGTTAGACAGACACTCATGCGGAGTACCGAAGTGGTACTCAAGACGACGGAGCGGATCCAGCAGGTCCAGAATAGGCTCCAGACTGCACAGAGTCGGCAGAAGAGTTATGCCGAGAAGCGCCGATCGGATTTAGAGTTTTAGGTAGGCGACATGGTCCTCTTGAAGGTGTCACCTTGGAAAGGTGTCATCCGATTCAGGAAGCGGGGCAAGCTAGGCCCCATATACATCGGACCGTTCAGGGTATTGGAATGGGTGGGCCGGGCGGCGTATTGACTGGATTTGCCAGCCGAGCTTATTCAGATTCACAGCACCTTTCATGTCTCCCAGCTGCGAAAGTGTTTGGTAGATGACTCCGCAGTGGTGCCTCTAGAGGATATTCAGGTGGACGACAGCCTGAACTACATCGAGCAACCGGTAGCAATCCTCGACAAGAAGACGAAGGCTTTGAGGAACAAAAGGGTGGAGTTGGTGAAGGTGTAGTGGCAACACCGCAAGGGCTCAGAGTGGACATGGGAGCCGGAAGACAAGATGAGGGAGCGCTACCCTGAGCTATTCCTAGGCTTAACAGAATTCGAGGACGAAGTCTAAAACAAGCGGGGGAGTTTTTTAACACCCGGTTTTTGGTATGTAATTTAAGTTATAAAGTATTCATTTTTTCACTGAAACTAGATGAGTTGGAGGCCCCAAACTCGTCGAGTAGGGATGGTGGTTGGACGCGGGTTGGGGAGCCCCGACTCGACGAGTAGAGCTGTCTGAGTGAAACCCTAATTTTTAGGGTTTGCACCCTATTTAAGTGCCTTAACCTCCAAGCGTGGCCTCATTTGCAGCCTCCATCACCCCCATACCCTAGCCACAAAACCTTAATCCACCCTTGAGTATGTTTGAGCCATTGTTGTGTGTTCTTGGTAATTTTGAAGCTAGAGAAGGAAGGAGAAGATTGAAGATTCAGAAGGAAGCCAGTAGATCCGAGAGTTGAACTGCATTTCTGACTCAGTTGAGGTATAAAGTCGATACCTTGGCTTCCCATTGCTTAGAACTTCATTTAGGATTATATTTTGTTACTTTTGGACCATATTGAGGCCATTTCCGGGATTTGAGTGCATCCTGAGGTCTTGAGTCCATATCAATGCACTCATGAGCTAGCAAGGCTTAAAGTTGCCACCTTTATTAAGCCAAAGCCCGTTTCCATCTCCTAGAGTCCCTTTATAGCTTGGTTTTGATGTTCTTAGCTCATAACACCATGCATGGATGGAAAGTTTGTAACTTTACGTGTTATATCGACCATAGGAGGCCAGATCTATGTTTTGGATGCATTAAGACTTACTAAGAATGACTGTATGGATTTGGACTTTGAGGGACTCGACGAGTCGTTCATACGACTCGGAGAGTTGGGTCGTGGTTCCCCAACCTTTTCCGTTACCGAGTAAACTCGTTGAGTTTACAAGATGACTCAGCGAGTTGGACGTGTTTATGGACTTGAAGATCAGAGAACTCAACGAGTTGAAGGATGAAATCTGCGAGTTGATAGCAATTGTCCCAACAGAGATGAATATGAACTCGACGAGTTCAAGGATGAACTCGGCGAGTTGTGAGTGTAATCCCCCGACTTGTATGAAGGGGAACTCGACGAGTTCATGGAAGAACTCGACGAGTAGGATCAAGACCCCAGAGTTTTATGTACCCGAGAACTCGACGAGTTGATTGACCAACTCGGCGAGTTGAGTCAACCAGAATCTTGACTTGGACCAAAAGGGTGACTTTGACCAGAGTGTTGACCATGGTTTGACCATTGACCAGAGTTGACCCTTAATGGGGTTATGAGTATGGAATAGTAATTAAGTGAGATGTTATGTATAGGAGGTTGAGAGGAGTTGATTCCAGAGCCGAGGACAGTACAACTACCGCACGACATTGAAGTGAATTACCTTCGAGTAGAGGTGGGTCTAAGGCACCAATGTCGGCATTGAAGTGATTATGTATAAGATGATTGTACTTGTGATAATTGTATGGGTTGCCACTATCTGATATGCTTTATGTGCTAGGATGCTCTGTTATATATAGTAGTACTAGGGGTGAAATAGTCCACGGATACCGGTTGAAAGATACCGAAGGGGTAGTTAGTACCCATGCATGCCTAGTAGTATGTTCATGATATGTTATTATGTGGTACTGGTAGGGGTGAAATAGTCCCTGGAACTGGTTGAGGTAAACCGGAGGGTAGGTCAGGCACCCCAGAATTTCCTGGTAGGGTAGGTTGGGTACCCCAGAATTACCTGGCAGGGTAGGTTGGCACCCCAGAATTGCCTGGCAGGGTAGGCCAGTTTCCGCATATGAGATTCTTGGGATTTGTACTCTGACATTGTTATTATATTATGATATGTTTTGAGACATATGATTTATGGGTTTTATGAAATGAAATAACTTGATGGTGTTTTCTATAAATTGTTTTATGAATCAAAAATGAAATTTTTGGTCATGATTTTTGGGATGTTATAGCGCTGCTTGGTGTTTCGACCACCGGGCCGAGGGTGTGACAAATTGGTATCATAGCTTAGGGCTATAGAAAATGAGTAATTCTCTAGGAAATATGACTATAACATAGGGACATATACTCTATAAAGATCTGTCATCGGATTTACAATTAAAAGTATTATTAAAATACACTACCGATAGACTACTTACGGGAGAGGTGACTAGTTTGGAGTATCGCTTGGGTTACTGTATTTCAGAATGGCTATATTCTAAAATGATCCTTCCCTCCGGTACTTCTCATATGGTTGATCCTTATTTGATAGTATTGAAGTACAAAACCAGAACTTAATACACGAGAAATCAAGATTTTAGGTTAAGTACCCTAAATACGTTTAATAGTACATTGGCCAAGCCAAGGCTAGACATAGAACTGATCAGTTATGTTTTATTTTGGATGGGTGTAATGCACTACTAACCTAAATATGGTAATTAATAAATTAAAAGCTTGAGTAAACAAAAAAAATTCTTAAAGGAAAAACAACAAAAAGTTGACAAAGATATAAAATGTATATACAATATCAAAAAGATATCTACATAGATACATCGTACAGTTATTTACCAAAAATGGAGCCTACACGCCCATACATCACCAAAACATACGAAAATAAAAGAAATATACATACCCAAAATCAACAACAAATAAACATAACTAGTCAATATACTCCTCGTCGTCCCCATCGTGATCATCGTCATCATCATCTTCATCATGATGTGTCCATGACGTGACTGACCCATCACTCGGTTGCTAATAAGGGGGGGGGGGGGGGGTAAAAATCCCTAAAAAGTGAACCAATCGCTCATAGCCCTTGACATCCATTGTTGGCAATGGCGAACATCATGGACCTCCCTAGTCAGCTTGTCTATAAACCTAGATAGATGAGCTATATCCATCTCAGGATGAGGACCCCGCTCAGCTGTAGGGGGAGCACGTCGAACCCACTGCTGATGATAACCCTACTGAAAATCTCTCTCCTCTCCGTACTCCAGATCCACCTGACGGATAGGCACAACAACATCATCAGGAGGAATCCTCAAAGCCCGATCTGGCCCACGAACAACTGCTCGTAACCGCGTCAGATACGCCCCGTCCAACTATCAAAGGGGATAATGATTCATCCCATGAGTATCAACCCTATAGGACCGAGCCAAGTGGCAGATAAAATGGCCACCACAGATCTTGCTCCGTGGCTGAGAGCCTAGAGCTAGACTGGAGAAAGGAAGGAAGCAATAGTGTAACGATTGTAGATGTGAACATCGGTATGCAGGAGGCACCACATTGGGTAAAGGTCGCCATAAGGGACCTTATCATGATCCTCACGATGATGAATAGTGGAGACGATAAGGCGGTGCATGAATCAATGCAAATGAGACCTGAAGCTACTCTCATTCACCAACCTCAACACATACTCTCTGACGACAAAGGCCCAGACACTCAGATAATTGTATTTTCTCGGCTCCGAGAGAAAATAACTATCTAAGTAGGCATACAAGAAAGGATGATCGATATCCTCGACATATTATATCTCCAATCGTTGCCCCAACTCTACCAGACTGCAAGATCGAGCAACTCCACCCAGCCTGAAAAACAAGCTTGAGTCGTCCGACCAAAACCTGGTATCCGGGTTGAACCGGATAGTAGATAGGAACTCTATAATGAGCTCCCTAAAAATGATATACTGGAACCCAGAATGCGACGCCAGGCGTGACTGATGAATACCATGAGACCGGTCTCGTCGCAAAGAGATTGCGTGAGAAACGACTCCACTAGCACCGTCAAACCCAAATCACTCGCAACATGCCATTCTAGATATCGTGGGATGGTAATATGATTAGTCAGCAGCTCTGTATCCCGCCTAATGTAAGAATATCGGTCGGGAAGAGTGGCCGGGAACGATAAAAATGGGTTTGTCGGCCAGTCATGAGGAAACGGCCTTACTTGTTGTCATCTTTTCATCGTGGAACCTGAAAAATCAACTAGGAACGTTAGGCAATTAAATTAAAAACTTAAAAATGGAAAAATCTGGAAAAATCACCCATCACACACATTTCTTCACGCACGACATGCATATGAAGATGTGCCCCGTGCATCTTCATATGCGACGTACGCCTCAAGAATACGACAAAGAACAAAATGGAATTAGGTTTGATTTTGTCCAAATTTCAGTCTAGGAAGCATGGGGATTCGATAATCGGTACTCCTGCATGCTTATAATAACACCAATTTGGTTTAAAACGCAATAAAAGTTCAGATTCAAACCATAACCCTAAGTTTTTCCCAAAAACTTGAAAAACACTAAATTGCGGCGAAATTAACAGATCTTAACAATAATCGACTATATAACTACTATAACCGGTTCATGTATTTGCTAATTAACACACCAATTTCACATTATCACACCAAAATTTGAAAAATCCTAAAATTCCAAAAAACTTAAAAACGGGAAAAATTTAACCCATTATCAATGGAAAGATGTTAGAGTTTAGGACACGTGTACTTGGAAGGAAGGATAATCGAATGGAGGAAAACAACAAAACCCGAAGAGCGCAGGGTGAAAACCTCGTATGCGGCCCATAAATCGCGAAAAGTGGATTAGGAATCGAAAGTTCTCGTCGACAAAGGGGGGACGAACGCGCTTATTTTATACCTGGCCCAGCGCGCGTGGCGCGCCTGCGTGCCCGATGCACATTTCAAGAAACCCAATATATATATATATATATATATATATATATATATATATATATATATATATATATATATATATATATATATATATATATATATATATATATATTTTATACCTGGCCCAGCGCGCGTGGCGCGCCTGCGTGCCCGATGCACATTTCAAGAAACCCAATATATATATATATATATATGTATATGTATATATATATATATATATATATATATATATATATATATATATATATATATATATATATTTATTTATTTATTTATTTATTTTATTCTAATGTATTTTGTCTGAACGCTTCCAATCGGAAAACCCTAGAAATTTACCTAGAATACTCATCCTTCAATTTAAATGAGCTCTGGATGCACCAAAAGAGCCATAAACCAACATTAAATACAAACCTACATGGAAAGCGATAAGCAGACAGGTTCTTATGAAATTAAAACTTGGGAATTTAAACCAAACATCAAAATTTTAGGAAAATATCTTTAACAGAGTAGCAACCAAGAAATGTCTACCATAAATTCATTAGCAACCAGTCAGAATCCGTCCACAAGGACAAAGAAGCAACTAGCTTAAACCCTTAGGCAAAGAAAACTAAAGCAATCGTACGAACCCACAACAATGTTAAGAAAGATTTATGTAAGATTTCCACCTTTAGTATATCGCTTAACTGGTATAGTACTAAGATTTGAATCTTGGGGGGAAATACTGCACCCCCAGCCTCTAGAAAAGTATGAATGGTTGGATAATGGTAGAAAATAACCAAAAAATAGGAAACACTTGTCAAACCCAATATAAGTATAAACGTTGACCACTCGACAATACCAGGAAATTGAGGAGCGAAAATGGCACCCAAAGAAATAGAAACCCAAGGACTTGAACACCTCTTAGGATTAAGAAGACCCTAAACCATTTAAGATAGAACACACCATTTAGGGAAAGATACACTGTAACCCTAGAGAAACTCCCACTCCATAAATCCATGCCCACACAACCATACAACGAGGATAGAAAAAAAACTCATGGCATGAATTCCCATACAACTAGAAGCCATAGGAATCCAACTCTCATGATAAACGATATCATCCGTAGACTTGGTCAGGAAATATATTAGAATCAGTCATTCAAGATAACACAAAACTATGAGGTCCATGACCAACCTCTAGGTTAAGTAGATCCCCAAATCCTCAAAAGGATGCACACCAGTTAGTTAGGAGAAAAACCTTAAGCAAACTCTACAAGAGCCAACTAAGACAGACCAAGTATCCGAAGGTAAAATTAGCATAAGATAAACTGATAAGGAGAACTACCACATCTATCATAAAATAGTTTAAAAAAGAAACCGAAAACCACAACTCGAAGCAAACACGTAAGCACTCCTAAAATACAAACGACGAGATCACGAAACAAAAAAGTAGAGGTTCAAGGGAACCTTAGCATGATTGATCAATAGAAACTTTAGGTTTCCTCTTAGTGTGAAAAAAATAGGAATGGATTTCCTCTTAGTGTAAAACAAAAAAGGAATGGATTTCATCGTAGTGTAAAACAAAATAATACTAGATTTCCTCTTGCTATAAAACAAAATAGAAGTAGGAATACACTTTCAACTACTTCACAACCCTTCACTAATCAACATGTACCCGATAGAACTCAATCAGAACCCAAACTCATTACAAAAACAAGCCTTAAGAAGAGAGAACTTTTCTCTATGACTACGCTATAGGGATAACTTCTGAAAGCAAAAAACCGTTAAGATACTCCTAACCAAGTGTCTTCACGTCAAGCACTACAAGTTAAATTTATGGGACGAAATTTCCTTCAACAGGGGGAGGATGTGATATCCCATGAAATATGCCCTCAACTGTCGTCGATAGTCAAATGTCGAAATACAATAATACAATCCTGTAAACGCGGAAAAAATTTCAACCATCACTCTTATTAATGTCAAACCAAAGGCTCAAAAATAAGTGCGCAAAAAGTCGCGTCACCTTGCAAGCAGGTTAACATATTTAGATTCTACATGCTACCGCAATTCCTGAAATGTATATTTCACAAGAAGCCGACATAATATGAGTGAGATATGACATTTATAGTAAATACATGTTTGTCGTACTTAAAAAGTTATGACGACGAAAACTACAAAGATAGTGGTCGACTATTGGGGAAAGTTGCAAACTAGACAAACTTAATACTACTTAAAGTAGGAATTATGGAGCAAAGAACGCTTAAGACGGAAGTCATATGAGGGAGATATGATTTATAGCAATAATAAAAACTAGTGGAAAACGAAAGTCAAAACTTGCAAAAGCGACCAAAAGGAAAACTGTAGAGAACAAGGAGATCTATTAGAATATATAAAAATCGTAGGAAACGGAATTCGTACGTGAGAGTTATGAATTTTCAAAGTTTAATATTCCCATCACGCGCACTTACACGCACTGACACACAATTTCATCAGGATACGTGGCAACATCGTACGGTTTGTGTGCATTTGCGCGGCGCACAATGCGCGGCGTGCAACCCAAAGCCCCTATAAATAGCAAGTCTTAGTTGATCCTTTCTCACACTCAACCTCTCTCTCTCTCTCTCTCTCTCTCTTTATCTCTCTTTATCTTTTAAAACTTCATGCCAAATGAGTCCCGAGTGTCTCTCTAGTGCCAGACTTGTGATCTTCTACCCTACATCATTGGTTTCATAACTTATAGGTGAGTTTCACGGCCCAATTGCATATTTGCGCGATGTGCAATGCGCGACGTGCAACCCAAAACCCCTATAAATAGCAAGTCTCGGCTGATCCTTTCTCATACCTCAACACCTCTCTCTCTCTCTCTCTTAAAAATTTGTGCCAAATGACTGCCAAGCGTCTCTCTAGTGCTGGACATGTGGATCTTTCGCCTTACATCAATGGTTTCATAACTCACATGTGAGTTTCACGACCCCATTTTCCAACTCTTTTAGGGCGGGGGGATAGATTTATAAAGTACAAATTTACATAGTTGTCACTAATTATAGTTAGATAATTATGCCTATAGCGTTAGGATGATATTATACCCGGTAGTTACTGTGCCCAAGCTCATTAGCTAATATTATGCCTAGTTGTTATGCTGAACCACTATGATAGATAAGATCATACCTAGTTGTCACGCTGGCTAGTTCCCAGGAAACGCTGAAACTCGTTATTATAGTCACCTTTGGATAAGCTTAATACCTAGTATTACTCTGCTCAAATTCTTGGCTACACAAAACACACTAAATATATGTATATATATATATATATATATATATATATATATATATAATAAATAATATATATAATAAGTATACCATAAAAATACAATACGGATAACAACACGACCAACCGGGGGAGGCCCTCACGACAAGAGTTAGATGAGACACGATTCATCAACACACTGATACATTTTCAGCTAGCACTCGGTCTATAATCCTTAATTCTTAAGAGAGCGAGAGAGATATGTATAGATCGATACGGGATTGACACTACCACCTGTGGTTGCTAGCTATAACCCGATGGAAAGTCGAAGCAGGCATAACTTTCTAAACAAAGTGACGTCTGATGAAGCGTCGTGGTATTTTCGGGATCAACAGTCATAGCTCGACTATAGGAATTCATTGTAAATTTGTCAAACTAAAACTAGTTATCATAAAATACTAATAAGAATTAATTAAGTAGTGATAGTACACACAAACTCTAGGAAGCGAGTTTAGGTCAAACTAAGATTAACTATCATAAACTACCAATACTATACATAGTTATAATTCAGACAAACTTGAGGTAACGAGTTTGAATACAACGTCGACTATTCTTGAGGAATGCCTTGAGGAGCAGTTCCTACAATACAATAAAAAGAAATATTAGGAGAATATTATCAAAACACTAACATTGAGATAGGGTAATAAGTAAAATATATATCTTTTCTCCAAATAAGGATTTAGATTTAGTCACTAAACTATCTGAATCCTACTACCAAAACACTAGAAATTACGCTAACACACTGACATAGGCGGAGATTGCAATGAGTGCTAACTTAAGAACATCACATGTATTCCTAGGTCAACCCACATAAATAAAAGACCAACCACCGACTACAGACAACTATCAGACTATCAAAGGAGATGAAAACTCAACATGAAGGCCTCTTCCATTAAGCTAACAATCCGAAAGTCGCGCTACTCGTTGTTTCCGCCACCAGGCCGACGGTGTGACACTTGATACCACCACCATAGATGTAGTCAAAGATTTCACAACAAGCCTAACACAAACACCGATTACATGATCTGCAAGTTGTTCAGAACTCAACACTACGACGAAACCACAATCAACATCAACCACTGCCCAAAAGCCAGCAGAAGCTTGACCTACTCTGGTAAAACAATTATTGAACAAACTCACAATTGCTATATCTAACTGCATTTCATTATCCTCAATAATAGATGGCAAAATAGAACTCAACCCGACAAAGCGCCTCCGCTACTACGACTAGCACACCACCAACATCAAAAATTTGCATGCTCCCTGTTTTTGAATGTGAAACATTTCTACTTTTTTGAACAAAATTGTATCTAATGTAAGACATATATCTACCAAAACCAGACAGGATACGCCGTATGGGAAGTGCGTGTGTACTGTGCCAAATTTCATGGTAAAAAAACTATTATTTTTAGTATTCGAAAAATCAACATTCAATCGTTTCGAATAAAAATATAACCAGAGTATGATAATGTATCCTTCAACAAAATAAACAAATCGAAAGGTAATGGAGAAATAAACTCTGGGGTGTGTTATGCAATCATGACAAACTCTTTCCTTTTGAACCGAAAGTACCTAAAAACAATTTAAACACAAAGCGTAAGCACAAAGCTTCGTGCCCCCAAAATACCATATATCAAACATGAACGAGCCTAACCAAACATACATGCTTCGTGCCCAACCCATGCATTTGGGCCTAGAGCATATCATTTGGGTCCCGCCCAGATAATCGGGCCCCACCCATATAAATCATATAAAGCATACATAATCGGGAACCACCCATATAATCGGCCCCTGCCTATATAAAACACAACTACACATGCAAGTGTAAAAAAACAGTTAGCATCTTACAAACATAATCCTGTGGGCCGACATTGGTGCCTTCGACCCACGAGTATAGTGAGAAGGCTCACCTCATTCTAAAGACAGATCATCTCACACTCGGGCTACTGATAATAGAACACCTCCCTCTAATCATAAACACAGTGAAACTCTAAACAGAATTAAGGTAAAAATCCATACTTAAGGGTCCTATTTCAATACTACTCTTACTAGGTAAAAATATTGGTTTACCCTTCTAAGACTAAACTTTCCTTTCCCCCTTCCACTTGACCAAATGCCAAAATTGATGAAAAACACTTTTCCGATGCTACTCTTTGCATAACTTATGTTCTACACGATGCGTAGAGCTTCAGACTGGAAGATTGGGGAAACATCAGGTTACGCTGGGCGTATCCCAACTTACGACCCACATACTAAGTTGTTAATTCCTTTTCATATTTATCTCTTAATCGTTAAATACCAACCATTCATTGCTCAGATCTAGTCCTAAGAATCATCTTAAGTGATAAAGTTCTTAAGTTTTTGCCTTTGCATGGCTAAATAGAGCTCAAAACCAAACCCTGGCCAGTTAACACCTCCTAATGTCCAAAAACTCATGCATGGTTGAATGGAAACAACCAAGATCCCATTTTATTGAATTAACAACCTCAGAAACAACAAGTAATGGTAACCACAAGGTGTGGAGTAGCTCATAATCACAAGACCCAAAATTATGGGACAAAAGAACAGGAAAACCAAGAAGATAATAATATCTAACACATGGACCAACAAGGTACAAGATTTATACCTTCTGGAGCTGAATAATGCAATGTAGGTTCTGGATCTACAAGCTTAAGCTTCACCAATCTTCAAGGATGGACTTCTTCTTCTTTAAAATGCACCACAAAACACATAAAAGGCTCAAAACTTGCTCAAGAGGATTAGGGTTTCGAGATGGGCAGCTTTGGGAGTGGAGGATGAATATAAGAAGGGCCTAAAAGGTTTAAGGTCCCTAAATAGGGCTCAAAACTCCACAATTAGGGTTTCGACTCTACGCAATTACGTGCTGTGTAACTGGAGTTATACCCTACATGGGCATAAAACCCTCACATGGGTTTAATGAATTATTCCCAAAAAATAATAAGCTTGAATAACATGAATAATTATACTTTAGGAACGGGTGTTACAACTCTCCGCCACTTTAATCAGACTTTGTCCTCGAGTTTAAATGTAGAAAATAACTCGGGGTAATACTATCTCATTTCTTGCTCAGGTTCCCATGTCCATTCAGAACCCTTTCGGTGCTTCCATTATACCTTCACCAGCTGCACTACCTTGTTGCGCAAGGGCTTGATCTTCCTGTCAAGAATCATCACTGTCTCTCATCATAGTTCAATTGCTTGTCAATTTGGATATCTTCTAAGTGTACTACTTCAGAAACATCAGACAGGCACTTCTGTAACTGAGAGACATGGAATGTGTTGTGGACCTGGCTGAGCTCATCCAAAAAATCCAACCGGCAAGCCACCTTGCCCACCTGGCCAAGGATCCTGAAAGGACCAATGAATCTGGGACCCAACTTGCCCCGCTTCCTTAACCGGATGACGCCCTTCGAAGGAGACACCTTCAGGAGCACAAAATCCCTGACCTGAAACTCAAGATCCAAATGGCGTCTATCTGCATAGCTCTTCCGATGGTTTTGCGCGGTCTGAAGCCTCCCACGATCCTGTTGAATCAACTCAGTAGTTTTGAGTACCACCTTGGTACTCCCCATGACACGCTGTCCAACCTCGCCCCAACAAATCGGGGTCCGACATTTCCTCCCATAAAGCATCTCAAATGGATGTCGGTCGATATTGGCATGTTAAATGTTCTTGTAGAAGAACTCGACCAATGGTAGATACATATCCTAACTCCCACCAAAATCCAACACACATGCTCGAAGAATATCCTCGAGCATCTGAATCGTCTGCTCGCTCTGTCCGTCAGTCTAGGGATGATATGTTGTACTAAAATGCAATTGAGTACACAATTCCTCATGGAATTTCCTCTAAAACCTGGAGGTGAAACGAACATCCCGATCCGAGATCACCAAAACAGGCACCCCGTGCCCTGCAACTACCTCATGAATGTAGACATCAGCCGACTTCTCTACATAAATACTGTCTTGAATGGGATTGAAATATGCACTCTTGGTTAATAGATCCATGATGACCCAAATCGAATCTACCCCACATTCCATCCATGGTAACTTCGTAATGAAGTCCATAACAATATGCTCCCATTTGTACATGGGGATATCCAATGGTTATAACTTGCCATGAGGCCTCTGGTGTTCAGCCTTGACTTTATGGTAAGTCAACCGTCTCTCCACGTACCATGCCACATCCCAATTCATGCATGGCCACCAATAGTCAAGGATAAGATCTTGATACATCTTTGTTGCACCAGGATGGATCGAATACTTCGATTTGTGAGTCTCGTCCATAAAACACGCCGTGCACCTCCCAAATAAGGAACTCGGATTCTCTTATGCAAGGTCAACAACCCACGACCTTCATAATCAAAAAATGGGATCTGCCCTACTATCCACTCACACTTTCGATGCTCCTCTTTTATAGCCTTAATTTGTGACTCACGAATCTGCTCCAACAGTGAGGTGACAACCGTCATCCTCAAACATAAATCTAAAATATATGCACTAGTCACCCTGTGACTTAGTGCATAGGCCACCACGTTTCCCTCCCGGGGTGGTATAAAATCTCGCAATCATAGTCCTTTACTACATCAAGCCACCTACGATGCCTGATATTCAGATTCGGTTGCTCCATTAAGTACCTCAAGCTCTTGTGATCCGTATAAATGGTTCAACGGAATCTATAAAGGTAATGTCGCTAAATATTGAGGGAGAAGACCAAAACCCCCAACTCCAAATCATGCGTAGGGTAATTCAACGTATGAGGCTTCAGCTATCTCGATGCATAAGCAATCACATGCCCCGCTGTATATGCCCTACAGCCAAACCCATGATCAAAGCGTCACAATAAGCCACAAAGTCGTCAACACCCTCGAGTAGGTTCAGAATCGGAGCCTCGCACAATCTCCACCTCAGAGTCTCAAATGCCGCCTGCTGCTCGGGCCCCCAACGAAAGGTAATTGTATTTTTCGTCAATCTTGTCATCGGTACTGCGATCTTGGAGAAATTCTCAATAACCCTTTGGTAATACCCTGCCAAGCCAAAGAAAATTTGAATCTCAGATGGAGACCTCAGAACCCCCCACTACATCATGACCTAGATCTTGGCCGGATCGACCAATATACCATTCTAATTGACAACGTGCCCCAAGAACTCTACCTCACGCAACCAGAACTCACATTTGGAGAATTTGGAAAAAAACCTCTCCCTCCTCACACTCTCCAGAACCTCCTGTAAGTTATCCTATTGATGCTCATTGGGCTTAGATAAGAACAATATATCATCAATGAAGACGATCACCGACCGATCCAACATCATTCTACAAAACCTGTTCATGAGATCCATGAACGTCGCTAGAGTATTGGTGAGCCCAAAAGGCATCACCATAAACTAGTATTGAGTATATCAAGTTCTGAATGCTGTCTTTTGAATGTTCTCATCCTGAACCCTCATTTGATGGTAGCCTGAACACAAATCAATCTTCGAAAACCAAGATGCACCATGCAACTGATCGAACAAATCATCAATCCTTAGGAGTGGATAACGGTTCTTCACAGTTAACTTATTGAACTCCCAGTAATCAATGCACATCCTGTGTGAACTATACTTTTGTTAGGTTTTTCTATACTATAACATCCTATGGTTCACATACAACCCTAAATGTTTTGGATCTAAGTTTTCTCTAGTTATACGTGCAATAAAATATCCAAAGCATGAAGCCTACAACTAGCATATGAATCATAAAATACTAGTTTGAAAATTACCTCTTTTTGTAGCTTGTTGTATTTTGGCCTTTAAGAACTTAGCACCCCAAGTGTGATGCCTCAAATGGTTCACAACACACCATGAACAAAGGAGAACTTGAGAGAGAGGTTACTAGGCACAAAAATCGGCTATATGAACTCCAAGAACTCTTGTGTCCGATTTTTTGCTATGGGATAACATATATATATATATATATATATATATATATATATATATATATATATATATATATATATATATATATATATATATATATATATATCACTGATTTACATAATCAGTCCCCGTTAATTTAATTAGTCTCTTTTGATCACTAAATTAATTTCAAATTAATTCTTGATCAATACTAATTAAATAATATGATTTCTCCATTAATATATTATACTTATAATATATTAGTAAATCATAAATAACCTCTTACTCAAATATCCATCCTATCAAATTGTCTTGGTGATATGCAACCTGAAATGGACCATGCTACTCTCGGGTCAAGTACATACCAATTATAGTTATGAGCTTAGACACCTAATCCAACAGTCTCCCACTTGGATAAGTCTAATAACTATTATTGCAAGTACGGATCCACAACCCGACTAGCAATCATAGCTCTTAAAAGCCGCTGTCGAACTCTGACATAGTCAATGACGCGTCCAATAGATAAGGGATCATATATTCCTCCATTCTAGATATCCTATGGACATGAGACATGGATTATTATCATTTTTTCTGTCCATATGTTGTTTCCCGATTTCCGATTTATGACAACCGACTAATTGAACAAATCAAATCAGTCCAGGCTTGGCCAAGCACTTAGGGTTGTCGTCACTAAATCATCGAGGGTCCCATCGATATCGCTTTTATCCCTCTAAGGGTAAAAGAAACGGATAAACTTCGACTGATATGCTTGCTCTATTTACTCATCAAATCACACACAACAATACGTTTTATAATACCAAGTTGCTGGTGTGTTTACATATCATCAATATACAACCGACTTGTAAAGTGCAACTATATGTCTCCGTTTCAAGAATATAAGATATTATCGTCTCACTAATCACTAGTGATAAAATCCATGAAGTGATTCAAATAAGCATGGGTTTAATCCAATACTCGAATCGTATTCCAGGAGTACTCATGAACACTGCAACAAACTTGTGCTATGCCTAAAACACCTAGACAATCTACAGGCAGATTCATGAGAGTCTCACCTCAATACCTACTTCCAATGTATGATCGAATGTGGATAGTTTGAATAATCTTATTATTCTGGAAGTCAAAACATGTAAAGTGAAGCACAAGAATAATCGAATCCAATATGGTCTCAGAACTTATGAAGATAAATAAAACACCTTTTATTTAATCACCATATTCATTACACATTATTCACTGTATAATGTTTCGATTAGTCAACTTAATACTTGAATTAAAACAATAGTTATGCCATGCTCCAAGCATGCACACTACGTTTCCTTATGGTATTTTCTTTGTGAAATAGATCAATGGATAACATTTCAATGACGCTCATTTCACAACTCCAAATCCCTATCGTAAATGTAATAATACCAAATTCTTGCCATTTGCTAAAATCTGTTAGATTCTAAACTTATATGCAATGATCCTTTTGTAATGACTATGCACAAAAGTCATAGAGACTTGGCAACAAACATTACAAAGTATTCCAATGGAGAACAATTCCATGGAAACGAAGTCTCATATTCAAAGTACATTCCTTTGAACACCCTTCTTGCATTAAGTTTTCTAATCTTACATAGATTTTATTAACTTCCACTTATAATAACATTTCCATATTCCCATTTTGACTATCACTTCTGAACAAGAGTTACCTCTTCTCAGAGTATGTCGATATGGTCCTTCCAAAATTTACACTTTACTTCTAACTGTCCATAAGCAACCAGTCTTTGGTAAACCTCAGATTGCCCTCGACAATTGCTTAACCATTTTGGTCATATCTCATTCTAGTCCTTTTTCCCGCTTAATGCCCTAGGCATATGGAAAATTAGAACGTATTAATATTATAACTTATGTAATCGATCCTATATCCGAAGAATATGGAATACGATTCATATTGTCTCACATAAAGACATGATACTTTACCAGTCTTTCGCTATAATATTTCCACATATAGAATTTCCATATGTTGAATCATTTCAACATAACATTCACATATGTCCATAACTAAATTCGATTAAAATCTTAATTTAAGCTTTTAGATTTGAAATGAAGTATGAATTCCTCTCCCTTAATTATAACAAAACGACTTTTCAATCTCTGTAACTTTGCAAATCGAACCTTTTTTCTTTCTATAATTAACATTGCTAACTTGCAACAGTTACCATAATGATTATTCTCCCACTAGCATAACAATTATTTCTTTAATTGCATAACACTTATGCTTCCACTAGCTTTGACGTGTACCCGGAAATCAGCTGGACTTCTAGAAATCAATACTTGTTGACTTTCTTACCAAAGTTCAGATTTCTTATACAAAATTCTTCGATAAGACTTTATCTATGCTTCTCAGACTCATACAGCTTTCCTTAGATAGCTCACATGTGTGTCTAAACAATTTTAGAACTTACAACAATAAGTCTCAACTGTTTAGACCTTTTGCCATTTCTCACAATCCGAACTATGGAGAGGGATGCCGTAATCATAATCGAATTTGAGAATGCAAATATTACAATTGCTATCTCCTTCAAATATACTTAGTGAAAGCGTTTCCTCACAATTATTTTCATGAATTGGTGAGAAACCTTATGACACTTAGATTTTATGGTGAATGTGTTCCTATCCATGTGAATTTGTCATAACCATAATCACAAGACAAGGTTAGTGACAAATCCAAACCCATATGGACTGAACTTGATACATCTTAATTTCTTTCCACCTGGAAGCACAAGGCCTACCATTGCTTCCAGGTTGTTATGCAAACAATTGAGAACTCATAGAACTCACATACATAGTAAACTTAACTGGAATGGGCACAAAAACAAGAATATGTCAACACGATAGGCTACAAACCTCAAGTCGTGTGCTAGTGATAAACAATAGGTTCATTCTTGATTAGTTCTTGAAGCTTTTCAAGGTCTTTAAGCATCCCACTGACCTCTTGACATATAAGATTCTCTTGTCCTTGACACATAAATATTCAAGAGTTAGTGCGGATTCTTATCAAGACAAACACTTCACACAATTGGTCTTAGTTGGTCTTTGTCTTATCCAAGACATCACAACTTACCAATTTCAAATGTACAAGAGTAAGTAACATTTTACTCTACATTTGATGAGTGTTATAAACCTATTTAAGATATGTCACTCAAGTTACAATCTTGGAGTACGACTCTAAGACTCGATTTTGGAATGAAGTATGATTCACCTTTTGATTTAACCATTTCAACAATTTCCGATTCATCTTCTTAGCCATACAAGTGCACTTAAAGGATCAATTGTGATATGGTTCCATAATCACTAAGATGGTCATAAAACACGATACTCAAGTACTCTCCTTTCGTTTTAGATTGGAGAAACTTTTATCTTTCTGCCTAATTTGATTCTTCTTATTCGTTCTGCTATACATTGAATCTTTTTCAATGATCCAGAATTACACTTAATCTTGCAAGTATAAACATATTTACTAAAATTTTATTAAATCATGACGAATAGTCTTATCGTTCTTTGTGGTGGACCTGACCAGTGCACAACCAAGTGTACCTGATCCCCTAGTCCTTCACTTGACTCACATATACATGTAAACAAGGAATTAGTCTTAATTTCCCAAAGATGAAGGTTCTCATTCATCACACAGTACAAGTTTCATGATTCCAAGTTTCTATCCAATTGAAACTTGGGTGATGAGAATCTTTCCTTATTTGGTAAATTTTGACACCACCACAACCGAAAGAATCAAATCCATTTTCAACATTGCTAACAATAGAATCATACAAACATCAATTTTCACAAATTCCATTTGCAAGGAAATAAAAAATAAGCTAAATTTCAAAAAAATTCTTTATTTATAAAATGCGGAAAAACGTTTCCTTACAATGCAATTACAAATGAAAACTATGTTCCAAAATATTTCTAAGCAATCTATTATAACTCTTAAGCAGCAGCTCAAAAATCTGATCATCGAACCATGCGATCGAAATCCATCTCTTCGCGATCAGACTCATCATACTCTTCCTTTAAGCTTCCTTTGATTCTATAAAACATCAAAATGTAATATCATCACATCATGTGTTAAGAATATACAAATATGAATTTAATAGAGTTAGATAGTGGACTTACCTGAAGTAGAGTCAAACATTTTGACTTTACCATCCTTGTGGTCCTTCAGGTAAATACGGCAGCTTCACAACCAATGCCCCTTTTCTTGGCAATAGAAGCAAACAGACTCTCTTGGAACGGTACATGGGACAATCTCAGACTTAGCCTTTCTCTTTACCATTTGGTCAAATAACTTGAACATGGTAGATCCCTTTCCATTGGGAAGAGAAAGCTTTTCTGGACTTCCAATGTTTCCATTGTCAGTGTCCATGGAAGTGTAACGCCCAAATTTTCAAAACAATTTTTCACATTTTATAAAACACAATTTCATTCATAATCGTTATAAAAACACCATTGTATCACATAGTCAAATCATAACATCATATCCCAAGATCATAATGTAAAAATCTCCACGTGTGTGTACTGATCAAGCCGGCGCCTTCCCGCGATCCTCACTGGTACCTGAAACACATAACACAACGCTGTAAGCATAAATGTTTAGTGAGTTCCCCAAAATACCACACACAACACATATTAGCCACTTGAGGCTATAACTCTGTTGACCCTCTGGTCAATGTGTCTCTGTGGGACCCTCCAGTCCCATAACTCTGTGGGCCCTCTGGCCCTAACTCTGTGGGCCCTCTGGCCCTAACTCTGTGGACCTTCTGGTCCTAACTCTGAAAACTCTGTAACACACATAGCATACAATACATATAAATCACATCATGCAAAAGCATACAACATACTCTGTCTTATAGCTCTAATTACCACTCTAGGTAAAGTATAGTGAGAAGACTCACCTCGGGTAACTCGGTAAAGCTCGAACTCTGTAAAATCGGGTCTAGCCTCTGCCTAATCATATGAAATAAACACTCTAAATCAATACATCTCTCAAGGCTAGACTATTCCTCCTCTCAGTACTCTCAGAAGGGTAAAAGACCATTTTACCCTTCCCATGGCTCAAAGACCCTAAAGTTGACCAAACCCTAAAAGTCAACCAAAAGTCAACCCTCCGGGTTACGCTGCGCGTACCAAACATGTACGCTGGGCGTACCCGGCGTCCTCACAGAATCGGGTACGCGGCCCCTTACGCCGCGTGTACTGGGATTACGCCCAGCGTAACACCCAACTTCCTTATCCATCTCATTCAGGTCTTAATCGGTTAAGACTTGCGTCCAAAATCCAGATCTGACTCCTCTAATACGACTTAATCCATAAAGCTGAAACCTCTAAGCCTTTGCATGGCTGTAAAGGTCACTTTGTGCTCAAAAAACCTTTCCTCTTTCCATAATGAGACTATAACTCATGCATGACACAAGATCCACGACCAAGACTGGATTTTTTTGAATCCTCAACACAATATATACTAGAAACGGCCAGATCTAAGCTCATGGAGACTCTTTTCACACAAAATCTCCAACTTTGGACCAAAAACCCTAAAAATGGTCCAAAAAGCAAAACTTATGAAGAACAAGGAAAGCTTTGAGCTTTTTACCTCAAAAGGGATCTCCAACCACTGTAGAACTCGGATCTACACTTGTTCTTCAACTTCTAGCTCCAACAATGGCTCCTTCTTCTCCTTCTTCACCTTGAAAAGATATCTTCAAGCTCAAAAACACTCACACAAGCAAAAGCACAAATTTCTGCTCTCTAAGGACTCACTCAAGGGGGTATGGTGGCCAGGGCAAAGGACTACATGTTACTTTTATAGTGCACAAGCCAGAAATTAGGGTTTGCATCTGGGCTCACTACGCCCAGCGTAACCCCTGGGTACGCCGAACGTACCCGGGCGATTCCGCGTCCAAATTAAGCGTGTGAGTACGCGCGGCGTACACCTCATTACGCCCAGCGTACTCACCAATCCAACATACAACCTTATGGAACTCAATTTGCCAACTCTCAAAATAGAAGGGTCATAAAGCTTACCTGGATTTCGGGCTGTTACAATTCTCCCCCACTAGAACCAGACTTCGCCCTCGAAGTCTCATGTCGAAAACAACTCCGGATGCTGCTCCCGCATCTCCGACTCCGGTTCCCAAGTCAGCTCGGACCCTTTCCGATGTTGCCACTGAACCTGAACCAGAGGCACCTCCTTGTTCCTCAGAACCTTGATCTTCTGATCCATAATCGTGATTGGCCTCTCGGCATAATTCAGGCTCGCATCCACCTGAATATCCTCTAGCGGTACCACTGCTGTCTCGTCGGGAATAGACTTCCTCAACTGAGACACGTGGAAGGTATCATGAATCTGGCTCAACTCCGCAGGTAGCTCCAAACGGTACGCTACCTTGCCCACCCTGTCGGTCACCCTGAAAGGGCCAATATACCGAGGCCCCAACTTGCCTCTCTTCCTGAATCGGATCACTCCTTTCCAAGGAGATACCTTCAGGAGAACGAAGTCACAAACTTGGAACTCGAGTTCTGACCGTCGTCTATCCGCATAACTCTTCTGACGGCTCTGGGCCGTCAGTAACCTCTGTCTGACCTGCTGAACCTGCTCGGTCGTCTGAAGCACAATCTCCGTACTACCCATCACACGTTGCCCTACCTCTCCCCAGCAAATGGGAGTCCGACACCTCCTCCCATACAACATCTTAGTGGCCCCGGGATGGATCGAGAACCTCGATCTATGTGCCTCCTCCATCAAGATGGTACGCGTTCCGCCCACAAAAGGTACCCAAATCCGACCCTGAAAGGTCATAAGTCCTCGACCATCGGTAACGAACTCTGATACATGTCCGATAACCCGCTCTCTCTTACAGTTCTCTGGTCTCACGGCCTCAGTCTGGGCCCCTCGAATGGTGTCCAACACCGGAGTCATCACTGTCAATCTCATACAAACATCTCGTATCGGGGCACTCTCCGCCCTGCGACTCAGGGCATCAGCTACAACATTAGCTTTGCCCGGGTGGTACAGGATCTCGCAATCATAATCCTTCACCACATCCAACCATCTCCTCTGACGCATGTTCAGGTTGGGCTGATCCATCAAATACTTCAAGCTCTTATGGTCCGTGTATATGGTACACCGAACCCCATACAGATAGTGACGCCAGATCTTGAGGGCGAACACTACCGCCCCCAGCTCCAGGTCGTGGGTGGGATACCTCGTCTCGTGAGGCTTCAGCTGCCTCGATGCGTATGCTATCACATGCCCTCTCTGCATCAGCACCGCTCCCAGCCCCGATATCGATGCGTCACAATACACCACAAAGTCCTCCATCCCCTCCGGAAGGGCTAACACTGGGGCTTCGCACAGTCTCTGGCGAAGTGTCTCGAAGGAGGCATGCTGCTCTGGGCCCATGAAAAAGCAACACCCTTCCGGGTCAACCTGGTGAGTGGCACAACGATCTTGGAGAAATCCCTGATAAATCTCCGATAGTAGCCGGCCAATCCCAGAAAACTCCTGATCTCGGTAGGAGATCTCGATACCTCCCAACTCATGACCGCCTCAATCTTGGCCGGATCGACCAATGTCCCATTCTGGTTAACGAGGTACCCTAGGAACTGGACCTCTCGTAACCAGAAATCGCACTTGGAGAATTTGGCATAGAGCCTCTCCGATCTCAAAACTCCAAGGATCTCTCTCAAATGCTCCTCATGCTGCTCTCTGGATCTCGAATACACCAATATATCATCGATGAACACGATCACCGAACGATCCAACATCGGCCTGCATACTCTGTTCATGAGATCCATGAACGCCGCCGGTGCATTGGTGAGCCCGAAAGGCATCACCACGAACTCGTAATGCCCGTAACGAGTCATGAACGTTGTCTTCTGGATATCCTCATCTCGTACTCTCATCTGATGATATCCAGACCTCAAGTCGATCTTGGAAAAACAAGACGCTCCCTGCAACTAATCGAATAAGTCATCGATCCTCGGTAAGGGGTAACGGTTCTTGACCGTCAGTTTGTTCAGCTCCCGGTAATCAATGCACATCCGGTGTGAACCATCCTTTTTCTTGACAAAAAGGATCGGCGCTCCCCACGGCGAGCTACTCGGCCGTATAAACCCCTTCCCCAGCAGCTCCTGAAGCTGCGAGGATAACTCCTGCATCTCTGGTGGTGCAAGGTGATAGGGCGCCTTGGCGATAGGCGCTGCCCCCGGAACCAAATCGATACGGAACTCTACCTGCCTCTCGGGAGGCACACCCGGCAACTCCTCAATGGAAAACATCCGGGAACTCGCGCACTAACGGGACCTCATCGATCGACCTCGGTCTCTCTGCATCTACTCTCGTATCCACCACATAAGCCACAAACCCACTACAGTCCTGCTGTAAACTCTGCCTCGCTCTAGCGGCCGAACAAAATGCTGACCCAGAACGGGTACCCTCGCCGTACACCGTAAGTACTCCCCCACTGGGGTCTCGTATCGTCACCAACTGTCGCTCGCAGTCTATCACAGCCCCAAATCGGCTCAACCAATCCATGCCCACTATGACACATACGTCCCCCATAGCAATCGGGACCAGATCTATCGGGAACTCGACACCGAAGATCTCGAGTACACATCCTCGAATCACATCAGTAGCATACACCGCTCGCTCAACCGCTATGGACACTCGTAGAGGTCGACTCAACGCCTCACGCTGGGTACTGATGTGCTGACTAAACGCTAGTGACACAAAAGACCGACTCGCACCCGAGTCAAATAACACCAAGGCAGGTACAGAACACACAAGAAATGTACCTACGCATATCACAATATAAGCATAACACCACATAATCAAAATAAACAGAGGAAATAATACATACCAGCTACCACATCGGGTGTTGCGCGGACCTCCTCTGCTGTCAACTGGAAGGCTCTCCCACGAGCCTTCGGCGCCTCGGCCTTCGCCGGCCGACTCTCTGTAGCTCGAACAGCAGCAGGGGCAGATCCCTGAGAAGTTCCCTAAGCTGACCCTCGTAACTGCAGACACTCGGCCTTCCGGTGTCCGGTCTGGTTGCAGTGAAAACAAACTGCAAACCCCTTGGGGCAATCCTTGGCCATATGCCCCTCCTTGCCACATGTAGCAAGATCCTGCTCTGCATACTCCATCATGACTCTTGCCGCAAGTGCGGCCCCTCTGGCTCCCTGATCTCGAATCGGCGGGCTTGGCCCGCTTGGCTGCCGGCTGAGACTGCACCGGTCGCTGATCTCTCCCCTCAGACTCAGCCTCCCTCTAGCCTGGGTCTCCAGCTCTATCTCCCTCTTCGGGGCATTTGCCTGAAGCTCAGCAAATGTACGGTATGTCGAGTTCGCCACAAACTCTTGTATATCCCTCCTCAAAATGCTCAGATATCGGCTCATACGTGCCTGCTCGGAGGACACGTGCTCTGGGCAGAACATCGCCCGCTCATGGAACATCCTCGTAATCAATGTAACAGACTCAGTACCCTGCTTGAGGGTCAGAAACTCCTGGGCCAAACGCTCCCTCTCCACCTGGGGAACGTACTCATCTCGGAACATAGCAGTGAACCTTTCCCAGGTCACTGCAGCAAGCTCAGCAGGCGAATAGTGCGCCGTCACAAACTTCCACCAGTCCTTCGCTCCCAAGCGAAGCTGGTTCAACGCGAACCGGACTCTCAAATGCTCTGGAGATGAGCAAGTAAAGAAACACCCCTCTATGTATGATATCCACCTCATCGCTACAATCGGGTCCTGGGTCCCATCAAACTCTGGTGGTTTTGTGTTGCTGAACTCACGGAACAGCAACGCATCACCACCCTGTGGCCTAGTCAAATCATAATCGTTATAAAAACACCATTGTATCACATTTTATAAAACACAATTTCATTCATAATCGTTATAAAAACACCATTGTATCACATAGTCAAATCATAACATCATATCCCAAGATCATAATGTAAAAATCTCCACGTGTGTGTACTGATCAAGCCGACGCCCTCCTGCGATCCTCACGGGTACCTGAAACACATAACACAACACTGTAAGCATAAATGCTTAGTGAGTTCCCCAAAATACCACACACAACACATATTAGCCACTCGAGGCTATAACTCTGTTGACCCTCTGGTCATTGTGTCTCTGTGGGACCCTCCAGTCCTATAACTCTGTAGGCCCTCTGGCCCTAACTCTGTGGGCCCTCTGGCCCTAACTCTGTGGACCTTCCGGTCCTAACTCTGAAAACTCTGTAACATACATAGCATACAACACATATAAATCACATCATGCAAAAGCATACAACATACTCTGTCTCATAACTCTAATTTCCACTCTAGGTAAAGTATAGTGAGAAGACTCACCTCGGGTAACTCGGTAAAGCTCGAACTCTGTAAAATCGGGTCTAGCCTCCGCCTAATCATATGAAATAAACACTCTAAATCGATACATCTCTCAAGGCTAGACTATTCCTCCTCTCAGTACTCTTAGAAGGGTAAAAGACCATTTTACCCTTCCCATGGCTCAAAGACCCTAAAGTTGACCAAACCCTAAAAGTCAACCAAAAGTCAACCCTCCGGGTTACGCTGCGCGTACCAAACATGTACGCTGGGCGTACCCGACGTCCTCACAGAATCGGGTACGCGGCCCCTTACGCCGCGTGTACTGGGATTACGCCCAGCGTAACACCCAACTTCCTTATCCATCTCATTCAGGTCTTAATCGGTTAAGACTTGCGTCCAAAATCCAGATCTGACTCCTCTAATACGACTTAATCCATAAAGTTGAAACCTTTAAGCCTTTGCATGGCTGTAAAGGTCACTTTGTGCTCAAAACACCTTTCCTCTTTCCATAATGAGACTATAACTCATGCATGACACAAGATCCATGACCAAGACTGGATTTTTATGAATCCTCAACACAATATATACTAGAAACGGCCAGATCTAAGCTCATGGAGACTCTTTGCACACAAAATCTCCAACTTTGGACCAAAAACCCTAAAAATGGTCCAAAAAGCAAAACTTATGAAGAACAAGGAAAGCTTTGAGCTTTTTACCTCAAAAGGGATCTCCAACCACTGTAGAACTCGGATCTACACTTGTTCTTCAACTTCTAGCTCCAACAATGGCTCCTTCTTCTCCTTCTTCACCTTGAAAATATATCTTCAAGCTCAAAAATACTCACACAAGCAAAAGCACAGATTTCTGCTCTCTAAGGACTCACTCAAGGGGGTATGGTGGCCAGGGCAAAGGACTACATGTTCCTTTTATAGTGCACAAGCCAGAAATTAGGGTTTGCATCTGGGCTCACTACGCCCAGCGTAACCCCTGGGTACGCCCAGCGTACCCGAGCGAGTCCGCGTCCAAATTAAGCGTGTGAGTACGCATGGCGTACACCTCATTACGTCCAGCGTACTCACCAATCCACCATACAACCTTAAGGAACTCAATTTGCCAACTCTCAAAATAGAAGGGTCATAAAGCTTACCTGGATTTCGGGCTGTTACAGGAAGTTTGGGAAGTAGATCTTCCAATCAAATTTGCTTTACCAGTGCGCCAAAGCATTGCTGATTCAGCAGCAACAAGCAAATATGTTAGATAAATAAGGGTCATGTCGTGATCTCCCATATAATAGTCCTTAAAGAACCCAATATATGACTTAGGAAGTGATTGAAGAACCAAGTCAATAGCCAACTTCCTTGAAACAACGACACCCAACATTCCCATCCTGTCAATGTGTGACTTCATCCCCAAGACATATGCATACAGACCTTCTATCTTGGTGTTTGCTAGCCAATAGGGCTTGAGTGACCTTGAACTTTTCAAGTCTTTGAACTTGTGGGTCAGGGAGAATTATTGGAGGAGGTAGAGGAAGAGAAGTTCCAGTACATCACGAAGAAGGGATTAATCTTTCACCTCGATCGTCTTGTGGAATATCATCTTTATAAGGAACTTTATATTAAAAAGATTCGGGAAGACCATAGTTGTCAGAACTAGACATCTACTAGGGAGAAATTCAAGTTGGTTGATTTAAGTCCTTAATGTAACACCCAAATGAAATATTAAGGCTAGGACCCATCACAATATTTTACAAATTGGAAGATGAATTACGTAATCCAATTACAAAATATTTGAAGGTACGTAAATGTAGATTTACCAATTTCCACCATGAAACATGAAATTGATTATTAGGTTTTAAATGAATTGAAATTCCTAGATTATTTTGAGATTCATCGAACTTTTCAACGACATGTTTAATCTCGATTATGCCCTTCAAGTTTGTGACTGGGATACCGATGATCACAAACAAGGTGTGAATAACCATGCAAATTTGCTTGGTATTGTCGATGTTATTTATCACCTAATTAATGTGACGGTTAACCACATACGCTCCATTGATCTATGACAAACATCGATCTACCCTTTGCCACCCTTACTAGTCCAAGTTAGTGTGTCGGTTAACCACACACGCTCCCCTAACGACTTGGCAAGGTGCAACATGCAATTTCATGGGTTAGCATCAAATTCACATTTTTCCTAAAGTAACTAAGATTGGGAATTTATAAGGGTTTAGTTACTTTATAATTCATTATACTTTTAATGAGGGTTTAGTGTCCTATCCTACCCGTTCGGATAACGACCCTCCACCAGTCAAGGAAGCGGTGAGTGAGAGTGCACACCCATTAAACCACCATTTTATAGGCAGTAACCTTATACCCCCTTATAGACCGGCTTCGTGAATGAGGCCTACTAACGGTAAGACTGACCTTTTACTTATACATATATAATATATATTAAAATTTTAATTTTATATAGTATAAGGGTGTATTTTAAACTTTTAAAATACTTGGTGGTTTAATTCTATTAGTAAATTATACTCTTAATTTAATTAAACTTAAACCATGTTGTTATGGATTTATTAATCTTCTCCTTTAATTAAACACTTTAATTAATTTAATACAATCCATAAGAGGTAACTTGAACTATTCAAAAGACATTAAGGCTCTAAACATAAAATACAAAATTAAAGCTATTTAATTAATTTTAAGTTATGAACCCAAGAGTTGCACGTTTTAATTACAGAAGTTTTAGAAATCAATGTTTCATAATTTGAGACTTTTCAAATACCAAACCTGAGGGCAATTTTGTAACTCTTGAAAACCTTTTGAGTTCCAAACTTGATGAGAAGATTTGTAACTCCATAAAAAACTTTTGAGTTCCAAAACTTGATGATAAGTTTTGTAACTCCTAAAAACATTTAGATCAAAAATTTAAAACCAATAAAATAATCATAAATTTATCTTTTACAAATTTTACATAATACAACTCTTATAGTAGGATAACTTCAAATCAAATTTCACAAACAATTAGCTTATCATAAAAAATTTCAAGATTTGACAATTTATCTTTTAATTGGATGCAATAATCATTACCATATAAGAAAAAAACATATTTTATGATACAAAATAGTTTAAGGTAATAATCCTAATCCAATTTAGGCCAAAAAACTGAAAAATCTGCCCACTGACCAGCCACCACGTCGTGGTGATCATGCAGATTCCAAAAAAAAACAATTTTTTTTCTTTGAACAATAACCAGTGCATCAATATAACAGAAAACACTCATGGCTCTGATACCACTTTTGGGTTTTATGTATACTACAACATCCTATGGTGCACATATGTGACAACCTGAATTTTTTTTGCTTTTAAAGCTAAGTCAGTCAACTCAACAGAGTGTCGGACTCATTGGTAATGAGTTCTAGCCTGGTTAAAGGTCATTCTAAGGAGTTTTAAGCCTAGTACACTTGAGGAATGAGTGTTAGAAGGTACCTACTAGAGACATTGTGCAACGAATCAAGCCCTAACCTCTTCACTTAGAGTTCACGGCCACAACACTTGAGTTTACGGCCGTAAACTCAAGGTGGGCCGTAAACTCCTCCTTATAACCTCATATCCTTCAACTTTCTTTCATTATTTCATTTCCAACTCAAGAACACTTCCAAATCCTCTCAAGTATCATCAAGTTCATCATCTTAAATCATCAAAAACGTAAGTGTTCTTTCCTTGATTTGTTGTTACACTTCATCTCCTAGTTACACTCTTTGATTTCATCCATGAAAACATTCATTTTCATCTAGATCTTCAAATCTTCAAGTTTCACCAAGAACACCAAGAATACACAATAGTGTTCTTGGCCAAAATCAACCATTTCAAGCCTCTATATCGTAAGTACTCTTCCCTATACTTGATATCTAGTTAAGGTTCATGCTTAGGACCTTGAAAACAT
Source organism: Lactuca virosa (assembly GCF_052849685.1). NCBI lineage: Eukaryota > Viridiplantae > Streptophyta > Magnoliopsida > Asterales > Asteraceae > Lactuca > Lactuca virosa. The sequence continues at coordinate 154,176,593 of NC_136427.1, read as the reverse complement.
CAATAATGAAGGACCAAAAGGAGTTTACGGCCAAGCCATCTCCCATGGCCGTAAACCCCTATAAAGGTGCCATTTGAGCCCTAAACTCTTCCTAGGGCTTGGACTTGAGGCTAGAACACTCCCTTGTGCATTGTAAGACCTTGAATCATCACCAAACTCATCATTTAGAGAGTTTACAGCCCAAGAGTAAACACCCTTGGCCGTAAACTCCAAGTATGGTCAAGTTGTGGACCTTAAACACATCTAGACTCTTGCTAAAACTTAGAACACTTAGACCCTTGAGACTCCCCACCTTTAAGACCCTAAATGTGACCATTTAGAGAGTTTACGGCCAAGAGTAAACTCCCTTGGCCGTAAAAACCTCAACACTCTCCATAGATTTGGTCTTTCTCATCCTTGTGTAGAGGAAAATTCCCTCAAGCTTCCCTTGCCTTCAAACACCATCATATGCAACTTTGACCATGAACTTACGGCCGTAAACTCACTTGGCCGTAAACACATGGCTGTAAACACCAAGTCATGGCCATAAACACCCTTTAGGTCAATCACATGTGATTCCAACACTTGGTCAAAGTGTTTCCTAGTCCCGTGAGGTGTTTCCTTGCATTTGGTTGCTTCGAAGCACTATATTTATGTCAATATATGCCAATGTATGTCATTTAGGACTTGTTGTATCTCGAGACTTCATTCGTGGAACTTCTCATCCTTACACGCGTATTCATTGAATCACCCACATCAGGTGAGTTCATACCCCGTAATGAATATTTTAACTGTTTTCAATGTTTTAAGGTGGGGAATACAAGTTGAACACAATGTTAATTGTGTAATTGTTTGTTATAAATATGTTTCAAAATATTGCTTATGTCTTTTATAAGTGATCAAAACATTTCAAAAACTCTTTTAAAGTTATGTTACTTTATAGTTTCACGAAACTCCGTTTTTAAAGTACAAGCATAACTTAGTAGATAAAAGAGTCTTTTAAATAACAGTTCGAGTAAAACACTAGTAAACTATAATAGGTATAGTTTAGGAAGACACTATTCATTACTTCTAGTACAATGAAGCATACAAAGAGTCAGTTCATACATGAGTCAGAACACACTATTTTGAGAAACATTTCACACTACACACTATACAAGAGAGTATAGTATACACTAGTACAGAGAGAACATTACTACACTATGACTTACTACACAAACACTGTTATACGATAAATTAATGTGACATACTACTTAAGGATAAAACAATACAGTGTTTTATCAAATTGTAACCAGAGTCTCCTGGAGGGAGAGCGGACATCTTGTGTATAGATCTATACGGGACAGACACTCCCACATCCTGACTGCTAGCTATAGTCCCAGCCGATAAGGCCAAGGGGTGACAAATGTCACCTCACTACATATGACAGCGGAGGGTCATCTTTTATTCATTCGTCGATCAACATGGTTACATACGAGTTCACATTTAAACCTTTAATTAACCAATTTGGGATTAAAGGCTACTTAACAATCCCCGAGGTGTATTGTCCATTTAATACTACCTGGAGTCTGTATTTTACTACTTAAGACTCCCCGAGGTGTATTGTCCATTTAATACTACCTGGAGTCTGTATTTTATTACTTTAGACTCCCCGAGGTGTATTGTACATTTAATACTACCTGGAGTCTGTATTTTATTACTTTATAGCCAGCAGTGTCACTGCTGAGGTAAAACATTATTTTCCCTATTACATTTACTTTGTGATCTTCTCACATATTCATTAATGTATAAACTATATTTAGTTAAAGATAGTCTCACTCGGGAAAATACACACTAATACAAGAAACAAACATACATAACATTTGATGCCTTGGTAGAATGCTACGTTTAGTAGAAAGGGCCATACTGCTAACCTTATGATTTCTTAATGTATACATCAAGGGATACATATATATCAATAGGATCCGACAGGTAATAGGATGTGTGCTCTCCGCTTCATTTCCTGTTCCTTGTTTGGTTGTGGGCTTGGAGCAGATTCACATTTGATTCTAGATATATATGTCCAGTATACATTGAGTCATCATAAGGGTACCAGGTATGGGTCAAGTCATAGGACACATAGTCAATGCACAGTTTTCTAGTACATAACATACTTTCCAAATTAGAACTTTGGGTATACAAAACTAGAAACTCGCTAGTTAAAGGTTTAATCCATTTTATTAAACAAGGATAAACTTAAAGGACCTTCGGTGATTGTCTCTATAATACGTTAGTTTATACATCATGGTTATATATCATTGATACCCAATAGGTAGTTGGATGTGTTCTTTCCGCCTTACTTCCTGTTCCTTGTTCGGTTGTGGGCTTAGGGCAGACTCACCCAATTAACTCTCTATCCGATATTAGATCATATATAGCCAGTATAAACTAAGTGATTATAGAAGTAATCACTGTGGTCACCATTTTACTATAAGAAATAAGGGTCTTTCTTAAAGAATCTTTTCATTAAATATAAAGAAACCATTACAATTAACTCCATGAGTAAGAAGTGAACACGTTAGAGTTATATACAACAATGATCTAACAAACAATGGGATGTGTGCTATCCGCCTTACTCCCTGTTCCTCATTTGGTTGTGAGCTTAGGGCAGATGCACACAATCGATTGTTTGTTTACACTGAGTTTTATATCACTTGTATCCATTTAGTACTCATATAAAGGATTGTAGTATCATTTTTACGTATCTTTCATCAAAGTAGGAAATATAGGATTTTCTACGAGGAACATGCGAACTTTTCTAAACAAAACTTACAACTCACTACATTTTTCAACTACATTTTCAATAGCAGTTTACCACAACATTTTACAACTTACTTACATCACTAAAATCTTATGAACTCACCAGGTTAATTGCTGATCAACTCTTTCAAATAACTTGTATTCTCAGGAGGCTAGTAGACAGGTACTCGTGCTGGGAATTCAGAAGATGGAGCAGTATAGCTTCAAGTCTTGGTTGTTATTTGATTATGTATTCTATGTTTTGTGAACACACACGTTGTAAACACTTTCTTTCTAATGAAATGGTTGTTCATTACTTTGATTACTATGATGCATGTCTTGTGATACTAAACATGACGTCCTCCACCCCCGAACGTTTCTGCCGTTCCAGTTTTGGGGTGTGACAGATTGGTATCAGAGCATTGTTTATAGTGAACTAATTATATCAACCGATAAAAGATATAAAACTATAAATACAATGGGGCTTAAGTGCTCTGGATAATGGTATAGTTTAAGAGTATAACGATAAGTTATAAAAATATACCTACTTGCTTATACATGTACATACTAGACCAAGTATCACAAGAAGAACAGAACTAAAGTATTTAAAGGTTGAACACTGTCGTCAAACCTGAACAATTATGTAATCATAGCTAGGATCAATATAGCCTGATCAACTATATTCATTCGATATGTGACCGACATGTGTTTGGGAGTGATGTGATGTTGCAACAGTGTTAAAACTTACCTAAACACCAGTCAAGAGAATATTAGATCAAGTACATTAGAGTTAGAATACTATAGGAGTATTCTATGATACTATAACACGATAACAAGTTTGAAACATACCAAGAAGATTACATTAAAATACTATAGGAGTATTTTAGGCTCTATATAAACAACTTACATGATAACATAAAGGACCCTTACGGATAGGTCTATAATCTTACAATGTATACTCCCAAGGTTTTATATAATTAAGATCTTATAGACTTAGAATTTGTGATCTACGCTCCACTACCTGTTCCTTGTCTGGTTGTGGTTTTGGAGTAGGATCATTTATTCGAAGGTCTATTTAATCTTAAGTTATATCCAACTTGTATACGTTGTGCAATTATAGGAGGACTCTGTAAGGATAACCCCATAAGGTTACCTTAAATCTCATAGATTCTTTAGTCACTTCCATTCTCGCACGACAATCCCAGATAGATGTATCCACTTCCTCATAGAAGACAACAGAAGAGTCTAGGAGGAACAAGAGCAAGTTCATGAGAAATTTTCAAAGAGGGATCAACCGAAGTAACCAAAACGTCTTACACATCACACTAATAAATAATAATCTTGTTAACTAAATGAGCGAGTGGAAACACTGCTCACATTATGTGTTAGAATTATTTTCTTACATGCAGCTGGTAACAATTATTCAGGTAACAGATATTCATTCGAGGATAGTCATTTCAAATTCATAGAGTTTATTTGGTATATACTCTTTTATGAATTGTTTCTAGGACCCTGTGGAAGTCAGGACCCGATACACTCAGAATTGGGATAACCTTGTCTTTTCAGCTTTCGGCTTGTGTCCACTGCTATAGACTTATTCCATCTCATATTTGTATTCTTTTAGCAAAGATGCCTCCTCACAAATCAAACAGACGCACTATTCCGATAACTCCAACTAAACCGCCACTACCCCCGCCACAGTTCGACCTAACAGCTTTTCAGGCAGCGGTAACAGTAGCAACGATAGCCGCCCTAACCCAAATTCGCGCAAGTGGTATCAGTGGATCTGGTGGCGGTGCTCACCTAAACAACCACAGAGATACCCACGAATACCTGCGGGAATGTTTGTATAAAGACTTCATGAAATGCAAACCCAATTCCTTCGACGAAAATGGTGGAGTCATCGCTCTGATGCAATGGTTCGAGAAAACAGATTCGGTCTTCAAACTCTGTTCATGCCCAGAAGGGAGCAAAGTAAAGTTTGCTGCCTGCACCTTCTCAGGAAGAGCCCTAACATGGTGGAATAGCCATGTTAAGTCACTGACTCTAACAGTAGCAAACTCTATGGGCTGGGAAAACTTGAAAGAAAAGATGATGGGAGAGTACTGCCCAAGGGGCGAAGTACAAAAGCTGGAACAAGAGCTATGGGAGCTCAAGATGGTTGGCTCAGACATAGTGGCCTACACTGACAGGTTTAGCGACTTGGCAGCACTATGCCCCGGGATGGTTACCCCGGAGAGCAAGAAGATAGAAAGGTACATCTGGAGTCTGACTGCCCCAACCTAAGGAAATGTGTTGTGTTCTAACCCAACCACATTCGATAGTGCCAAACGCCTTGCCCAACTACTCATCGACCATGAAGTCCATCGTGGCGTAGAAGTCTCGGTTCCCGAGCCATCGAGGGAAGAGGACTATGGACAGAAGCAAACAACACAGGACACCCCGCAGGAGGAACGAATGAGTACTATGTACACCGCCACAAAACCTGCTACTCCAGCACCTACCAGTCGATATGTTGGAACCCTTCCGAGGTGTGGGAAGTGCAACTATCACCACACCGGAGTATGCCGGAAAATGCAGTATCTAAACTGTCACAGAAAGGAAAACACAGTCCGTTTCTGCAGGGCACCGGCTCAACCGATCTCCCAAGTCCCCGGAGTTGAAGAAAACCAAGCCTGCTGTGGCTGTGGTGAGACTGGACACTACCAGAGGGACTTCCCGATAACAAAGAACTCAGGAGCGGATGGATGCATTTTGATGATCACCGCAGGAGAATCGACCTTGGAGTCGCCATCGAGCAGCGGTACGTTTCGATTTAGTAGTTTATTTGAAAATTAATTTATATTTATATAAGATTAAAACTTGGGGATAACACTTAAAAGTAATTATAATAACTCACTGATAGGAACAAGTCACAGTATTCAAGAGAACTAAAGGATCTGTTTAGAGAAGCTATGATGGCTGAACATATACATCAGGGTTGTGCATAACTAAGATGTTGCAGACTTAGAGTGAGTAATTCCGCCTTAATTCCTGTTCCTTGTTTGGTTGTGGATTTGAGGTAGAGTTACTCAGTCGACCATCTTATTCATCTTAAATATTCATAACTTGTATATGACAGGCAATCGTAGTGGTACCGAGGAGGATCATGATATAAAGTATCATCATCAGTTATCAAAACACGTTCATTTGTATGTATACGCACATAGCGGTACGATACGTAATAGTGTTAACATCAAAAGGGAAAACAGAAAACACTAGATCATTTACAAAGAGTACACTATCGAACACACTAAGAGTACACTATCGAACGCACTAAGAGTACACTATCGAACGCACTAAGAGTACACTATCGAACACATTAAGAGTACATTTTCGAGCACACTAGGGATACATCATCGTATCACATACATTTCTTTCCAATCGGCCAAAATCTGTTCAGTAAAGAGTCCGTTGCTATCGTTCGTCACGAATTGGCGTGGTTCTCACCATACTAAGTTCATATGTTTCTATCGCCTTGATCGACAAGTTCACAAAACTTTTGTCATTCATATCGACAGTCCAACCTAAACCTCAGTTTTATCTTTCGTATTCTAAACCCCGAAGTACTCATGCGAAGAGTACTTTGTCCTCTGAAACCTTATCGTCAGATGTCCGCAAACCGTCACGAAATACCACTCGTCCACCAGACCAAGTTCGAGCACAGAGGCTATGGACGAATACAGCCACCTATCACTATTCAGTGTATACGCGAGGGTGGTATATGATTATGATTACGCAGATTTAGTATGTGTGTTTCCGCCCTATCTCCTGTTCCTTGTTTGGTTGTGGACCTGGGGCAAAGTCGCACATCCGACCGTCTTACTAATCCTAATTATATACGACTTGTATACACGAGGTGATGATAGATGGACCGAGTACGAATCCTATCACGAACGCCAGGGCAAAGTTGCAAGGTCTACGAGTGGGTATTCTAAAAATCAGAGGAGCGCAACCCCAGTAGTACTGTAAGAAAGCTAATTTCGAGACAAAATTCCATCCAACGGGGGGATTATGTGACAACCTGAATTTTTTTTGCTTTTAAAGCTCAGTCAGTCAACTCAACAGAGTGTCAGACTCATTGGTAATGAGTTCTAGCCTGGTTAAAGGTCATTCTAAGGAGTTTTAAGCCTAGTACACTTGAGGAATGAGTGTTAGAAGGTACCTGCTAGAGAAACTTTGTAACGAATCAAGCCCTAACCTCTTCACTTAGAGTTCATGGCCACAACACTTGAGTTTACGGCCGTAAACTCAAGGTGGGCCGTAAACTCCTCCTTATAACCTCATATCCTTCAACTTTCTTTCATTATTTCATTTCCAACTCAAGAACACTTCCAAATCCTCTCAAGTATCATCGAGTTCATCATCTTAAATCATCAAAAACGTAACTGTTCTTTCTTGATTTGTTATTACACTTCATCTCCTAGTTACACTCTTTGATTTCATCCATGAAAACATTCATTTTCATCTAGATCTTCAAATCTTCAAGTTTCACCAAGAACACCAAGAACACACACTAGTGTTCTTGGCCAAAATCAACCATTTCAAGCCTCTATATCGTAAGTACTCTTCCCTATACTTGATATCTAGTTAAGGTTCATGCTTAGTACCATGAAAACATCAAAAATGAAGGACCAAAAGGAGTTTACGGCCAAGCCATCTCCCATGGCCGTAAAGCCCTATAAAGGTGCCATTTGAGCCCTAAACTCTTCCTAGGGCTTGGAATTGAGGCTAGAACACTCCCTTGTGCATTGTAAGACCTTGAATCATCACCAAAATCATCATTTAGAGAGTTTACGGCCCAAGAGTAAACACCCTTGGCCGTAAACTCCAAGTATGGTCAAGTTATGGACCTTAAACACATCTAGACTCTTGCTAAAACTTAGAACACTTGGACCCTTGAGACTCCCTACCTTTAAGACCCTAAATGTGACAATTTAGAGAGTTTACGGCCAGGAGTAAACTCCCTTGGCCGTAAACACCTCAACACTCTCCTTAGATTTGGTCTTTCTCATCCTTGTGTAGAGCAAAATTTCCTCAAGCTTCCCTAGCCTTCAAACACCATCATATGCAACTTTGACCATGAGGTTTATGGCCGTAAACTCCCTTGGCCATAAACACATGGCCGTAAACACCAATCCATGGCCATAAACACCCTTTAGGTCAATCACATGTGATTCCAACACTTGGTCAAAGTGTTTCCTAGTCCCGTGAGGTGTTTCCTTGCATTTGGTTGCTTCCAATCACTATATTTATGTCAATATATGCCAATGTATGTCATTTAGGACTTGTTGTATCTCGGGACTTCATTCGTGGAACTTCTCATCCTTACACGCGTATTCATTGAATCACCCACATCAGGTGAGTTCATACCCCATAATGAATCTTTTAACTGTTTTCAATGTTTTTAGGGGGGGGGATACAATTTGAACACAATGTTAATTGTGTAATTGTTTGTTATAAACATCTTTCAAAATATTGCTTATGCCTTTTATAATTGATCAAAACATTTCAAAAACTATTTTAAAGTTATGTTACTTTATAGTTTCATGAAACTCCGTTTTTAAAGTACAAGCATAACTTAGTAGATAAAAGAGTCTTTTCAATAACAATTCGAGTAAAACACTAGTAAATTATAATAGGTATAGTTTAGGAAGACACTATTCATTACTTCTAGTACAATGAAGCATACGAAGAGTCAGTTCATACATGAGTCAGAACACACTATTTTGAGAAACATTTCACACTACACACTATACAAGAGAGTATACTATACATAAGTACAGAGAGAACATTACTACACTATGACTTACTACACAAACACTGTTATACGATAAATTAATGTGACATACTATGTAAGGAGACAACAGTACAATGTTGTATCAAATTGTAACCAGAGTCTCCTGGAGGGAGAGCGGGCATCTTGTGTATAGATCTATACGGGACATACACTCCCACACCCTGACTGCTAGCTATAGTCCCAGCTGATAAGGCGAAGGGGTGACAAATGTCACCTCACTACATATGACACCGGAGGGTCATCTTTTATTCAGTCGTCGATCAGCATGGTTACATACGAGTTCACATTTAAACCTTTAATTAACCAATTTGGGATTAAAGGCTACTTAAGACTCCCCGAGGTGTATTGTCCATTTAATACTACCCGGAGTCTGTATTTTACTACTCAAGACTCCCCGAGGTGTATTGTCCATTTAATACAACCTGGAGTCTGTATTTTATTACTTTAGACTCCCCGAGGTGTATTGTACATTTAATACTGCTTGGAGTCTGTATTTTATTACTTTATAGCCAGCAGTGTCACTGCTGAGGTAAAACATTATTTTCCCTATTACATTTACTTTGTGATCTTCTCACATATTCATTAATGTATAAACTATATTTAGTTAAAGATAGTCTCACTCGGGAAAATAGACACTAATACAAGAAACAAACATACATAACATTTGATGCCTTGGTAGAAGGCTACGTTTAGTAGAATGGGCCATAATGCTAACCTTGTGATTCCTTAATGTATACATCAAAGGATACATATATATCAATAGGATCCGACAGGTAATAGGATGTGTGCTCTCCGCTTCATTTCCTGTTCCTTGTTTGGTTGTGGGCTTGGAGCAGATTCACCCAGTCTATTATCTATTCGATTCTAGATATATATGTCCAGTATACATTGAGTCGTCATAAGGGTACCATGTATGGGTCAAGTCATAGGACACAGAGTCAATGCACAGTTTTCTAGTAGATAACATACTTTCCAAATCAGAACTTTGGGTATACAAAACTAGAAACTCACTAGTTAAAGGTTTAATCCATTTTATTAAAACCAGGATAAACTTAAAGGACCTTAGGTGATTGTCTCTATAATACGTTAGTTTATACATCATGGTTATATATCATTGATACCCAATAGGTAGCTGGATGTGTGCTTTCCGCCTTACTTCCTGTTCCTTGTTTGGTTGTGGGCTTAGTGCAGACTCACCCAATTAACTCTCTATCCGATATTAGATCATATATAGCCAGTATAAACTAAGTGATTATAGAAGTAATCACTGTGGTCACCATTTTACTATAAGAAATAAGGGTCTTTCTTAAAGAATCTTTTCATTAAATATAAAGAAACCATTACAATTAACTCCATGAGTAACAAGTGAACACGCCAGAGTTATATACAAAAATGATCTAACAAACAATGGGATGTGTGCTATCCGCCTTACTCCCTGTTCCTCATTTGGTTGTGAGCTTAGGGCAGATGCACACAGTCGATTGTTTGTTTACTCTGAGTTTTATATCACTTGTATCCATTTAGTACTCATAGAAAGGATTGTAGTATCATTTTTACGTATCTTTAATCAAAGTAGGAAATATAGGATTTTCTAAGAGGAACATGGGAACTTTTCTAAACAGAACTTACAACTCACTACATGTGACAACCGTCAAATTTCGGTCAAGTCAAAGTCAAACAAAGTCAACAAGTCAAACCGGTCAAATCCAATAACCCTTGTATATTAGGTTTTACGTTATGTAATCACTATATAATTCGCTATTTTAATGAGAAATCATCATTTGGAAAGTTCATGTGTTTGATTTTCCTTAGCCTTAACAGTGCTAAACAACGAACCAAAGCGATAAAACACTATTGCACAATCATCGGGATTGTGTACGACACTAAAACACGGTTTAACGGGGTTTACGAACCTTGCGTTGTGAAGCCGGACACTCAAATTAATCACAAACGAAACCTCTCTAAATGGTTTTCACTCTATCTCTTTCTATTTGAAATCTCTCCCAAATCTCTCTCGCAGACGGCCCCTTTTCACCGGTTTTTCGACTACGACTTCGTTTTAACTCTGTTTTTCATTATTTTAACGTGGGATTTTCACCCAAAACTTTATTTTATAAACTAAGGCCCCAAAATATATAAATCTCCAGGGTTTTTATAAAAATGTATTAAAAGAATTGGTGGTTGGACTAATTATTGAGGGAATATTTGCTTTTCCTTATTTTATGACAAAAGCAAGCCACCACCACCTCACTCTATGATCAGCCACTCTTTGCCACTACTCCTTGTCACCTTAGTGGACCTTTACACCCTATCTCCAGCTCTTTCCACGTTCTAAGAGCTGGAGGATTGGTCCTCTCTCCTCATTCTCCTTAAAAGCCCTTTCATTCTACACTTAGCAACCAAGAACACTCTCCAAAAGTCTCTCATCTTTTCTATCAACTTCAAGAACTTCAAGGCTTTCTCCAGGGATTTCTTTCTTCAATTAGTAAGTATCTTCATCATTCACATAATTATTAAACTCCATTTTACTCAAATCATTGATATCTTACACAAATTCCATCTTATTCGGTGTTAGATTCTCGAATCATCAAGACATCTTCTTAGTGTTCTTGGGTTGAACACTTCCTCTCTCTCACTTTCATCTACTGAAACCACATAAGGTGAGTTCATACCCCTACATTTACATGTTTTTCTTAAGTTTTAAGGGGGGAATACAAGTAAAATCATCAAGAACACAATTAAACTTTTTCTATCAGATTACATCAGAAAAGATGAACTTTGATCACGGACTGTTTTGGTAAACTTAAATATTTTAGTTTTCAAAACTATTCCAGGTGCAAGTAGTTCAAACTCTTAGCTTTAAAATGGCTACTTGCACATCTCCATATGATTTTTGTACTATTTATGGTGATTTTTACAAAAGTGCCTATCATTTCAGAGGCAAACCCGGACCAGTCTGTGATTATGAACATTTTCACCTCTGTTAGAGATCACTAAAAATCATGATAAAATTTACGAACAAACTAGACTCATATTCCAAACTCACAGAATTTGCGGATTTGGATTTAGAGCTTTGATGATTTTTCTATAAATTTTCTAAGAACAGTAACAGAAACTGTATACAACAAAAAGTTGTTGTCAATTTCATTTCACCTTGTAACATGTTGAGCAAGGTGTATATCTTTATGTGATTATATGTTATTGCAATATATGACATTTTATCTTAATATTTAGACACAGATCAGTTTACAAATGGATTTGGACATATAAAATATAAAGAATAATAAGTGATTATAATCAAAGTACAACCGATACATTCAAACATTTAATAAACTATTTTGAATATAGTTTGCATACATTACTACGTACTACCCTTGGTTGATAAACTATAATAGGTATAGTTTATGATACATTACATAATACATACATTTAAAAAGGGTACATTTATACAAAGGATATTTTCATTAAGCAAGGTACGGCCATACGGTACCAAGTTTTCATAACACGTAATTCCGTTAATGACTTTATGAAACATTACATAACACATACATTTAAAAAGGGTACATTTATACAAAGGATATTTTCATTAAGCAAGGTATGGCCATACAGTACCAAGTTTTCATTACACTACACGTAAATTCGTTAATGACTTCTGTGAGACATTCAATTCAATTTACAAATAAGTCCTGTATTATACCCAGAGTCTCATCTTTATGAAACATTACATAACACATACATTTAAAAAGGGTACATTTATACAAAGGATATTTTCATTAAGCAAGGTACGGCCATACGGTACCAAGTTTTCATTACACTACACGTAAATTCGTTAATGACTTCTGTGAGACATTCAATTCAATTTACAAATAAGTCCTGTATTATAACCAGAGTCTCCTCGAGGGAGAGCGTGATACTTGTGTATAGATCTATATTGGGTTTGACAAACCCACACCTAAACTGCATGCAACAGTTAGACCGATAGGTCTGGGGTGACAAATGTCATAACATTTCCGACGCCTGAAGAACGTCGTTTCAGGCCAACTAGGTCATAGCATGGTTATAATAACTCACATGTGGTATTAACAAACATAGAATTTACGGGGATTTCACTAAAATCAAACGAGTTTATGTCGATTTAAACTTGCATTGTTTTACTATAAGGAACGAACACTACTTGTACATTTCGGTCTTTGGGTTTTAAGACTACATTTACAAATTAAGGAAAATATTGGATTTTCTGGAACGAACACTACTTTTACAAGAAAAGGCTTTAATAAACTCACATAAAGTATTAATGAATATTGGAATTTACGGGAACTTCATTAAAATTAAACGAGTTTATGTCGATTTAAACTTACATTATTTATTATAAGTAAGAAAAGTTACTTATACATTTCGGTCTTTGGATTTAAGACTACATATATATTTTAAGGAAAATATTGGATTTTTCTAAAACAAATACTACTTTTACAAACGAAAGGCTTTTAATAATACCAAACAAAAGCTTATGAACTCACCAACCTTTGTGTTGACACTTTTTCAAACAACTTGTATTCTCAGGAAATCATTAAACAGGTAACCAAGTGCTTTTGAGGATGGGACGCTAAGGCGTCTACTATTTCTTATTTTGTCAACATATTGTAATTGATTCGTAAACATGTAATTCATACAATGATGTAACTTTTTCAATTATATATATGTTTGTTGTGTTTGCTTGAATTACTATTACAATTATTGTTATGATACTATACATGAAGTCCTTCACCCCCGGACATTTCCGCCATCCTTGGTTTGGGGGTGTGACAGATTGGTATCAGAGCACAGTTTATAGTGAATTAAGTATATCAAACCACATAAGATATACAAACTATAAACACAATTGGGACTAATAGTCTCTAATTTGTGCATTTTTCAAATAAATATACTTTTAGAAAATAAATGATTTTCTTGATTAAAGTATACATACATACATTACATGCTCGCATGGTATCATAACTAGCGAAAACATAAAGCAAAAGAAGAAGAGTTGAACATTTTAAGTATGCCTTAGTATATGTGGATTAAGTCTGGGAAGGATATAGCCTAATCAACTATATCTGTCCGGGAATTGACTTGCATATACCGGGGGATGGTCAGGATGGGCAACAAATCTAACAAACCTAATAACACACTACAAAGGATACTTTAAGAACTCAAAACTAAACATTTACAAATACTATAGGAGTATTTTGTGTTACTATAATAAATTATCTGAGAATTAAATAGGTCTTTATTTATAGATCAATAGCTGCTAAGTGGATGCGCTAAGGTCATATGTAACTAAGATGCTATAGACTTAGAATTTATGTATCTTTGTTTCACTTCCTGTCCTTGTTTGGTTGTGGTCTTGGAGTTAGGGTCATCTATTCGAAGGACTATTATATCTTAATAACATATGACTGGTATGCACTTTGCAACTAATGAAGTAACCGATAAAGATCTTTTTAAAACATAAATATATTAATTATGTCCCGACTAAATTAGTATGTGTGAAACTTTTACAAACGGTCATATACTTGGAAACAAGAAGCTGCTTTCCAAATGTTAAAACAAGCCCTATGCAGAGCACCGATCTTGTCTCTCCCAGAGGGAACCGAAGACTTCGTAGTGTACTGTGATGCTTCAAATCAAGGCCTCGGATGTGTGCTCATGCAGAGAGGGAAGGTTATCGCGTATGCATCAAGACAACTTAAGACGCACGAGGTTAATTATACTACGCACGACCTGGAATTAGGAGCAGTAGTATTCGCTTTGAAGATCTGGAGACACTACCTCTATGACACGAAATGCACTATCTTCACTGATCACAAAAGTCTTCAGCATATCCTCAATCAGAAAGAGCTCAAGATGCGACAAATGAGATGGGTAGAGTTGCTGAATGACTACGAGTGTGAAATTCGTTATCATCCGGGCAAGGCCAATGTAGTGGCCGTTGCTCTAAGCAGGAAGGAGTACTCGGGCCGCCGAGTAAAATCCTTAACAATGACAATCCATTCCCACCTGACCATACAAATCAAGGAAGCTCAACTGGAAGCTTTGAAACCAGAAAAGGTGGCAGGAGAGACATTAAGGGGAATGGATAAAAACTTAGAAGTCAAGGATGATGGAGCACGTTATATCATGAACCGGATTTGGACACCGAAGTTCGGTGGACTCCGAGACGTCGTCATGAATGAAGCACACAAGACTCGATACTCCATCCATCCCGGGTCGGATAAGATGTATCTGGACCTCAAGAAATTATACTGGTGGCCGAACATGAAAGCTGAGATTGCTACCTATGTGAGCAAGTGCCTGACTTGCGCCAAGGTCAAAATCGAATACCAGAAACCATCCGGGCTATTACAACAGCCGGATATACCTGAGTGGAAGTGGGAACGAATAACCATGGACTTCATAACCAAGCTGCCTAAGACATCGGGCGGGCTTGACACCATATGGGTAATCGTAGACAGATTGACCAAATCAGCACACTTCCTACCGATAAAAGAAACCGACAAGATGGAGAAGCTGACTAGAACGTACATCAAAGAGATTGTACGACTCCATGGTGTGCCGATATCCATTATCTCCGATAGAGATAGTAGATTTACCTCATGGTTTTGGCAGTCTCTACAAAAATCATTGGGAACTAGGCTTGACATAAGTACGACCTACCACCGACAAACCGACGGACAGAGCGGAGGAACCATTCAAACGTTGGAAGACATGTTAAGAGCTTGTGTGATAGACTTCGGTAAAGCATGGGATACCCATCTACCGCTTATCGAATTCTCCTACAATAACAGCTATCATAATAGCATCAAAGTCACTCCATTCGAAGCTCTTTACGGTCGCAAATACAGATCACCCCTGTGTTGGGCTGAGGTGGGGGATACACAGCTAGCTAGAGGGCAAGTCTCTAATAGCACCCTCACTGGCCCTGAAATCATAAGGGAAACCACAGAAAAGATCGTTCAAATTCGAGAAAGACTGAAAGCGTCTCGCGATCGGCAAAAGAGTTACGCAGACAAACGACGCAAACCCTTGGAATTCCAGGTGGGTGATCGTGTACTACTAAAAGTTTCCCCTTGGAAAGGAATGATACGATTCGGAAAACGCGGGAAACTAAATCCAAGGTACATCGGGCCATTCGAAATCCTTGCTAGGATTGGGCCAGTAGCATACAAACTTCGATTACCTCAGGAACTCGACAAAGTACATCCCACATTTCACGTGTCGAACCTAAAGAAGTGTTTGTCTGATGAGACACTCGTAATACCACTCGACGAAATCGAAGTTAACGAAAATCTCCACTTCGTGGAGGAACCAGTCGAAATCATGGATCGGAAAATCAAACGAACGAAACAAAGTCGTATTCCCATCGTGAAGGTCCGTTGGAACGCTAAACGAGGACCCGAATTCACCTAGGAACGCGAGGATCAGATGAAACAAAAGTATCCACATCTCTTCCCAAACTCTTGAAATCCCAGTCAAAATGAAAATTTCAGGACGAAATTCCTTCTAACGGGGGGATGATGTGACAACCGTCAAATTTCGGCCAAGTCAAAGTCAAACAAAGTCAACAAGTCAAACCGGTCAACTCCAATAACCCTTGTATGTTAGGGTTTACGTTATGTAATCACTATACAATTCGCTATTTTAATGAGAAATCATCATTTGGAATGTTCATGTGTTTGATTTTCCTTAGCCTTAACAGTGCTAAACAACGAACCAAAGCGATAAAACACTATTGCACAATCATCGGGATTGTGTACGACACTAAAACACGGTTTAACGGGGTTTACGAACCTTGCGTTGTGAAGCCGGACACTCAAATTAATCACAAACGAAACCTCTCTAAATCGTTTTCACTCTATCTCTTTCTATTTGAAATCTCTCCCAAATCTCTCTCGCAGACGGCCCCTTTTTACCGGTTTTTCGACTACGACTTCGTTTTAACTCCGTTTTTCATTATTTTAACGTGGGATTTTCACCCATATGACATTTTATCTTAATATTTAGACACAGATCAGTTTACAAATGGATTTGGACATATAAAATATAAAGAATAATAAGTGATTATAATCAAAGTACAACCGATACATTCAAACATTTAATAAACTATTTTGAATATAGTTTGCATACATTACTACGTACTACCCTTGGTTGATAAACTATAATAGGTATAGTTTATGATACATTACATAATACATACATTTAAAAAGGGTACATTTATACAAAGGATATTTTCATTAAGCAAGGTACGGCCATACGGTACCAAGTTTTCATAACACGTAATTCCGTTAATGACTTTATGAAACATTACATAACACATACATTTAAAAAGGGTACATTTATACAAAGGATATTTTCATTAAGCAAGGTATGGCCATACAGTACCAAGTTTTCATTACACTACACGTAAATTCGTTAATGACTTCTGTGAGACATTCAATTCAATTTACAAATAAGTCCTGTATTATACCCAGAGTCTCATCTTTATGAAACATTACATAACACATACATTTAAAAAGGGTACATTTATACAAAGGATATTTTCATTAAGCAAGGTACGGCCATACGGTACCAAGTTTTCATTACACTACACGTAAATTCGTTAATGACTTCTGTGAGACATTCAATTCAATTTACAAATAAGTCCTGTATTATAACCAGAGTCTCCTCGAGGGAGAGCATGATACTTGTGTATAGATCTATATTGGGTTTGACAAACCCACACCTAAACTGCATGCAACAGTTAGACCGATAGGTCTGGGGTGACAAATGTCATAACATTTCCGACACCTGAAGAACGTCGTTTCAGGCCAACTAGGTCATAGCATGGTTATAATAACTCACATGTGGTATTAACAAACATAGAATTTACGGGGATTTCACTAAAATCAAACGAGTTTATGTCGATTTAAACTTGCATTGTTTTACTATAAGGAACGAACACTACTTGTACATTTCGGTCTTTGGGTTTAAGACTACATTTACAAATTAAGGAAAATATTGGATTTTCTGGAACGAACACTACTTTTACAAGAAAAGGCTTTAATAAACTCACATAAAGTATTAATGAATATTGGAATTTACGGGAACTTCATTAAAATTAAACGAGTTTATGTCGATTTAAACTTACATTATTTATTATAAGTAAGAAAAGTTACTTATACATTTCGGTCTTTGGATTTAAGACTACATATACATTTTAAGGAAAATATTGGATTTTTCTAAAACAAATACTACTTTTACAAACGAAAGGCTTTTAATAATACCAAACAAAAGCTTATGAACTCACCAACCTTTGTGTTGACACTTTTTCAAACAACTTGTATTCTCAGGAAATCATTAAACAGGTAACCAAGTGCTTTTGAGGATGGGACGCTAAGGCGTCTACTATTTCTTATTTTGTCAACATATTGTAATTGATTCGTAAACATGTAATTCATACAATGATGTAACTTTTTCAATTATATATATGTTGGTTGTGTTTGCTTGAATTACTATTACAATTGTTGTTATGATACTATACATGAAGTCCTCCACCCCCGGACATTTCCGCCATCCTTGGTTTGGGGGTGTGACACTACATTTTCAATAGCAGTTTACCACAACATTTTACAACTTACTTACATCACTAAAATCTTATGAACTCACCAACTTAATTGCTGATCAACTCTTTTAAATAACTTGTATTCTCAGGAGCCTTGTAGACAGGTACTCGTGCTGGGAATTCAGAAGATGGAGCAGTATAGCTTCAAGTCTTGGTTGTTATTTGATTATGTATTCTATGTTTTGTGAACACACACGTTGTAAACACTTTCTTTCTAACGAAATGGTTGTTCATTAATTTGCTTACTATGATGCATGTCTTGTGATACTAAACATGACGTCCTCCACCCCCGAACGTTTCCGCCGTTCCGGTTTTGGGGTGTGACAACATACAACCCTAAATGCTTTGGATCTAAGTTTTCTCTAGTTATACATGCAATAACATATCCAAATCATGAAGCCTACAACTAGCATATGAATCAAAAAATACTAGTTAGAAAATTACCTCCATTTGTAGCTTGTTGTATTTTGGCCTTTAAGAACCTAGCACCCCAAGTGTGATGCCTCAAACGGTTCACAACACACCATGAACAAAGGAGAACTTGAGAGAGAGGTTACTAGGCACAAAAACCGGCTATATGAACTCCAAGAACTCTTGTGTCCGATTTTTTGCTATGGGATAACATATATATAGTGTAGGATTCCAAGGGTCGTGGGTAAACCCTAATCCATACACATAGGTTATGATCCATATCTCATGTGGGCTAACTCTTCATGGATATTTACATAAACTTAGCCCATCATGGATCAGTAGCCCAAAATATATATATATATATATATATATATATATATATATATATATATATATATCACTGATTTACATAATCAGTCCCCGTTAATTTAATTAGTCTCTTTTGATCACTAAATTAATTCCAAATTAATTCTTGATCAATACTAATTAAATAATATGATTTCTCCATTAATATATTATACTTATAATATATTAGTAAATCATAAATAACCTCTTACTCAAATATCCATATTATCAAATTGTCCTGGTGATTTGCGACCCGAAATGGACCATGCTACTCTCGGGTCAAGTACATACCGATTATAGTTATGGGCTTAGACACCTAATCCAACACCTTTTCTTCACAAACAGGACCGGTGCTCCCAAAGGCGAACTACTCAGTCTAATAAAACCCTTGTATAGTAGCTCCTCCAGCTGCATAGACAAATCATGCATCTCTGGTGGCGCTAAGCGATAGGGTGCCTTAGCTATTGGAGCCGCATCCAGAGTCAAATCCATCCGGAACTCAACTTGTCTCTCGGGAGGCACTCCCGATAAATCCTCGTGAAACACATCGGGGTAATCCCGAACAATGGGCGTATCAGCAACGCACGTCTTCCCCTTAACCCGAGTATCCGACACATAAGCCAAAATTTCATAATATCCCTGCTAAAGATACCTCTTGGCCCTCACAGCTGAACAGAGAGCTGGCCCACGTTGAGTACCCTGACCCTGAATAACTAGTTCTCCCCCACTTGGGGTTCAATGTCGCACTAGCTAATCCCCACAGTCAATCATAGCCCCATTAGGGCTTAACCAGTCCCTACCCATAATCACCTTCGTCTCACGTAACGAAATGGGAACCAAATCAATCGAATATCTCTCATTAAAGACCTCCAATATACAACCCCGATGAACCAATAAAACCCTCACCGGACGATCATCAACAATCTCAACCTCCAAAGGGCAATCTAGCTCACCAGGAGCATCGTCAAACCTCTTGCTGAGCGTAAGAGACATAAAAGATCGGGTAGCACACGAATCGAAAAGAACTAGAGCATGCAATTTCTTTCACTAAAAACGCCCCTAAACATCACAAAATGAAATATAAGCATAACAATAATGAAAGAGAATAATAAATAGAGAACATACCGGTAACCTCATTAGGAGTCACACACTCCTCGTCGACAGTCAGCTAAAAAGTCCTGCTCTTCACCACAGGGGCCGCCGCATTGCCTTCACGACCATTTGTGATACACAATGTCGTTGGTGCGGGTGCTGCCACCGCTCCTCTCATCAATCTAGGGCAATCGACCTTCTTATGGACCGTCTGATTCCAATGGAAGCAAATCAGACCACGTGATCCCTAGGGACAATCCCTGATAAAATGTCCAGTCTTGTTGCACTTGAAGCAGCTATCACCCTTCTCTCGGCAAGTCCCTTGATGCACTCCCCCATATCTACCACATCGGCCCTGACCCGACTATCCCCTGGATCGTTGATCAGAAGTCGTGGGTCTCATTGCAAGACCCCCAATTGTCTGCACCTTCTCTGCCTTCCTCTTCCCGAGGTGCTCCAATTCAATCTCCTGCTCCCGGGCTCTGGCTATCATATCTTCCAATGTCCGATAAGCTAAAAAGCTAACAAACTCCCAGATATCTGCTCTCAACATGTCATGGTACTGAGTCTTCTTCATCTCCTCGTTTGTTTCATATTGTAGAACCAGTAAAGATCTCTCCCGAAACTTGGCGGTGATCTCCACTATAGTCTCAATCGTCTGGCGCAGGTCCTGGAACTCCCTCGCCTGCTGTTGCACCTCGACAACTAGTGCAAACTCTGCTCAAAATCTTATCACAAAATTAGGCCCAGTCATAGTCTTAATAGATGGTGCTCCCAGAGCATAGCCAACCTCCTCCCACCAATCATGAGCTCGATCCCTCAAACATCCTGCAACGAATCTCACATTCGACCCCTCGAGGCAGAAGCTCGTCATCTGGGCACACTCCATGTCCGCTATCTATCGCCTGGAGATAATGGGGTCTTTCACCCCAAATAACCCTGGTGCCCCACATCCCCGAAAATCCTTGAATGTGGGGGTACGGGATCCATATTTTCTGACGGACATCTCAACTCGAAAGGTATGGAACCGCTCCTCCTTTATCTCATTAATCTCTTCCTTGATTGTCATGAACATGACAGGGGTCGCATCAAAGATACCTCACGTAATCCCTCATTTATCGGTTCGACACCAGAGCCCGAACCGGAACCTTATCCTGAACCTCCCGCTCCACAACGTGTCATCACCATACTTAAATACAACATGCAGACAACCAGAATAAACACGAAGAAGCTTACACTCTAGAAATTTCTTAGAATCATCAAGACTTTCCTTAACTCGGGTACATATCTTGTGCTTCTAGTAGTAGGGGCCCAATACTACCTTCCACACCTATATGTACCTTCCTCAAGAATTATCCCGAATCCTCTAAGTCACCTCCTTAATAACTTCCTAAAACCCTACTAAACAACGCATACAACAAGATACTATATTTTCTTAGGCTCCCCTAGGATTTCTCCCCCCTCCCTGTCTCTGCTATCAGCTACAAAATAAACCTCCACCGATGTCCCCTAGCTACCTCACAAATACAATCACATACTACACATATTAAAAAAAACCTTCGACTGTGAGGTCTCAAACTACAATGGTTGGACTCAGACAAGAGCTGTGCAGTTGAGCTTAACCTTGCACCCTAAGATAGTTTGATACTTGTAGTATGTAACTTATCGTATACACTTATTAGCTAATAGACATCAGTGAAGGTCTCCCAAAGCACAAAGCAAGAAGAATTTGAGCATTGACAATAATCAGACACCACATAAACAAGCTGTCCTATCTCAAATACTCATGAAGATCTCTAATCACTAGCATGCTTCACTACCAGATGACATAATAGACATAAAGGCATCTATCCTAACCGAGCATTATATCATGAAATACCAAGCAGATCCTTAGCCCTAATCTAGTATGTATTCCACATATAATCATATCAAACATAACAACACATATGGTATTTTGGGAAAACTTACTTAAGCTCGGCTGATTGCGTGCATCAAACCCTTTTTCTATTATAAACCTTCTAGAAAATTGTATTTCTTTTTTTTTTTAATTTTTTTACCTACTCCTTAGTTTGAGTTCAAACACACCCGAGAGTGTACCCGAATTTCTCAAACCAAGACTTTGATATCAACTTGTAACGTTCCAAAATTGATGGTAAAAAGTTATTTTTTTGAGTATCCCAAAAAACAACATTCATTCATTTCCAATAAAAAGATAATCAGAGTGTGATAACGTATCCACAAACAACATTAAAAATCGAAAGGTAATGCGGAAATAAACTCCGAGGTGTGCAATGAGATCATGCCAAGCTCTTTCCTTTTGAACCGGAAGTACCTGAAAACAATTTAAACACAAACTGTAAGCACAAAGCTTAGTGAGTTCCCCCCAAAATTCCATATATCAAACAAGAACGGGCCCAACCCAACATAGATGCTTCGAGCCCAACCCATGCATTTAGTCCTAGACCATATCATTCTGGCCCCATGCATATAAAACATATATAATTGGGCCCTACCCATATAAAGCGTACATAATCGTCCCCACCCATATAATTAAGCCACGCCTATATAAAACACACAAACACATGCAAGAGTCACAAAGACAGCTAGCAAACTACAAACATAATCATGTGGGCCGTCATTGGTGCCTTCGACCCACGAGTATAGTGACAAGACTCACCTTAGTCTGAAGAAAGATAATCTCACACTCGGGCTGCTGATAGTAGAACACCTCCCTCTAATCATAAACACAGTGAAACTCTAATTAGAATTAACGCAAAAATCCATACTTAGAGGTCCTATTTCAATACTACTCTTACTGGGTAAAAAGACTGTTTTACCCTTTCAACACTGGACTTTCCTCTCCCCCCTTCTGCTTGAGCTAATGCCAAAATTGAACAAAAACTCTTTTCTGATGCTACGCCCTGCGTAACTTATGCTCTACGCGCTGCATAGAACTTCATATGGGAAGATCACGGAAACAGAAAGCTACGTTGGGTGTAGCCCAACTTACACCCCACATACTAAAGGTTAAGCCCTTTTCATTTTTATCACTTAATCCTTAAAAACCAACCATCCATTGTTCAGATCTAGTCCTAATAATCGTCTTAAGTGATAAAGTTCGTAAATCTATGCCTTTGCATGGCTAAATAGAGCTCAAAACCAAACCCTAGTCTCCTAACACCTCCTAATGTCCAAACACCCATGCATGGGTGAATGGAAACAGCCAATATCCCATTTTTATGACTTAACAACCTCCGAAACAACAACAAATGGTAACCCCACGGTCTGGAGTAGCTCATACTCACAAGACCCAATATTATGGGACAAAAGAACATAAAAGCCAAGAAGCTAATAAGATCTAACACATGGTCCAGCAAGGTACAAGCTTTATACCTTCTAGAGCTGAATATTGCAATGTAGGCTCTGAATCTACAAGCTTGAGCTTAACCAATCTTCAAGGATTGACTTCTCCTTCTTCAAAATGCACCACAAAACACACAAAAGGCTCAAAACTTACTCAAGAGAATTAACGTTTCAAGATGGGTGGTTATGGGAGTGGAGGCTGAATATAAGAAGGGCGTCAAAGGTTTAAGGTCCTTAAATAGGGCTCAAAACCCCATAATTAGGGTTTGGACTCGGTGACATTCCCATTTTCCACGGCCAAAAAAGACCGATTTTGTTTATTCTTTATAAAAATCAGAGTACCTCTTTTAATAAAAATGTTGCGGAATTTGTTCCCAGAAAAACATGATAAATACATTATCAAATCATTTCCGAAGAAATGTATTCTTATCCATTTTAAAACATTTAGGATGTCATCGGCAATACAGAAACATAAGCATAAACAGAACTTACATTAATTTACACTAGTGATCTACATCTCTTTTAAATCCCTTAGTGTAAAGTAGCTTCATATCGACACATGTGATACAAATAAGCTTGAGTGGGTCAGGTTGGGAAACCTGGTGAGTACATAGGGTTTTCAACCCACAATAATTTAATTATTATGTTTAAACATCAAACAATCAACCCAATTACCCATCCCCATTATCTTCCTTACTCATAAGGTCTACCCTAAGAGTCATCAATCCTGCATTTGTTCATTCCGAAGTTCATTGCTTCCAGGGTTTATATGACAGACACTAAGTCCATAGCTATCAATGCTCGTTCGTAAAGCACTAATTCCATAGCTGCTAAAGTTCATTCATCGGGTACTAAATCCATAGCTATCATTGTTTATCTAGAAGGTACTAAGTCCATAGCTACCAACATTTATCTAACAGGTACTAAGTCCGTAGCTACCAACGTTTATCTAACAGGTACTAAGTCCATAGCTACCAATGTTTATTCGATAGACACTAAGTCCATAGCTGCCGATGTTATTTGTTAGGCATTAAGTCTATAGCTTCCAATGTTCACTCATACCATCTTTCATCTCTCATCATTCATCTACCCATGTTTTACCCAACATATTCGTAGATATAAAATACATATACAGTTTAAATTATTTAAAACATGTATAAAATCGTTCATCCAACATAGAAAGCAAGTATTTAAATAATATGAACACATAACACGTAATTTATATAAAATACTTCATATCTATGTGTAAGATGAAAGTAACTATGCACTCACTTGATAAGGTGGTGACTCGGGTACTCGGATAGCACTTCGTTACTGTTATAACAATTTCCCTCGGACAAAACCTAGTATCATTACCACTAGAGTTTAGTCTAATGTTTGACGGGACTAATTAATAGTCTAGCTATTATTACTATTAAATAAGCGTTAAAAACTACTCTTCACCCACTATGTACAGACAGGGGCAGACATGGAACACCGGAGGGCAGCACTTCTGAAATCCAGCAACCCAAGCGACCCTCCAAACCAGATTCCCCGTACCGCGAGTGGTTAAAAAGATATTATAACGACACTTATATAACTCATAATAATAGCCCGCATTCTTATTATAAGGTCCTAATAACGTTACTATATTGAAACATAAGCTATACTAAAGTTAGGGTAGTCGTAGCTCACTTACAACGGGTTTTTCTCAAAACCGGGCTTCGCTGGAGCAGCGTTCCCGAGCCGAAAGGCTCTTTTCTCGGGGCTTCGGGAGCCTCGGTGCTTCCTTCGGGTGCTAGGGGGTTTAACTAGACTTTAGGGGGGTTAGGAAGGCTTAGAGAGAGATTCTAGAGAGAGAAAGAGAAGTTGGAAGGTGTGAGACATGAGGGTGCCCCGACACTCTATTTATAGGCTGGAAATCACCAAAACTCGTCGAGTTGGCCTCCAACTCGTTGAGTTCCAGGCCAGGTGTCACCATCTGGTGGTTAGCCTTGGGGAGGAAGCAAAGGCCAGGATTGCGCCACATCACCCGATTTCGCACAACACCTTCCCGAATTAGAAAAATAATATCTCTCGCATACGAGCTCCGTTTTCGACATTCTTTATATCCACACGTAGGCGGGATCATAATCTACAACTTTCGTTTAGACTCCGTCGGCTAATTCTCGACCGATCTTAAATTTAACAGTAGGAGGAGATTAGACTGTTAAATGACCGCGAAAAACTCGTAACTCCTTCATACGGACTCCGTTTTCGTCCGTCTTTTTACCGTTGAGTTCCTATTAATGAGATCTTCAACTCTCATTTAGGTCGCGTAAGCCAAAAATCGCTCGAACTAAAATTCGAGTTTCGGGTCGTGCACTGCTAAGCCAAATCTTAGAAAATTCATAACTTTCTCGGTTTAACGTATACTACAACTTTTGTTTAGATCACTAAGGCTAAAAAGTCCTCTATCGTAAATTCACTATTTACGTCTCCCGGTGCCGTGCCGGTTTTGCCGTAAAACTTCGACGAGCCGTAACTTCTTCGTTATAACTCAGATTTCGGTGTTCTTTATATGTACGGAACCCTTGTAACATATACTACCACTTGGTTAAGATTATTCCTTCTAAATAATCTTCCATCAAAAACTCATTTTTGATGCTCATTGTCTCTAAATTGACTAGCCCGGATCTACGGGTGTTACAGACTCTTCACAATTACGCCTTGCATAACTAGATTTACGCCGTGCATAGGGCATTAAACCCTCGCATGGGTTTAATGAATTACACCCTGCCTAATTATCCATCTACATTCCGCATAGAACCATAATTCCCCAAAATAATAAGTTTTAATAACATGAAGAAATATACCTGAGGAACGGGTGTTAAAGCGTGACAAACCATATTTTGTATTTTTTGTATGTTTGTATCACAAGGAAACCCAAATACATTCTTTGTATCACAAACTCCCTATCCACATTTTTAAATTCTTGTATCACAAAAAAGCATATCATTATTAGATATAAATATTTTCAAACAATATCTCATGCCCCATGCATAACATGGGGTCCCTTTTATTTAAACTAAAAGTAAGATGTTGTAAATATTAATAACTAACCATATATGCAATTTTAGAGAACCGTATGATTCGTATAATTATTCGAAAACTCTCTAGCCCACGTAGCAACAATCAAAACCAACATCCCTTCCTTATAAGGGGTGCTGTCATTCCATATGACACAAGAATATATCTTAAAGAAAATTAAAACTCTTCATTAACAAAATAGAGAGTTAATTGCATTAAGATGAAATGAAAAGATCTTTAAAAAGTACTTATTCTACTTGGAAATCTATATTGTCTATCCATTACAAAATCATACATCCTTCTCTTTAAATAATGCCCATTCTCTGATATGCTGAGTTGTTGGTTGCACTAAAATTATAATAGAAAGTAAACATTAATTAGAAAAAAGAAACTACAACATCTATGTGTTTGGATATATAATGAGATGAATTACCCAGCGAGCATCCATCCAGTTGGAGCTGATATGTCTTTTTCATACCTCATGAAAGCCCTAGAAAGATATAAAGTAATAGTGTTGTGTTCAATTTTTTTTTAAATTATTTTTATACCATATTAAGAAAATACTTACATGTCTACATATTTATTCATCAGTTGAACTTTTAATTCCATACATCTAGTAACTACGATCCATCTATAATTACATATACCATATATTAATAGTATACATGTAGGACAATGAATGCATCTAAATCCTTATATAATGTACCTAATGCTATGTTAATTTTAGAAAAATATGATCGAATACCACTACAAAAAAATTTCAATTTAACTACGGAAAAATTTCATGGGAAAAAGCAGAAATTTCTTAGCTAAATCTGAATAACAACATAGATTTCTACAAAAATTTTCAATTAGACTTTGTAGCTTTATTACTTGTAGCAAAATGTTTAGCTACCAAATTACAATTCTGTAGCAATTTTGCTATGACAGTTTCTACGCCATCTATTTCGTTGCAATTGAGTGCCATAGCATTTTCGTAGCAAATTCCATAGCATATTTCATTCCAATTTTTCCGTAACCAATTCTATAAGGATTTTTCCGTAGCAAATTTCATAGCAATTTTTTCGTAATCAATTCCGTAGCAATGTTTCCATATCAAATTCCATAGCGATTTTTCCTTAGAGATTTTTCCATAGCCAATTCCGTAGCAATTTTTCCATAGCCAATTCCGTAGCGACTTTTCCATAGCCAATTCCGTAGCGACTTTTCCATAGCCAATTCTGTAGTGACTTTTCCATAGAAAATTTCATAGCAAGTTTTCTATAACAAATTTTGTAGCCAAATTGAATCTGAAAAAATCGAAGCGTGGTTTGTCCACACTTCTGTTGTTATATAAACAAGTTTTCCCATTTTCAGCTTATATATCCAAATTTTCTGATGTTATATATACAAAACCTAAAAGTCAAACAACATAAATACTATTGGGCCCTTCCAATGGGTGGTTGATGTTTTCAAAACGACATTACCATAGGGACCATTTATGTAATCTACTCGATAAAAAATAAGTTTCTAAGAGCAACAGTGCATTCAGCATCCCAAAATCTGCAATGTTAGACAAAAAATTGAAGACAAGAAAAAAGAAACTACAAATCTTTAAATAATGTTTATTGTGTATATAACAATTGCCTCTTTATAATCTTGGTAAGTACATCTCATTATGATAAAGAAAAGTATGAAGAAAGGCTAGCCAAGCTTTTCTGGTGGTATTGATGTACTAAAGGTTTGTCCTTTTTACATCTTCTATAAAAAAATGTTCTCTTTCGCGTTTATATAATGAAAATTTTTAATTATGTTAAAGATCCTAGGAGCTAGTGACACTAAAATAGGTGAAAAGAAAGAGTTAACGATGCTTTAAATGCCACAAAGGGAGCTGTTGATGAAGAAATTGTGCCAGGTGGTGGTGTTGCTCTTCTTTATGCATCTAATTAGAGTTTGAAAAATTACTAATAGCCAACTTTGACCAGAAAATAGGCGTTCAAATAATTCAAAATTCACTAAAGGTCACAACTTTATGTCCATATTTGTAAACTTAGCTTGTTGATTTTGTATATAAGATGAATAAATTACCTTTTATTTATTTATTTATTTTTTTTAATTTTTACATTTTTATTTGTTTAATCAGAGATGCCCCTTCATACAATTGCCACTAATGCTCGGTTGAGAGTTCTGTTGTTGTTAGAAGCTTTTAGTGCAGGATGATATTTTGTGGACATTTTTTTGGTTAGCATAAAGATCTACAGGGTACTAGTGGTGTTGGATGTTGCTACGTCGTTCCACCAGCTTTTGTTGGGTCCCGGGCCTAGCCTGTTAGTGCCATCTAGCTATCTCTCGTTAGATATATGTACTCAAGCCAGTGGCTGCCTCGCTATGACCGGACGTTATTGTTTTTAGTCGTGTTTCGACAAACCATATGGGGTACGTCATCATTGGCTAAAGGTAAAACTGAATTTGAGAAGTATATAAGTTAAGTATTTTCTAGGGATAATGACTTAAAAGGGTAATATATTTTTCGATTTGTAAACATTTGGTCACTGATTTTTTTTTCGTCCACATTTACCCCTTCAACTTGTTAAAATGTACACATTCAGTCCTTATGACCGGTTATTCCAGGTTAGCCGGGAAAAATGACTTAATAGAGTAATATATTTCTCATTTTGTACACATTAAGTCCTTAAAATTTATGTACACATTTAGTCCTTAATATTTTTTTGTTTCAAAATAAGTCATTTTTGTTTTTGTACTCATTTAATACTTATGAATGATTTGTTTAGCTTTTTCTCACGACATTTTACGTGGGACAATCATGAAGTGTGTGGGGTTGTTGATGTTTATGTGTAACGTCTCATTTTCACAACAAAAAATTTTCATTTTTAAATAAGGCAAAGTCCCTAATTATAAATCCATTATTAAGAAAAAAACGTTTATTCCAAAATACATTTATCGAAAATCAGAATAATATAAGAAACGCAGAATCCTCAATACTGTTGATGAGTGTGTACAGTCATGCTTTCGTCTTCCTACGATCAACGATAGAACCTGAAAACATAAACAACTGGGTAAACACAAATTTTAGTGAGTTTTCCCCAAAATACTCGATACAACAAACGTATTATCATGCATAATGAGCCCACACTCATCAGATTGGAATACCTTAGCCCAATCAGTCATCAGACTGGAATGCCAACATGCAACATGTCCAATCAGTAATCAGACTGAAATACCCAGGGTTTGTCGGCATGCCGCCTTAACCCAACTGCTCTTCTCGAGCCTCACTGCCTACAGCTTACAGCCGACCCGCACCAGGTATGTTGGCCTATAGCATATAGCAGGACCACCTCAACATATCCCACCACCATATGGTTATCCCACGTAAGATGTCGTGAGAGAAACCTAAAGAAATCATTCATAAGTACTGAATGAGTATAAAAACAAAAATAACTTATTTTGCAACAAAAAAATATTAAGGACTAAATGTGTACAAAAATATTAAATACTAAATGTGTACAAAGTGAGAAATATATTACCCTATTAAGTCATTTTTACCGGCTAACCTGGAGTAACCGGTCATAAGGACTAAATGTGTACAGTTTAACAAGTTGAATGGGTAAATGTGGACGAAAAAAAAAATTAATAACTAAATGTATACAAATCAAAAAATACATTACCTTTTTAAGTCATTATCCCTATTTTCTATTATATAGATTTTATAATCAAATAGATATTATAGAGAAGCTATTATAGACTTCATAGTTCTCAAAAGTTGAACATTGTTGGAGAGGATCTAATTATAAAACCAATTACGGGAGAACTACTCCATAGGAATAAAACATCACGAAATTAGACTTCACAAACAATCAATTTAATAAGTAATTAGAAAACTCCAAGCAAGTGATTCAGAGTCCCGATGATATAACTTTTCCTACAACACATCAACTTTTATATCTAGAGTTTTGATTCAGATTGATAGCGAAAGACGAGAGGAGAATCCATGCCATAATTAAAAGAGTATTCAGACTGAGATAGATAAAAACGGGAGGGAAGTATATTGCGACTCCAATAGAGAAAAATTCATTGAACATACATAGCGATTGAAGGAGCAGGCGGACATGGCAGAGCAGACCAAAGGAGTTCCCTGCATGGAAGAGGACGTCGGAGCGGAAGAGGAATGAGATCGGTGATTTGGGGTTGGAGCCGGAGCAAGTGAGCAACAGAGTAAAGTTCAGTTGATTATGACGTAAGTAGCGATGATTGGGGGGGAACGGAGTTAATATTTTTTATAAAAGTGAAAGTAGGAATCGATGGGTAATTAACTAAGGTAACTTATCAATGCATATAGATTTATTTATTATTATAAAATATATTTACTCTTTATTTGTATAAGTTAATAATAATATAATAAAATAATAATAATAGAAAATAATTTTTTTTAATAATTGATGACGTGCGCCATGTCGATCCGTCATGTCACGACTAACAAGACAACTACTATTCCAGCGAGACAGCAGTTAGTCCAATGAGGCCACTGGCGGTTCGACGAGAGAGTAGAGAAAACAGTTGAATGGCTCTTCCAGTCGGTTGTACTGGTTAGTTGTACTGGCCACGGAAAGGATTCGTCGGGGCTGAATCCTTTCCAGACATACAGCAAGACCGTATAGCCTTAGCAGCAAGCCATTGTCGTTTAGGCAGAAATCCCTTGTGCCACACACATGGCTACTGGCTGCCGTACAAAAGGAGGCGTCAGCATAATTGTGCACAGACCATTAACAATTATTACCTCTGCACCAATCATAATAGGAGAAGAATTAGACATGGACAGCTGGACCAATCAGAGGCCGGTACTCCAGACACCGTTACAATACCCCCCCCCCCCTCTATACGGAACCCTACCTATAAAAGAGGAGGAACATCTCCATAACAGGGAAAGTTTTCTTACTCTCTTCTCTATCAATACTCATACACTCTTCTCCTAAGACTAGATAGACCGTCGAAGCGCCTTCCCTGGACCTCCTCTCGGGATGCGATTAACGTACTATCTGATTGCAAGTACATGTTCCCGGTGAAGATCGAAGTACCAACATCGTCTCTCGTCCGCATAACGATGTTGCAACATTGACGCCATCCGGTGTGTGTTAACGGCATCAAAACCCACACAACAGTCTTACGCATACAATGGCCATTGAGGAAGTAGCAGAGTTTGTCAGAGAAAGTACAACTGACAAAAGCCCGATTTTCCTGGTGCAACCACTACAAACCGTCTTGATAACACCTCAACTAGCGTCTCACCAGAAAGTTACCACAATAGTTCCATTGGAGCAACCAAGCATAATCGGGACATCCAGTCAGACATACGCATCAACACCACCAGTTTTCGCTCCTATACTTGGAACACAAACCTCTGGCCACATCTCAACCAATGCCATAACTAATCCAAGCACAATGGTATTGGGGGTATGTTTCTAAATCCTCATAAAAATGTTCAAATGCCACCATTCATGGAAACGGTACCACATATGTCTTGCATGCAGCACATTGCAGTACCGCCAGCGCAGAATGTGTCACTGCATACACAGACCACCACCCCATTAGTGACATCATTGATTTCCAACAACATGTATGAAAATCCCTACATACCACCACATGGTTCTGCAACTACAGTACCGCAAGTACCCTTCCAAACACCATACGTCCCTCTCCAAACTCCATGCATACAATTCCAAGCTCCATATATGCCCTTTCAAATACCATACGAGCCTTCCTAACATCAATAGGCAGCGCAAATCGCGATGGGAAGAAGTGTTGTCTCATCTATCACAATAGGTCTTTTAAACTACGATAACCTAAACACATCCAAATTGCCCACGTTAAACACTTATAATGGCACGACAGACCCAAACAATCACATTGATACATACGAGTGGACAATGACGTCTTTGAAGCTAGACGAGCGATTCTGGTGCACTTACTTCCCCACCACGCTGGATGGAAATGCAGGAACGTGGTTCAAAACATTAACATCGGGCAACATTAGCAATTTCGCATAACTAGAGCATGCTTTCCTAACGAATTTCATGCAATTGCGACGATATAAGGGAGACACCTACGCCATAATTGGATGTAAACAAAAATAAGGGGAGACGGTGAAGGAATACTTTGAAAGGTTCATCAAGGCAGCCTTCGATACCCCAGGACAAGACGAGATAATGATTACTAGTGAATTCATATGGGTATTACTTCCATGAGAATTATAGAAAAAGTTCCTGGGAAGAACGCCTCAGACCAGGCACGAACTGAAAGAGAGGGTCGAAAAATACATATGGCAGGAAGAGGGCACATTAGACAAGCATTCATACTTCAACGCCTTAACCACTACTAAACTGCAACAAAGTGAGCAGAAAAGTAATTACAGCCCCACAAGACACACAAAACACACCTACCAGTCGACCAAACAGTTAAGAAGATACAAGCCATGCCATTGAGACGACAAAAGGGCAAGGCGATCATAAGTATATATGGTAGCTGATAAACGAAAAGAAAGGAGCAATAAGAGAAAGTCAAAATATTGTGAGTACCATCAAACTTTGCAAAATGACGTAACCGATTGCAGTTCATTACGAAGGGAAATGGAGGAGAAAAACTTGAAAAGGGATCTAAGGGAAGTAGCACGCAACCTCAGGCTTGAGTGGGAAGAAAATAGAAATGTGTGAAGGCAATAGGTAGATGACCAACCCCCAAAGGAGAAAATGCAAGAAATACTAGCCATCAAGACGTAACAATGAAGAGATAGAGATGATTACGACATAGAGGACCTAATCAGGAATATGATGGACCTAAGATTTTCAATAAATGATCCACGACCACCGAATTAGCAAGGGATTGAGTCCTTGGTTATCCAGGCCCGCATTCACAACTCTTTTATTCATAGATAGATCTCGATACATGCTGTTCGGACGACATAATATACGAGCATTGCTTCACACAATTTCCTGAAGAATGGATAGAAAATCTCCACCCAACAGTGAGAAGACTAACAGGGTTCACAGGGCATAGCATATGGCTAATCGGAACAATACAATTACCTCTATCCCTGTATGGTCATGATGCCAAATGAAAAAAGACCGTCCTGATAGAATACGACACCCGACAAAGCACAACATCATCCTGGGAAGGACAACGTTGTTACGCTTTGGGGACATAGCATCAACACCTCATGGGGTATTCTTGGTTTAATACACTAGAAGGCCTACCAACTGTAATGGCAGAAATTCATGTGAAGCATCGGTGATACCAAGTTATGGAGGCCACGGAGATCACTAGAGGAATGAAGCAAAAATGGGAAAACATGCCAAAAGAAAGTAAAATAGTCAGTGGTGGTTACGCTGAACAACAGCTAATAATAGGAGCATAACTACCCTCAGACATGCTACAAAAACTAATAGTCATGTTGAAAAAGTACAAGCACGTGTTTGCATGGGCACCTGTAACAACCCGAAATTTACTCCGTCACTGTAACCCGTTTCCGTTAATAAAAGTTAGTTCTATTAAAATTTTCCGTTAACTTTTATTTATTAAAATAATTCATTTTGAGTTATTAAAATAATATATATTTAATGACGGAATAAAAGCATCTAAGTCGGGTTACGGTTAGTTTACCGGGTAAAAACATTTAGCTCCGTTTAAACGACAGTGTATGGTGGGTTCCCACTAGGCAGCCATATATAAAGGAGGAGTGTCCACCTTTAGAGTCTTTTCCCCACCTTGGAGCTTTCTCTCTCTACCTTCTCTCTCTAAAATCGGGTTTGGCTCAAGAACACCACTTTCAAGCCTCAAAAATCAAAGGTAATCTTCCTAACTTGATTTTCTAGCTTGGTATTCATGCTATTTCGAGTTGGATCATCCAAATACCCCAACATGCATGTGTTTACGGTTTGGGGAGCCTCCCAAAACCGTAAACTCCTAAGTGAGGGTTTTGAAGCCCCAAAACACTTCCAAACCTTCTCTAATGCTTAGATATAGCTTAGATACTTGCATGCATGGACTAAGGAACCCAAGATCATGACTTTTTGGCCATAAACTTGAGTTTACGGTTCTTGAACATTCAAGAACCGTAAACCCAAAACCGTAAACACCTCAAATGGTGTTTTGATGCCCCTAAACCCTTCCTTAGCTTGTTTGATGAACTGGAAACTAGTGTAGATGAGCTTAGGACCCTAAAACATGAAATGGTTGAAGTGGTCAAGGGTTTACGGCCGTAAACCCTAGAGTTTACGACCGTAAACTCCCAAGGAGTGGTCCAAGGACCGTAAACTCCAAGGGAGTACCCATTTGAACCCTAATCACTTCCCAAGCCTTTGAATTGCTCCTAGAAGCCTTCCTTGTGATGCATGAGACCTTTAGACACCCAAACTCACCATTTCCATGAGTTTACGGCCGTAAAATCATGGGGGAAATGGTCTCCCAACCGTAAACACACTTAAGGGTGGCCATTTGAAGTGTAAACTCCATAGTGAGGCTATACACTCCTTAGATGCAACCGTTAGCACTCCTAACACTTGAAACAAAGTGTTTTCATTCATTAAGATGCCTTTACTCACTTAATTAGTGATTACACAACTAATTAGATACTTTATACATCACTACATAGGATCCGTAGGTGTGTTCAAGTCCTCACTTGACGCCTAGCATCCTACCCGGCGTTTCCATCCACTTCACTCACTACAGGTGAGTTCATACCCCTAAATTAACCTTTTAAATGTTTTTAACTGTTTTATGGGGGGGGGGGAATACAAGTTGAACCAAATAAGTTATAGTAACAATCGCATGTGAATTATAACTTGCAACCAAAAGGATTTTTCTACACTGTTAACTGTTTTACCACCAAAAAGGGGTTTTCTATATTTTCAACTATATTGCCAATTAAACTTTTTTCAAATGATTACCAAATTCATTTTCATGTTAAATCATTATAAAAACTATTTCCAAAGCTCTTTTAAACTATTTTTATTCCCAAACCATATCTACACTAATATATTTATATAAGTAAGACTTGAAGGACTTAGGACTAATAACTCACCTTACTTCCTGTTCTTGTTTGATTGTGGGCTTAGGGTATTTTGTTAGTAGTCCGACTCTCGTTGAATTCTTAGTTATATATCTTATATATTTGTGTCAGATATAAAAGTTTTCATATCAGTTCAATGCCTTTGGATATAAAAGACATGCAACCAAAAATACTATTTAACTATAATAGGTATAGTTAAGGGATACTACTCAATACTACTATTGCCATGACAACTACCAGAGTCAGTTCAGTTGTGAGTCAATATATGCTATGTACTATACAAGAGAACACTATATACTATACAAGGAGAATATTATATACTATACAAAGAGAACACTACATACTATACAAGAAAACTTACTAAAATAGAATGTGACATACTATTTCTCGATACGACACATCTTTGTGCTATCACCAAATACCAGAGTCTCCTGGAGGGAGAGCGGGCATTATGTGTATAGATCTATACGGGACAAACACTCCCACATCCCGACTGCTAGCTACAGTCCGAGCCGTCTAGGCCTAGGGGTGACAAAATGTCACATCACTACATATGACTCGGAGGGTCAAAGGGATTCGATCGTCAATCAGCATGGTTACGTACGAGTTCACATTCAAACCTTTAATTAATACTTTAAAAATTAAAGGCAACAGACTCCCTGAGGAGTATTGTACATTTAATACTACATGGAGCCTGCATTTCATTACATATGGCCGACAGTGATACTGTTGGGGTAAAACATTTTTCTCATTACTATACATGGATAAAGTCAAACTATATTTTGAAACTAATAACTACTGGGAAAACTTGTACATTATCAAAGGAACAAACAAACCATCGGGTATTGATGAAGACTACTTTTTCTGGAAAACATAGGGTTTTCTAGGGCCCATGCTATTTTCGAACACCGAAACTTTCTTTTACAACGTATAATTGTGAATATTTTTATACATGAAATGACACTAAATACTTATGAACTCACCAGCTTTATGCTGATAAACGTTTTCAAAATAACTTGTATTCTCAGGTCATCAGTAGACAGGTACGGATGCAACTTTTGAGAAGACGGAGCACACATAAGACTCCACTTTATTTTGATTGTATTTTTGGTGTCTAACATTTGTACTGAACACGTTTGTATTACAATTATTATCTTAATGCAATGGATGTTGTTGCTTGTCTTTACTATTATGCTTTGTTATGATACTGTACATGATGTCCTCCACCCCAGAACGTATTCCGCCGTTCTCGGTTTTGGGGTGTGATAGATTGGTATCAGAGCACTGTTTATAGTGAATCAAGTATATCAACCCATAAAAGATGTACGAACTATAAACACATCGGGACTAAAACACTCTGAACAAGAATATATACTTTTAAATAATAAAATATTTAACTAAGTATATATATACATTCATTCATACAAAGGGTCAGTATCATACTAGAACATAACAAAAGTATTAAGATTGTTGAACAGCACAGTTAGACTTAGAGACATATGGCCAAAACTAGGTGGATGTAGCCTGATCAACTACATTTTCCTAGGAGTGGCTAGCATGTGCCTAAGAATGGTTGCGGTGTTGCAACAAGTCTAAAACTTACCAATATTACTACAAGAACATCAGAACAAGAATACTATAGGAGTATTCTGCATTCTAGTTACAACTTATGTGAGAACTAAAAAGGTCGTTACTAGTAGGGCAATAGTTGCTAAGTGGATACACCACGGTTACATGTGACTAAGGCGTTATAGACTTAGAATCTGTGACCTTTGCTTCATTTCCTGTTCTTGTTTGATTGTGGGCGTGGAGTTAGGGTCACTTATTCGAAGGTCTATTCTGCTTCGGTTACATGTAATTGGTATGCACTATGCAAGTATTGGGTCGACTAATAACGATCATCTTATAAGTATCATAGATTAGCGCGCCTATCAACTTTTCTTTCCCCATTCTCGCGTAGACAGCGTAACTGCATCCCGAGCGGAAGTCTAGGAACTCCGAGCGCGTCAGAGGACGCACGAGCGACATCTTCAGGGAGTTGTGCGTCAACAGGCTAATCTTAGGGTTTGCCCAAAGGATACCCGTCGCCAGTAAGAGATGCCAACTCATCCTTCCCTTTTGATTAAGGAATAGCCTTCTTTTCTATAGTCAATAGAGTACATGCCTGTAAACATTCCTAACTTTGGAAGTACTCTAGCTAGACTACTAAACTGCCAACATTTTCCTTGATGGTTTGATGTAAGACCTCCTGCTAGGTCATTTTCTTTCCCGAACTCATTATACATCGGTAATACCAGTAATATTGGCAGTATCTAATCGATGGGGAAGTTGTGCTTTTGGGTATCCCTAACCTAGTAGTACATTCCCCTTTTGTTTGTCGGACTATAGAGATTTAGTCCAAGAAACACTCTTATCCTGTTTACAAACCAATTCTTACTATTGTCATCGTTTTCGTAACCTTTCAGTACAGGATGCCGCCTCGCAAGCGTCCAACCAGGAGAACTCCCGCAACTCAAGCTCCACCACCACCACCTACACCGCCGGTTCCTCCGCAGTTCGACCCGGTGTTGTTCCAAACAGCCGTGACCGCAGCCGTGACCGCCGCTCTGGCGCAAGTCAATTCTGGTGGTGCCAGTGGAGGTGGACTGGGCACTAACTCTAGCCAGGGTGAAACCCACCCCTGTGCACGGGAATGCACCTACAAAGATTTCATCAGTTGCAAGCCTACCTACTTCAACGGGACCGGGGGAATCCTTGCCCTAACCCAATGGTTCGAAAGAACCGAAGCAGTATTGGAAATGTGCTCCTGCCCTGAAGGGAGCAAGATAAAGTTTGCTACTTGTACCCTTACCCAAAGGGACCTAACATGGTGGAATGGCCATGTCAAAGCCCTCTCCCTGGTAGCAGCTAACGCCATGGGTTGGGATACACTGAAAGACCTAATGATGACAGAGTACTGCCCAAAGGGAGAAATTCGAAAATTAGAGGAGGAAATCTGGAGTCTCAAAATGCAGGGTTCCGATATAGTAGCTTACACAACCTGGTACTGCGAGCTGGTAGCCCTATGCCCTAACATGATCCCCTCGGAAGCCAAGAAGATTGAGCGATACATCGGGGGCCTAGTGCCTCCGTATCGTGAAAACGTTCTATCATCAAGACCAACGACCTTCAAAAGTGCCAAGGAGTTGGCCCAAATGCTTATCGATCATGAAGTTCCCCGTGCTCCATCAACAACCACAACCATCACTACTACTCCAACTCACGCCTCCGACAACAAGAGAAAACGGGGAGATTGAAAGAAGGGGAAATCAGTCAAATCCTCTTCCAGTAACCAGCAAATAGTGGCTGTCCATGCTGCCACTACTCCTACTGCCCCTGTGCCCACCAAAACATATGCGGGGAATCTACCCAAGTGCGATAAGTGCGCCTTCCATCATAACGGCCCATGCCGTGAAATGCACTGCACCAATTGCGACCGGAAGGGCCACACCATCCGGTTCTGCAGAGCACCTCCCAACCCCATTTCCCAAATTCCCAGTTCGGGAGCGAGCCAGGCCTGCTATGGCTGTGGCGAAGTCGGACATTTCAAAAGAAATTGTCCAAAGGCTGGTAACGCGGGAGGAGCAGGTAGACTACTTGCTATCGGCCATAATGAGGCTGTAGCAGACCCCACCGTAGTCACGGGTACGTTCCTTCTTGATAACTCTTATGCTTGTATTCTATTCGATAGTGGGGCAGAAAGAAGTTTCGTAAATCAAAACTTTAAACACTTACTCAAACAATCACCACAATCACTGAAAGAAACCTTCGTCGTAGAAATGGCTAACGGCAAGACGGAAAGTTCTAACGAAATCTACATAGGTTGTACCCTCACGCTAGATAATCATTTGTTTCCTATTGATCTCATACCAGTAGCGATCAAGAGCTTTGATGTCATCATAGGCATGGACTGGTTGAGTCTCCATCATACCGACATCCTGTGTTTCGACAAAGCCATCCGTCTGAACCTGCCCAACAATGAATCATTGATGATCTATGGAGACAAACCCAGTACGAGCCTTCACATCATCTCGAGCATTCAAGCCCAGAAATACTTGCGCAAGGAATATCGCGCATTCCTTGCACACGTTGTCGACACGAGCCGGAAAACGAAAGAACTAAAAGATTTCCCCGTCGTGTGCGACTTCCCTGACATCTTTCCAGAGGAACTCCTAGGTTTACCTCCTAAACGTCAAGTCGAGTTCCGAATCGACTTAATCCCAGGAGCCACCCCGGTAGCAAAGGCGCCCTATCGTCTAGCGCCTGCTGAGATGCAAGAACTATCCGGCCAACTTAACGAACTGCTCAACAAGGGCTTTATAAGACCAAGCTTCTCACCCTGGGGAGCACCAGTCTTGTTCGTAAAGAAGAAAGACGGATCGTTCCGCATGTGCATCGACTACAGAGAACTTAACAAGCTGACAATCAAGAACCGTTATCCCCTTCCTCGCATAGACGATTTATTTGATCAACTGCAAGGGGCGAGTTATTTTTCCAAGATCGATCTAAGGTCCGGGTATCACCAATTACGAGTGCTCGAGGAAGATGTTCCGAAGACAGCCTTCCGGACTCGTTACGGGCACTACGAGTTCGTAGTGATGCCATTCGGACTAACCAATGCGCCCGCAGTCTTCATGGACTTGATGAATAGAGTATGCCGTCCTTACTTGGATCAGTTCGTCATCGTCTTCATTGATGATATACTTATCTACTCTAGAAGTGAGGAAGAGCATAGCGATCATCTGCGACAGGTCTTGGAAACTCTACGATCGGAGAAGCTTTACGCAAAGTTCTCAAAATGCGAATTTTGGATCCGAAGAGTCGAATTCTTAGGACACGTGGTTAGCAAAGAAGGAATCCACGTGGACCCATCCAAGATTAAAGCTATTGAGAACTGGTCAGCACCGAAGACGCCTACAGAAATTCGCCAATTTCTAGGCCTCGCTGGCTACTACCGAAGATTCATTCAGAATTTCTCTCGGATTGCGAAGCCTCTTACGACATTGACCCAGAAAGGCGTGGCCTTTGACTGGGAAGAAGTACAAGAGAAGGCATTCCGAACCCTGAAGCGAGCCTTGTGCACCGCGCCGATACTGTCCCTCCCCGAAGGGACAGAAGACTTCGTAGTATATTGCGATGCATCCAATCAGGGGCTCGGCTGTGTTCTGATGCAACGAGGTAAGGTCATCGCCTACTCCTCAAGACAGCTGAAGACACACGAAGTCAACTACACCACGTACGACCTCGAGCTAGGAGCGGTCGTGTTCGCCCTAAAGATATGGAGACACTATCTGTATGGTACAAAGAGCACCATCTATACCGACCACAAAAGCCTCCAGCACATCTTCAACCAGAAGGAGCTCAACATGAGACAACGACGGTGGGTCGAGCTACTCAATGACTACGAATGTGAAATTCGTTACCACCCGGGTAAAGCCAATGTAGTAGCAGACGCCCTAAGTCGGAAGGAATATTCTGGGCGAAGAGTCAAGTCCCTAACCATGACTATCCATTCGCATCTACCCGCACAAATTAAGGGAGCACAGATTGAAGCTTTGAAACCGGAAAACGTGGCGGGAGAGTCCCTGCGAGGAATGGATAAGAATCTGGTAGTCAAGGATGACGGAGCTTATTACCTCATGGACCGGATCTGGACACCGCGACACGGTGGCTTCAGAGACTTGGTCATGAAAGAAGTGCACAACACTCGATATTCCATTCACCCAGGTTCAGATAAGATGTACCTGGATCTCAAGAAATCGTACTGGTGGCCTAACATGAAAGCGGAAATCGCTACCTTCGTGAATAAGTGCCTTACTTGCGCTAAGGTCAAGGTCAAATACCAGAAACCCTCGGGTCTTTTCCAACAGCCAGAGATAACTGAATGGAAGTGGGAGAGAATTACTATGGATTTCATTACCAAATTGCCCAAATCTCCGAGTGGGTACGACACCATTTGGGTAATTGTCGACCGGCTAACCAAATCCGCCCACTTCCTTCCTATCAAGGAAAATTTCAAAATGGAGAGACTTACGCGAATTTACATCCAAGAGGTAGTCCGACTGCACGGTGTACCTGTGTCCATTATTTCCGATCGGGATAGCAGGTTCACCTCGAGGTTCTGGCAGTCACTACAGAAGGCTCTTGGAACTAAGCTGGATATGAGCACATCATACCATCCTCAAACCGATGGACAAAGTGAGAGAACTATTCAAACCTTGGAGGATATGATGCGAGCCTGTGTAATCGACTTTGGTAAGGCGTGGGATACCCACTTACCCCTAGTCGAGTTTTCCTACAACAACAGTTATCACACAAGCATCAAGGCTGCTCCATTCGAAGCCCTATACGGCCGGAAGTGCAGATCCCCTCTGTGTTGGGCCGAGGTAGGCGAAACTTAATTAGCTAAGGGACGAGTTCCTGACAGCCCTCTCACTGGTCCAGAAATCATCCGCGAAACCACCGAAAAGATCGTACAAATCCGAGCGCGACTTAAAGCCTCAAGAGACCGACAGAAAAGCTACGCAGACAAACGGAGGAAACCTTTGGAATTCCAGGTGGGAGACCGAGTCCTTTTGAAAGTCTCGCCGTGGAAGGGCTTGATACGCTTCGGAAAGCGTGGAAAGCTGAATCTAAGATACATAGGGCCTTTTGAGATTCTCGCTAGAATCGGCCCCGTAGCTTACAAACTCAATCTACCCAACGAACTTAGTAATGTGCATCCTACCTTCCACGTCTCGAACTTGAAAAAATGCCTATCCGAAGAGACTCTCATAATTCCACTCGATGAAATCGAGATCAATGAGAGCCTCAACTTCGTGGAAGAACCTGTGGAGATCATGGACCGAGAGGTCAAACGAACGAAGCAAAGCCGCATCCCGATTGTGAAGGTTCGTTGGAATGCCAAACGAGGACCAGAGTTCACTTGGGAGCGCGAGGATCAAATGAAACTTAACTATCCTCATCTCTTTGCTTAGTTGTGTTATAATAACGTAACTGCTTGAATTCTGAATTTCGGGACGAAATTCCCTCTAACGGGGGGATGATGTGACAACCCGAAATTTACTCCGTCACTGTAACCCGTTTCCGTTAATAAAAGTTAGTTCTATTAAAATTTTCCGTTAACTTTTATTTATTAAAATAATTCATTTTGAGTTATTAAAATAATATATATTTAATGACGGAATAAAAGCATCTAAGTCGGGTTACGGTTAGTTTACCGGGTAAAAACATTTAGCTCCGTTTAAACGACAGTGTATGGTGGGTTCCCACTAGGCAGCCATATATAAAGGAGGAGTGTCCACCTTTAGAGTCTTTTCCCTCACCTTGGAGCTTTCGCTCTCTACCTTCTCTCTCTAAAATCGGGTTTGGCTCAAGAACACCACTTTCAAGCCTCAAAAATCAAAGGTAATCTTCCTAACTTGATTTTCTAGCTTGGTATTCATGCTATTTCGAGTTGGATCATCCAAATACCCCAACATGCATGTGTTTACGGTTTGGGGAGCCTCCCAAAACCGTAAACTCCTAGGTGAGGGTTTTGAAGCCCCAAAACACTTCCAAACCTTCTCTAATGCTTAGATATAGCTTAGATACTTGCATGCATGGACTAAGGAACCCAAGATCATGACTTTTTGGCCATAAACTTGAGTTTACGGTTCTTGAACATTCAAGAACCGTAAACCCAAAACCGTAAACACCTCAAATGGTGTTTTGATGCCCCTAAACCCTTCCTTAGCTTGTTTGATGAACTGGAAACTAATGTAGATGAG
Organism: Lactuca virosa; assembly: GCF_052849685.1. Classification (NCBI taxonomy): domain Eukaryota; kingdom Viridiplantae; phylum Streptophyta; class Magnoliopsida; order Asterales; family Asteraceae; genus Lactuca; species Lactuca virosa. The sequence continues at coordinate 154,133,232 of NC_136427.1, read as the reverse complement.
CTTAGGACCCTAAAACATGAAATGGTTGAAGTGGTCAAGGGTTTATGGCCGTAAACCCTAGAGTTTACGACCGTAAACTCCCAAGGAGTGGTCCAAGGACCGTAAACTCCAAGGGAGTACCCATTTGAACCCTAATCACTTCCCAAGCCTTTGAATTGATCCTAGAAGCCTTCCTTGTGATGCATGAGACCTTTAGACACCCAAACTCACCATTTCCATGAGTTTACAGCCGTAAACTCATGGGGGAAATGGTCTCCCAACCGTAAACACACTTAAGGGTGGCCATTTGAAGTGTAAACTCCATAGTGAGGCTATACACTCCTTAGATGCAACCGTTAGCACTCCTAACACTTGAAACAAAGTGTTTTCATTCATTAAAGTGACTTTACTCACTTAATTAGTGATTACACAACTAATTAGATACTTTATACATCACTACATAGGATCCGTAGGTGTGTTCAAGTCCTCACTTGACGCCTAGCATCCTACCCGGCGTTTCCATCCACTTCACTCACTACAGGTGAGTTCATACCCCTAAATTAACCTTTTAAATGTTTTTAACTGTTTTATGGGGGGGGGGGGTAATACAAGTTGAACCAAATAAGTTATAGTAACAATCGCATGTGAATTATAACTTGCAACCAAAAGGATTTTTCTACACTGTTAACTGTTTTACCACCAAAAAGGGGTTTTCTATATTTTCAACTATATTGCCAATTAAACTGTTTTCAAATGATTACCAAATTCATTTTCATGTTAAATCATTATAAAAACTATTTCCAAAACTCTTTTAAACTATTTTTATTCCCAAACCATATCTACACCAATATATTTATATAAGTAAGACTTGAAGGACTTAGGACTAATAACTCACCTTACTTCCTGTTCTTGTTTGATTGTGGGCTTAGGGTATTTTGTTATTAGTCCGACTCTCGTTGAATTCTTAGTTATATATCTTATATATTTGTGTCAGATATAAAAGTTTTCATATCAGTTCAATGCCTTTGGATATAAAAGACATGCAACCAACAATACTATTTAACTATAATAGGTATAGTTAAGGGATACTACTCAATACTACTATTGCCATGACAACTACCAGAGTCAGTTCAGTTGTAAGTCAATATATGCTATGTACTATACAAGAGAACACTATATACTATACAAGGAGAATATTATATACTATACAAAGAGAACACTACATACTATACAAGAAAACTTACTAAAATAGAATGTGACATACTATTTCTCGATACGACACATCTTTGTGCTATCACCGCGTAACCAGAGTCTCCTGGAGGGAGAGCGGGCATTATGTGTATAGATCTATACGGGACATACACTCCCACATCCCGACTGCTAGCTACAGTCCAAGCCGTCTAGGCCCAGGGGTGACAAAATGTCACATCACTACATATGACTCGGAGGGTCAAAGGGATTCGATCGTCAATCAGCATGGTTACGTACGAGTTCACATTCAAACCTTTAATTAATACTTTCAAAATTAAAGGCAACAGACTCCCTGAGGAGTATTGTACATTTAATACTACCTGGAGCCTGCATTTCATTACATATGGCCGACAGTGATACTGTTGGGGTAAAACATTTTTCTCATTACTATACATGGATAAAGTCAAACTATATTTTGAAACTAATAACTACTGGGAAAACTTGTACATTATCAAAGGAACAAACAAACCATCGGGTCTTGATGAAGACTACTTTTTCTGGAAAACATAGGGTTTTCTAGGGCCCATGCTATTTTCGAACACCGAAACTTTCTTTTACAACGTATAATTGTGAATATTTTTATACATGAAATGAGACTAAATATTTATGAACTCACCAGCTTTATGCTGATAAACGTTTTCAAAATAACTTGTATTCTCAGGTCATCAGTAGACAGGTACGGATGCAGCTTTTGAGAAGACGGAGCACACATAAGACTCCACTTTATTTTGATTGTATTTTTGGTGTCTAACATTTGTACTGAACACGTTTGTATTACAATTATTATCTTAATGCAATGGATGTTGTTGCTTGTCTTTACTATTATGCTTTGTTATGATACTGTACATGACGTCCTCCGCCCCAGAACGTATTCCGCCGTTCTCGGTTTTGGGGTGTGACAGCACCAGCGAACATGGTGGGGATAGACAGAAAACTAATTGAGCACGAACTTAACATACAGCCAAGAGCAAGCACAATAAAAAAGAAAAAGCATGGCCAAGCAAGATAACAGAACAAAGCAATAATTCTGGAGGTAGCAAAGCTGGTAGACGTGAAAATATTACGTGAAGCTTCTTTCCCCATATGGATAGCCAACCCGGTTATGGTCAAAAAGAGAGATGGGAGTTGGAGAATGTGCATAGATTATTTAGACCTAAACAAAGCTTGCCCCAAGGATTCTTATCCATTGCCAGAAATAGACAAAAAGTTCAAAACATTGCAGGGCTTTAAATAAAGTGTTTTCTCGATGCATATAAGGGCTACCATCAGGTGTTAATGAAGAAAGAAGATGAAGAGAAAACAACATTTTATACCGACCAGAGGACATTTTGTTACACAAAAATGCCCTTTGGACTTAAGAATGCTGGAGCTACCTACCAGCATCTCATCGACAAAGTGTTTAAAGATCAAATCGGTAGAAACATAGAGGTATACGTAGATGGCATGGTGATTAAAAGCCAAAATGATTGTACATTGCTCAAAGACATCAAAGAAACACTTAAAACCTTGGAGAAGGTACACATGAAGTTAAACCTGACAAAAAGCACGTTCGACGTACATGAAGGGAATTTCTTAGGATATTATGTAATGAAGGAAGGAATCCAGCTAAGTCCTGAGAAATTTTTTTAATTGCTAGACAAAACATAGCCAAGGAGTTTAAAGGAAATGGAGACTCTGAACGGGAAGTTACAACTATAGGATGCTTTATTGCATGATCAGCCAGCAAAGCAATACCATTATTCAAAACGTTAAAAGGATGTGTCGAAAAGCGTAATTTCCAGTGGACCCCCAAGGCGGAATGCGCTATTGAAGAATTGAAAAAGGCTCTCTAGAAAATTCCAACCCTGGAAAGCCCTATCCTAGAGAAATCTTGCGATATACCTATCCGTCACAACAGTTGCAATCTCGGTTGTGTTGACAATCGAAAGACAAAACAAGCAGTTACCCATACACTTCATCTGTAGGGCGTTACAGGGGGCATAACTAAATTACCCTATGGCCGAGAAAGTGGTGATGACGCTATTATATGCTGCTAGATGGTTGTTTCGGTACTTCCAAACCCACCCTATAGAGGTCATGACGACCCAACCCCTCAAAAGTATTTTGCTGAAACCTGAGAATTCCGAAAGAGTAATAAAATGGGTCATTGAGCTGGGGGAGAACGACATAGAGTATCACCCGAGGATAAGTACAAAGGGGCATGCTCTAGCAGACTTTTTAACAGAAGTGCCAGACATAGAATGCAATCTAATTTCCATAAGACTGGGAGAGAACGACACAACGCTAACCAACGACCTCATGTGAATATTGCATACCGATGGAGGTTATACTTACTGATCCTGAAGGAAATGAGATAACATATGAGTTGCGATTCGATTTCGAAACCACCAACAATGAAGCTGAGTACGAGGCACTGCTGAGAAGGTTAAGGCTAGCTCGTAAAATGGTAGTGAAAAATTTAAGAGTCATGACTGATTCAATGTTGGTCACGAACCAAGTAAATGGGGTATACGATACAAAGAACACTAGAATGAAGAAATACACGGTGACAGTGAGAGATATGACGGTATCATTTGAAAGCGTAAAAATATAACAAATCAAAAGAAGTGAAAATAGGTGGGCAAACGTATTGAGCAAGTTGGCAACCACAACATACAACTACTTGTCAAAAAAGGTATTAGTGGAAGTACTCCACACTCGAAGTATAGATGAAACACAGGTTGACATTTTTACAATAAGAGATAAAGGATGGATGGCTCGCATGTATGATTACTTGCTGCACAACTTGTTGCCAAGCAACCCAAATGAAGCATGCAAGGTAAAGATCAAGTCACCGCAGTTCGTTATCAAAGATGGCCAGTTATATAGAAGAGGATACCCGATGCCATGGTTAAGGTACATAACACCAGTAGAAGGAGAAAGCGTTATCAAAGAATCACATAAAGGTGAAACAGGAGCACAAGAAGGTCCAAGAGCCCTAACCGGAAAGATATTACATATGGGTTTCTACTGGCCGACTATGCACAAAGATGAAAAGGAGATTACAAGGAAGTGTGTGGAATGTCAAATTTTCTCTCCATTACAACAACTGCCATCCACACTACTTACAAGAATTTTCATCCCCTGGCCATTACATCAATGGGGAATCAACATTGTGAGTCCATTTCCATAAGCCCCAGGAAGGGTGAAATTCCTGATAGTCGTCGTCGACTATTTTACAAAATGGATTGAGGTGGAGGCATTAGAAAGCATTACAGGGAGATCCATGATCAAGTTTATGTGGAAAAAAAATCCGAACACACATTACAACACTAAAAAATTTAATTAGCGATACTGGATTACAGTTTGCTGAAAACCCGTTTTGAGGATGGTGTCAAGATAGACATATCGAACAACGTATCACTATAGTGACTCACCCATAGGAGAATAGGCAAAAAAGTGTCCAACAAAATATTGGTAAATGGAATAAAGAAGTGATTAGGTAAAGCCAAAGGAACTTGGGTTGATGAGCTCCCTAGTGTGTTATGGTCCTATCACACAACTCCACGAACCAGCATGAAGGAAACACCCTTCAACCTTATGTTTGGTACAGAAGCAGTACTTCCCCCAGAACTACTTACGGGATCGATTTGTACGACAGGATTCAAAAAAAAAGCGTCTGATAGGGACCCTCGACATAACTTGGACATGTTCGATGAAAAAAGGGACAAAGCTCAGCTGAACCAATCAATATAAAAATCCCACGTCGAGAACTACTATAATAGATGCATGCAAGGGAGAGACATGACAGTTAGAGATTTGGTTTTAAGGGAGAACGAGGCCAGCCACAATGAGCCAAGAGGAAAGTTAGGCCCAAGATTGGAATGACCATACAAAGTAATCACAGTTATCATAATGGATCCTACAAGTTGGAGACCATGGAAGAACAAGCAATACCCCGTACTTGGCATATTCAACATCTTAAAAAGTTTTCTATGTAAAAAAAGGGGGGGGGGAGCGGGGAATGAGACATGAGATTATAGGAAACGAAGAATCATAAGTGCCATTTTCTTTGTAACAAGTTTTAAGCACCAATCGAATTAAAAACGCCAAGGGTTGATCACCATGAGTAGTCACCTTTTGTGTTTAGTCTACAATTCATTCGTCTCATCCTTATCTTGGTTCAAAGGAATATAACCTTTACCAAAGAGAGTTTCATGGTTCAAATAACCAACTTTGCATGGCAACATACAGTTTAGCCCTACCTAATCCTGCTTCAAGGATTATAGCATTTACCAAAGAGAGTTTAATTGTTTAAATACCCAACCCTGTGTGGCAACATGCAGTTTAGCCCTGCCTAGTCCTGCTTCAAAGGATTATAAACTTTACCAAATATAGTTGCATGGTAGGATGCAATTTAGCCCTACTTAATGTCACACTCCCAAACCAGAACGGCGGAAACATTCGGGGTGGAGGACTTCATGTATAGTATCACAAGAATGCATAATAGTAAGCAAAGTACAACAACGACCATTGTATTTACAAAGTTATAAGTTTTACAACTGTGATCAAAACATAATGTATATGAACTCAAAAGTACAAGTTTAAAAGACACGAGTTTATAGATCTCCGTCTTCTCAAAAGCTGTGGTTGTACCTGTATTATTGTTTCCTTGAGAATAGAAGTAGTTTTTGAAAAAGTGTCAAAAATTAAGTTGGTGAGTTCATAAGTATGTTTGCAACTGAAATCTATTTTCTTGTTCATTGTTAAAGTAAACATGTTTTTCCCAGAAAATCCTATATTTTCTGCTATGTTATTCTGTAAACAAAATGTGTGATACTTTCTGTACTATGAGTTTGTAAAATGTAGCTTAGTTCTCATATAACCATGAAAAGTATGTTTTCTCTGTATTGAAATAGTAATCTATGTTTATACTTGTAAAATACTGTATTATAGTCTTATAATTAAATAAAACTATATGAAGTGTTACTTATTCATACACTAATTATATTATTCAATATCAAAGTGTGAGTTATTATAACCATACTAGATGACCTAGGATCGGCTGAACACGACGTTCTTCAGGCGTCATAATATGTAAGACATTTGTCACCCCAGACATGCCTGCCTAACTGTAGCTAGCAGTTCAGGTGTGGGATTGTCAGTCCCATATAGATCTATATACAAGTGTTGCGCTCTCCCTCCAGGAGTCTCTGGTTATAATTTCAGGACTTGGTTGGTACTTAGAAAAGTACATGAAGGTTGTCTCATAAATGCTATATTTATGATCACGCGTAGAACATTGAAATGTTACTTTGTAATAAATACACTGTAAGTAAGTTTCATAAACTGTATAGAATATAGTTTATAAGTTTGTTTTCAGTAAAGTAGCCTGTTTGTTTTCTAATAGTTATCCTCTGTTTGTTTTCCGTTATGTACTATGTTTGTTTTCCTGTTATGTAGTTTGAAACTTGAAACTAATGAATGAGTCCTCTAAACTATACCTATTATAGTTTAGCTGTTTGTTTTACTGTAAGAATCTATAATACTGTTATTCCATGAAAATTCTCTTTTTGTACCCATGTAATATCAAACAATTTGAAAACCATTTTATATTTATATAAATGTAATATTTATATATCTGTGATTAATTAGATTTTCGATTAAATAACTTTACCCCAAGCCCACAACCAAACAAGTAACAGGAAATGGGGTTAAATTACATAGTCTAAATCTTCTGAATCCAAATTATATAATTTACAGAGATATAAATATGTATTTTTTAACAATTATAACAATTTAAAATATACTAAAACATTTAGCAATCTTTTGATATATTAACACAATTTTATTGTGTTTCACTTGTATTCCCCCCTAAAATAGTTAAAAATCATAAAAATGTAGGGGTATGAACTGACCTTTCGTGAGTGATTTGATTGAAGATTTGATTTAGGATGTTACTTCCACGAGTAAAATCCCGTATTAAAACAAGTCCTATATAGCAATTTGTATAGTATATATGCAACCAATTAGTGAATATAATCATAGGAATGATTGGAAATTGGACTAATTTGTAAGTATAACTTACAAAAGATGTTGAAGCAAGAAAGTGACCCTCTTAAACTTAGCCAATCTAAAGCCATCTCCTGATCCGCATTCAGTTTCTCAACCGCAATCACTGACCGCATCGGCAGTTGTCTTCATCAAACATTAACTTAGTTTTATCTGTTATCTTTTCACTTTATATTGGTTTATCCAGTGTGCCTTGCATGGACACTTAAGACAGATTTAGACTTTGATTGTTTTATTGTAATCCTCGAGACTCTATATATAGAGTTCTCATGTTCTGATTAAATACATCTATCTTACACTTCTTTCTTTCACCTTACATCTTACATCTACTCTTATTACTCTCTTATTCTCAAGATCTTACAGAACTTTAACTCTAAACTTAAGATCATAATCTCTCCTTCAGAGCAAGTCATTCTTGACTTATTCACTTTAATTGATCACTCTTACTGACTTGTGTTTGATTGCAAACCTTGTCACGAATCAGCTTAGTGTTTACTTGATATATTACTTGCTGTCATATACAATTCCTTACTTTTCAGTAATTACATTTGCGCACATAACAATCTAACAACTCTAACTTCTAATTATTGTTGAGCTTTATGATCCTTTGATATTAACTTACTCCGCGATATTCAACTTGTTCTAACGTTTGTTCAAGTGTGTCTCAAGAGTTTTTCTCTCAACAATTGGTATTAGAGCCAAAGTGGTTGCTTTTTGAACAAAACTTTGATCTAAAAAGGCCTTCTATACCACTGAATGTAACACCCCAAATTTAGAAGACCTAGAAAAGAAAGGAAAATTTCAAGTCAAGAAGTCTACTCGTCGAGTCCAGGGGGATGACTCGACGAGTAGGAGTGAGTTTTTGTAGCGTGGATTAAGTGACCTACTCGCCGAGTTGGAGGACCAACTCAGAGAGTTGGTCTGGGTTTGGGAAACCCTAAATTCGGGCTTTTGTCCCCTATTTAAGCATCTTATTCTCCACCTTTCAGCCCCATTCTCAGCCCCCACTGTCCAAACCCGAACCCACGAAATCCTATTGATTTCCATTAGCTTGTGAGCCATTTATGAGTGTTCTTGAGTGCCTCGAAGCTTGAAGAAGAAGGAGAAACCTTGGGGATTCAAGAGAGGAAGTGTAGATCCTGAAGAAACACCCTATCCTCATCATTTTCTGGTAATCAAGTTTCCACCTTGACCTTTAACTTGATAGATCTCTTCTTGGTTACTTTATGAGAGTTTTTGGTCCAAGGACCCTAGCATGTGAGAAATGGACGTCCCAAAGGCTTATGTTTTCAGATATAGAACCATTAAGGGCTATTATGGCATAAAGGTGCAAGCTTTATACCATGGGAGTCCCCATGCAAGCAATAGAGTAATATTTTTGCCTTTTAGCTCAAAATGCCATGTATGGAAGGAAAAAGGCAGGAGATTTTCATGGTTCTGAGATGTTTGGGTCCAGATCTGTGTTTGGTGCATTTGTATGGTGTATGGGTCACTTGTGGACCAAGATCTAGGTCCTTAAGAGTTAGGGTTTGAGTAAAATCCTTCAATCAAGGGTATTATTGGGTAAAGTTGGAAACTTTCCCCTTCTAAGGTCATTTCCAGGGTGTATTCGAAGTTTGGAGTTGGGATCTGAAGTATAGGGGCTTAACCCATTAAGTTAGCTCATCAGACTAAGGGAATCGACGAGTCGAGGTGGATTGTCCTGATTCTGCATGGTTGAACTCGATGAGTCCGAGGAGTGACTCAGCGAGTTGATGGGATGAGTTGCGACCATGAGTAGCCAGGAAACTCGACGAGTTAGGTCGCGAATTCAGGATTCTGAGTTTTGGAACTCGATGATTTGAGTCAACCCGGTGCGTTGAATTTTACCGTTGAATTTGACCTTTTCTAGAGTTGACCTATCTTGAACTTTTAGAGTATTATGGTCTAAGTATTATGTTGGTATTGATAGTTCAGGGAGCCGAAGGATCAGCAGTTCGGGAATTGCCAGTAGCAGTCAGAAGTGTATCACCCAGACTTCAGCAGTGCGAGGTGAGTCTCCTCACTTTTTGTATGGGTCTAAGGCACCAATGCCGACCCATTTAGTTTATGTATGATAGAAAGACCTTGGGGTTAGACATAGGCATTATGCATGAAAGACCAGGAGGCAGCTCCTGGCACACAGTATTTTGATTAGCGAAGTAGAGTATTATGTATGCTAGTTGTCTTTGTGATGCTTGCATGGAAGACCAAGAGGTGGCTCTTGGAACTTGTCTGTGAGACCGAGGGGGTGGCCCCCGGCTTGGCAAGAAAGACCACGTGGCGGCCCGTTGCATAATGGCAAGACTATGTTTGGCACATAGCATCTTTACCGATTATGATATATGTATGGCTCATGGTTATGTATGACAGTATGCGAGTATGTGTTTATATGCTAGATAGTATCCGGTTCAAAGAAACCGAAGGGGTAGGCCAGCAGCCAGATATGCTAGGCACTATGTTGATATGTATGGTATGTGGTATTTGGGGAACTCACTAAGCTTCGTGCTTACGGTTTTCAGTTTGGTTTCAGGTACTTCGTTTTCAAAGGAAAGGAGTCGGATCGATCGCAGCGCATCACACTATGTTTCCGCACATGAGATCTTTGGGATTGCACTCTGATATTGTTTTATGATAACATGTTTTGATTATTGACACTTTGGTTTTGACATGAGATGTTATTATGGATGTTTTTATACTTATGGTTTTATAATAACTTACTTAAAAGTGAAATTTTTGGCTTTGAATTTTGGGATGTTACAAGTTGGTATCAAAGCCTCGGGTGTGTCTAAACTCAAACTAAGGACTTGGTATGAAAATTTTCAAAAGTAAAATCATTTTATAAAAAGGAGTTTGAAAAGAATTTGGAAAGAGAAAAGAACTTTGAAAAGAACAAGGTGTTTGATGCGTGCACTCAGCCGAGCTCAAGTAAGTGGTTCCCAAAATACCAATACATGTTTGATATGTGATATGTTATGATTATGTGATTCACATGCTATATTAGAGCTAAGGATCTAGGAAGGATACCTTTGTATGCTATATGAGCTAGTAGATTTGCATGCTAGAACTGATCATCCAGGAGTAGGATGGACTGTTTAGGTTTTGCCTGATTGTATGAGCCTTTGAATTACATGCTAGTATAGATTCCTGGTAAGAGGATTGAATAACATCTTTGGTTAGATTTTTCTGCTTGTCTGAATGCTGCTTGCTTTGTGCTTTGTGGGACTTCGAGTGATGGGAGTCAACTACTAGATAAATACGTTAACTCACATGTGACCAGGGTTGAATAATATCAATGTGCTGGATTTGACCCTATTGCGCAGCTCTTGTCTGAGTCTAACCATTGTAAGGATGAGTCCTTTACTCGAATGATTATCCGAGCCTCGTCACATGTGATGGTATTCATGTAGTGGTTAATTGGCCTCATGAAGAGTCTTTCAGCAGCTGAGGATGGGTTGGGTTCGGGAACCTAAGAAAGCCTAGGATATGTTTAAGAAGTGTAGTAGTATGGTTCAGTGAGTGCTGGCATAATGGTTTGAGAAAGTGACTTGGAGGCTTCGGGAAGATTCATGAGGAAAGTATGGATGGGTGTGGAAGGTAGTATTGGGACCGTACTACTGGAAGCACATAATCCATACTCGAGTCGGTGAGAAGTCTTGGAGTATCTAAGAAGCTTATGGGAAAGGACCCTAGGTTATGTTTGATTGTTGGAATGTTGTATTTCGGATTGGAGATGAGCTCTCAGGGAGATGGTACAAGTTCGGGTTCTGGATCAGGTGCGGATGCTGAGCCGATTAGCGAGCAGTTGCGAGAGTTTATTTCATCAGAGGTTTCTCGTTGTGTATCGGAGATAGTGGATGAGCGCTTGGCCGCGTTCTGTACAAAGGTTATGGCTATCATTGGAGCTCGCACACTGAATTTTCGGGAGTTCCGCGCTTGTGGAGCTCCTGCGTTTCATGGGGAGAGGGACCCCATTTTTAGTAGGAGGTGGTTAGTAGATATGGCTAACGCATTCAGGACGAGTTTCTGCCCCAAGGAGGCGAAGGTCATATATCCTCCTTCATGTTGAAGGATCGGGTATGTGATTGGTAGGAAGAGATCGGTAGTGAGTTGGGTGATGATGCAGACGATGTCATGTCATGGGATGACTTCTCGACCAGATTCTGAGCTGAGTTTGCACCAACAATTAAGGTGCAGCAGTTGGCGCGAGAGTTTATGGACCTCCGCCAAACTACGGAGACTATGTCAGAGATTACTGCCAAGTTTCGTGAGAGGGCTTTATTGGTACCACAGTATGTGGCAGATGAGGAGATGACGAAAGTGAGGTATCACAACATGCTGCGGGATGACATTAGGAAGTTCGTGAGTATTTCAGGGTGTGAGACCCTGAACGATATGATCTCTAGAGCCCGAGAGCGGGAGATTGATTTGGAGCATATTGAGAAGAGGAGGTCGGATCAGGTGTATACTTTGGAGGGTCCCTGGAAGAGGCCTAAGTCTTCAGATCAGCGATTGGTAGGCCGGCAAGGCCGAAGTCAGTGCAGCACGTGCGGGAAACTGCACGAGGGAGTTTGCCGTTCTAGGGGTTCAGGCTACTACAAGTGTGACGGGGATGGTCACGTCAGCAGGGACTGCCCGCAGAGGGCAAGCCCATTATGTTTTCACTGCGATCAGGTGGGCCACAAGAAGGCCGACTGTCCGACGATGAGGGGAGGGGTAGTAAGCACGTTTGCTCCGGACATTTTGAGGATTACTGATGGACGAGAAGGTAGGACAGGAGCCCCAGCAGAGAGGAGTCGAACTTTGCAGTGACATGCAGGAGAGATCCGGATTACGGCAGGCAATGTTGCACGTATGTATCAATTGCTCTTTTCTATTCTGTCGGTATTATGCTTGTTCTTGCCTCGGTCTTAGGCAAGAGTATGTATGAGTCATCTCCCTGCTTGTATTCGGATTGTATTTTCAAAATGACATATGCCAATTGCATACCTGGAATTGTTAGTAGCTAGTGTAAGGTCATGTCCCCTTTTCTGGTTCAAAGTGTTCAATGTTATCTCGGTTACGACCAAGATCAGTCTAGGAGCATCATGTGAAGGTCTGTGGTCGGGGTCCGCAAGGTGGTTATCTATCATCGTTAGGATTCGGTGGTTTCAGTCTTGGTGTTTGGGATAGCTTTTGGAAGCATCAAGGGAAGTGGTTTATCACTGAAGAGGTTGCTCTGAGCATTGGTTATTTGGACCTTAAGGACGTTAGAACGAGCATGGGATCATCAGTAGTGGGATTTAGAACGCGTTCATCTAGTCTTGAGTAATTGTGCGGTCAACGGAATGGAGTAGTAGTGGACCACTAGCAGAGTGGACCGTTGATTATTACCATGTCGGTTATGTAAGGAAGGAAGGAATGATGATCCTGCAAGTCTCGCATGTTTTAAGGAATTAAGTCGAATCTAAGTGGGGGAGAATTGTCCAGGGATTTAGAAGCAGAAGCGGCTGGGAAACCTGGATGAGTTTCACATTCTTGTCAGGAAGAAGAACGGATCAAGCAGCTGTATGGTCTGGGTATAGTGTGAATTGGAAGTTTGGAAACTTGCCAATGATGGGACCGCGTCCTCGGAGTGTTTGATGGTAGGTTTCAGGACAACCGGTTGAGGATTTCGGTTAGGTCAAGAGTTCAGCTTCATCATTAGGTTGTGGGCACATGCTAGTTAGCATGGGAGGTTTTGTAAGACTGCGGGTTAGCCGTAGCACACACTAGCAGCCAATCAGGGTGGAAGGTGTTGTCAAACTACGGGATAGCCATAACATTCACCAGAGGTCAGATAGTATGAGATATGTGATAAGGATGCAGGGTGGCCTGTAGCATTAGTTGGCAGATAGTATAGAAGTGTTATAAGACTATGGGGGTGACCCGTAGCATTCACGAGTTGGCAGGAAGAGTATAGTAAGACTGCGGGGTGGCCTGTAGAATTTGTTAGTAAGACTGCGAGGTGGCCCGTAGCATTTGTTAGTTAGCCCTTCGTATGTTGGTGTGGTAAGGTTGTGGGGTAGCCCGTAGCATTCATTAGTGGTCAGTTAGTATGGGAGCGTAAGACTGCAGGGTGGCCCGTAGCATTTGTGGATCCCCATTCGACAGTAAGAATGTGGCTGATGTGTGATTCGTTCACAAGGTTCTTCAGATGGTTAAGATAGGGCGGTGCAGCTGCTCGGATGTGAGTAGGCCAAGTAGGTTTGGTTTCGGAAAGTGGTAGGTCGTTGGAGACTAGGTGTGATGTAAGATTGCAACGGTTCGGCTAGCATTCACCTTTTGTGATAGATTATGCTGGCAAGAAGTGGTTAGACGGTATGATCGCGAGGATCAACAGGAAGGGTGGGGATATGAGTGGCAATGTGGATAGAATAGCTTTTGATAATTGAGGTTTCTTCGGAAGTCGTTGGAAGCAACTGAGAGATTGTGTTGGGTTCAATAACCTGTGGGAGTCCGGTAATCCAGATATGATAGATTAGAGGGGACCGTGATGGTTTTAGTCTATCCAGAAGGCGGATAAGAGATAGTGGGATCGTAGGTCAGGAGTAGTGAAAGGAGAATTCCTGCGTGTAGTAACCAGTTGATCGGGAGGCGCCAAGTCCCTCTTACCAGGATACAGTGGGAGGAAGCATTCAATAGATAACAGTGAAGTGACCGGCACTGGGAGTGACTGGCGATTTAGTATAGCGAAGGATCTGTTCTTCACAGAGATAGGAAAAGTTGTTTCTTATTCTCAGTTGCCTTGGGAAGGTCGTGGACTGCATAAAGAAAAGGGGTGAACCCCTTGGGTATGAAGTGTAAGTACTCGGGGAGTACCAGAAGGAATGTCGGATGAGTAAGAGCGATGTACTCGGGATAGTTAGTGATTAGAGTGCTCTCGAGATTGTACCTCCAGGAGTTGCTTTTGTAGAATAACCGGATGGAAGACTTATAGGAGCGATCCTCCAAGGATTGGACCGAGCAGACGAAGTATGCATCGTGTAGGAGTGTAGTGAGTCGTTGCGGGGTAGTTAGCCGAAGCGGACTTCGAGGAAGAAGTCTGTTTTAAGTGGGGGAGAAGTGTAACACCCCGAATTCAAAAGACCTAGAAAAGAAAGGAAAATCTCAAGTCAAGAAGTCTACTTGTCGAGTCCAGGGGGATGACTCGATGAGTATGAGTGAGTTTTTATGGCGTGGATTAAGTGACCTACTCAGCGAGTTGGAGGACCAACTCGGCGAGTTGGTCTGGGTTTGGGAAACCCTAAATTCAGGCTTTTGTCCCCTATTTAAGTATCTTATTCTCCACCTTTCAGCCCCATTCTCAGCCCCCATTGTCCAAACCCTAACCTACGAAACCCTATTGCTTTCCATGAGCTTGTGATCCATTTATGAGTGTTCTTGAGTGCCTTGAAGCTTGAAGAAGAAGGAGAAACTGTTGAATCATAAAAGTGACCCTCTTGAACTTCAGCTACCGCAACCCTCGAGAATCCACAGTCAGATCTCCTTCAGCAACCGCACCTGAAGTCATCATCAACCGCAGTCACTCTTACTTACTAGGTTACTTTACTTTTATTGTTATACTCTCTATTGTCCAGTATGCCTTGCATGGCTACTCTTAGAGATTTGATCCATGTAACTCTTGAGTCTCTATATAAAGGACTCAATCTTTCTGATTCAATAATAACTTTTCTACATCTTCTACAATCTATCGCAACTTCTATGCTATCAAATATATCTCTCATCTCTATCTGATTACGCACCTTAAATCTTTCCTTACTCTCAAAGTTCACTAGAACATTACTGAATATTATTAATCTTCGGAGCAAGTCACTCGTGACTTAATCACTAAGTTCGATCTCACTTACTAACTTGGTCTGAATGCATTCCATGTTATGAATCAACTTATGTGTATACTTGATATATCACCTGCTGTCATTTACATTCCTTACATTTCCGCAACTAATCCTCTAACTATCTAACTCGTTAAGTCTTTGTTATTGTTGAGCTTTTAGATCCTTTGAGATAAACTATTCCGCAACTTTACTTGTTCTAACGTTTGTTCAAGTGTCTCAAGTTTTTCTCTCAACAATTGGTATCAGAGCCATAGTGGTTGCTTTTTGAAAACAAAACTCTGATTTTCAAAGGGCCTTCTATACCACTGAAGCTCATTTCTCAAAAAAAACTTAAAAAAAAACAAGGAAAAATGGCACAAGCACTGTCTCTGAATGTTTCCAATAGTGTTGGTGGTTCGAATCGAGCCCCAATATTAGTGGAAAATGAATATTATCACTGGTCTTAGAGAATGGAAAGGTACTTAAGAAGACTTGGTAGAGATGTATGGCGATCCGTAGAAGAAGGACCACATGTCCATGTTCTTACACTAGTTCAAACCGATGACGCCACCGCCAGACTAGGAGGAGGACAACCAGTCATGAACCGTCCCACCAAAGATGATCTCGATAAAATGCAAAATGATGCTGTTGCTTTTTATGAAATCTCTTGTGGAGTTGCTCCTGACAACTTCGACATTATCATAAACTGCAAATCAGAAAAAGAGATCTGGGAAGTTCTCAAGAATTTGTACGAAGGCTCAGAACAAGCTCAAAACAAGAAGCTTACAACTGCACTCAATGAGTTCAACAAATTCAAAGCTCATACTGGCGAAAGTTTAGAAGACTCCTTTAAATGGTTCAATCTGATAGTCACCAAGTTATCAAATGCTGGCACCATCCGCAGCAACCATGAAATAAACCTTCAGTTTCTCAACGGTTTGGGAAGACATTGGATTACTGCTAAGATGATAGTCCAAGGGGATAGAAAGATTCATTATTTGTCCCTCTACAAGCTTTACGGGGAACTACAAGCAGAAGAATAAACCGTACTCAAAGACTTGGTCTTATAGCACAAGCTCGACATAATCAATCATACTCTCCCTCGTATGACACTGCACCGCAGTCATACGAAGCTGACTCAGAGTATGATGATGAAGAAGAATTCCAGAAGGCTATTGCTCTTGTTAGTCAATAGTTCAACCGACTACCACCACCTTCATTTCGTAAAAATCAACAGTTCAACAAACCTCCATTCAACCGTAACTTCAACCCGCAGAACAACCATTCACGTTATCCTAAAAGTTCTCATCCACCACCACAATCTCAAAATACTCAACCAAAGGAGACACCGCAGTCCATTCAAACCTCTGACTCTGGTACTCCCTCAGAAGACAAAACTGATGTTGTGATTTGTCACAAGTGTAACAAAGAGAATCATTTTGCAAGAGATTGCAAGGCAAATGTAGTGAAAGACAGAGCATTCTACCTTAGAATGGCTCAATAATTGGAAGAAAAAGAAAATACTAGGGCATACGTAGCCCATGTCAAAAGAGACCATTAAGTCTGGTCATCTGGAGATGAAGAGGAAGCCATCAGCAATGTCAAAGGAAACGGCAAAATCTGCATGCTGACAACTACGAATTATGATAAGTCTACAAAGCTGGAAAAGAACTACTGATACATGGCAAAGGATGGAACACTAAGCATCATCGAATAGGTAAAACTCATGATTCAAACTCTAAACTATAGCATACATGACTGTCAACCATTCATAGACAATCTTAATGACACATGTGCTGTCGTCCTTACAGACTATAACAAAGCCTTAGATGAGAAGAACATAGCGTCCCAAGAAATGTTTCATGTTAGAGGACGACTGGACAACAAAAGACTCAAAATGGATATGTTACAAAAGGACTTAGAGTTAGAAAAAGATGCAAGAATGTTGAGTGAAACACAACTAGAGATAGCTTTGAACCAAAGAGATTTAGCTCAGAGTGAGATTGTACGCTTAAATCTTTTAATAGAAAAATTGTTCAATGAAAGTGAAGCTATTGAAAATTTGGTGAATAATGGAACTGTGGACAATACATACAATTGGGGTTGGTCCAATGGATATCCTACCGCAAAGGATTCCTCACCCCGGTTCAACAAAGATCGACTGTATGTCCCTCCGGACCAAGAATTTCATTTTCCAGTCAATAACAAGACCTTTCCCGAAGATATCAGAACACACTTCGGTAGACTTCATAATCTAAGTAATAACTGTGTCATAGAGGAAATTGTGCCTGAGGTTTCGGGTCACACATGTGATCAAATCCCTATCTGTGGCACAATATATCCAAATTCTCAGACCTTATCAGTTGTTGATGATGAAATTGTCATAGAGGGTCCCGAAGTCTCACAGGACTTCCCATCTCTGACCTCAGACCGCAGTGTCTCTCACTGTAGTCATGAGCCACATAAGTCCCACAAATGTCCGACGGTAGTCCCAACTCAGACTTACTCTGCGGTAGTCAAATCATCCTTATCGTAATCATCAATGAAAGGCTCTGTGACTCTTCAGCCAATTCATCATGAATTACCGATAGAGAACTTTGAAGTGGGTCAATGCTCTCAAACCCCTGAATCTTCAAGTTCGGATGACTCAAGCCCTCATTTTCAAAAATTTTCAAAGGCTTCCAGGAAACCGCATCTGAACATTAATGACTGTGGTTCTCCAAAAACTTTAGCAAAAAGGCTTTCAAAGAGGAAATTCGATCCCGAGGCACAAATCGGCAAAATTTTTTTAAAAACAAAAGACATATCAGATTCCCAAGATCTAAGAGTCCATAAAAGTTTGTTTTCTCTCACTATTTTTCAAAAAACTTTCCCATCAAGAACACATGCAAAAAGGAATGTACAGTTTCAACAGTCGTTCCTAAATCATCTGACACAACCCAAAATGGTGTAAGGTCTTTTCGAAGCAATGGTTTTCAAATCTATTCCTCAGATGATCCGAAATGGAAGGGTATTTTACCCACTCCAACACTTTTAAAATCACATCAAAGTTTTAACATGTGGAAGGGCATTTTACCAAATCCAACAAAAAGGTCCAAAGAGTCTACACGTGCTAAATCCTTTTCGAAACAAACTTTTTCAAATTCCAACAGCACAAATGTCATAGCTTACCAACCTCGAACCGGTCACAAGTGTACTTCATCCTTTAGACCGTTGACCAAACCAAGTGTCAAAACAAAAGACAAAATTTCAGCATGTCAATGTCAGTGTAGTTGTCAAAATGGTTCATCTCATGTCAAATCTAATTCTTTTTAGAAACCTCATAACTTTTCCAAAAAATGCAAAACTCCAAAAATTCACAAACACCCAGGACTAGGATTAAAAGTTGACACGAAACCAGTGCTTGCAACCTCGGTTCATGCATTACTTAGAAACTCAACTTTTAGCCCAGGCTCCAAACTAGTTTGGATGCCTAAACTAACCGTGTAATTCTCAGGCTTTGTGCAAGGAGGAACAAGAATAAGAGTGGTTAATTGATAGTTCCTGCTCCTTGCACATGAACGGAAGGTTAGAATACCTTCGGGATTTCAGGCCAATTTGCAACGGTGGAAATGTCACATTCGGCAACAATGCGAATGGAATAATCCGAGGTTATGGTGTTCTTACTACGGGAAACTTCTCTATTCAAAAGGTTGCTTATGTAGAAGGCCTTAAACACAATCTCATCAGTGTTGGTCAACTATGTAAGGCAGGCCACCGAGTTGAATTCGATGACCAATTTTGCTATGTAATGACAAGTGATAGGAGCACATGTCTGATCAAGTCCCGATCCGAAGGTACTATGTATCCTATGGATGTATCTCTGATCATAGGCAAACCGCAGTTATGCTTCCTATCCAAAGCAATATCCGAACTTAGCTGGCTATGGCACCGCAAGTTAGCTCATCTTAATTTCAGATACATCAACAATTTGGTCACCAGAGAACTAGTCAGAGGTCTTCCAATCCTCAAGTTCCGCAATGATACTCTCTATCCTGCATGTGAATGTGGGAAGCAATCCAAAGCAAGTCACCCCTTGGTGATTGACTCCTCAATTTCTGAACCATTGGAACTTTTACACATTGATCTCTGCGGTCCATCTACCATAGCCAGTCTCCATCGCAAGAAATATATACTGGTTATAGTTGATGACTTCATACGGTTCACCTGGGTCTACTTTTTAAGACTCAAATCAGAAACTCCGCAGATCATGATCAATTTCATCAAGGAAATTAAACTTCAGATCAAGTTACCAGTACGACGTATCCGAAGTGATAATGGAACCGAGTTTGCTAATCATCTTCTAAATAGTTTCTTCGTTTCAAAGGGAATCACTCACAACTTCTCAGCTCCTTACACACCGCAACAAAATGGGGTAGTAGAGCGTAGGAACCGCACTCTAGTAGAAGCTGCCAGATCTATGCTCAACTTCGCACACCTTCCTCTCTATTTCTGGGCCGAAGCAGTGGCCACAGCTTGTTTTGTACAGAAGCGAAGCATTGTGTGCAAACGTCTCAGCAAAACACCGTATGAGGGCCTCAACAACCGCAATCCAAATGTCCGATTCTTTCATATATTCGGGTGTAGATGTTTCGTAATCAACAATAGAGATCACCTCAACGAATTCGCACCGAAGTCTGATGAAGGCATCTTCCTTGGCTACTCCACTAACAAAGTTGCTTATAGGGTTCTCATTAGACGCACAAGGCTGATAATTGAAAGTTTCGATGTGAAATTCGATGACTATCACATCCGCAACACTGCTCCATCAACCGAAACCACAGCAATCCTAGAAAGTGATATTCCTGCCTCTTCGGGTCCACTCAACCTATTTGAAGTAAACTATGACGATCTCTTCGACCCTGTAGAAACAACCAAGTTATCCGAAGTTCTTGTGTCCCCAGAAGCTCAACAGCAGCACGTATCTGGTCCTACACCGTCCGATGAAGTATCAATAAATACTTCCACCTCGCCAGTTGAGGGGAAAACTCAACTCCGGACCGTACAACAACCATCGAGGTTCCAGTACTAGAAGATGCAGCTCCAATCCCTATCTGCAGAGACTTTCAACCATCAAACGTTTCTTCGGACTCGGATGATGAAATCATAGAGAACATTGACACTAGAACAGACTCGAGGATTATCACACTCCCATCCGCAATCTAGGAGGAACCTTCTCAGGTTCAAGGGGAACTACCGTCAGCAATCCATGGGGAACCTTCTCCATCTTCCGAAGCAAACTCTGAACCTACCTTTCCAGTTCAAGACAACTCAGCAGGATGTTCTCAAGTACAGGGGGAACTGCCGTCTCTAACCGCAGATTCTTCCGATATTGAAGATGTTCCCTCTAACGCAGCTGCTGATTATTTGCAACCCCGTCTACACGTATGGACGAAGGACCACCCACCAGGTCAAATCATCGGCAACCCATCCGCAAGTATCCAGACTCGATCTTCCAAGGATTTATTTGATCATTATCACTACGCAACATTACTAGAACCAGACTGGATATCCGCAATGCAAGAAGAGCTAGAAGAATTCAAAAGAAACAAAGTATGGCAGATCGTTCCAAAGCGTAAAGGTCACACCATTGTTGGTACTAGATGGGTGTACAATAATAAGACGGATGAATCCGGTGCGGTCGTCAGAAACAAGGCAAGGCTAGTTGCCAAGGGATATAGTCAACTTGAAGGTATTGACTATGATAAAACTTATGCTCCGGTAGCACGAATGGAAGCCATCCGAATATTCCTAGCATACGCGGTTCACAAGAACATCAAGGTTCACCAAATGGATGTGAAAAGTGCTTTTCTCAACGGTGAATTAAAAGAGGAGGTTTATCTTCAGCAACCTCCGGGCTTTGAAAGTATTGAATTCCTAGACCAATGCTACAAGCTTGAAAAAGCAGTCTACAGTCGAAAGCAAGCCCCAAGAGCGTGGTACAAGACTCTCTCTGAATTTCTTGTCTCGTCCGGATACAAAAGAGGAGTGCTTGATCCCACTTTATTTAGAAAAGAAAATGGTGATTGTCACACCCCCAAACCAAGGATGGCGGAAACGTCCGGGGGTGGATGACTTCATGTATAGTATCATAACAACAATTGTAATAGTAATTTAAGCAAACACAACCAACATATATATAATTGAAAAAGTGACATCATTGTATGAATTACATGTTTACGAATCAATTACAATATGTTGACAAAATATGAAATAGTAGACGCCTTAGCGCCCCATCCTCAAAAGCACTTGGTTACCTGTTTAATGATTTCCTGAGAATACAAGTTGTTTGAAAAAGTGTCAACCCAAAGGTTGGTGAGTTCATAAGCTTTTGTTTGGTATTATTAAAAGCCTTTCGTTTGTAAAAGTAGTATTTGTGTTAGAAAATCCAATATTTTCCTTAATGTGTAAATGTAGTCTTAAAACCCAAAGACCGAAATGTACAAGTAATTTGTCATATTTATAGTAAAACAATGCAAGTTTAAATCGACATAAACTCGTTAAATTTTAATGAAGTTCCCGTAAATTCCAATGTTTATTAATACTTTTTGTGAGTTTATTATAACCATACTATGACCAAGGTTGCCTAAAACGACGTTCTTCAGGCGTCGGAAATGTTATGACATTTGTCACCCTAGACCTATCGGTCTAACTGTTGCATGCAGTTTAGGTGTGGGTTTGTCAAACCCAATATAGATCTATACACAACTATCACGCTCTCCCTCAAGGAGACTCTGGTTACAATACAGGACTTAATGGTAATTTGAAGTAAATGTCTCACAAAGTCATTAACGGAATTACGTGTTATGAAAACTTGGTACCGTATGGCCGTACCTTGCTTAATGAAAATATCCTTTGTATAAATGTACCCTTTTTAAATGTATGTGTTATGTAATGTATCATAAACTATACCTATTATAGTTTATCAACCAAGGGTAGTACGTAGTAATGTATGCAAACTATATTCAAAATAGTTTATTACATGTTTGAATGTATCGGTTGTACTTTGATTATAATCACTTGTTATTCTTTATATTTTATATGTCCAAATCCATTTGTAAACTGATGTGTGTCTAAATATTAAGATAA
The DNA here is from genome assembly GCF_052849685.1 of Lactuca virosa. Classification (NCBI taxonomy): domain Eukaryota; kingdom Viridiplantae; phylum Streptophyta; class Magnoliopsida; order Asterales; family Asteraceae; genus Lactuca; species Lactuca virosa. The sequence goes on along the minus strand of NC_136427.1, from coordinate 154,110,970 downwards.
AATGTCATATATTGCAATAACATATAATCACATAAAGATATACACCTTGCTCAACATGTTACAAGGTGAAATGAAATTGACAGCAACTTTTCGTTGAATACAGTTTCTGTTACTGTTCTTAGAAAATTTATAGAAAAATCATCAAAGCTCTAAATCCAAATCCGCAAATTCTGAGAGTTTGGAATATGAGTCTAGTTTGTTCGTAAATTTTATCATGATTTTTAGTGATCTCTAACAGAGGTGAAAATGTTCATAATCACAGACTGGTCTGGGTTTGCCTCTGAAATGATAGACAGTTTTGTAAAAATCACCATAAATTATAGAAAAATCATATGGAGATGTGCAAGTAGCCATTTTAAAGCTAAGAGTTTGAACTACTTGCACCCGGAACAGTTTTGAAAACTAAAATATTTAAGTTGACCAAAACAGTCCGTGATCGAAGTTTATCTTTTCTGATGTAATCTGATAGAAAAAGTTTAATTGTGTTCTTGATGATTTTACTTGTATTCCCCCCTTAAAACTTAAGAAAAACATGTAAATGTAGGGGTATGAACTCACCTTATGTGTTCTTAGAGGATGGATGTTGGAGAAGAGAAGTGTTCAACTGAAAAACACTTAGAAGATGCCTTGACGAATCGAGAACCAAGAGTGGAAGAAAGCTTGATGATTAACCTTGGAAGTCTTGAAATTGAGAGAGAATGGTGTAGAAAATGAGTGACTTAAGCCTTGTATTTATACTAGTAAGAATTACTATTCATATATAATTCTTTAATAATAAGTGTTAAATGTTGACATTCTCCATATAACTAGTTAGTGTATATGACATATTCATGATGTAATCATGACAAATGTTTCTAGAAGATGGTTAATACTAATTGGCTAATAATAGTAATTTTTAAAACGTAAATAGTAACTAGTAGGTAGTAAATAGTAAATAGTAAATAGTAAATAGTAAATATGATGAGATTTTTACAATTGTCATATTTGTAAACCCAGTTAAGCCATGTTTAAGAGTGTTACACAGCCCCCGATAATTTTGCAATAGTGTTTTAGCGCTTTGGTTCGTTGTTTAGCACTGTTAAGGCTAAGGAAAATCAAACACATGAATTTTCCAAATGATGTTTTCTCATTAAAATAGCGAATTGTACAACGTAAACCTTAACATACAAGGGTTAATGGAGTTGACCGGTTTGACTTGTTGACTTTGTTTGACTTTGACTTGACCGAAATTTGACGGTTGTCACATCATCCCTCCGTTAGAAGAAATTTCGTCCCGAAATTTTCATTTTTGACTGGGACTTCAAGAGTTCGGGAAGAGATGTGGATACTTTTGTTTCATCTGATCCTCGCGTTCCCAGGTGAATTCGGGTCCTCGTTTAGCGTTCCAACGGACCTTCACGATGGGAATACGACTTTGTTTCGTTCGTTTGATTTCCCGATCCATGATTTCGACTGGTTCCTCCACGAAGTGGAGATTTTCGTTAACTTCGATTTCGTCGAGTGGTATTACGAGTGTCTCATCAGACAAACACTTCTTTAGGTTCGACACGTGAAATGTGGGATGTACTTTGTCGAGTTCCTGAGGTAATCGAAGTTTGTATGCTACTGGCCCAATCCTAGCAAGGATTTCGAATGGCCCGATGTACCTTGTATTTAGTTTCCCGCGTTTGCCGAATCGTATCATTCCTTTCCAAGGGGAAACTTTTAGTAGTACACGATCACCCACCTGGAATTCCAAGGGTTTGCGTCGTTTGTCTGCGTAACTCTTTTGCCGATCGCGAGACGCTTTCAATCTTTCTCGAATTTGAACGATCTTTTCTGTGGTTTCCCTTATGATTTCAGGGCCAGTGAGGGTGCTATTAGAGACTTGCCCTCTAGCTAGCTGTGTATCCCCCACCTCAGCCCAGCACAGGGGTGATCTACATTTGCGACCGTAAAGAGCTTCGAATGGAGCCACTTTGATGCTAGTATGATAGCTATTATTGTAGGAGAATTCGATAAGCGGTAGATGGGTATCCCATGCTTTACCGAAGTCTATCACACAAGCTCTTAACATGTCTTCCAACGTTTGAATGGTTCGTTCGCTCTGTCCGTCGGTTTGTGGGTGGTAGGCCGTACTCATGTCAAGCCTAGTTCCCAATGATTTTTGTAGAGACTGCCAAAACCGTGAGGTAAATCTACTATCTCTATCGGAGATAATGGATATCGGCACACCATGGAGTCATACAATCTCTTTGATGTACGTTCTAGTCAGCTTCTCCATCTTGTCGGTTTCTTTTATCGGTAGGAAGTGTGCTGATTTGGTCAATCTGTCTACGATTACCCATATGGTGTCAAGCCCGCCCGATGTCTTAGGCAGCTTGGTTATGAAGTCCATGGTTATTCGTTCCCACTTCCACTGAGGTATATCCGGCTGTTGTAATAGCCCGGATGGTTTCTGGTATTCGATTTTGACCTTGGCACAAGTCAGACACTTGCTCACATAGGTAGCAATCTCAGCTTTCATGTTCGGCCACCAGTATAATTTCTTGAGGTCCAGATACATCTTATCCGACCCGGGATGGATGGAGTATCGAGTCTTGTGTGCTTCATTCATGACGACGTCTCAGAGTCCACCGAACTTCGGTGTCCAAATCCGGGTCATGATATAACGTGCTCCATCATCCTTGACTTCTAAGTTTTTATCCATTCCCCTTAATGTCTCTCCTGCCACCTTTTCTGGTTTCAAAGCTTCCAGTTGAGCTTCCTTGATTTGTATGGTCAGGTGGGAATGGATTGTCATTGTTAAGGATTTTACTCGGCGGCCCGAGTACTCCTTTCTGCTTAGAGCATCGGCCACTACATTGGCCTTGCCCGGATGATAACGAATTTCGCACTCGTAGTCATTAAGCAACTCTACCCATCTCCTCTGTCGCATGTTGAGCTCTTTCTGATTGAGGATATGCTGAAGACTTTTGTGATCAGTGAAGATAGTGCATTTCGTGCCGTAGAGGTAGTGTCTCCAGATCTTCAAAGCGAATACTACTGCTCCTAATTCCAGGTCGTGGGTAGTATAATTAACCTCGTGCATCTTAAGCTGTCTTGATGCATACGCGATAACCTTCCCTCTCTGCATGAGCACACATCCGAGGCCTTGATTCGAAGCATCACAGTACACTACGAAGTCTTCGGTTCCCTTTGGGAGAGACAAGATCGGTACGCTGCATAGGGCTTGTTTTAACGTTTGGAAAGCAGTTTCTTGTTTATTTTCCCACTTGAATATCACACCTTTCTGCGTCAAGGTGGTGAGTGGTTTCGCAATCTTGGAGAAGCTTTGTATAAATCTTCGGTAGTAGCCAGCAAGCCCAAGGAATTGTCGAATTTCGGTTGGCGTCTTGGGTGCTGACCAATTCTCGATTGCCTTGATCTTGGAGGGATCCACATGTATGCCTTTCTCACTTACCACATGGCCAAGGAAATCCACTTCTCTAATCCAGAATTCACACTTAGAGAACTTAGCATAAAGCTTCTCCGCTCTTAGTGTCTCTAGCACTTGGCGTAGATGTAGGCGATGCTCTTCTTCGCTTCGCGAGTAGATCAAGATATCGTCGATGAATACGATTACAAACTTGTCTAGGTAGGGTCGACACACTCTATTCATTAGGTCCATGAATACCGCAGGTGCGTTTGTTAAACCGAAGGACATCACCACAAACTCGTAGTGCCCATAGCGAGTTCTGAATGCAGTTTTGGGAATATCTTCTTCTTGAACTCGTAGCTGATGGTAACCTGACCTTCGGTTGATCTTTGAGAAGAAATTTGCTCCTTGGAGTTGGTCGAAAAGGTCGTCGATTCGGGGTAGAGGATATCGGTTCTTGATAGTGAGTTTGTTTAGTTCCCGATAGTCGATGCACATGCGAAAGGATCCGTCCTTCTTCTTTACAAAAAGGACTGGTGCTCCCCAAGGTGAGAAGCTTGGTCTGATGAACCCTTTGCTCAAAAGCTCGTTCAACTGACTGGACAACTCTTGCATTTCTGTTGGTGCGAGGCGGTATGGAGCTCTGGCTACGGGGGTAGCTCCGGGTATTAAGTCAATTCTGAAATCGACTTGTCGTGCGAGTGGTACACCAGGAAGATCTTCTGGGAACACATCCGGGAAGTTACACACTTCGGGGATGTCTTTGATGTCTTTCACGTCTTGTTTCTTGTCTACTACGTGGGCCAAGAAGGCGTGGTACTCCTTCCGGAGATACTTTTGGGCTTTGATGCATGAGATGATTTGTAAATTCGCACTAGGTTTGTCACCATAGATGAGAAGGGTTTCGTCATTTGGTAGATTGAGGCGAACGACCCTTTCGTAACATAGAATGTCGGCACGGTGAGGAACTAACCAATCCATCCCGATGATTACGTCGAAGCTTTTTATGGTGACCGGCATCAGGTCAATTTTAAATGTATGGTTGTCTAGAGTGAGAGTACACTCTGAGTATATATCGCTAGTGCGTTCTACTTTCCCATTTGCCATTTCTACTACATAAGTATCCTTTAGTGATTGGGGATTTTGTTCAAGTAATTGTTTATATTGGTGGCTCACGAAACTCCTCTCCGCTCCACTATCGAATAGTACGCATGCATAAGAGTTATTGAGGAGAAACGTACCGGTAACCACCGTGGGATCCTCGACTGCTTCCCCATGTCCTATTGCCAGGACTCTTCCTACTCCACCAGCATTAGGGGTTTATGCTTTGGGGCATTTTCTTTTGAAGTGACCGGCGTCTCCACAGTTGTAGCAGGTTCGGGTTGCCCCCGTACTGGCGACTTGGTTGATTGGTCGAGCCGGCGCTTTACAGAAACGAGCAGTGTGCCCCTTCCTGTCGCAGTTGTTATAGTGCATCTCTCTACAAGCACCATTGTGGTGAAAGTTGCACTTGTTGCACTTAGGTAGGGTTCCAGCATATGGCTTCGGTGGTGCTGGAGTGGTAGTAGTAGTGGCAGCATTAGTGGCAGCATGGACAGCAACAGTTTGTTGCTTCTTAGCGGGGTCCTGTGCTGGTTGGCTCTTTTTTTGGTTCCAGAACTTCCTTTTGTTGTTTCCCCCTTTTGATTGATCAGTGGTGGTGGTTGTAGTATTATGACCGGCTCGGTGGTCAACAAGTTGTTGTGCCAGCTCCCTGGCACTGTCAAAAGTAGTTGGCCTTGAAGCCAGGACACTACTTTGCACTTGGGGAGACAGTCCCCAAAGGTATCGCTCCACCTTTTTCTCCTCCGGAGTAACCATTGTTGGGCAGAGGAGAGCCAATTCATTGAATCGGGTGGTGTAGGTTTCAAGGTCGGAGCCCGTCATCCTGAGGTTCCAAAGTTCTTGTTCCAGCTTTTGAATTTCACCTCACGGGCAGTACTCCTTCATCATCAAGGTTTTTAGTTCTGCCCAGGATATGGAGCTAGCTACTTCGAGAGTAAGTGAATTAATCTGACAGTTCCACCAAGTAAGGGCCTGGCCGGTGAAAGTGAAGGCTGCGAACTTAACTTTGCTCGCTTCGGGGCAAGAGCACACTTGAAATACTACTTCAGTCTTTTCAAACCATTGCATTAAAGTGATGACTCCCCCGCTCCCATTGAAGTTGTCGGTTTTCCATTGGTGAAGTCTTTGTAGGAACACTCTCTTGTTCGCCACGTACTGTCTCCGTAGTTAGAGTTTGTAGCACCCGATCCAGAACCACCAGCTCCGTTTGTCCCTATCTGCGATATTGCGGCCGCTACGGCTGCTGTTACTGCAGCCTGGAACATCGCAGGATCAAACTGTGGAGGCAGCGGCGGAGGAGGTGTTGCTATGTTGCCGGAAGGTCTTGGTCTTCTCCTTGGCGGCATGGTTCTGTCGTAAGTCGTAAACCAATGTACTTTTAGTAAAAGTATATTTATAGGAAGAGAAATCTTTTATACATAAAGTATATTATTACGTTGTTTTCCGGTATGTTTACGATACATACGATTTTATACTTTTAATTGACCCAATACATTGGGTTATGAGGTAAAATGAAAGTATAAAATATTTTATTTGAGTCTCCTTGTTTGCAAGTATATGACTGTTTGTAAAAATTTTACATATACTAATTTAGTCGGGACATAATTAATATATTATATTTTAAAATGATCTTTATCGGTTACTAAATTAGTTGCAAAGTGCATACCAGTCATATGTGATTAAGATATAATAGTCCTTCGAATAGATGACCCTAACTCCAAGACCACAACCAAACAAGGACAGGAAGTGAAACAAAGATACATAAATTCTAAGTCTATAGCATCTTAGTTACATATGACCTTAGCGCATCCACTTAGCAGCTATTGATCTATAAATAAAGACCTATTTAATTCTCAGATAATTTATTATAGTAACACAAAATACTCCTATAGTATTTGTAAATGTTTAGTTTTGAGTTCTTAAAGTATCCTTTTGTAGTGTGTTATTAGGTTTGTTAGATTTGTTGTCCATCCTGACCATCCCCCGGTATATGCAAGTAAATTCCCGGACAGATATAGTTGATCAGGCTATATCCTTCCCAGATTTAATCCACATATACTAAGGCATACTCAAAATGTTCAACTCTTCTTCTTTTGCTTTATGTTTTCGCTAGTTATGATACCATGCGAGCATGTAATGTATGTATGTATACTTTAATCAAGAAAATCATTTATTTTCTAAGAGTATATTTATTTGAAAAATGCACAAATCAGAGACTATTAGTCCCAATTGTGTTTATAGTTTGTATATCTTATGTGGTTTGATATACTTAATTTACTATAAACTGTGCTCTGATACCAATCTGTCACACCCCCAAACAAGGATGGCGGAAACGTCCGGGGGTGGATGACTTCATGTATAGTATCATAACAACAATTGTAATAGTAATTGAAGCAAACACAACCAACATATATATAATTGCAAAAGTGACATCATTGTATGAATTACATGTTTACGAATCAATTACAATATGTTGACAAAATATGAAATAGTAGACGCCTTAGCGCCCCATCCTCAAAAGCACTTGGTTACCTGTTTAATGATTTCCTGAGAATACAAGTTGTTTGAAAAAGTGTCAACACAAAGGTTGGTGAGTTCATAAGCTTTTGTTTGATATTATTAAAAGCCTTTCGTTTGTAAAAGTAGTATTTGTGTTAGAAAATCCAATATTTTCCTTAATGTGTAAATGTAGTCTTAAAACCCAAAGACCGAAATATACAAGTAATTTGTCATATTTATAGTAAAACAATGCAAGTTTAAATCGACATAAACTCGTTAAATTTTAATGAAGTTCCCGTAAATTCCAATGTTTATTAATACTTTATGTGAGTTTATTATAACCATACTATGACCAAGGTTGCCTAAAACGACGTTCTTCAGGCGTCGGAAATGTTATGACATTTGTCACCCCAGACCTATCGGTCTAACTGTTGCATGCAGTTTAGGTGTGGGTTTGTCAAACCCAATATAGATCTATACACAACTATCACGCTCTCCCTCAAGGAGACTCTGGTTACAATACAGGACTTAATGGTAATTTGAAGTAAATGTCTCACAAAGTCATTAACGGAATTACGTGTTATGAAAACTTGGTACCGTATGGCCGTACCTTGCTTAATGAAAATATCCTTTGTATAAATGTACCCTTTTTAAATGTATGTGTTATGTAATGTATCATAAACTATACCTATTATAGTTTATCAACCAAGGGTAGTACGTAGTAATGTATGCAAACTATATTCAAAATAGTTTATTACATGTTTGAATGTATCGGTTGTACTTTGATTATAATCACTTGTTATTCTTTATATTTTATATGTCCAAATCTATTTGTAAACTGATGTGTGTCTAAATATTAAGATAAAATGCCATATATTGCAATAACATATAATCACATAAAGATATACACCTTGCTCAACATGTTACAAGGTGAAATGAAATTGACAGCAACTTTTCGTTGAATACAGTTTCTGTTACTGTTCTTAGAAAATTTATAGAAAAATCATCAAAGCTCTAAATCCAAATCCGCAAATTCTGAGAGTTTGGAATATGAGTCTAGTTTGTTCGTAAATTTTATCATGATTTTTAGTGATCTCTAACAGAGGTGAAAATGTTCATAATCACAGACTGGTCCGGGTTTGCCTCTGAAATGATAGGCAGTCTTGTAAAAATCACCATAAATTGTAGAAAAATCATATGGAGATGTGCAAGTAGCCATTTTAAAGCTAAGAGTTTGAACTACTTGCACCTGGAACAGTTTTGAAAACTAAAATATTTAACTTGACCAAAACAGTCCGTGATCGAAGTTCATCTTTTCTGATGTAATCTGATAAAAAAAGTTTAATTGTGTTCTTGATGATTTTACTTGTATTCCCCCTTAAAACTTAAGAAAAACATGTAAATGTAGGGGTATGAACTCACCTTATGTGTTCTTAGAGGATGGATGTTGGAGAAGAGAAGTGTTCAACTCAAAAACACTTAGAAGATGCCTTGACGAATCGAGAACCAAGAGTGGAAGAAAGCTTGATGATTAACCTTGGAAGTCTTGAAATTGAGAGAGAATGGTGTAGAAAATGAGTGACTTAAGCCTTGTATTTATACTAGTAAGAATTACTATTCATATATAATTCTTTAATAATAAGTGTTAAATGTTGACATTCTCCATATAACTAGTTAGTGTATATGACATATTCATGATGTAATCATGACAAATGTTTCTAGAAGATGGTTAATACTAATTGGCTAATAATAGTAATTTTTAAAACGTAAATAGTAACTAGTAGGTAGTAAATAGTAAATAGTAAATAGTAAATAGTAAATATGATGAGATTTTTACAATTGTCATATTTGTAAACCCCGTTAAGCCATGTTTAAGAGTCTTACACAGCCCCCGATAATTTTGCAATAGTGTTTTATCGCTTTGGTTCGTTGTTTAGCACTGTTAAGGCTAAGGAAAATCAAGCACATGAATTTTCCAAATGATGTTTTCTCATTAAAATAGCGAATTGTACAACGTAAACCTTAACATACAAGGGTTAATGGAGTTGACCGGTTTGACTTGTTGACTTTGACTTGACCGAAATTTGACGGTTGTCACATCATCCCTCCGTTAGAAGAAATTTCGTCCCGAAATTTGCATTTTTGACTGGGACTTCAAGAGTTCGGGAAGAGATGTGGATACTTTTGTTTCATCTGATCCTCGCGTTCCCAGGTGAATTCGGGTCCTCGTTTAGCGTTCCAACGGACCTTCACGATGGGAATACGACTTTGTTTCGTTCGTTTGATTTCCCGATCCATGATTTCGACTGGTTCCTCCACGAAGTGGAGATTTTCGTTAACTTCGATTTCGTCGAGTGGTATTACGAGTGTCTCATCAGACAAACACTTCTTTAGGTTCGACACGTGAAATGTGGGATGTACTTTGTCGAGTTCCTGAGGTAATCGAAGTTTGTATGCTACTGGCTCAATCCTAGCAAGGATTTCGAATGGCCCGATGTACCTTGTATTTAGTTTCCCGCGTTTGTCGAATCGTATCATTCTTTTCCAAGGGGAAACTTTTAGTAGTACACGATCACCCACCTGGAATTCCAAGGGTTTGCGTCGTTTGTCTGCGTAACTCTTTTGCCGATCGCGAGACGCTTTCAGTCTTTCTCGAATTTGAACGATCTTTTCTGTGGTTTCCCTTATGATTTCAGGGCCAGTGAGGGTGCTATTAGAGACTTGCCCTCTAGCTAGCTGTGTATCCCCCACCTCAGCCCAGCACAGGGGTGATCTGCATTTGCGACCGTAAAGAGCTTCGAATGGAGCCACTTTGATGCTAGTATGATAGCTATTATTGTAGGAGAATTCGATAAGCGGTAGATGGGTATCCCATGCTTTACCGAAGTCTATCACACAAGCTCTTAACATGTCTTCCAACGTTTGAATGGTTCGTTCGCTCTGTCCGTCGGTTTGTGGGTGGTAGGCCGTACTCATGTCAAGCCTAGTTCCCAATGATTTTTGTAGAGACTGCCAAAACCGTGAGGTAAATCTACTATCTCTATCGGAGATAATGGATATCGGCACACCATGGAGTCATACAATCTCTTTGATGTACGTTCTAGTCAGCTTCTCCATCTTGTCGGTTTCTTTTATCGGTAGGAAGTGTGCTGATTTGGTCAATCTGTCTACGATTACCCATATGGTGTCAAGCCCGCCCGATGTCTTAGGCAGCTTGGTTATGAAGTCCATGGTTATTCGTTCCCACTTCCACTGAGGTATATCCGGCTGTTGTAATAGCCCGGATGGTTTCTGGTATTCGATTTTGACCTTGGCACAAGTCAGACACTTGCTCACATAGGTAGCAATCTCAGCTTTCATGTTCGGCCACCAGTATAATTTCTTGAGGTCCAGATACATCTTATCCGACCCGGGATGGATGGAGTATCGAGTCTTGTGTGCTTCATTCATGACGACGTCTCAGAGTCCACCGAACTTCGGTGTCCAAATCCGGTTCATGATATAACGTGCTCCATCATCCTTGACTTCTAAGTTTTTATCCATTCCCCTTAATGTCTCTCCTGCCACCTTTTTTGGTTTCAAAGCTTCCAGTTGAGCTTCCTTGATTTGTATGGTCAGGTGGGAATGGATTGTCATTGTTAAGGATTTTACTCGGCGGCCCGAGTACTCCTTCCTGCTTAGAGCATCGGCCACTACATTGGCCTTGCCCGGATGATAACGAATTTCGCACTCGTAGTCATTAAGCAACTCTACCCATCTCCTCTGTCGCATGTTGAGCTCTTTCTGATTGAGGATATGCTGAAGACTTTTGTGATCAGTGAAGATAGTGCATTTCGTGCCGTAGAGGTAGTGTCTCCAGATCTTCAAAGCGAATACTACTGCTCCTAATTCCAGGTCGTGGGTAGTATAATTAACCTCGTGCATCTTAAGCTGTCTTGATGCATACGCGATAACCTTCCCTCTCTGCATGAGCACACATCCGAGGCCTTGATTCGAAGCATCACAGTACACTACGAAGTCTTCGGTTCCCTTTGGGAGAGACAAGATCGGTACGCTGCATAGGGCTTGTTTTAACGTTTGGAAAGCAGTTTCTTGTTTATTTTCCCACTTGAATATCACACCTTTCTGCGTCAAGGTGGTGAGTGGTTTCGCAATCTTGGAGAAGCTTTGTATAAATCTTCGGTAGTAGCCAGCAAGCCCAAGGAATTGTCGAATTTCGGTTGGCGTCTTGGGTGCTGACCAATTCTCGATTGCCTTGATCTTGGAGGGATCCACATGTATGCCTTTCTCACTTACCACATGGCCAAGGAAATCCACTTCTCTAATCCAGAATTCACACTTAGAGAACTTAGCATAAAGCTTCTCCGCTCTTAGTGTCTCTAGCACTTGGCGTAGATGTAGGCGATGCTCTTCTTCGCTTCGCGAGTAGATCAAGATATCGTCGATGAATACGATTACAAACTTGTCTAGGTAGGGTCGACACACTCTATTGATTAGGTCCATGAATACCGCAGGTGCGTTTGTTAAACCGAAGGACATCACCACAAACTCGTAGTGCCCATAGCGAGTTCTGAATGCAGTTTTGGGAATATCTTCTTCTTGAACTCGTAGCTGATGGTAACCTGACCTTCGGTTGATCTTTGAGAAGAAATTTGCTCCTTGGAGTTGGTCGAAAAGGTCGTCGATTCGGGGTAGAGGATATCGGTTCTTGATGGTGAGTTTGTTTAGTTCCCGATAGTCGATGCACATGCGAAAGGATCCGTCCTTCTTCTTTACAAAAAGGACTGGTGCTCCCCAAGGTGAGAAGCTTGGTCTGATGAACCCTTTGCTCAAAAGCTCGTTCAACTGACTGGACAACTCTTGCATTTCTGTTGGTGCGAGGCGGTATGGAGCTCTGGCTACGGGGGTAGCTCCGGGTATTAAGTCAATTCTGAAATCGACTTGTCGTGCGAGTGGTACACCAGGAAGATCTTCTGGGAACACATCCGGGAAGTTACACACTTCGGGGATGTCTTTGATGTCTTTCACGTCTTGTTTCTTGTCTACTACGTGGGCCAAGAAGGCGTGGTACTCCTTCCGGAGATACTTTTGGGCTTTGATGCATGAGATGATTTGTAAATTCGCACTAGGTTTGTCACCATAGATGAGAAGGGTTTCGTCATTTGGTAGATTGAGGCGAACGACCCTTTCGTAACATAGAATGTCGGCACGGTGAGGAACTAACCAATCCATCCCGATGATTACGTCGAAGCTTTTTATGGTGACCGGCATCAGGTCAATTTTAAATGTATGGTTGTCTAGAGTGAGAGTACACTCTGAGTATATATCGCTAGTGCGTTCTACTTTCCCATTTGCCATTTCTACTACATAAGTATCCTTTAGTGATTGGGGATTTTGTTCAAGTAATTGTTTATATTGGTGGCTCACAAAACTCCTCTCCGCTCCACTATCGAATAGTACGCATGCATAAGAGTTATTGAGGAGAAACGTACCGGTAACCACCGTGGGATCCTCGACTGCTTCCCCATGTCCTATTGCCAGGACTCTTCCTACTCCACCAGCATTAGGGGTTTATGCTTTGGGGCAGTTTCTTTTGAAGTGACCGGCGTCTCCACAGTTGTAGCAGGTTCGGGTTGCCCCCGTACTGGCGACTTGGTTGATTGGTCGAGCCGGCGCTTTACAGAAACGAGCAGTGTGCCCCTTCCTGTCGCAGTTGTTACAGTGCATCTCTCTACAAGCACCATTGTGGTGAAAGTTGCACTTGTTGCACTTAGGTAGGGTTCCAGCATATGGCTTCGGTGGTGCTGGAGTGGTAGTAGTAGTGGCAGCATTAGTGGCAGCATGGACAGCAACAGTTTGTTGCTTCTTAGCGGGGTCCTGTGCTGGTTGGCTCTTCTTTTGGTTCCAGAACTTCCTTTTGTTGTTTCCTCCTTTTGATTGATCAGTGGTGGTGGTTGTAGTATTATGACCGGCTCGGTGGTCAACAAGTTGTTGTGCCAGCTCCCTGGCACTGTCAAAAGTAGTTGGCCTTGAAGCCAGGACACTACTTTGCACTTGGGGAGACAGTCCCCAAAGGTATCGCTCCACCTTTTTCTCCTCCGGAGTAACCATTGTTGGGCAGAGGAGAGGCAATTCATTGAATCGGGTGGTGTAGGTTTCAAGGTCGGAGCCCGTCATCCTGAGGTTCCAAAGTTCTTGTTCCAGCTTTTGAATTTCACCTCACGGGCAGTACTCCTTCATCATCAAGGTTTTTAGTTCTGCCCAGGATATGGAGCTAGCTACTTCGAGAGTAAGTGAATTAATCCGACAGTTCCACCAAGTAAGGGCCCGGCCGGTGAAAGTGAAGGATGCGAACTTAACTTTGCTCGCTTCGGGGCAAGAGCACACTTGAAATACTACTTCAGTCTTTTCAAACCATTGCATTAAAGTGATGACTCCCCAGCTCACATTGAAGTTGTCGGGTTTTCCATTGGTGAAGTCTTTGTAGGAACACTCTCTTGTACGCCACGTACTGTCTCCGTAGTTAGAGTTTGTAGCACCCGATCCAGAACCACCAGCTCCGTTTGTCCCTATCTGCGATATTTCGGCCGCTACGGCTGCTGTTACTGCAGCCTGGAACATCGCAGGATCAAACTGTGGCTGCAGCGGCGGAGGAGGTGTTGCTATGTTGCCGGAAGGTCTTGGTCTTCTCCTTGGCGGCATGGTTCTGTCGTAAGTCGTAAACCAATGTACTTTTAGTAAAAGTATATTTATAGGAAGAGAAATCTTTTATACATAAAGTATATTATTACGTTTTTTTCCGGTATGTTTACGATACATACGATTTTATACTTTTAATTGACCCAATACATTGGGTTATGAGGTAAAATGAAAGTATAAAATATTTTATTTGAGTCTCCTTGTTTCCAAGTATATGACTGTTTGTAAAAGTTTTACATATACTAATTTAGTCGGGACATAATTAATATATTATATTTTAAAATGATCTTTATCGGTTACTAAATTAGTTGCAAAGTGCATACCAGTCATATGTGATTAAGATATAATAGTCCTTCGAATAGATGACCCTAACTCCAAGACCACAACCAAACAAGGACAGGAAGTGAAACAAAGATACATAAATTCTAAGTCTATAGCATCTTAGTTACATATGACCTTAGCGCATCCACTTAGCAGCTATTGATCTATAAATAAAGACCTATTTAATTATCAGATAATTTATTATAGTAACACAAAATACTCCTATAGTATTTGTAAATGTTTAGTTTTGAGTTCTTAAAGTATCCTTTTGTAGTGTGTTATTAGGTTTGTTAGATTTGTTGTCCATCCTGACCATCCCCCGGTATATGCAAGTAAATTCCCGGACAGATATAGTTGATCAGGCTATATCCTTCCCAGATTTAATCCACATATACTAAGGCATACTCAAAATGTTCAACTCTTCTTCTTTTGCTTTATGTTTTCGCTAGTTATGATACCATGCGAGCATGTAATGTATGTATGTATACTTTAATCAAGAAAATCATTTATTTTCTAAGAGTATATTTATTTGAAAAATGCACAAATCAGAGACTATTAGTCCCAATTGTGTTTATAGTTTGTATATCTTATGTGGTTTGATATACTTAATTTACTATAAACTGTGCTCTGATACCAATCTGTCACACCCCCAAACAAGGATGGCGGAAACGTCCGGGGGTGGATGACTTCATGTATAGTATCATAACAACAATTGTAATAGTAATTGAAGCAAACACAACCAACATATATATAATTGCAAAAGTGACATCATTGTATGAATTACATGTTTACGAATCAATTACAATATGTTGACAAAATATGAAATAGTAGACGCCTTAGCGCCCCATCCTCAAAAGCACTTGGTTACCTGTTTAATGATTTCCTGAGAATACAAGTTGTTTGAAAAAGTGTCAACACAAAGGTTGGTGAGTTCATAAGCTTTTGTTTGATATTATTAAAAGCCTTTCGTTTGTAAAAGTAGTATTTGTGTTAGAAAATCCAATATTTTCCTTAATGTGTAAATGTAGTCTTAAAACCCAAAGACCGAAATATACAAGTAATTTGTCATATTTATAGTAAAACAATGCAAGTTTAAATCGACATAAACTCGTTAAATTTTAATGAAGTTCCCGTAAATTCCAATGTTTATTAATACTTTATGTGAGTTTATTATAACCATACTATGACCAAGGTTGCCTAAAACGACGTTCTTCAGGCGTCGGAAATGTTATGACATTTGTCACCCCAGACCTATCGGTCTAACTGTGCATGCAGTTTAGGTGTGGGTTTGTCAAACCCAATATAGATCTATACACAACTATCACGCTCTCCCTCAAGGAGACTCTGGTTACAATACATGACTTAATGGTAATTTGAAGTAAATGTCTCACAAAGTCATTAACGGAATTACGTGTTATGAAAACTTGGTACCGTATGGCCGTACCTTGCTTAATGAAAATATTCTTTGTATAAATGTACCCTTTTTAAATGTATGTGTTATGTAATGTATCATAAACTATACCTATTATAGTTTATCAACCAAGGGTAGTACGTAGTAATGTATGCAAACTATATTCAAAATAGTTTATTAAATGTTTGAATGTATCGGTTGTACTTTGATTATAATCACTTGTTATTCTTTATATTTTATATGTCCAAATCCATTTGTAAACTGATGTGTGTCTAAATATTAAGATAAAATGTCATATATTGCAATAACATATAATCACATAAAGATATACTTCTTGCTCAACATGTTACAAGGTGAAATGAAATTGACAGCAACTTTTCGTTGAATACAGTTTCTGTTACTGTTCTTAGAAAATTTATAGAAAAATCATCAAAGCTCTAAATCCAAATCCGCAAATTCTGAGAGTTTGGAATATGAGTCTAGTTTGTTCGTAAATTTTATCATGATTTTTAGTGATCTCTAACAGAGGTGAAAATGTTCATAATCACAGACTGGTCCGGGTTTGCCTCTGAAATGATAGGCAGTCTTGTAAAAATCACCATAAATTGTAGAAAAATCATATGGAGATGTGCAAGTAGCCATTTTAAAGCTAAGAGTTTGAACTACTTGCACCTGGAACAGTTTTTAAAACTAAAATATTTAAGTTGACCAAAACAGTCCGTGATCAAAGTTTATCTTTTCTGATGTAATCTGATAAAAAAAGTTTAATTGTGTTCTTGATGATTTTACTTGTATTCCCCCTTAAAACTTAAGAAAAACATGTAAATGTAGGGGTATGAACTCACCTTATGTGTTCTTAGAGGATGGATGTTGGAGAAGAGAAGTGTTCAACTCAAAAACACTTAGAAGATGCCTTGACGAATCGAGAACCAAGAGTGGAAGAAAGCTTGATGATTAACCTTGGAAGTCTTGAAATTGAGAGAGAATGGTGTAGAAAATGAGTGACTTAAGCCTTGTATTTATACTAGTAAGAATTACTATTCATATATAATTCTTTAATAATAAGTGTTAAATGTTGACATTCTCCATATAACTAGTTAGTGTATATGACATATTCATGATGTAATCATGACAAATGTTTCTAGAAGATGGTTAATACTAATTGGCTAATAATAGTAATTTTTAAAACGTAAATAGTAACTAGTAGGTAGTAAATAGTAAATAGTAAATAGTAAATAGTAAATATGATGAGATTTTTACAATTGTCATATTTGTAAACCCCGTTAAGCCATGTTTAAGAGTCTTACACAGCCCCCGATAATTTTGCAATAGTGTTTTATCGCTTTGGTTCGTTGTTTAGCACTGTTAAGGCTAAGGAAAATCAAACACATGAATTTTCCAAATGATGTTTTCTCATTAAAATAGCGAATTGTACAACGTAAACCTTAACATACAAGGGTTAATGGAGTTGACCGGTTTGACTTGTTGACTTTGTTTGACTTTGACTTGACCGAAATTTGACGGTTGTCACAGTGATCATCTTATGCTTGTACAAATATATGTGGATGATATCATCTTCGGATCAACTGATCAAAAGATGGTGGATGAATTTGCTAAGCTCATGACCAACAAATTCCAAATGAGCATGAATAGAGAGATTAACTTCTTTCTAGGACTTCAAGTGAAACAAGTCCCTCAAGGGATATTCATTCATCAGGAGAAATACACCACTGAACTGTTAAAGAAATATTCAATGGACAACTGTTCTTCGGCTAAGGTCCCTATGGCCTTCGGATATAAGATATCTGCTGATCCCTCTGGCGAATCCGTGGATCACAAGACTTATAGAGGTATCATTGGCTCATTGATGTACCTCACCGCAAGCCGACCAGACATTGTTTTTGCAACAGGTGTATACGCAAGGTACCAGGCTGACCCAAAAATGTCACATATGACCGCAGCCAAGCAGATTTTAAGATACTTAAAGGGTAGCAAGACTCTTGGCTTATGGTACCCCGTAGGGAATGACTTCAGCCTACAGGCATTCACTGATGCGGATTATGCCGGATGCAGACTAGATCGAAAAAGCACCTCCGGTGGATGTCAATTTCTGGGTGGAAGACTCGTCAGCTGGTCATCAAGGAAACAAAGTTGTGTATCATTGTCTACCGCAGAAGCTGAATATGTGGCCGCAGCCAACTGTTGTTCACAAGTCTTATGGATGAAAACACAACTTATGGACTACGGATACAGAATGCTGCGGATACCAATTTACTGTGACTCTGAAAGTGCTATAGCGATTTCTCACAGGCCAATTCAGCACTCCAAGACAAATCATATTGAACTACGGTATCACTTAATCAAAGACCACATTCTAAAAGGTAACATTGAACTTGTTTTTGTCCATACTCATGAAGAGATTGCTGATGTATTCACAAAGGCATTTGACTCTACAAAACTCAACAGTTTCTTACAAAAGTTAGGAATGATGAATCCGGACCCACAATTCTTTTTGAGTTGATAAGTACCGCAGACCATCCTTGGTCTCTGATTGCGGTCCTAACTGAAGTTACTTATGATAGATGGTTTTGGTATATCTTGTGTACCGCAGTCTATGTACCGCAACCATATATCATATTTATCTCTCATTGGTCCTTATTGTTTGTTGTTACTAATTTTTGTTCAAGTGTTCTGCTCAGTTCTTCTACTATAGTCATCCAATCATCCACAATGACAAATGATTCATCCACAATGACAAATGATGCATCCGCAATGAAATCTCAATCCGCAACCACATTGATTGTTTTCTAAATTGTTTCATTCATTCTTGATTCATGGTGTGCTATTTAATGATCCTTCATTAAATAAGAAAATTATTAAAAAAAAAACATTCTTCGTGTAACTGCCCCATTTCCCTTTTTGAATAAACTTTGTGTCAGCCCTATTTTAGGTATGATGACAAAAAGAATGTTTTTCGATAAACAAATATTTTTAAGCTGTCCCTTGCAATACCCCCAACACGTCCAATCCATTACACCTTCCCTTTTACACAACGGATTAAACCCACCCTCACCACACGTTCTTCAGACGTGACATTTTTTGACTGACACTTCATTAAATGCCAACCCTTTTTGGTAAATCTCGAAAAATAGATTAAAACCTCTTATTAATTTCTGGCTGAGATTTCATCTCCCAATCGAAGAAAAACACCCAAACGTTTTTACCTTATCTTATTTCACCTAGGGTAAAAATCAATTACCGTTCCAAAACCCCCACTATAAAACCCCATCTTCTTCCCCAAGAAAGGTTTACGCTTTCTGAATATCGAAATTCTCTATTTTTCTTGCACTATGTTTCTGCAACTTTCTTCAACCTCTCAACAATGGTGAAATCCAACGTTTCGAAGAAACTCTCCAAGGCCTCAGCATCTGCAAACCCAACTGGCTCTGATTCTGCAACAAGAACCCAAATGCCTACGATTGCTTCAAGCAATTTTAGGGCTGTGTTTGAAGAGCATTCCTCCTACAATGCTCCGATCAAGCTAATGATCAAGTTCCTGAACAATCACCCCCTGTTTGGCCCCTTCGATTCATTCACAGATGTGGTTCCCCTCTCAACTCTATTCAAATGCGCCTTTTCTGCATATAGACCCCTCAAAAATCTTCAAGAGGTGCATCTCAATTTGGTGAATGATTCTTTGGTCATTCTGAACAAAGAAAAATTCCTCAATGCCATCAATCTGCTTGTTCATCCTTCCACCAAGGTTTTTACTCCAAGCATGGCGGACATTCTCTCTGCTCTATAGCAAATGGGTTATCAGAAGAAAATCAAAGGAATAGGCGAGTTCAAGAAGAATCAACTGCCTGCGGTGTGGCAATTCGTTTGTCACTTTGTCATCCGCAGTCTATCAGGCCGAACCAGAGACACTGATAATATGGGTCTCAAACTTTTGGAGCTGGTATGGAGTATCTTCACTGGCCACGATGTTAACTACGGTCAGATACTATGGGATGACTTTTTGCAGTACATTCCCAAAGAGAGTCCATGAGAAAAACCTACCGAACTCACTTTTGCTAGGTTCTGGTCTCTTTGCATCTCATATCTTCATGCATATGCAGGACTTAGCATAGGAAACGACACCAATCTCTTCATCACCAAAGATCTGAAAAGGTACAATCCTTCTACTGATCAATCTATTTTTGGACCCATCAGACGACTACCAGTCCACATCCTATCTTCCCTTGGTCTTGAAACCCCTGAAGTCACAGACCATATCGAGGCTACGGAAGGTATTATCCCATACCTTTCTACCCCGCCTCTACAAGCCACAACCGTACTCACCACTCCTGGTAGTACCACAGTCCCATCCTCCACCCCTCTTTCCAATCTGTCACAAAGACGAAAGAAGTTAGCCTTAGTCCATCAAGGCCCCCGCAATGTCTCCAAGAAACAAAGAACTCCAAAGAAGAAAAGTACTCCCAAACAATTTGAACCCTCAAAGAAAAGAAAGATCATACAATCTGTGCCCTCAGATGACGAATCATCCGAACGTCAACCTCACTCTCCTTCTGTGAGTGATTCTGATGAGGATGCACAACCCATCTCCATCCTTAAGAAAAGAAAAACCAATCCCACAGACCAAATGTGTGACCGGGCTGAGACTGAAGCCTCTCAAAAGGCTCCGGTTATCCTTAGGGTGGCCGCAGACCCATTCAATACCACAATAGAATTGCACTCAGACTCAGAAAGTGAGTCTATTTCATCTCAACGTGGAGACTCACCCCCATCTCACTCCCAAGGGGATGGAACTGGTTCTCACCGTAAGGTCTCCAGGGCTTCCCGTCTACACTTCTTTTCTCCTGAGGAGTTGAACTCCATACTTTTGTCTGTAACCCAAACACTACAAACACTTTCCCAACCACAAGGCACTTCTTCAGCCTTTACCAGAACTGATCCGAGGCCAGACTTCACTACTGGTCAAGGAGACCGAGGAAGCTCATGAAATCCTACTCTGCTTACATCTGTTACAAGTGGTTTAGGCATGGTGAGCACTAATGTGCAAGGATCCGTGGACCCGAGGGACACCTCAGTGCGTTTCCAAGGATTTGACGGTGATGAGTCGAATGACTCCTGGTTACATTACACTCCAGTATCTGACTCCGATGTCAAGAAATATGCCAATTTTCGTACGACATTTCAAGCAAGGCAGGATCATCAAATCAAACAACTTCAACAGAAACAACAGGAGATCCAATCTGTAGCCAAGTATTGGGCGGACGCAATCAACAATGCTAATACCGTAGCCACCGTTCTCAAAGTACAAGAGTGGATGACCGAAATGGCTGAGACGATCTGCAAGCCTCAGTCCACTCATGGTGGTGAAGGTAGATCTAAGCTCCCTCCAACTCCCACTCCAACTGTTCGAGATTCTCAAGAAGAGGGAACCGCATTCGAAGTTAGCCCTACTCCTACCTTCGGATTCGACGATGTCGATCTCAATGAGGTAAATCAACCTAACTCTTCTGATGATGATTTGATGATGTTTGATGAAGAAGAAGAATCTAGTGGCTCTCACTACTCCACCTCCATGCCCAAAGAGAAGAAGAAGAAAAAGAAGATGGTTGTGTCCAGAAAAGAGTTTCTGAGTCTACAAGCCAAAGTAGACCAGATCCTCGCTGCGGTCAAACCCACTCAACCGCAACCTGAAGACACTCCAGGACCACAGTCCTTAATTTAACGAATTGAAATATTGGAAACCCGTGAAAGACTGGTTGCTGAGCGCATTTCCCCGAAAGTTGAAATGGGAATCCAATCCCTGGATACAAGTCGCCAAGCTGATCACAAGCAATTCATGGCTGCTGCGGAGCGCCTCATCTTTGAGGTATCCGCAATCAAGACAGACTTACAAGCAGCCATTGCCGACCAATCTACTCACTCCCAAAAGCTTATAGCAGAGACTCACACTTCTTATAAGTCCACCATCTCAGTCCTTCAATCCACAATGAACAAACTTCAACGATCTTTATCATCAAATTTTCATGGCCTGAAGATTCTTCAACTCACAAAGGAGATTCATCGACTCCTTTTCAACACTGCCATCCCAAACAATCAGCAACTGGCTGACGCTCTTAAAGCTCAATTCCAGGAGGTATGTGCCAAAGTTGATGGTCTCAAAAAATGGCTTGATGATGCTCCGATGTTGCATTCCTCAAGAGGGGGAAGTGATGAAGACCATCACTCAAATAGCGTCTTTCATCATTAAAGCCCCCCCATCATAACTGAAAAAATTCCCTCACCGCAACCATCTACTCATCAAACACCACCGCATCAAACACCACCTCATCAGTCTCCACCGCAACACCAAATCCCCCCCGCCATCATAACTGAAAAAATTCCCTCACCGCAACCATCTATTCATCAAACACCACCGCATCAAACATCACCTCAGCAGTCTCCACCACAATACAAAATCGTTCAAGAAAGTTCTTTTGAGCGACCGGAGACTCCTCCCCACTTCAAGAATCTTGCATCCAATATGTCATCCGAACACTCCGACGACTCTCCCACTACGAAACAGAAGAAAGCAGATTGGAAAGCAGCCAAGTTTGCTGAACTCATCTGGAGAGAGAACAGATTCGACATTACTATGGATGAATCCTTAATCAATTCCTGGATCAATCCCCACCAAAGACTGCTGGATGATGACTACAAACCTTACCTTACCTACGCTGAACCCCCTTCTGATGGTTACTGGGATGTTCCAATATCCCCAAATGCCAAGTACTTCACTGCATTTGAGCAGTTTGACCGTAGCCTGCCTGATCACAAGAGGCTGCCTATGGAATTCGAAAGACTCAACTGTTTCTATGCCAAACATGCTTCTTCCATAGATAAAATCTGTTCTAATGATAGACCATCCGCAGTCAAGAGCTTTAAGCCCCGAAAATTCATGAAAGCCGACTTCATTCAATACACGCTTACAAGAAGGAATCAGGACTATGTCTGCACCCAAGATGACTTCCCATGTATGAATCCAGAAGAAATCTTCCTGATAGCAAAGGTGTTCAAAAACAAAAGCGAGAAGTATCCGAAGATGAAGATATCACTGGAAAGGGCGAGCACATTTCTGAGGGAAACCGTATGTGACTTTGCAAAAATTGATGCAAACATCTACCCCATAATTGCTAAAAAGTTCGATCTACCACCACTCAATCCTGCACCGATGCCTACCAAAGGTTATCAAGAAAGATCCCTAGGTGCAACAAACTTCCCTGAGCTCAGAGTCATTTTCAAAAGAAAGGTCGATAAAATCAAATACTTCATTCCTATGACTACCATGAATCGTCTTACAAGCAAGCAACTTGAAATTTGTCGAACCGCAGTTGAAAGATCAAAGCAGATGACTGCCGAATTCAAGTTCGAAATTTTAAGAAGGATCACATGGTTGGAGAATATCAGAAAGTTTTGGTGGATTCTGATCAAGTTTCTAAAACTTGATAACTGAAGAGAAGTTAAAGAGGTCACTTAGGGGGAAATTGTTGAATCATAAAAGTGACCCTCTTGAACTTCAGCTACCGCAACCCTCGAGAATCCGCAGTCAGATCTACTTCAGCAACCGCACCCGAAGTCATCATCAACCGCAGTCACTCTTAGTTACTAGATTACTTTACTTTTATTGTTATACTCTCTATTGTCCAGTATGCCTTGCATGGCTACTCTTAGAGATTTGATCCATGTAACTCCTGAGTCTCTATATAAAGGACTCAATCTTTCTGATTCAATAATAACTTTTCTACATCTTCTACAATTTGTCGCAACTTCTATGCTATCAAATATATCTCTCATCTCTATCTGATTACGCACCTTAAATCTCTCCTTACTCTCAAAGTTCACTAGAACATTACTGAATATTATTACTCTTCGGAGCAAGTCACTCGTGACTTAATCACTAAGTTCGATCTCACTTACTGACTTGGTCTGAATGCATTCCATGTTATGAATTAACTTATGTGTATACTTGATATATCACCTACTGTCATTTACATTCCTTACATTTCCGCAACTAACCCTCTAACTATCTAACTCGTGAACTCTTTGTTATTGTTGAGCTTTTAGATCCTTTGAGATAAACTATTCCGCAACTGTACTTGTTCTAACGTTTGTTCAAGTGTCTCAAGTTTTTCTCTCAACATAAACCTTGGGGATTCAAGAGAGAAAGTGTAGATCCTGAAGCAACACCCTATCTTCATCATTTTCTAATAATCAAGTTTCCACCTTGACCTTTAACTTGATAAATCTCTTCTTTGTCACTTTATGAGGGTTTTTGGTCCAAGGACCCTAGCATGTGAGAAATGGACGTCCCAAAGGCTTATGTTTCCATATCTAGAACCATTAAGTGCTATTATGGCATAAAGGTGCAAGCTTTATGCCATGGGAGTCCCCATGCAAGTAATAGAGTAATCTTTTGGCCTTTTTAGCTCAAAAGGCCATGTATGGAAGGAAAAAGGTAGGAGCTTTGCATGGTTATGAGATGCTTGGGTCCAGATCTGTGTTTGGGTGCATTTGTATGGTGTATGGGTGACTTGTGAACCAAGATCTAGGTCCTTAAGAGTTAGGGTTTGAGTAAAATCCTTCAAGCAAGGGTATTATTGGGTAAAGTTGGAAACTTTCCCCTTCTAAGGTCATTTCCATGGTGTATTCGAAGTTTGGAGTTGGGATCTGAAGTATAGGGGCTTAACCATTTAAGTTAGCTCATCAGACTAAGGGACTCGGCGAGTCCAGGAAGGGACTCAACGAGTCGAGGTGGATTGTCCTGATTCTGCATAGTTGAACTCGACGAGTCCAAGGAGTGACTCGGAGAGTTGATGGGATAAGTCACGACGATGAGTAGCCAGGGAACTCGACGATTCAGGGGTTGACTCGACGAGTTTGGTCGCAAATTCAGGATTTTGAGTTTTGGAACTCGACGAGTTGATGCAGCAACTCGACGAGTTGAGTCAACCCGGTGCGTTGACTTTGACCGTTGACTTTGATATTGTCCAGAGTTGACCTAGCCTAACCTTTGAGAGTATTATGGTCTAAGTGTTATGTTGGTATTGATAGTTCGGGGAGCCGAAGGATCAGCAGTTCGGGAATTGCCAGTAGCAGTCAGAAGTGTATCAGCCAGACTTCAGTAGTGCGAGGTGAGTCTCCTCACTATTTGTATGGGTCTAAGGCACTAATGTCGGCCCATTTAGTTTATGTATGATAGGAAGACCAGAGGGTTAGCCCTCGACATTATGCATGAAAGACCAGGAGGTGGCTCCTAGCATACAGTATGCTGATTAGCTAAGTAGAGTAGTATGTATGCTAGTTGTCTTTGTGATGCTTGCATGAAAGACCAGGAGGTGGCTCTTGGAACTTGTTTGTGAGACCGAGGGGGTGGCCCCTGGCTTGGCAAGAAAGACCATGTGGCGGCCCGTTGGATAATGGCAAGATTATGTTTGGCACATAGCATCTTTACCGATTATGATATATGTATGGCTCATGGTTATGTATGACAGTATGCGAGTATGTGTTTATATGCTAGACAGTATCCGGCTGAAAGAGACCGAAGGGGTAGGCCATCACCCATATATGCTAGGCAGTATGTTGAAATTGATGGGTTTTTGAGCATTCTAACACTTCCTAAGTGTACATGCAACCCTAATAACCTTGAATCTATGTTTTCTCTATATACATGCAAATTTCTTTTTCTAGGTTATTTCCTAACTAGCATGGCATGGGGATTACATAAAACATAAAACTAGTAGAAATACATACCTTGTTGTTGCTTGGATTCCTTCAAGACTTTGTGAGCCTAGCACCCCAAATGTTGTGCCTCAAATGCTTCACACAACACCACAAGACTTGGAATAACTTGAGAGAATACTTCTAGCACTCAAAATTGGTTATGCCCTCTCTAGTAACACTATGTCCACTAGGTCCACTTTTTGCTAGCCATAGGGTTCCTTTTATAGTGTTGTTACAATTAGGGTTTACACATGAATGCCCTTAATTGTCATGACTCTTGATTTCCCATGACCCATGGATTTGTAACTCCCATGGACTATCCATGGAGCTCCATATGGTTACATCCATAACCCATAAACCATGGATCATTAATCCACCATAAAAGAATTGATGATTGTCATAATCAACCCTATATATTTAATTAGTCTCACTTTGATCACCAAATTAATACTAGATTAATACTTGACCAATACTAATTAAATAATACTATTATTAATATATTAGAACTTATAATATATTAATAATCATAAGTGCCTTATTCTCTCATTTAGTCTATCCAAGTATTGCAATGCCATGCAACCCAAATGGACCATGCCGGGTCGGGTCAAGTACATACCAAATAAAGTTATGGACTTAGACACTATATCCAACAGTCTCCCACTTGGATAATTCTAATAACTATATTTGCAAATATGACTTCAAAATCCGACTAGCAATCGTAGCTCTTTCAAAGTCTCTCGGAACTGAGATGATGATGATACGCCATTTAAGATAAGTGATCATATAATCCTCTGTTCTCATAATATCAGCCGGACAAACACATGGAACATGGTCTTACTTATTGTCCAACATTTGTTTCTCGATCTCTGATTTGTTTCGACATAGATTAAATTGAACACATCAATTAGGTTCTGACCGGGCCCGGTACATAGGTCAAAACCAAATCATCGAGGGGCCCAGATATCGCTTCTATTTCTAGAAGGAACAGATAAACATCGACTGATATGCTTGTACTAACTACTTGTTGAATTACTCACAAAGGCACGTTTTATAACATCGAGTTACCAATGCGTTTTCGTACAATCAATGAATAACCAACTCATAGTCAACAACTCATATCTCTAGGTTTGAAGATTCATATGATATTACCGTCTCACGATCACTCGAGATAAATTCCATGAAGTGATGCAAGTGAGCGTGGGTTGGATCCAATACTCAGCCCTTATGAGTACTCATGAATGTTGTAGCAACCATTGCATTGTCCAAAGCACTTTTAGACAAATCATACAAGCCAAATTCATGACAGTCTTAAATCAATACTTACTTCCAAAGTTTGACTGACTGTGGATGGTTTGAATAATTACATAATTATTCTGGAAGTAAAAACATGCAAAATTGAAACATAGTAAACAATCAACACAAGATAGTAACACCTTACTCATAAATAAATAACAACTTTTATTTATCATCAAATGTCAATTACATTTTACAAGTTTCAGGAATCTAATTATTGAAACTAATATCATCCCTCAGCCCAATGCGCCTCGCATGCTGTAAATGCTTAACCCTGCTCAGTCCCTTCGTGAGGGGATCTGCCGGGTTCTCATTTGATGATACCCTCTTAGCCACGAGGAGTCCTTCTTCTATTTGATGTCTGATGAAATGGTATTTTCTGTCAATGTGCCTAGATCTCCCGTGATCTCTCGGTTCCTTAGCCAAAGCAACCGCACTTTCATTGTCACAGAAAATTTCCATTGGCTCCTTTATAGCTGGTACAACTCCAAGGTCTCCGATGAAGTTCTTTAGCCATATCGCCTCCTTAGCTGCTTCACTTGCTGCTATGTACTCTGATTCACAAGTAGAATCAGCTACTGTCTCCTGCTTGGAACTTTTCCAAGTAATTGCCCCTCCATTTAGGATAAAGACCCAGCCTGACTGTGAGCGGAAATTATCCCTATCAGTCTGGAAGCTAGCATCGCTATATCCTTCCACTCTCAAGTCATCACTGCCTCCGAGGGTAAGGACCCAATCCTCAGTCCTCCGCAGATACTTGAGAATGTTCTTTACCGCTGTCCAGTGTGCCTTGCCAGGGTTCCCTTAATATCTGCTGACCATGCTCAAAGCAAAGGCCACATCAGGGCGAGTACAAGTCATAGCATACATGATCGAGCCCACAGCGGAAGCATATGGTATATGACTCATTTCAGCTATCTCAGCCTCTGTACTCGGAGTTTGAGTTTTACTCAGCTTGGCATTACTCTGGATTGGTAATTCTCCTTTCTTGGAATCTTGCATACTGAACCTCTTCAACACCTTATCCAAGTAAGTACTTTGACTAAGTCCAATTAGTCTCTTACTCCTATCTCTCAATATCCTTATCCCTAGGATATAGGCAGCTTCCCCAAGGTCCTTCATAGCGAAACACTTCCCAAGCCAGGACTTAACCTCCTGCAAGGTTGGGACGTCGTTTCCTATGAGAAGTATGTCATCCACATACAACACCAAGAAGCTAACTATGCTCCCACTAGCCCTGACATACACACAAGACTCATCCTCACTCCTAGAAAAGCCAAACTCTTTGACTTTCTCATCAAAGCAAAGATTCCATCTGCGAGATGCTTGTTTCAATCCATAAATGGATTTATCAAGCTTACATACTCTATTAGGGTATCTTGTATCGACAAAACCCTCTGGTTGAGCCATGTAAACATCCTCAGCCAACTTTCCATTAAGGAAAGCGGTTTTGACATCCATTTGCCATATTTCATAATCATGAAATGCAGCTATGGCTAACAATACTCTAATAGACTTAATCTTAGCTACTGGTGAGAAGGTCTCATCATAGTCAACTCCCAGAGTTTGAGTAAAGCCCTTCGCAACCAGTCGCGCTTTGTAAGTATGTACCTTCCCATCCATGTCGGTCTTCTTCTTGAGGATCCATTTGCACCCAACTGTCTTACGACCTGGTACATTGTCAACCAAGTTCCAAACTCGATTGTCATACACGGACTGAATCTCGCTGTCCATAGCCTCCTTCCATTTAGCAGACTCAGGGCCTGCCATGGCTTCCCTGTAATTATTAGGTTCATCCAAATCTATTAGTGTACTATCACTAATAAATGTATCACCTTCAGTGGTGATGTGATAACCATAATAAAAATCAGGTGTATTCCTCACCCTAGTGGAACGTCTCGGAGGTACAGACTCATCTATCGGATCAACAGGAGTTTCCTCCTCAAGTTGGTCGATAGCATTTGAGGTTCCTTCACCACTTGACTCTTGAAGCTCTTCAAGGTCAATTTGCCTCCCACTGTCCCCTTGGCTTATGAATTCTCTCTCACGAAAGACTCCTCTTCTTGCTACAAAGACCACATTATTACTGGGTCTGTAGAAGAGGTAACCAAAGGATCTCTGTGGGTAGCCGATGAAAATACACCTCTCGCTTCGAGGTTCAAGCTTGTCATGAGTCTCACGCCTCACGAAAGCTTCACAACCCCAAATCTTGATGTGGTCCAAATTGGGAACTTTCCCAGTCCACATCTCGTGAGGTGTTTTGGCAACCTTTTTAGTAGGGACTAGATTAAGGATATGGGCGGCAGTGTCTAAGGCATACCCCCAGAAAGAGATTGGTAACGAAGCTCGACTCATCATGGAACGAACCATATCCAACAAGGTTCGATTGCGCCTCTCAGCTACACCATTCAACTATGGTGTTCTGGGAGGTGTCAATTGTGAGACGATCCCACATTCCTTAAGATAGTCAAGGAACTCAATGCTAAGATACTCTCTTCCTCGATCGGATCGGAGCATCTTGATGTTCCTGCCCAATTGATTCTCCACTTCCTGCTTAAACTCTTTGCACTTTTCAAAGGTTTCTGACTTATGCTTGATTAAGTAAATATATCCATATCTACTGTAATCATCAGTAAAAGTCACATAATAGCGATTAGCATCCCTTGTAGCAACTCTAAAGGGCCCACACACATCCGTGTGTACAAGGTCCAACAAACCTTCACCCCTATCACAAGTACCTGTGAAGGGTGATTTTGTCATTTTTCCAAGTAAACAAGACTCGCAACTATCATCTGACTTGAGGTCAATTGATTCCAAGACTCCAGCCTTTTGGAGTTGGCCTATGCGCTTCTTGTTAACATGTCCAAGACGACAATGCCATAAGGATGCTTTATCTAAGCTATCTGAAGAATCAATATACAACACATTATTTCCTTGATTGTCTACAACATTCACGGATTCATATACACCATCACAAGGTAATGCTTTAAAGTAAAATACATCATTGTAATAAACATTAATAGCACCATTTTTATTATCAAATGAAAATGTAAAACCTTGTTTGTACAAGTCATGAAAGGAAATAATATTTCTCGCCATTTCGGGCGAGTAACAACACTTATTCAAATCTAACATTAACCCATTATTAGGCAATAAAGAATAAACTCCTATCTTGGTAACAGGTGATGCTTTCCTGTTGCCCATGACTAAGTTTATCTTCCCGTGCTACACTTGCTCACTTCTTCTTAGTGCCTGCAAATCAGTACAGATGTGAATACCACAACCTGTATCAAGCACCCAAGAATTAGCATTAGATGAGTTATTAGACAATATTGTGTAAATACCTGCACGGGTGGGTTTAACCTTCCCATCCTTTAGATCTTGTAGATATTTGGGGCAGCTTCTCTTGAAGTGTCCCTTATCCTGGCAATAGAAGCACTGTGCTTCCTTTGGGTTTGAAGAAGGAGTAATGGGACCTTTCTTTGTCCCACTTGAAGAGGAACCATCAAGAGTCTTACCCTTGGTACCCTTCGAAGGGTTTTTCCTCTTCTTACCCTTTCCCTGCCCAATAGCCAGAACAGGGGCTGTTGAAGGAGTAGAAGTAGCAACCGCTTTAGCCTTAAGGCCATTTTCAGCTGTCCTTAAGAGTCCTTGAAGTTTGCTAAGTGTGACTTCCTCCTTGTTCATATGATAAGTCATACGAAACTGATCATAACTTGGAGGTAAGGAATGGGGAATGATGTCAATCGCCATTTCCTCAGGAAAGTCAACATTTAGCTTCAGCAACCGGTCAACGAACCTTTGCATCTTCTGCAAGTGACCGGTGATGGGTTCACAATCCTTCATTCTTGCGGTTATCATGGAGGAGATGATTTCATACCTCTCCTGACGCGCGCTCTGATGGTACCTTTCCATCAGATCCAGGTGCATCTCATAGGGGTAGAAATCTTCATAGGATTTTTGAAGTTCAGGAGTCATGGTGGCCATCATGATGCATGCTACTTTAGTAGCATCCTTTTCATGTGCAACAAACTCCGCAAACTCTTCAGGAGTAGCAGTGGCTTCATTCACAACCTTAAGCTCCCTATCGAGGACATATTCTTTGTCCTCATAGCGGGAATCATTCTGATGTTTCTGATCCACTCATTGAAATTGGATCCATCAAAGATGACTTTACCACACAAGTTCATAAGGGAAAAGGAGCCTGTTGGGTTTGAGCCAGAAGCATTGTTAGAAGACATCTGAAAGGAAAGAAAGACAAGTTTCATTAGATTAGGAATCCTTAATATTTCACCCAAATGAAATATGAAGGCTAGGATCCAACAAACTATTTATAGTTGGCAGAGGGATGCCGTAATCCATACTATAAAATATTTGAAGGTAGGTAAATGACGATTTACCAATTTCCACCATAAGAACAAAATATTTTATTATTAGGTTTTATTGGTTTTGAAACTCCTAGATCTTTTGAGATATATTGAACTTTTCAATGGCATGTTTGAATCTCGATTGTGCCCTCTCAAGTTTGTGACTGGGATGCCGAGGATCACAAACAAGGTGTGAATAACCATACAAATTGACTTGGTACCCTTAACAATATTACCTAATCGATGTGCCGGTTAACCACACACGCTCCACCGATCTATAATAAAGTCAAGTTACCCTTTGCCACTCTTACTAGTCCATGTTAGTGTGCCGGTTAACCACACACGCTCCACTAACGACTTGGTAAGGTACAAAGTGTAATTTTATGGGCTAGCACCAATTTCTCATTTTCCTAAAGTAACTAAGATTGGGAATTTATAATGTATAGTTACTTTATAATTCATTATACTTTCAACAAGTATTTAAAGTCGTATCCTACCCGTTCGGCTAACGACCCTCCACCGATCAAGGAAGCGGTGGGTGAGAGTGGACACCCATTAAGTCACCATTTTATAGGCAACAACTTTATACCCCCCTTATAGACCGGCTTCGTGAATGAGGCCTACTAACGGTAAGAATGACATATTCTTATACATATCTATATAATAAAATTATAATAATAGTATAAGTGTTGATTTATAAATTTTTTAAAAATCTAAGGTTTAATTTGGAATTAAAGTATTAAAGTATAAGACTTTTCAAATTCCAAAACTTGAGGGCAAGATTTGAAACTATTCCAAGTCTCTTCAATTTGTAACTTATGAGTTTTAATGGTTCATAAAAATGAAGACTCTTCATTTTATGAAACCTCTTTAGTTCTTTAATCATAATTAAAAGAAGTGACTCTTGGTTATCCATAACTTGAGGACAAGTTATGGACACCATCATAGCCATTAAGATCATGAATTAAACACACATGGTGGTTACACATAATTCCTATGATCTTCTAAAAACTCATAAGAACACAAATTCATGTCAAGCAATTTCAAGAAATCATATAAACATATACAATACTTGAAAATTGATAAAAGTCATGTAAAATGGGTTAACATAATCATTATCATTTTGAAAAACAGATTTTACAAGTCCAAAACAGATTGGGATAATGATCTTAATCCATTTCCAGCCACAAAACTCGAAAAAAACTGCCCAGCACGCTCCTACTCGCCGAGTGCACTATTCTACTCGGCGAGTAGAATGAATTTGTTCATGGACTCGGCGAGTCCTCCCCATGGACTCGGCGAGTACAGTCGTCAGAGTGCAGAATTTTCGATTTTTAAGCAATTTTGCATCAAGTATACAGAAAACAATCCTAGGCTCTGATACCACTGATGGGTTTTTGAGCATTCTAACACTTCCTAAGTGTACATGCAACCCTAATAACCTTGAATCTATGTTTTCTCTATATACATGCAAATTTCTTTTTCAAGGTTATTTCCTAACTAGCATGGCATGGGGATTACATAAAACATAAAACTAGTAGAAATACATACCTTGTTGTTGTTGGATTCCTTCAAGACTTTGTGAGCCTAGCACCCCAAATGTTGTGCCTCAAATGCTTCACACAACACCACAAGACTTGGAATAACTTGAGAGAATACTTCTAGCACTCAAAATTGGTTATACCCTCTCTAGTAACACTATGTCCACTAGGTCCACTTTTTGCTAGCCATAGGGTTCCTTTTATAGTGTTGTCACAATTAGGGTTTACACATGAATGCCCTTAATTGTCATGACTCTTGATTTCCCATGACCCATGGATTTGTACCTCCCATGGACTATCCATGGAGCTCCATATGGTTACATCCATAACCCATAAACCATGGATCATTAATCCACCATAAAAGAACTGATGATTGTCATAATCAACCCTATATATTTAATTAGTCTCACTTTGATCACCAAATTAATACTAGATTAATACTTGATCAATACTAATTAAATAATACTATTATTAATATATTAGAACTTATAATATATTAATAATCATAAGTGCCTTATTCTCTCATTTAGTCTATCCAAGTATTGCAATGCCATGCAACCCAAATGGACCATGCCGGGTCGGGTCAAGTACATACCAAATAAAGTTATGGACTTAGACACTATATCCAACAGAAATGTATGGTATGTGGTATTTGGGGAACTCACTAAGCTTCGTGCTTACGGTTTTCAGTTTTGGATTCAGGTACTTCGTTTTCAAAGGAAAGGAGCCGGCTCGATCGCAGCGAATCACACTATCTTTCCACACATGAGATCTTTGGGATTGCACTCTGATATTGTTTTATGATAACATGTTTTGATTATGGACACTTTGGTTTTGACATGAGATGTTATTATGGATGTTTTTATACTTATGGTTTTATAATAACTTACTTAAAAGTGATATTTTTGACTTTGAATTTTGGGATGTTACACTGAAGCTCATATTTTGTTTAAAAAAAACAACAAAATCTTTCTCAAAAACAAGGAAATATGGCACAAGCATTATCACTCTATGTTTCCAACCGTGTTGGAGGTTCGAATAGAGCTCCAATATTGGTGGCAAATGAATATCATCATTGGTCCCAAAGAATTGAGAGATGTCTTAGAAGACTTGGAAGAGATGTGTGGAGATCCATAGAAGAAGGACCTCATGTCCCTATTCTTACTCTAGTTCAAGTCGACAACGCTCAAGACAGACTGGGAGGAGGTCAACCAGCCATGAACCATCCCAATAAAGGTGATCTTGATAAAATGGAAAATGATGTTGTTGCTTTTTATGAGATATCTTGCAGAGTTGCTCGTGACAACTTCGATATCATCATCAATTGCAAGTCAGCCAAAGAAATCTGGGATGTTCTCAAGAACTTGTATGAAGGTATAGAACAAGCTCAAGATAAGAAGCTCACAACCGCACTCAACGAGTTCAACAACTTCAAAGCTCATACTGGTGAAAGTCTTAAAGACTCCTTCAAAAAGTTCAATCTGATTGTCACAAAGTTATCAAATGCTGGCACCGTCCGAAGTAACCACGAGATAAACCTTCAGTTTCTCAATGGTTTAGGTAGACACTGGACTACGGCTAAGATGATAGTCCAAGAAGATAGAAAGATTCATTCCTTATCTCTCTACTAGTTGTATGGAAAACTTTAAGCAAAATAATCCACCGTACTCAAAGATTGTGCAGACTTCGGAGGCCCACTCGCTCTCATTGCTCAAGCCCCTCACACCCAATCCTCACTTTAGTCTCCCTCGTATGACAACCCACCGCAGTCATACGAAGCTGATTTAGAATACGATGATGAAGAAAAATTCCAAAATGCTATTGCTCTTGTTAGCCAACAGTTCAACAGGCTACCACCCTCATCCTTTCGCAAAAATCAACAGTTTACTAAACCTCGCTTCAACCGCAACTTCAATCCTCAGAATAATCACTCTCAAAATCCCAAAAACCCTCACCAATCTCCGCAACCTATAAACCCTCATCAATCCAAGGAATACCGCAACCTGCTAAAGCAACTAACTCCGGTCCCTCAACCGAAGTTAAAGAAGATGTCATCATTTGTTATAAGTGAAACAAAGAGAATCATTTTGCTAAGGACTATAAAGCAAATGTTGTGAAGGACAAAGCATTTTATCTCCGGATGGCACAGGAGATGGATGAAAAAGAAAAGTGAAGGGCATATGTGGCCCATGTGTAAAGAGATCATCAAGTGTGGTCTTCGGGTGATGAGGATGAAGATTTCAACATCAAGGGCAAGGGTAAGATTTGCATGCTGGCAACTGCGGACGAAGATGGATCGACCAACCTCGAAAAGAAATACTGCTATATGGCCAAGGACGGAACTCTAAGCATAGTCGAACAGGTAAAACTAATAATTCAAACTCTTAATTATATCATGCATGATTGTCAACCATTCCTTGACAACCTTAATGACACATGTGATGTCATCCTTTCAGACTATAACAAAGCCCTAGATGAAAAGAACATAGCGTCCCAGGAAATGTTCCATGTTCAAGGACGACTAGAAGACAAAAGACTCAAAGTGTCCATGCTAGAAAGAGACTTAGGATTAGAGAAGGATGCAAAAATGTTATGTGAAACCCAATTAGGAATAACATTAGATCAGAGGGATTTAGCACAAAACGAAATTGTACGTTTGAACTTATTAATTGAAAAATAGTTTAATGAAAGCGAGGCCATTGCAAATCTTGTGAATAATGGAACAGTTGACAATACGTACAATTGGGGTTGGTCCAATGGGTACTCCACAGTAAAGGATTCATCACCCCGATTTAAGAAAGACTGTCCCTATGTCCCTCCGGACCGAGAGTTCCATTTCCCAGTCAATGACAAAACCTTTCCCGAAGACATCAGAGCTCATTTCGGTCGATTTCATAATCTGAGTAATAATTGCGTTATTGAGGAAATTCTTCCTGAATTTTCGAGTCACTCAAGTGACCAAATACCTATCCTTAAAAGAATTTATCCCAACTCTCAGACTTCATCTGTTGTTAATGAAGAAACTCTTATGGAAGGTCCCGAAGTTCTTATGAACTATCCGTCCAAATCGCAACTGCCTTCTATCAAATGTCCCACAAAAGAATCAACTTTGACTTATTCTACGGTAATCCAATCTTCCTTACAGCAGACTGCAGTCAAGAGCTCAGTGACTATTCAGCCAATTCATCATGAGTTGCCCATAGAAAATTTCGAATACGGTCAATGCTCTGAGAGTCCTGAACCTTCTAGTTCTGATGACTAAAGTCCTCGTTTTCAAAAACAATCAAAGGTTTCCAGGAAACCGCATTTAAACATCAATGACTGCGGTTCTCCAAAAACTCAGGCTAAACTGGACTTCAAGGAAGAACTTAGATCTCGTAATAAAAAGCTTGAAATATTTTCAAAAAACAAAAAACAAGCCATAATTTCAAAACATAAGAGTCCAGAAAAGCTCGTTTTCTCAAATTACTTTTCAAAAAACTTTGCAGTAAAGAAATCGAACAAAAAGGAATGTACAATTTCAAAAATCTTTTCAAACTCTTCTGACAAAACTCAAAAGCGAGTAAAGTCTTTTCAAAGTAATGGTTTTCTGATATATTCCTTAGACGATCCAAAATGGAAGGGGATTTTGCCAACTCCAACACTTTTCAAGTCACCTCAACTTTTCAGAAAAACACAACCTAGGAAATTTGCACGTGCTCACATTTTTTCAAACAATAATTTTTCAAATTCTAAGGGCATCATTATCAGATCTTAGTCTCGGACTGGTCACAAGACTCACCCTATACCCTCCGGACCGCTGACCAAGCATAGTGTCTGGATGAATGAGAAAAATCTCTCATTTGGCTTCTATCGTCAAAAAGGGTCATCTGAAGTCCAATCTCGCACCTTTCAAAATCCTCGTAACTTCACAAAATCCAACAACACTCAAAAAGTTCACAAACACCCAGATCTAGGTCTCAAGATTGACATGAAACATGTCCCTGCAACCTCGGTTCATGCATCTATGAAAAAACCACCAGTCGCCTCAGGCTACAAACTTGTTCGGGTGCCCAAACTAATCTTGTATTTTTCAGGCAATGTGCAAGGAGGAACAAGAATAGGAGTGGTTAATAGACAGTGCCTGCTCCTTGCACATGACCGGAAGGTTAGAATACCTTCGAGATTTCAGGCCTATATGCAATGGTGGAAACGTCACATTCAGCAACAATGCGAATGGAATAAACCGAGGTTATGGTGTGCTTACTACAGGGAACTTCTCTATTCAAAAGGTTGATTACGTAGAAGGCCTCAAATACAATCTCATCAGTGTAGGCCAACTATGCAAAGCAGGCCATCGGGTTGAATTTGATAATGAATACTGCTACATAATGACAAGTGATAGAAGCACCTGTTTGATCAAATCTAAGTCCAAAGGGACCATGTATCCTTTCGACGTCTCTCTGATCATTAGGAAACCACAACTGTGTTTTCTGTCCAAAGCAGTATCCGAAGTTAGCTGGCTATGGCATCGCAAGCTAGCTCATCTGAACTTCCGATATATCAACAACCTGGTCACCGGAGAACTCGTCTGAGGTCTCCCCATTCTGAAGTACAACAACGATA
Organism: Lactuca virosa; assembly: GCF_052849685.1. Lineage (NCBI taxonomy): Eukaryota > Viridiplantae > Streptophyta > Magnoliopsida > Asterales > Asteraceae > Lactuca > Lactuca virosa. The sequence continues at coordinate 154,073,962 of NC_136427.1, read as the reverse complement.
CTCTCTTCCCAGCCTGTGAGTGTGGAAAACAGTCTAAAGGAAGCCATCCTATGGTGATTGACTCATCAATTTCTGAACCCTTAAAACTCTTACATATTGATCTCTGCGGTCCATCTACCGTAGCCAGTCTCAATCACAAGAAATACATATTGGTTATAGTTTATGATTTCACTCGTTTCACTTGGGTCTTCTTCCCGAGACTCAAATCGGAAACACCGTAGGTTCTGATCAATTTCATTAAAGAAATTGAACTTCAAATCAAATTACCAGTACGCCGAATCCGAAGTGATAATGGCACTGAGTTCACAAATCATCTCTTAAACAGTTTCCTCGTGTCAAAAGGTATCAGTCACAACTTCTCAGCTCCCTTCACACCGCAGCAGAATGGAGTAGTAGAGAGAAGAAACCGTACTCTGGTGGAAGCAGCCAGGTCTATGCTCAACTTCGCAAACCTTCCTCTCTACTTTAGGGCTGAAGCAGTGGCAACTGCATGCTTTGTTCAAAACCGAAGCATCATTTGCAAGCGTCTAAACAAAACTCCGTATGAAGGACTTAACAACCACAAACCAAATGTCAGATTCTTTCACATCTTCGGGTGTAGATGTTTTGTGATCAACAACAAGGATCATCTTAACAAGTTTGCACCGAAGTCAGACGAATGCATTTTTCTTGGCTACTCAACAATCAAAGTGGCCTATAGAGTTCTCATCAGACGCACCTGACTATTAGTCGAAATCTTCGATGTCAAATTTGATGACTATTACGTCCGCAACATTGCTCCTTCAAATGAAACGAAAGCAATCCTAGAAGGTGATGTCGCAGCCTCTTTGGGTCCCGTAAACATAGTTGAAATAAACTATGATGGCCTTTTCGACCCCGTAGAGACTGCTCAACTCTCTGAAATTCTTGTGTCTTAGATAGCTCAACAGCAGCATGCCGAAGTCTCTGGTCCAACTCTATCCGATGACGTGTCACTCAACACTTCCACCTCACCGGTTGAGGGGGAAAGTTCAACTCCTGATCAGATGACAACCATCGAGGTTCCAGTGCCTGAGGAAGTAGCTCTGGTTCCTAACCGCATAGTCTCTCTCCTATCAAATGTTTCCTCAGACTCATACAATGAAGATATAGAAAATATTGACACAAGAACCGATTCAAGGATTATCACTCTCTCAACAATCCAGGGGGAACCATCTCAGGTTCAAGGGGCACTCCCGTCCGCAATCCAGGGGGAACCTCACTCAATTGCTCAAACAAATGTTGATCAAGCTCCCACAGTCCAAGACAATTGTGCGGGCTGCTCACAAGTCCAGGGGAACTGCCATTTCCAACCGCAAAGTCTTTATATATTGAAGACATTCCCTCCACCACAATCGCTGATCATCTGCAACCTCGTCTACATGTATGGACAAAAGACCACACACAGGGTCAAATCATTGGAAATCCATCCGCATGTATACAAACTCGATCCTCTAAAGATTTAACTGATCATTGTCACTATGCAGCATTTATGTCCTCAATCGAGCCTCAAACCATAAAAGAAGCATTAATGGAACCCGACTGGATATCCGCAATGCAAGAGGAACTGACCAAGTTTGAAAGAAACAAAGTGTGGCAACTTATTCCGAAGCCAAAAGTTCACACTATTTTTGGTACAAGATGGGTATATAAGAACAAATTAGATAAATCTGGTGCGGTTGTTAGAAACAAAGCAAGACTAATTGCTAAGGGGTATAGTCAACTTTAAGGTGTTGATTATGATGAAACTTACGCCCCAGTAGCCAGGATGGAAGCCATACACATTTTCTTAGCATATGTTGCATACAAAAATATCAATGTACATCAAATGGATGTAAAGAGTGCCTTCCTGAATCGTGAACTGAAAGAAGAGGTTTATCTCCAACAACCTCCGGGCTTCGAATGTCAAGATTTCCCAGATCACTGTTACAAGCTTGAGAAAGCAGTTTATGGTCTTAAGCAAGCACCAAAGGCATGGTACGAGACTCTGTCAGAGTTTCTTGTCACATACATATACAAATGAGGAGTGATTGATCCCACATTATTTAGAAAGGCAAACGGTAATCACCTTATGCTTGTACAAATCTATGTGGATGATATCATTTTCGGATGAACAAATCAGAGGATGGTGGATGAATTTGCAAAGTTCATGACCAACAAGTTCCAAATGAGCCTGAATAGAGAGATCAATTTCTTTCTAGGACTTCAAGTAATACAAGTTCCTCAGGGGATATTCATTCATCAGGAGAAATACACCTCTAAACTGCTGAAGAAATACGTAATGGAAAAGTGTTCCTCTGCCAAGGTCCCTATGGCTTTCGGATATAATATTTCTGTTGATCCTTCCGGAGAATCAGTAGACCACAAAACTTATACATAAATGATTGGTTCTTTGATGTACCTCACCACAAGTAGACCAGACATTGTCTTCGCAACAGGCTTATGCGCAAGATACCAAGCCAATCCGAAAGTATCACACTTGACCGCAGTTAAGCAAATCCTTAGATACATGAAAGGAAGCAAAGCTCTAGGCCTCTGGTACCCCGCAGGGAACGATATCAGCCTTCAAGCATTCACTGATGCGGATCATGCCATATGCAGATTGGATAGGAAAAGCACTTCCAGTGGTTTTCAATTTATTGGAGGAAGACTGTGTGACAACCATCAAATTTCGGTCTTGTCAAAGTCAAACAAAGTCAACTAGTCAAACCGGTCAACTCCATTAACCCTTGTATGATAGGGTTTACGTTATGTAATCACTGTATAATTCGCTATTTTAATGAGAAAACATCATTTGGAAAGTTCATGTGTTTGATTTTCCTTAGCCTTAACAGTGCTAAACAATGAACCAAAGCGATAAAACACTATTGTACAATCATCGGGATTGTGTAGGACACTAAATCATGGCTTAACGGGGTCTATGGACCTTGCGTTGCGAAGCCGGACACTCAAAAGGATCACAAACGAAACCTCTCGCAATCTCATTCAAACCCTACTCAAGATTACTTGACGCTAATAGGATCGAAACTCATACATTACGATATAAATTGACGTTAATAGCAACATAGTATAGTACAACGTTATAACTATAATCAAATTAAATTATGATACCATATTAAAATCAAATCAAAGTATAATGCTCTAATTAAATTTAAAAGAATCAAACTTGAATGCTATAATTAAACTTCAAATCAAAGTAGATTGTTATAATCAAATAATAACTCATCTTTTATAAAACTCTATTTTTATAAACTTTACATTAAATTTTATAAAACTCTATTTTTATAAACTTTACATTAAATTTTATAAAACTCTTATATTAATTATGTAAAAGATGCTTGTGTTAGTGAGAAATTATGAAGACCACCAAAAGCAAAAAGATTATTCTCATGGTCTCCCACTCACACCTCCCATCCACTTTCCTTTCCTTTTTCTCCCAACACATTATTCTTTTCACCACTTAAACCTTCTCTATTATTTCTCTCACTCTCAATCTCGAAATTTCCTTCAAGAATACTCATATTCCATCCAAGAACAATCTATTATACTCAAATCTTCATCCCTCTTGAAGCATTCATCAAGGTATGTTGTTAAAAGTTTCATATTCATACAAGAAACAAATTAAATCCACCAAAATATCTAAAACTAATTTTATGCATAAACCTGATTTTTCTCAGAATCCCATCAATAAAATAAGAAGTTCTGGAAAGTTTCAGAAAATAATTTATTTTTATTGAATTACTATAATTATTGCAATAAAGTAGGGCAATAATTCACATAAAATACTTTTTGCATTCAATAAATTCTGAGAAAATTCTGCGATGACCTGTATACTGATTAAACATGATATATGAAGTTTCATGCATTTATATTACTTTTTACAATTATTTATGATTTTATTGATTAATTAATAATAAAATATATAAAAAATACTTCCCATAGTCACAAATATCTGAAACTTATACACTGAGCTCTACATCATGTTATAAAACTATGGTTAATTTTACAGATTTTTTGAGAATCATTTACTATTTTTCCCGAATTTTGTGTTGTTTAATCATTAAAATATTAAATAAATACTAAAACAGTTCAGAAAAATATACAAATTTTACAGTAATTCATATTGTATGAAATAATGATTTCCTAATAATTTCATAATTTTTCAATACTGTTTACTATTTAAAACTATTTTCCTAAGTATTTAAGCATGTAAAAATGCATTTTAATGTATATTTCATATAAATAATTGTTAAAATCTGTAAATAATTATAATTGGGCAAGTTATTATTTTAATAAGAAATTATTAAAATCTGGCCTAAATTGAAAATATAAATTAATTATGCAAAGTAAGTAATTCAATTTAAAATTCATTTAACAAATAAATACCTTAATATTATAATCAAAATGAATTATTGTTAATTCATCTAGTATAAGAATATTTGTCTAATTATTTGTATTAATACTCCATTCTCGTTTAGCAGTTCCTAAACCAAAACTATTAATTATATTAGGTTCTACGCCATTTTGACCCGAATCGTCTATCGTACGACACACGCATTTCGTTTTGGGACTAATGTGAGTAATCTACCCCATACTTTATAATTTTCAATACTTTTGGGGTGTATCATGTGGTTCTAATATGTTCCAACTTCATTTTATTGTTTTATCACAATTGAGACATTGTTGGGACATTTATACGTGAGTCATTAATTGTATAACTATTGTTTGTTTACGCTACATGTACTTGTAGTGCATTACCATTTTTAGTCTAATCTCCATGACTATGCCCGTATTCTTGAGGTACGTTATGGACAATAATAGCGCTATTGGGTTGACCACCCCGCCTTGGGACGCTAAGGTGATTGATCGCACGTGGTTGAGTGTGTATGATGATTAGATGCTCCATCCTATATATATTTATATATATATACATATGTATATATAGGGTGAGGACTTATTGTTGTTGTTATCATTTGTTAATCAATTTTTGATTTATAAACCGTTATCTCAAATACAATTGTTTGCCGACTTCAAAAGAAAACAAATTTCCAATTATAAAGGTTTCAACTTCACAATTTTCTCTACTAAAATTAGATTACTCACCAACTCTCGTAGTTGACCTGTTTTTACCCATGATGCAGATTTGAAGAATGAAGTTGATGAAAAATAGGTTGTGCCTTAGAAATCCACAAGACTATTTAAATTTGATGTAATAAATGTTGTTCATATTTGGATTTGTATTTGTATGTTGTGGATCTTGTTTGCATACTTAGTACTTAATTGAATCTAATCATATTATAACATAGTTGTCATGAGACTTTGAACAATATATCACGCCTCGATCGATTCCGACAAGGATCGGGGTGTGACAGATTGGTATCAGAGCCCTTGACTATAGGGAATTAGGTTAATTGCCTTGACCTAGTCTATAGCCTCTAGGGTCCTCTCGTATGCTAGTTTATAAAATGCACACACAACTGCATGCAATTCGCACTTAGAAAATCCTAGGAATACCTTTTTGTGTTAATTGCTCCCTTATGTGCATACGTATTACTCCTGACACTTATATGTGCGTATACACTTGTGAATATTCTCCACTTTCTCTGAAAATCACACATATACTCAAGTTGTTTAACAAAATGTATATACATATATGTATTCCTTAGAGCTCATAGGAAATTCAAAGTCATCCACTCTAGTTGGGTAGGATCATAGTAATGGACGCGTAGTAACTGGAAGGGGGAGGTGCCGGTAGCCCGAAAGTCCTGACTAGGTAAGCATTCGTATACATCCCAATCAACCGAGGGACCAGTTTGCTTATCTGGGGACCAAAGGCGAGAGTTCCCAAACCTATAGGCCAAAGCGCGTCATTCACATTACTTTTGAGCCATCAAAATACCCGACCTTATCAAACGTATCCGAAAGGATACACTCCAAAATGGCCAACTCATTGGACTATTAAGTTCCCTAATGGGCCTACAAGTGGGAAAGAAATCTGAAAACTTAGTTTTGTGGGGGCCCACGCAAGTGCTACATGTTTCACATTTAGTAACCATGGAAAGCCCAAAAGGTGCCCAACACTCCTAACCATGGCCCAACAAGTGTTTTATAATTATTTTACCCAACAATGTCTAAAAAAAAACTTTATTTCCCTAATCAATTTACAAATAACTCACAAGTCCATATGCGTGTTTCTCATAGTTGACATGTTCCTTGTTTGGTTGTGGACTTAGGGTAGACTCATTAGGATCAACAGTCTAATAAAATTTTAATTACACATAACTGGGGGCATGTCGAGTGAATCTTAGGAGTGGATCAGACATGGAACAAATCACAAGATTATAATCAAGTTATTCCTACTAAATTCATAAGTTTATTTATATAGACCTCTGGTATAGAGTCGTCAGCGTAGTCATGTCGGCAATCTAGAATATAGCTAAATACATAATACAAACTATAATACCCAAATTATACAAAATTTTCTGCATAAAAAATCAATAGACAAACACAATGAAACTAAAAAGGGTATCAATCTATCAAGAGAAAAACACATACAATGTAGATTAAAATCCACTAATTATAACAAAATGGCTAAAAGAAAAGGTAAGGACTAAGGATTGTTAAGTCCTCTCTTCTTATAAACAGCTTTGAAGCAAGCTTGCCTAAGCTTCTTTGTTCTTTCTGTCAATTCCATACCTGGCAATTTCTCCATCATCTTCTTGTGCCCTGCTAACGTCTCTACCTCCTCCTTTAATCCCAACTCCTAGTTTTTTTAGGTAGATGCAATATATTTTTCGTGTGAGTTCATAAAATTTACAATGAGTTAAGTTTATGTAAATATAAATCAGAAATCGTAGTAAAACAATTGATTCGATGTGGCGTATGCCTAGGGCCTATGTTTATGTTATAAAGAAACTAATAATTAAAATTTTAGAAAATACCAAAACTACTTTGGTTACCAAGTGCATGCATACATGCATGAGTAATGTATAGAAGGTTATTATCGTAGTTTACCTTGGCATTTTGAATGAGGGATTGAAGGCTCTTAAGTTTTCTATGAGGCCATCTGTTTATGTTTAGCTCTCTACATCTTTTCTTCAACAATGTTAACCCTATCCCTAGTTCCTTTGCTGCCATGATTATCGGCATCTCAAAGTACTTCGCTATCTCTTCAAACTCCAATGGTCTCAATCTATTTGCCACCTTCCGGCCACCGTGATCAGTGGTGGCAGCACTAGAACTACCTGTAGCCTCACCGCCGGATTTACAGTCTTCACTGAAACTAACCAATGGTAAATTACCATCCTCCCAACAATCCCATAAGCTTATGTCTTTAAGGGGATCCAAATCGTGAAACTCATTTCTAGAAATGATGTTTTGATCTTTGTTAAGTACTGTGGAAACGTTCTGATCGAGCACTTCATGCAATTTTTCCGACAACTCGTAATCATGATGGTCGAGCATGTCACCACTGCAAAAATCCAAAAAAAAAAAAAAAAAAACTCAAGATAATCAAATCCAACACGATGAAAGACTCTTTTTGATCACTACAAATCCAAACCATGTTTTGATCAATATAGACAAAATCACTTTTCTGTGCGAAAGATGGGGTAATGAGTGACGTTTATATATACCTGAAAAGATCTTGATGATCAAAGTACTGAAACCAATCGAGGTCATCTATGGGGTTTTGATGATCTGCAGGTGGATCCATTTGTGAGGGAGAAGTTAAAAGTTGCGGTAAGAATGTGATGATTTATATAAGTGAAGTGGGAGAAGTAATTAATAACAAATAAAGAGGAAATGAATATATATGGTCTTTGAACTGTAACCTTCTTCTTCAATTCACACACATATACGTATATGTTGCTGCAAATTATGACTTATGTGCCTCATGCATTTAATACATCACATGCCTACCGCATATTCTTGACTTTGAAGCTACGTACCAGTTTCAAATTTCCCCAGTAGCACACTTTTCATTAGAAAGTACTCCAAGTCTTCACACATGAACCAGTTAGAAAGTACTCCAAGTCTTCACACACGAACCAATTAGAAAGTACTCCAAGTCTTCACACATGCAAATTATGACTTGTGTGTCGCTATAGGTAACTAATAAAATTTTATTTTTTAACCCCTTAAATATCAGTACAAGCTTCTAACCTCGACGTTTAAATTCAAAATTTCTTTTTATTACTAAAACTAGCATCGATTCAAGTATATAAACCATGAATCTTGAGAACACGGCAAAACCCAAATAAGTCTTATCATCTATGTAAAAAAAAACTCAGGGTTTTTACTAGTAAATCTATCAGTGGCGGAGCTTGAACAATTAACTTGGGGGGGGGGCGAAAATATTATAAACTGAAATTAAAATTAAAAAAAAAACAGATTGTTTTCTACAAATAAACACCAAAAACACCTAGAAAAAGAATTACAACTCAACCCGACAGCCTTTAATGTCTTTAAAAACAGATTATGAATGATATATTAGTAAGCAGACAACAATTTCTCTTTCAATGTTTTCATCTTTCCCATGATTATATCTAGAAAAATCAAAATGAAGGAATAATTGATCCAATCAAAACAAAATCAAATTCAAAATTAGAACAATAACCAATAACTCATTTAACAATAACCAAATCAATCTTTGTTGTCACTTTTCAGTTTTGTTTGAAGCTGACAAGCTGTTAAGCATAACCAAATCAATAACCAAATCTATAAGTTCATAACTTATAAATCAAATTGGCAAATCGCCAAATCGCAAATGACAGCCAAATTAAAAGAAAACTCAGTAAGACAGTAGTAACGCATAAATAGGCAACAAATTGACAGAAAACAGCAGCAGCAGTGCAATACACCAACACCAACAATCAAAAATCTTACAATCAGAAAAGAAAGAACATCTGAACAGGATTTGGGTCTCGGGATTACATACCTGATTTCTGTGAAGTGAGAATGGGGACTTGGGCACTTGGCGATGGCGATTGGCGAGAGTGAGACCAGGCGACTGACTTGGCGAGACAGCGACAAACGAACAGCAGGCGAGATAGGCAGCGAATTGGGAAAATGGGGATGAATCGATTTTGATTTCTTGATACCGCTTGGTCGCTTGGAGAATTGGGAGTATTGGACCATTCTGATTAGGAATCGGGAGGGGCCAAAGCCCAAGTTTGAAGATAGCAGGCCTATAACTATTTTATTTTGAACTACAATTCCTACTTCTAGCCCAATAATACTACGCCCCTGGAATCTATGAGGGCTAGTGTAAACATTATGGTCATATATCATTAAGATTCTATGGACTTAGAATGTGTGATTCCGCCTCATTCCCTGTTCCTTGTCTGGTTGTGGGCTTAAGGCGGGGTCACCCATCCAAAATGCCCTTGCAATCTTAATGATATACGACTAGTTTACGTCAATCGACTATAAAAGAACTTGTAGGACTTATAATGCAAATTTCGTCAAAATTTGTTGAAACATTCGTAATGATGGAACTCGCTAACTACATTATAAAATATTCATAGTGGTAATACCAAGGATAAAACAGGGAGTATAAAAGCACACATAGAATACTCTATCATCCCAAAACAATAAACTCCTTTTAAATTGACTCAGTTCAAGTTACAATAAGAAATTTCCAAGGTCATCATGTGACATCACGAGGGTTGTTCCTCACCATAATCAATTTCTTGTACTACGAAAAGTTTTCCACATCTTTTTCCAAACTCTTGAAGTCCCAATCAAAATGCAAATTTCGGGACGAAATTCCCTCTAACGGGGGGATGATGTGACAACCATCAAATTTCGGTCAAGTCAAAGTCAAACAAAGTCAACTAGTCAAACCGGTCAACTCCATTAACCCTTATATGATAGGGTTTACGTTATGTAATCACTGTATAATTCGCTATTTTAATGAGAAAACATCATTTGGAAAGTTCATGTGTTTGATTTTCCTTAGCCTTAACAGTGCTAAACAATGAACCAAAGCGATAAAACACTATTGCACAATCATCGGGATTGTGTAGGACACTAAATCATGGCTTAACGGGGTCTATGGACCTTGCGTTGCGAAGCTGGACACTCAAAAAGATCACAAACGAAACCTCTCGCAATCTCATTCAAACCCTACTCAAGATTACTTGACGCTAATAGGATCGAAACTGATACACTACGATATAAATTGACGTTAATAGCAACATAGTATAGTACAACGTTATAACTATAATCAAATTAAATTTTGATACCATATTAAAATCAAATCAAAGTATAATGCTCTAATTAAATTTAAAAGAATCAAACTTGAATGCTATAATTAAACTTCAAATCAAAGTAGATTGTTATAATCAAATAATAACTCATCTTTTATAAAACTCCATTTTTATAAACTTTACATTAAATTTTATAAAACTCTATTTTTATAAACTTTACATTAAATTTTATAAAACTCTTATATTAATTATGTAAAAGATGCTTGTGTTAGTGGGAAATTATGAAGACCACCAAAAGCAAAAAGATTATTCTCATGGTCTCCCACTCACACCTCCCATCCACTTTCCTTTCCTTTTTCTCCCAACACATTATTCTCTTCACCACTTAAACCTTCTCTATTCTTTCTCTCACTCTCAATCTCGAAATTTCCTCCAAGAATACTCATATTCCATCCAAGAACAATCTATTATACTCAAATCTTCATCCCTCTTGAAGCATTCATCAAGGTATGTTGTTAAAAGTTTCATATTCATACAAGAAACAAATTAAATCCACCAAAATATCTAAAACTCATTTTATGCATAAACCTGATTTTTCTCAGAATCCCATCAATAAAATAAGAAGTTCTGGAAATTTTCAGAAAATAATTTATTTTTATTGAATTACTATAATTATTGCAATAAAGTAGGGCAATAATTCACATAAAATACTTTTTGCATTCAATAAATTCTGAGAAAATTCTGCGATGACCTGTATACTGATTAAACATGATATATGAAGTTTCATGCATTTATATTACTTTTTACTATTATTTATGATTTTATTGATTAATTAATAATAAAATATATAAAAAATACTTCCCATACTCACAAATATCTGAAACTTATACAATGAGCTGTACATCATGTTATAAAACTATGGTTAATTTTACAGATTTTTTGAGAATCATTTACTATTTTTCCCGAATTTTGTGTTGTTTAATCATTAAAATATTAAATAAATACTAAAACAGTTCAGAAAAATATACAAATTTTACAGTAATTCATATTGTATGAAATAATGATTTCCTAATAATTTCATAATTTTTCAATACTGTTTACTATTTAAAACTATTTTCCTAAGTATTTAAGCATGTAAAAATGCATTTTAATGATTATTTCATATAAATAATTGTTAAAATCTGTAAATAATTATAATTGGGCAAGTTATTATTTTAATAAGAAATTATTAAAATCTGGCTTAAATTGAAAATATAAATTAATTATGCAAAGTAAGTAATTCAATTTAAAATTCATTTAACAAATAAATACCTTAATATTATAATCAAAATGAATTATTGTTAATTCATCTAATATAAGAATATGTGTCTAATTATTTGTATTAATACTCCATTCTCGTTTAGCAGTTCCTAAACCAAAACTATTAATTATATTAGGTTCTACGCCATTTTAACCCGAATCGTCTATCGTACGACACACGCATTTCGTTTTGGGACTAATGTGAGTAATCTACCCCATACTTTATAATTTTCAATACTTTTGGGGTGTATCATGTGGTTCTAATATGTTCCAACTTCATTTTATTGTTTTATCACAATTGAGACATTGTTGGGACATTTATACGTGAGTCATTAATTGTATAACTATTGTTTGTTTACGCTACATGTACTTGTAGTGCATTACCATTTTTAGTCTAATCTCCATGACTATGCCCGTATTATTGAGGTACGTTATGGACAATAATAGCGCTATTGGGTTGACCATCCCGCCTTGGGACGCTAAGGTGATTGATCGCACGTGGTTGAGTGTGTATGATGATTAGATGCTCCATCCTATATATATTTATATATATATATATACATATGTATATATAGGGTGAGGACTTATTGTTGTTGTTATCATTTGTTAATCAATTTTTGATTTATAAACCGTTATCTCAAATACAATTGTTTGCCGACTTCAAAAGAAAACAAATTTCCAATTATAAAGGTTTCAACTTCACAATTTTCTCTACTAAAATTAGATTACTCACCAACTCTCGTAGTTGACCTGTTTTTACCCATGATGCAGATTTGAAGAATGAAGTTGATGAAAAATACGTTGTGCCTTAGAAATCCACAAGACTATTTAAATTTGATGTAATAAATGTTGTTCATATTTGGATTTGTATTTGTATGTTGTGGATCTTGTTTGCATACTTAGTACTTAATTGAATCTAATCATATTATAACATAGTTGTCATGAGACTTTGAACAATATATCACGCCTCGATCGATTCCGACAAGGATCGGGGTGTGACACACTGGTTAGCTGGTCCTCACGGAAACAAAATTGTGCTTCTTTGTCTACCGTAGAAGCCGAGTACATGGCCGCAGCGAGCTGCTGTTCTCAAGTCTTGTGGATGAAAAACCAACTTATGGACTACGGATACAAAATGTCGCGGATACCGATTTATTGCGATTCTGAGAGTGATATAGCGATTTCTCATAATCCTATTCACCATTCAAAGACGAAGCACATTGATCTTCAGTATCACTTCATCAAAGACCACATTCTCAAAGGTAACATCGAACTGATTTTTGTTAACACTCATGAAGAGATTGCTGATGTGTTTACAAAGGCACTTGATGCAACAAAACTCAACAGTTTTCTACAAATGTTAGGGATGATGAATCCGGATCCTTAATTCTTTTTGAATTGATAGGTACCGCATACCACTTCTGGTCTCCATTGCGGTCCTAATTGAATATACCTATCACACATGGTTTCAGTATACTCTGTGTACCGCAACCATATATCATATTTATATTTATTGGGTCCTTATTACTTGTTATTTCTGATATTTTGTCAAGTGTTCCTCAGCTTGTACTACCGCAGTCTTATCCACCACAGCGAAGAATCAATCCGTACTAATAAATCAATCCACAGTCGCAGTTAATGTTTTTCAACAACTTCTTCATAAAATTTAAAAAAAAAAACAACATTGTGTGCTATTTAACGTTTCTCATTAAATGAAAATTCTTCCATATTAAATTCAAACATTCATTTTGTAGTATACAACGTTTCAGTCTCTCTTTTCAAATAAACTTTTGGTGTCAGACCTATTTTAGGTTATGTGATAAATAAATTGTTTTTCCCATAAAAGAGATCCTTTAAGAAATCTTTTATATTTTTCTGTCACATCTCCCTACCTAAGACGTCTAATCCATTTCAACTTCTACTTTAACCAACGATTTTTCAACCCCCTCCGCACGATCCTTGATCGTGGGCAGACGTGCAATAAATGCTTAATTTTAAAAAAAATATATATATATAAAGAAAACTAAAAATTAAATCTTTTATTTTTCTCTTTTTCTTTATGAATGGCTGATAATGGCTTCAACCCAAGGGTTTTTACCATTAACAACTGTTAATAAATTAAATAACATAACTACTTGAAATCTGGAACTATAAAAACCCTTTCTCCCTCCCAAGAAAGCTTTACGCTTTCTGAACTCTCAAGACGATCTTTCTCTTCTTCACCTTCTTTTTTACAGTTTTCTGCAAGTTCCTAAGTTTTTTCAAAACAAGAATGGTGAAATCCTGGATCTCAAAGAAGCAATACAAGGCTTCAGCCTCAATTCAACCAACTGGTTCTGAATCCACGATGAAGAACCAGTCTCCAAGAATTGCCTCAAGCAACTTTAGGGTTGTGTTCGAAGATCATCAATCCTACAATGACCCAATTTGTCTGATGATCAAGTTCTTGTCAACCCACCCTCTATTTTGAGCCATCAATTCATTCACTGATGTTGTTCCTCTATCGACCCTCTTCAAATGTGCATTCTCTGCATTCCGCCCAGTCAACAACTTGCAAGAGGTTCATCTAAACCTAATCGATGATTCTTTGGTCATCTTGACCAAGGAAAAGTTCCTGAATGCTATCAACCTTAGTGTTCTTCCCACTTCAAGAGTCTATTTCCCAAGCATGATCGATATCACCTCAACCCTGTACCAGATGGGTTACCATAAAATAATCAAAGGGATTGGAGAATTCAAGAAGAATCAATTGCCTGCGGTTTGGCAATTTGTCTGTCACTTTATCATCCGGAGTCTCTCTGGCAGAACCGGAGGCACATACAATATGGGATTAAAGTTGTTAGAACTGGTGTGGAGCATCTTTACTAGGAATGCTGTTAACTACTGACAGATTCTATAGGATGATTTTCTTCAATACATTCCTAAGAAGAATCCAAGAGAAGAACCAACCGAAGTCACGTGTGCACATTTATGGTCACTCTGCATTTCAGACCTTCACAAGGATGCAAAGCTCAGCATGGGAGATGACGTTAATCTGTTTATCACCCGAGATCTCAAAAGGTACACACTTTCCAAAGATCAATCTATTTTTGGATCTTTAAGAAGACTGCATGCACACATTCTCAAAACCATTGGACTTGAAACCCAAGAGGTCACTGATCGCCTCGAGGCTACGGCTGGTATTGACCCATACCATTCTTCCCCGCCTCACCCCAATCAACCTATACTAGCCACTACAGCAACCCAAGGCCCCTCTCAATCCGCACCAGCTATCACAACAACATCTCCTCATTCAGAACCACAGTAAACTCAACCGAAATCCAAAAGTACCAAACATATAGTATTCTATAAGAAAGCTCCAGGCTCTAAACACAAGAAAGGAGAAAGCACATCCAAGAAACTCATGTTAAGAACCATTGAATCTTCGGATGACACTCCAGTTCCTCCCTCCAACTCTCAAGAAGATGTTGCGGTCAACATCGAAGACGATTCAGATGATGATGATTCTACTCCCATTATCCATCTTAAAAGAAGAAAGACCAACCCAAGCCCAATCCAAATGCGTGACCGGACCAATACCGAAGTCTCTCAAAAGACTCTGGTAGTCCTTGCGACCCCCACAGGCCGACTCACTTCAACCCTCTCTAGCTACTCAGACACAGTAAGTGTGTTTGTTTCATCTGATAATGGAGACTCAACCCCAGTTACATCCCAAGAGGATCTAGTTGGTTCTAAACACCTTAAGGTCTCTAAGGCTTCCCACCTCCATTTATTTAAAGAACAGGAGTTGCGCTTAATTCTTGATTCTGTAATTCAAACACTTCATACACATGACCAAACGCAGGGCAATTCTTCAGCGCTAGCCAAAACTGAGCCGAGGCCACACTTGACTACGGGTCAAGGAGACCGAGGAAGCTCAGAAAATCCTACTCTGCTTACCTTACAATCAGGTGGTTTAGGCGTGATGAGCACCAATGTGCATGGATCCACGAACCCGGGAGACACCCCGGTGTGATATCAAGGACTTGACGGTTACAATTCTGACGATACTTTAACTCGGGAACGTCCCACTACCGAGTCTGGTATCAAAAAATATGAGGGTTTTTTTAGGGCTTTTCAGGAACAAAAGGATCAACAGACAAAGCAACTACAATAGAAGGAAAAGGAAATCCAAACAGTTGCCAAGTACTGGGCAGATGCAATCAACAATGCCAACACAGTTGTTACCATTCTGAAGATTCAAGACTGGATGACTTCTATGTCTGAAACCATCCGCAATGCTCAAAACATTCCTGATGGTGCAGGTTCGTCCAAGCCCCCTACAACTGCTGATGTTCGTGAATCCAATGATGATGGAACCACAATCGAAGTCAGCTCCGGACCAACTTTTGGTTTTGATGACTTTGATGTTAATGAAGTAAACCAACCGGAGCAATCAGATGATTTGATGATGATTTTTGACGAAGAAGAAGAATCCAGTGGATCTCAGCATTCAACCTCCAAGCCCAAGGAGAAAAAGAAGAAGAAGAAACTGGCTGTAACAAGGAAAGAATTCCTCAACCTCAAAGACAAAGTTGATCAAATTTTGGCTACACTGAAGCCCAGCCAACCGCAGTCTGAAGAACTGCCCGTTCCGCAATCACTAGTGGAAAGAATAGAATGTTTAGAAACACGGGAACGACTGGCAGCCGAGAGAATTTCTATCAAAGTGGAAATGGGTATGTAAGCCCTGGATACTAGCAGAAAAGCTGATCACCAAGAGTTCATGGCCACTGTTGAACGTCTCATCAATGAAGTATCCACAATCAAAAAGCCGAACTTCAATCAACAATTGCGGGTCAAGCTGCTCGTTCCAAGAAGCTTGTTGAGGAAACTCACAGTGCTTACAAGTCCATAATTGCGGTCCTACAATCCACAATCAACAGCTTAAGGCGTTCCTTATCCTCCAACTTTCATGGCCAGGAAATTCTGAACCTCACCAAGGAGATCCACAACCTCCTCTTCAACACCACAATTCCCAACAATCAGCAGCTAAGTGACGTTCTCAAGTCACAGTTTAACGACGTCTTTTCTAAAATCGACGGTCTTAAACAATGGTTTGAGGAGCAAGAGGAAGTTCCTTCCTCAAAAGGGGGAAGTGAAGACCATGATTCGGATCGCATATCTCATCAACACTCTCATCCACATCAACATTTGAACTCTCCCATCCGAATCAGCCCAAGTCACCAGCAACCAATCATTCAACAACCCATCATCCAACAAAAAGTTCTCACTCTGCAACCTTCACTGCAACCATCACCTCAAAGGAAAACTCATGTGCCTTCTCCTCATCAAAGTCCAGTTCATCCTCCCTATCAGTCTCCACCGCTACAACAAGTTCCAGAAGTTCAACATCAATCTTCCTCGCGATCGGAGACTCCCCCACACTTCAAAAACTTAGCTCCAACCATGTCATCCTAAAATTCCAATGACTCCCCCGCAACCCAACAAATAAAAGCTGACTGGAAATCAGCAAAGTTCGCAGAGTTGATTTAGAGGGAACACGGTTTTGACATCACTATGGATGAATCCCTCATCAACTATTGGATCAATCCTATCAGAAGATTACAAGATGAAGACTACAAAACTTTTATCACTTTTGCGGAACCTCGCTCTGATGGCTACTGGGACATTCCTATATCCCCCAATGCAAAGTTCTTCACCGTTTTTGAACCATTTGACTGCAGCCTCCCTGATGATCAAACGTTGCCCCTGGAATTTGAAAGACTTAACAGATTTCATGCCAAACATGGATCTAAAATCGAAAGCATTTGGTCAAACGACAAACCTACCGCAGTCAAGAACTACAAGCCCAGGAAGTTTATGAAGTCAGACTTCATTCAATATACTCTTACAAGAAGAAATCAAGACTATATCCGAACCCAAGTAGACTTTCCATGCATGAATCCAGAGTAAATTTTCCTGATTGCTAAGGTGTTTCAGAATAAGTCTGAGAAGCATCCGAAGATGAAGATCACTTTTGAAAAGGCTTATATGTTTCTGAAAGAAATATTATGTGATTTTGCTAAAATCGATGCGGATATCCACCCAGTTCTTGCTCAGAAGTTCAACCTTCCTCCTCTTGATCCAGCTCTGGTGCTGACTGAAGGTTATCAAGAAAGATCCCTTGGAGCAACTAACTTCCCAGATCTTGGAGTCATTTTCAAGCGTAAAGATAATGAAACAAAATATTTCATTCCAATGACTGCCATGCATCGCCTGACCTGGAAGCAACTGGAGATCACTCAAACCGCAGTTCAAAAATCAAAACGCACTACTGCTGAAGTGAAGTTTGAAATCTCTAGGAGAATTGTTTGGCTAGGAGAAGTCAGGAAGTTTTGGTGGATTCTCATCAAATTCCTACAGCTCGATAAATGAAAGAAAAGTTAAAGAGATCACTTAGGGGGAAATTGTTGAAGCAAGAAAGTGACCCTCTTAAACTTAGTTAATCCGAAGCCATCTCCTGATCCACATTCAGCTTCTCAACCACAATCACTGACCGCATCCAAAGTTGTCTTCATCCAACCTTAATTTTGTTTTATCTGTTATCTTTTCACTTTACATTGCTTTATCCAGTGTGCCTTGCATGGACACTTAAGACAGATTTAGACTTTGTTTATTTATTATAATCCTTGAGACTATATATAGAGTTCTCATGTTCTGTTTAAATACATCTATCTTACACTTCTTTCTTTCACCTTACATCTTATGTCTACTCTTATTACTCTCTTATTCTCAAGATCTTACAAAACTTTAACTCTAAACTTAAGATCATAATCTCTCCTTCGGAGCAAGTCATTCTTGACTTATTCACTTTAGTTGATCACTCTTACTGACTTGTGTTTGATTGCAAACCTTGTCACGAATCAGCTTAGTGTTTACTTGATATATTACTTGCTGCCATTTACATTTCCTTACTTTTCAATAATTACATTTCCGCACCTAACAATCTAACAACTCTAACTTCTAATTATTGTTGAGCTTTATGATCCTTTGAGATTAACTTATTCCGCAATATTCAACTTGTTCTAACATTTGTTCAACTGTGTCTCAAGAGTTTTTCTCTCAACAAAAGATGGTGCTAGAGTTGAAAAAGGAAGGCTGGAAGGGGTTCACGGCCCACACTCTAGTGTGTGTTCTTGGTGAAATGATGATGATACAAGTGTTCACGACCCAAAGATCTTGAAGATATTGAGTTCACGGCCCAAATGATGAAGAATCAAGGTTGAAATCAAGAGAGTTCCATATGAACCACAAGAAGGAAGGTGCTTCTTATGATATTGAGGAGAGAGGAGGGTTTTGGCTCATGAAACTTGAGAGAAAATGGTTGAGTTCACGGCCAGGAATGAAGAAATGATAATAAAATCAATCAAACATACACACACACACACACACACACACATATATATATATATATATATATATATATATATATATATATATATATATATATATATATATATATATATATATAGGACGAAGGTTCACTGCCGAGGAGTTCACGGCCGAAGGTTCACGGCCTGAAGGCGGTTTGCGAGGGTTCACGGCCTGCGAAGGGTTCACGGTCGTGAACCGTTTGCAGTCCAAGGTGGTTTGCGGCCAACATGTTGTTCACGGTCCGAAGGTAAGAAAGAATGGTCTTCGGACTTCATGTTTTTACTTCTTAAATTATACAACACTCTTATCAAGTGTTTTTAATGTTTCAAATATAATTATTTTAACTTTATTAAAATAATAAATCATTAAGTTTGACTTTTATTTGATGGGAATTGACTTGAGTTGACTTTTATTATAGTGAAAATAACGGGATGTTACATTATCCCCCCGTTAGAAGGAATTTCGTCTCGAAACTTAAGATAATACAGATACACTAAGTCTAGGGAAAGAGATGTGGATACTTCTGTTTCATCTGATCATCTCGCTCCGAAGTGAATTCAGGTCCTCGTTTTTCATTCCAACGAACCTTCACTATCGGGATACGACTTTGTTTAATTCTCTTGACTTCCCTATCTAGGATTTCTACAGGTTGTTCTACGAAGCTGAGACTCTCATTTAATTCGATTTTGTCAAGTGGGATAACAAGAGTCTCATGGGACAAACAATTCTTGAGATTTGAGACATGAAATACAGGATGAATGTTACTGAGTTCATGCGGTAGATTGAGTTTGTAAGCAACATGACCAATTCTAGCAATGATCTGGAATGGTCCAATGTACCTTGGATTTAGTTATCCACGTTTACCAAAACATATCATTCCTTTCTAGGGTAAGACCTTCAATAGAACACGATCACCAACCTGAAATTCCAAGGGTTTTCGTCGTTTATCCGCATAACTCTTCTGTCTATCTCGAGAAGCTTTCAACCGTTCCCGGATTTGGACTATCTTTTATGTGGTTTCACGAATGATCTCGGGACCGGTTAGAGTACTATCAGGTATTTGTTTCTTTGCTAGTTGCATATCGGCCACTTCAGCCCAACACAAAGGGGATCTGCACTTACGACCATAGAGAGCTCCAAAGGGTGCAACTTTAATACTAGTGTGATAGTTGTTGTTGTAGGAGAATTCAACAAGTGGTAAATGGGTATCCCAAGCTTTACCGAAATCTATCACACAGGCCCTTAACATGTCTTCCAGCGTTTAAATTGTTCTCTCACTTTGCCCATCGGTCTGAGGATGGTACATTGTACTCATGTCAAGATTTGTTCCCAAGGATTTTACCGCGAGGTAAATCTACTATCTCGGTCAGAGATAATAGATATTGGCACACCATGTAACCGTACTATTTCTTTTATGTACGTCCTTGTTAACTTCTCCATTTTATCTGTTTCTTTTATTGCAGGAAGTGGGCGGATTTGGTTAATCTATCGACAATTACCCAAATGGTATCATGACCACCCGTTGTTCTGGGTAACTTGGTTATGAAATCCATTGTAATTCGCTCCCACTTCCACCCAGGTATTTCTGGATGTTGAAGTAAACCTGAGGGCTTTTGATTTTCTACTTTGACTTTGGCACAAGTTAGACACTTGCCCACAAAAGTAGCTATTTCGGCTTTCATGTTTGGCCACCAATAGAGTTTCTTTAGGTCGAGGTACATCTTGTCTGAACCTGGGTGAACGAAGAATCGAGTTTTATGGGCTTCATTCATGACAACATCTCTGTAGCCACCAAACTTCGATGTCCAGATTCGATTCATGAAATAACGAACTCCATCACCCTTGATTTGCAAATTCTTTTCCATTCCCCTCAAGGCTTCACCTATCATATTCTCAGGTTTCAAGGCTTCCAACTGAGCCTCCTTGATATGTCCGGATAAGTGGGAATGGATAGTCATTGTCACAGACTTACTCGGCGGCCCGAGTACTCTTTCCGACTAAGGGCATCTGCTACCACATTGGCCTTTCCAGGGTGATAACGAATCTCACATTCATAATCATTTAGTAGCTCTACCCATCGTCTTTGTCTCATGTTGAGTTCTTTCTAATCAAAAAAGTGCTGAAGGCTTTTATGATCAGTAAAGACTTTGCACTTTGTACCATATAGATAATGTCTCTAGATCTTCAAGGCAAAAACCACTGCTCCCAGTTCAAGATCATGCGTAGTGTAATTGACTTTGTGGTTCTTAAGCTATATTGAGGCAATGGATATAACCTTTCCTCGTTGCATAAGAACACAACCTAGCCCTTGATTATACGCGCCGCAATAGACTACAAAATCTTCTGTCCCATCTGGGAAGGACAAGATCGGTGCACTGCACAGGGCTTGTTTTAAGGTCTGGAAAGCAGTTTCTTCTTTCTCCTCCCATTCGAATGACACACCTTTTTGAGTCAAGGTGGTGAGTGGCTTTGCAATCTTGGAAAAGTTCTGAATGAATCTCCTGTAGTAGCCAGCGAGACCTAAAAACTGTCGAATTTCTGTTGGGGTTCGTGGGGTCGCCCAACTTTTAATAGCCTTGATATTGGAAGGATCAACATGTCTTCCATCCTTGCTGACTACATGAACTAGGAACTCCACCTTTTGAATCCAGAATTCGCATTTGGAGAACTTCGCATACAATTTCTCTGCCCTCAAAGTTTCCAAAACTTGTCTCAAGTGTTGGCTGTGTTCTTCCTTACTCTGAGAATAGAGTAGTATATCATCAATGAAGACTATGACGAACTTATCCAAGTAAGGTCGACACACTCGATTCATAAGGTCCATGAATAATGCAGGTGCATTCGTTAGTCCAAAGGGCATCACTACGAATTCGTAGTGACCGTAGCGAGTTCTGAAAGCAGTCATTGGAATGTCTGACTCCTGGACTTGCAGTTGATGGTATCCTGATCTCAGGTCAATCTTAGAGAAGAAACTTGCTCCTTGGAGTTGATCACAGAGGTCATCTAACAATGGCAAAGGGTATCGATTTTTAATGGTAAGTTTGTTTAATTCCCAGTAGTCTATGCACATACGAAACGATTCGTCCTTGTTTTTCACGAACAAGACCGATGCTCTCTAGCGTAAGAAGCTTGGTCTAATGAAGCCTTTGCTGAGTAGTTCATTCAACTAGATGGACCGTTCTTGCATTTCAGAAGGTGCAAGAGGATACAACGCTTTAGCTATAGGAGTAGCTCTGGGAATCAAGTCGATTCAAAATTCGACTTGGCGTTCAGGAGGGACTCCTGAAATATCTTCAGGGAACACATCAGGGAAATCACAGACTTCAGGGATATTTTTGATGCTTTTCACTTCTTGTGTCTTATAAAAAACATGAGCTAAGAAGGCGCAATAATCTTTACGAAGTTACTTCTGAGCTTTGACGCAAGAAATGATTTGAAGATTCACACTAGATTTGTCGCCATAGATAACGAGAGATTCGTTACTTGGCAGATTAAGACAGATGGCTTTCTCGTAACACAGGATATCAGCACGGTGAAGACTTAACTATGATGTCAAAACTTTTAAGTGAGACCCACATAAGGTCAATTTAGAATGAAATGCTATTTAGAGTAAGTGTGCATCCTATGTAAATGTCATTGGTACTTTCGGTTTTTCCGTTGGCCATCTCAACGGTGAATTTATCTTTTAGTGCCTTGGGATTTTATTTTAGAAAGTGTTTGAACTTATGGCTTACATGTAACGCCTCGATTCTCAGGTATTGTTTAAATATGAATTTCTTTGATTTTAAGGTCTACTCGACGAGTTGGTTTTCCTACTCGTCGAGTAGCAGCAAGCTGGGAACGCGTATTTAGTGGCCTACTCTTCGAGCCCATGAAGGGACTCGACGAGTAGGAGCTGGCAGATGAAACCCTAAATCCCGGGGTTTTGCACCCTATTTAAAGAAGCATAAGCCTCCTTTGGCCTCTTTGTAGTCCTTTGAGAGCTCAGATAACCCTAATTCGTGTGGTGTTTCATTCTTGTGTGTCTAAAGCTTTGGAGAAGAGATCTTTTGAGAAGAAGAGCTTGGAGAACAAAAGGCTAGGGGCAAGGAAGTGTGGGAAATCAGAAATCTACCTCAGATAGCATCATTTGGAGGTATCAAATCGTCACCTTTACTTCATTTTCCTCTTAGACCTCTTTTGGTTGAGATTTAGGGTTTTTATGGTTTGGTTGAGATGCTAATGTGGTATATGAGCTAGATCTGAAGTTGTAACTTCAGATCTGGACCCTTCTTGGGTTCTAGAGTCATAAAGCTCCGATTTTGGTCATGTATGAGGCCTCTTTGAGTATCAAACCCGATTGTGAGCTTAGATTTGACATTAAGAGCCTTTGTAGCTATGTATGCACGTAAAGTTTGCAACTTTACGTGAAAAACATTCCTTAGAAGCTTGGATCTGTAATTTGGAGCCACTGCATGGCTTAAAAGAGTCTGTATGGCTTAAGGACTGAAGGAACTCGGCGAGTCGCAAGGTTGACTCGGCGAGTCTCATGGAGATAAGCCTGGACCCGACGAGTTGGATGAACAACTCGGCGAGTCCGATGAAGATTGTCGTAGACCCGACGAGTTGTATGAACAACTCGGCGAGTCGGTTGAGGTTTCCCTAATTTATGTATGCGCGGGTAACCGTCGAGTGGCAAGAAGGAAACTGGACGAGTGGCCATAGGGTTTCGATTGTAAACCGAAGGAACTCGACGAGTCACTCCGGTGACTTGGCGAGTGGGTTAGTACTTCAAGGACTCGGCGAGTAGCCGAGGGTACTCGGCGAGTCAAGGTCAACATGGACTGTTGACCTTGAATGATGACTTTGACTTTGACCAGGGTTTGATCAGTTGGCTTATGGGGTACCTTGAAAGGATGGGAACATATGGGTATGATTATACCATGGTATTAGGTGGTGGAGTTTGTGGCAGTGATCCAAGGGTTGAAGTTTATCTACCGAGTCGACATCTGCAAGGTGAGTTATCCTCACTATATCAATAGGGTCTAAGGCACCAAGGCCGATCCCTTAGTTGTTGTTGTTATGGTATGCTACATATGGTTATGATCTGTTAGATCGGAAGCAGGATAGACAGTATGTTATGCTCTTATGATATGTAGGGATTGGTATGTTAGTGACCTGCTAGGTCGATGTTCTAGTTATGAGAGATTTCTATGATTGATGATCAGTAAGATAAATATGTTAATGTTTGTATATGACAGTATATGTTAGTTATGTGGACATGGTTATTTGTTTGTTGCTTGGGTTGAGGCGGTCCTGCTTTGTGCTGAAGGCCAACATACCCTATGAGCGGTCCGAAAAGACTGTAGGCCCATGTGGCGGTCCAGTTATGGCGAAGGCTCGGGACATATTTAGATAGACTGTAGGCACTTCAGGGCGGTCCAGTCAGGCCGATGGCCCAGTATGCATGTTGTTGATTGTCTGTTACTAATATGGTATTATCAGTGTGGTATTGGTATTTTGGGGGTAGCTCACAAAGCCCTCGGGCTCACATTTTTCAGTTTATTGTTTCAGGTACATCAGGAGATCATGGCAAGGCGAAGGCGTGACCGTACCGCTCCTCATCCTTATGATCTGGTTATTGGGACACTCTGATAAATAATGTTTGAAAACATTTTGTATACAAATACTAATTGGTTTTTATGATTGGAAAAGTTTAAATTTGGCGTAAAATTTTTGGATGTTACAAGTTGGTATCAAAGCCTTGGTTTGAGTGAATTGGGGGAAACACTCGTGTGAAAATAAAGGATGGAGGATGCAGAGGGTACGATCAGCCGGAGCCTGTAAGTAAACCCTAAAATACCATACAGTTATTTGATATTATGATATGATAGAACAGCATGCTAGTGCTAGGCTAGGAATCTTCAGGAATCGGAAGATAGACTTGTCTAATTATATGATGCCTACTAGCCTAGGGTTTCTTGTATATGGAATTGACATCATAACTGTAGGTGTTTAGTATATACATCACGGATGTGCATAACCAAGATCTTATAGCCTGAGAATGTCTGATTCGACCTCAGTGTAGGATTGGATATTCGAAAGTCTATCGGGTCCAGCGTTATGTGTGGCTAGAATACACTAGTGCTGCAGGGTTGATGAAAGTTCCATGGATGTGTGAGTTGTGGAAGCTGTGAGACCAGTGGCGAGATAGTCGATATTCCCCTAGGAGTGAGGTTTGAGCACATATTATTTTGATGATAGTATTAGGGCGTTGTGGTGATACTTGAGACAAATATGGGTAGGTTTGGAAGGTAGTATGGGCACGTACTACTGAAACCATAGGACCCATACGCGTAGCAAGGAAGTCACAACCCCTAGGGTGGTGGGAATTGGTTTCTCGATATATGTTGCTTATCTGACATCTTGGTTATATTTTCAGTATGGTGGTGACGAGACGTTTTACTACTGGATCCTGATCAGGATCAGGATCAGGATCAGGAGACGAAGGGTCGGAGGTGCCGGTAGCACCTGAGCCTGTGGTACAGATAGGGACAGAGGAGTTGGATGCCTGGATCCGGGAGATTCTGCACGACGAGATTGATGCAGCATTCCGAGCGCAGTTGCCAGAGATGTTTGGGTCGACTAAGACCGCGATGGTTAAGTACTTTGATGAGCGATATGCAGCTCTAGCAGAGACAGCTGCCGCTGCAGCCACATCGGCTGTAACCGCGGCAGGGGTTGGAGGAGGAGCCGACAGGGCTTTCCAGTACCAGGACTTCGATAACACGAAGCCCCCGACGTTTGATGGTACACATGATGCGATCAGGGCTATGAGATGGTTATCTGACGTGGAGGGCTGCTTCTTCACGTGTTCATGTCCTGCTGACCAGAAGTTCAGGTGTGCCCTGAACCTGCTAAGGCTTGGGGCAAAGGACTGGTGGAGATTGACGACAGGGTTGTACACTGATGATCAGTGGGCCGCTGTCACTTGGGAGCAGTTCCGGGATATGTTCCGCACCCGCTACGTTGCACGCGTTGAGCGGGAGCGGCTTGCCCAAGAATTTTTTACATTGAGGCAAGATGGGGAGTCAGTGATGAAGATCACTCGTATGTTCACGGAGAGGGCTATGTTTTGGCCGGATTTTTCTTTAGAGCAGTCTCAGATGACTCGTTATCTGAGTATGGTCAAGACTGATATTCGATAGTTTGTTGCTATGCAACATTGTGAGACCCTTTTGGATCTTCAAGAAGCCACGAGATGGCGCGAGATGGAGTTAGAGCTGCAGTTGAAGGAGCAGCGTCAGGTTCCGACACAGTCTCAGCCGGCACCTAAGCGGTCCAAGACCGCTGATACTCGGACTGGGGGTCAGCAGAGCGGCACTTGTGGAAAGTGTGGCAGGGGTCATTCTAGGATTTGTCGAGCAGGAGGTGGTTGCCACAAATGTGGCAAGGAGGGGCACTATACCAGGGACTGTCGCCAGTACGCCCCTCCAGCAAATATGAGGATTTGTTACCATTGTCATCAGGTTGGTCACGTGAAGACCAACTGCCTGTAGCTCGCCGCCAAGCCGGCATAGGGATCCGCACCGGCTACTTTGAGGATGGGAGATGGAAGGTCAGTCAAGGTGGAGCCTCCGTAGGCTCAGGGGCGCGCCTTCCAGCTCACGGCCGAGGAGGCCAAGGCAGCGCCGAATGTGGTTGCTGGTATGTTTCTATTTTCTGTTTCAGTTATTATATATGTGTTATGCTTATCGGTGGTACTGTGTTTAGGTACGTTTCTAGTAAACTCTTTGCCTGCTTTGGTTTTGTTCGACTCAGGGGCGAGTCGGTCGTTTGTATCTCAGACTTTCAGTAGTGGGTTCAGTGTGTCGGTAGATGAGCTTGAGTGTCCGTTGCGAGTTTCGATCGCCAACGAGCACGGGGTTTCTGCTTCTTCGGTCTACAGGGGATTCGAGCTAGAGATTTTCGGGGTATCATTCCCGATAGATTTGATTCCTATTCCCATGGGGGAAGTATGTGTGATCGTAAGGATGGATTGGGTCAGCCGGTTTGGCGCCATGATCGACTGTGAGGGATAGCGAGTAGTAGTTCGAACCCCAAGTGGGGGAGAACTGGTAGTGTATGGTGAGGGCACCAGAGTGGGAACAAGGTTTTGTTCTGCCGCTAGGACTCGGCAGTTCATTCAGCACAGGTGTGCTGGTTATTTAGCGTATGTGATAGACACGCGGATTAAGGATCATACTTCCGTTTCAGAGGTTCCAGTGGTTAGGGAGTTTGCTGATGTGTTTCCATAGGAGTTACCTGGAGTGCCTTCGGAGAGGCAGGTAGAGTTCAGGATTGATTTAGTGCCGGGTGCGGCCCCTACCGCTAAGGCGCCGTACCGTCTGGCACCGCCAGAGATGCAGGAGTTGGCATCTCAGTTGCAGGAGCTGCTGGGCAAGCAGTTTATTCGCCCAAGTAGTTCACCCTGGGGAGCACCGATCCTCTTCGTCAGGAAGAAGGACGGTTCGCACAGGATGTACATTGACTATAGGGAGTTAAACAAGTTAACGGTGAAGAACCGTTATCCACTCCCACGGATAGATGAACTTTTAGATCATCTGCAGGGTGCATGTTGGTTTTCCAAGATCGACTTGAGATCCGAGTATCACCAGGTCAGGTTGAGGGAGGAAGACATGGAGAAGACCGCGTTTCGGACTCGTTATGGTCATTACGAGTTCGTGGTGATGCCGTTTGGGCTCACCAACGCACCGACAATGTTCATGGATTTGATGAATCGGGTCTGCAGACCGATGCTCGATCGCTCGGTCATTGTGTTCATAGATGATAGCTTTGTGTATTCCAAGACCCGCGAGCAGCACGAGGAGCACCTCAGGGAGCTGCTAGAGGTTCTACAACGAGAACGTCTGTATGGAAAGTTCTCGAAGTGCGAGTTTTGGTTACGAGAGGTCCAGTTCCTCGGACATCTCGTTAAGCAGGAGGGGATTTTGGTCGACCCGGCCAAAGTTGAGGCAGTTATGCAGTGGGAGATTCCGAAATCTCACTTAGACATCAGGAGTTTCTTAGGATTAGCAGGGTACTACCGGAGATTTTTTCGAGATTTCTCTAAGATTGCAGTACCCCTCACTCGTCTAACGAGGAAGGGGTAGATTTTCGGTGGGGCCCTGAGCAGTAGAGGGCATTTGAGACCCTCCGACGGTGTTTATGTGAGGCGCCAGTGTTGACGCTCCCCGATGGAGTCGAGGACTTTGTAGTATTTTGTGATGCATCCATCACAGGACTGGGGGCTGTCCTCATGCAAAGGGGACGAGTGATAGCCTATGCATCATGACAGCTGAAGCCGCATGAGACGAGATACCCTATGCACGATCTTGAGTTGGGAGCGGTGGTATTCGCTCTCAAGATTTGGAGGCATTATTTGTACGGGGTCCGTTGTACTATATACACAGATCACAAGAGTTTCAGGCACATCATGGATCAGCCGAACCTGAATATGAGGCAGCGCAGATGGCTGGATGTAGTCAAAGACTATGATTGTGAGATCCTTTACCATCCTGGTAAAGCGAATGTGGTTGCGGATGCCTTGAGCTGCAAGTCAGCTGGGTCTCTTACCCCAGCAAGGTGTATGAGGATAGCGGTGGATTCCCCGCTTGTGAGCTTGATTAGGGATGCTCAGGTTGAGGGCATGAGACCAGAGAACTGGAAGATGGAGCGGATTAAGGGCGAGAGCGCCCGGTTTGTTCAGGATAGCCGCATATTATTGACCCGACACGGTCGGGTTTGGGTTCCGATGTCCGGAGGGTCCGACAGACAGTGATGGAGGAGGCTCATAAGTCTCACTTTTCTATTCACCCGGGAGCCACCAAGATGTACCGCGATCTGAGTTTGAGTTACTGGTGGCCCGATATGAAGCAAGAAATCACTTGGTATGTTGAGAGGTGCCTGACCTGTAGGATGGTCAAGGCCGGAATTAGAGACCGCATGGTAATCTGCAGCCTCTGGAGATTCCCATGTGGAAATGAGAACATATCACAATGGACTTCGTTATGAAGTTGCCGAGGACGACGAAGGGGCTCAATGCTATATGGGTCATTGTGGATCGGTTGACCAAGAGTGCCCATTTCTTGGCCATACGGGAGAGTTCGTCGGCCGAGAAATTTACCGACATGTACGTCAAAGAGATTGTCTCTCGCCATGGGGTTCCAGTCTCCATCGTTTCCGATCAAGATGTCAGGTTTACTTTCTGTTTTTGGCAGAAGTTCCATGAGGAACTGGGTACACGACTGCACTTTAGTACAGTGTTCCATCCATAGACCGATGGACAGATTGAGCGAACCATTCAGACCCTCGAAGATATGTTGAGGGCGTGCGTCATTGACTTCGGTGGGTGTTGGGATTCCCACCTACCGCTTGCAGAGTTCGCCTACAACAACAGCTATCATTCCAGCATTGGCGCCCCACCTTTTGAGCTGTTGTATGGTCGGAGATGTAGAACCCCGGTCTGTTGGGGTGAGGTTGGACACAGAGTGATGGGTCGGACGGAGGTAGTCTTGCAGAATACCGAAAAGATCCACCAGATCAGGCAGCGGCTGCAGACCGCTCAGAGCCGGCAAAAGAGTTACGCTGATAGACGCCTATCAGATTTAGAATTTCAGGTTGGTGACATGGTACTTCTGAAGGTCTCACCCTGGAAGGGTGTGATCTGCTTTAGGAAGAGGGGAAAATTGGGTCCCCGTTATATTAGACCATTCAGGATCATTGCCAGGGTTGCAAAGTGGCTTATAGGCTAGAGCTACCGGAGGAGCTCAGCCGAATTCATTGCACGTTCCATGTTTCGTAATTGCGAAAGTGTATTATGGATCAAGAGGCAGTAGTATCACTGGATGATATTCAGGTCGATGAGCGCCTGAATTACGTGGAAAGGCCTGTAGCCATCTTGGAAAGCAAGAAGAAGATTTTGCGGAACAAAGAACTACCTTTGGTGAAAGTGCAGTGGGAACATCGGAGGGGATCCGAGTGGACATGGGAGTCGGAAGCAGAAATGCGAGAGCATTACCCGACGCTGTTTATTCCAGCAGACTTCGAGGGCGAAGTCTAGTTCAAGTGGGGGAGAATTGTAACACCCCGATTCTCAGGTATTGTTTAAATATGAATTTCTTTGATTTTAAGGTCTACTCGACGAGTTGGTTGTCCTACTCGTCGAGTAGCAGCGGGCTGGGTACGCGTATTTAGTGGCCTACTCACTGAGTCCATGAAGGGACTCGACGAGTAGGAGCTGGCAGATGAAACCCTAAATATTAGGGTTTTGCACCCTATTTAAAGAAGCATAAGCCTCCTTTGGCCTCTTTGTAGTCCTTTGAGAGCTCAGAAAACCCTAATTCGTGTGGTGTTTCATTCTTGTGTGTCTAAAGCTTTGGAAAAGAGATATTTTGAGAAGAAGAGCTTGGAGAACAAAAGTCTAGGGGCAAGGAAGTGTGGGAAATCAGAAATCTACCTCAGATAGCATCATTTGGAGGTATCAAATCGTCACCTTTACTTCATTTTCCTCTTAGACCTCTTTTGGTTGAGATTTAGGGTTTTTATGGTTTGGTTGAGATGATAATGTGGGATATGAGCAAGATCTGAAGTTGTAACTTCAGATCTGGACCCTTTTTGGGTTCTAGAGTCATAAAGCTCCGATTTTGGTCATGTATGAGGCCTCTTTGAGTATCAAACCCAATTGTGAGCTTAGATTTGACATTAAGAGCCTTTGTAGCTATGCATGCACGTAAAGTTTGCAACTTTACGTGAAAAGCATGCCTTAGAAGCTTGGATCTGTAATTTGGAGCCACTGAATGGCTTAAAAGAGTCTGTATGGCTTAAGGAGTGAAGGAATTCAGCGAGTCGCAAGGTTGACTCGGCGAGTCTCATGAAGATATGTAACATCTCAAAATACGACCCAAAAATTTTCGTTTAATTAATAAATAAAATCATGCACTGAACATCATATCATAGAAACCGTACGTCAAATATCTCAAACCATAGCAAAATATAAAACTATATCAAACTATATCATCTCATGTCAAAATAAACTGATCAAACTCCCAGGACTAAAACTGAAGCGGTGGTGTGTGCGATGCCATCATCCCGAGCTCTTCCCTTTACTTGCGGAAGTACCTGAAACCAAAAACTGAAACCGTAAGCACGAAGCTTAGTGAGCTCCCCCAAACTACCACATACCATACAACATATAAAGCACATACTGGGCATTGCCCAGTGCATTGGACCGAGGTCCGAACTAACTGGGGCCTTGCCCCCTACATCGGACCAAAGTCCGGAAACTGACTGGGACCTTGTCCCCTGCATCGTACCGAAGTCCAGACTAACTGGGGCCTTGCCCCCTGCATCGGACCGAAGTCTGGATCTGACTGGGACCTTGTCCCCTGCATCGGACCGAAGTCCAGACTAACTGAACATAACATACCATAACATATCAACTAGCATGAACACATAACGCATAAATCCTATCTGAGCCACGAAGGCATCAAAATACTAACTACTGCATCGGACCGAAGTTCGGAAACTACTGCTAACTAAACGGGTCGGCATTGTGGCCTTAGACCCGTTCCTACTGGAAGGAAACTCACCTTGAATTGCTGAAATACTGCTGGTTTCTGACAATCCCCGCACTGCTGCTCCCCTAGCTTCCCGAACTATCAATGCCACAACAACACTTAGCCCAAAATAATATCCTTCTAAGGGTAAATTGACCATTTTACCCTTAACCCAATCTGGTCCATGACCAAGGCCCAACACCATAATGTGAAGGGCCCAACACTAGGTAAGCCTCTAAAGCCCACTAGTGACCCACTAATGGCCCAATTTGCTACATTGGGCCCAATCCCTTAATGGTGTCAAAACTTCATAACACCAAGATCTACACAAAATAGATATCAAGCAAGAGACTTTATAGCTCAAAAGGGCTCCAGAAGATGATGCCTTACCAGATCTACGAGCTCCAGCCACCCAACTCCTTCCTTGACAACTTCCTCTTTTCCTCCTCCAAGCTTATACCACCAATATGAGCTTTCCATGGCCAATATCTCTAAAAATGGAGGTTGGAACGTTCTAGGGTTTCTTCTGAGGTTAGGGAGGCTGGTATGGGGGCTAGGGTTGAAGCCATTATGTTCTATTTATAATGGCTCACCCTCAAATTAGGGTTTAAGGGCTCTGAGCGTACGCTGGGCATACCTCTAGTACGTTGGGCGTACGCGTCCTTGCACCCACGTCTATTTACCCGGTTATGCTGGGCGTAACCCAGCCTACGCTGGGCGTACCCACGCGTGTCCCATTCTCATGCATGGCCTTCCTCGTCAACTTTTCCCATTAAGGGCTATAATTGTCAATATCTTCAAAGTATCATAACTCCTTTATTCTAAGTCCGTTCTCGACGAACTTTATATCCACGCGAAGGTGGCGAGAAGCCCTACGCTTTTATCAACATACCCCGGTCCAAAACCTTCTCGAATAAACCCCATTGCCCATAAAAGACCGAAACGCCCTTACTCTTTATCCCGGGGATTCATAAATAAGTACTTTTCGAACGGGGCGTTACAATTCTCTCCCACTTAAATCAGACTTCGTCCTCGAAGTCCGCTGCTACTGAATCTGAAAACAATTCCGAGCAATGCTCAAACATCTCCTCCTCAGATTCCCACGTCCACTCTGAACCCTTCCGGTGCTGCCACTCCACCTTCACTAGTTGAACTACCTTGTTCCTCAAGGTCTTTGTCTTCCGATCCAAAATCACGACCGGTCTCTCAATGTAATTCAGGCTGCTATCAACCTGAATGTCTTCCAAGGGTACAACTATTGACTCGTCCACCAAACACTTCCGTAACTGGGAAACATGGATGGTGCTGTGGATCTGGCTGAGCTCTGCCGTAAGATCCAACCGATAAGCAACACGACCCACCCGGGCCAAAACCCTAAAAGGACCGATGAACCTGGGGCCCAGCTTGCCCCTCTTTCGGAATCTGATGACACCCTTCCAAGGTGATACCTTCAGGAGGACCATGTCACCTACCTGAAACTCCAAGTCTGAACGCCTCCTGTCGGCGTAACTCTTCTGCCGACTCTACGCAGTCTGCAGTCTACTACGAACCTGCTGGATCAACTCTGTCGTCTTGAGCACCACTTACTGGAAATTCTGTTGCCCCTCATCCGCCTACCGGATGCACTGAGACCACCCTGGTCCAACTAACCTGCCAATATCTGGGTTGACCGGACCCCCACCGGTTACTACGCCCCATCGCAAAACTACTACTGAACATAACACTGAAACTATCTGAAACACTGAACTGCCTGGAACACTGACTGCCTGAACACCGAACTGCCTGAAACATTGATCTGTCTGAAACACTGAACTTCGTAAAATATCTCGAGACCTTTCTGGTCTCCAATCATCCGTCGGTTATCTGCCACACTAAGTTCCGACTCAACTATGGAGTCCAAGGTCTCCTCATTTAGTCACTCCCACAACTTCTAAACGAAATCTTTCTCTAGAATTAGTTTCCACTAGTTATCTTGTCACTGTGGCTCTAACCACCTCCCGATCCATCGATCGGGTCCAAACGTCACATCCTGACATCATTAGATCCAAGACTAAAAATAATGGCTCCCTGACTAACGGTAGCCCTTAACATACACGAACCTAAGCGGTCCACTGCTACTCTGATCTCATAACTGTGGTGACGATCCAACTGTCGAATCGCCAGCTTAACCATAACTGAACAATTTGGGAAATCCGAACTTTAACCCGTGGATTTCCCATATCCTTACTTCTGCACTCGAACTGGTGGGTACTACTGCTTCCCCCGCGTGCAAGCAACGCGCTCATGCTGTCTACTAACCTGACGAATGCTACGGCTACATCCGCACACTTACAACTCCCTAGTACTACCTGGCTGCTAGTGAATGCTACGGCTACCCCCGCAGACTTACAACACTACTACTATCTGACTGCTACGGCTACCCCCGCAGACTTACAACACTATACTACTATCTGACTGCTAGTGAATGCTACGGCTACCCCCATAGACTTACAACACTACTACTATCTGACTGCTTTACTAACTACTATTCCGAGGACATCCTGACTATCCCTAGTCCTGCTAGTGATTCCTCATCCTGATTTCTCAAAACCAGCCCTCAGTCACCGAATGTTGCATCAACCTCGACATCTTATATCCTTGATACACTTAGTGTTCCGTCGAGGAATTCTTTGCCTTGGTTCCCAAACCATCCGTCTACTAATCCGGATACATGAAACTTTCGTTGGGAAGTTACCCAACTCCTAACTCCTGAATCCACAGAACCCTGCATGCTGGCTCTGCCACTGACTACTATCACGGAAGCATCTCTTGCTAACAGTTCTCAAGCTCCTCATTCCAACTCAGTAGAGTCCTACCGGCGGTCCTCCAACCTGGATTCCCAACCAGCCACTAACCATCTCGATTACACGAACTAACTGTTGGGAAGTTCCTCAAACTTCCAATCATGAACTCCTCAATCCATCAATCGTTGTGCTACTATCCTTTCTTCTCAGAGGTCGTGTACTCATTCTGGGTCTGCGTGCTCTTACCCTTGCATACTTGGAGGGTTCTCCCCCACTTGGATCCGGCTAACTCCTTACTGCTCACTTGGTCGAAAGGATTTCCCAACCTTCCTTCTACTTAAAAGGGGCGATCCGCTGCCCGCCCATGTCTATCTCTGTCGACGCTCCAGCTAACCCTTACCAGATCCGAACCATTCCTGTTAACTAACCGAGCACTCTTCAGTCCTTTACTGTATTTGCTTTAGTGACTGCATCCTGAGAATCTACGCTTAGGGTGAACATCTCTAACCCACTTCCTTACCGACTGCTAGCTACTCCACTAGAAGCTCTAGATTGTCACTACTGAAAATATAACTGATCAATACCCGACTAATGCCTTCCGCAAGTAGTGAGGCACTACTGAATCTTACATATACATACTACAGTTACCGCATCTGAAGTAACCTGATCTAGAGGGGAACGATCTCCAATTTATCATTCAAATTCCAAGGTATGCAGATGGCATATATCTTAATCATGAGCAGATAATATAATACCCCAATACATATGCTTATTAGTATCGATGCAGCAACATAACGATGATATCATGGATAATAATTGACAGGAAGGTAAAGATACGTACCTCCAACATCCGGTGCTGCTCGAAACCTCGCTGAAATCAATCGGAACAGTCTGCTCCGAGCCGTGGGTGCCCTTGCCCGGCCCCGACAATCGCTGGCGGTACTCGAAGTCACAGGGGCAGGAGCTATCACCTGCTCTGCTGTATACAAACCCGGATAGTGGGCCTTCTTG
This sequence comes from Lactuca virosa, assembly GCF_052849685.1. Lineage (NCBI taxonomy): Eukaryota > Viridiplantae > Streptophyta > Magnoliopsida > Asterales > Asteraceae > Lactuca > Lactuca virosa. Next base: position 154,038,649 of record NC_136427.1, on the reverse strand, counting down.
TGGCCCCTCCGACTGCAATGGAAACATATCGGGTCATGTTCCTGGGCGGTGGTAACAGTACAATCTCTGCTAAAATAGCCAATCCAGCCGCACTTGAAACATCCAGCATCGCCACCACTTCTACGCCTGCACACACCCTTGTGCGTCCTACCACACTTCCCGCATCGATTGCGGCTCTGATAATCCCTCGATCTCAAATCCGACCCCTTGGGCCTCTTGCCCGAACCTGTGGCTACCTGTGTCTCATCCGTTTTCCTCTTCCTTTCCGACTCCCTGCCCGTCTCTCGCTCCTGCGTTACCTCGTCGACCCCATCCGTCGTCTGAACAGCCGCGGTCTGATCCTGGAGCTTCGCGGTCAACCTATCAGTGATCCTCACGACCATGTCGGGCAGCTCCCCGCGAATGGCTCACGAAACCTCCTCAACTATCCAATCATGTAGAGGTCTCTCTTGGAGACAGGGTGTCCCACTCACTCCTGTCCCCTGATGGCAAAAGCTAGAAAAGGGATCTCCCTTCCTGATGGATCCCTGAACTCCATAAGAATCGGGCTCTAGACGAGCCCTAATCTGTCCTGAAACTATCCCGGCCCTAAAGGCCTCAAGATGACTGTCCATAAGCTCCACGATGGCCTCTCTAAACTAACCGAAAAGCACTGGAGTCTGATCAATGATGTTGTGCAATATCTCTGCGGAAATGAAATCCCTCATCTGATCATCAAGCTGCCCGGCTCCAGAGCCCGAGCCAGATCCCTCCCCGGTACCTGAACTGCTAACTGGTAACTCGCGCAACGTCACTATGCTGAAAACATATCGCAAAAACCATCAGAATTCTCATTGCTGCTGAGGGATCTCTCACACACTACAAGTTCCCTGGTCTTATCTCAGCCTTCCTTGATTCGAGTACGGATAATCTGCTTTCAGTAGTACGGGCCCATACTACCTTCCACATCTATCCGTATTTTCCTCAAGTACTGCCTCGACTCCACCAAGTCACTACTACTGCTACTGATCTCTGCTACTCCCATCCTAGGCTTGCCCTAGGGAAATCTCTGACTCTACCCAATCCAGTCCTCAGTTGCTGAAGGCCTCCTTGTAATGCCAATTAGCCATCACCTGAATACCATCACATGTGGCGAGGCTCAGATAATCCTTCGAGTAAAAGACTCGTCCCTACAACGGTTAGACTCAAACAAGAGCTGCGCAATAGGGCCAAATCCAGCACTCTGAGATTATTCAACCCTGATCACATGTGACGTGACGTATTCACCTAATGGCTAACTCCCATCACTCAGAGTCCCACAAAGCACAAAGCAAACAACATTCGGATAAAGGAAACATACCCATGCAAAACTATTCTCATAACAAGACACTATACTAGCATACGATGCTAAGCTCATACTATCTGGCATAACCTACACAGGCTATCCTACTACTGTCTACTCAATACTAGCATGCAATTCTTATCAAGCTGAAACACATAAATCAGGCAGATTAGGCATCCTCCTAGATCCTTAGTCCTATACTAGCATGCTGTTCTACTGAAACTGAAACTGAACTGATCTGAAACTGAAACTGATAACATAAACTTGTATGAGTAATTTGGGAGTACTTACTTGAGCTCGGCTGATTGCATTGCACCACACCCTTTTTCTCTTTTCAAAGCTCTTTTCTTTCTAAAAATTCTTTTTGCTTTTCTACAACTCTTTTCCCTTTTAAGTTTTCTTTTTCAAAAATTTCTTTGAAAGCATTTTTCCTTTGCTAATCTTTTTACCATTTCCTTAGTTTGAGTCCAATCACACCCGAGAGTGTGCCTGAATCCCTCAAACCAAGGCTCTGATACCAACTTGTAACATCCCAAAATACGACCCAAAAATTTTCGTTTAATTAATAAATAAAATCATGCACTGAACATCATATCATAGAAACCGTACGTCATTTATCTGAAACCATAGCAAAATATAAAACTGTATCAAACTGTATCATCTCATGACAAAATAAATTGATCAAACTCCCATGACTAAAACTGAAGCGGTGGTGTGTGCGATGCCATCATCCCGAGCTCTTCCATTTACTTGCGGAAGTACCTGAAACCAAAAACTGAAACCGTAAGCACGAAGCTTAGTGAGCTCCCCCAAACTACCACATACCATACAACATATAAAGCACATACTGGGCCTTGCCCACTGCATCGGACCGAGGTCCGGACTAACTGGGGCCTTGCCCCCTGCATCGGACCGAAGTCCGGAAACTGACTGGGACCTTGTCCCCTGCATCGGACCAAAGTCCTGACTAACTGGGGCCTTTCCCCCTGCATCGGACCGAAGTCCGGATCTGACTGGGACCTTGTCCCCTGCATCGGACCGAAGTCCGGACTAACTGAACATATCATAGCATAACATATCAACTAGCATGAACACATAACGCATAAATCCTGTCTGAGCCACGAATGCATCAAACATACTAACTACTACATCGGACCGAAGTCCGAAAACTACTGCTAACTAAACGGGCCGACATTGTGGCCTTAGACCCGTTCCTACTGGAAGGAAACTCACCTTGAATTGCTGAAACACTGTTGGTACCCTTCTGGCTGCTATCTGATAATCCCCGCACTGCTGCTCCCCTAGCTTCCCGAACTATCAATGCCACAACAACACTTAGCCCAAAATAATATCCTTCTAAGGGTAAATTGACCATTTTACCCTTAACCCAATCTGGTCCATGACCAAGGCCCAACACCATAATGTGAAGGGCCCAACACTAGGTAAGCCTCTAAAGCCCACTAGTGACCCACTAATGGCCCAATTTGCTACATTGGGCCCAATCCCTTAATGGGCCTCACCCTAAGCCCAAAATATATTCCTTGGTCCTTATAATATGATTTCTGATGGCCCACTAAGGCCCAAATACCCAAACATGCCTCAAGCCACGGCCCAAAAACTCATGATCCATACAGACAGAGTACGCGGGGCGTACCCCTCATGTACGCTAAGCGTACATGCAGAATGGTGAGTACGCTGGGCGTACATCCCTTTACGCGGGGCGTAAACTCGCTGAGCTAAAAGTCCTCATAAGTTCTTAATGGCTTAAGCTCTTAAGCCCAAACTTCAGATCCATCGACCAAACATGCCTAGGATCCATAAAGTCTTAAACTTTATTACTTGGGACTTCCATAAAGCTCTTAACTCAAGGTCATAATCTATTAAGACCCACCTACATCATACATGAGACAACCAAAACCATTGGGACCTTATTTTTCTTACTCAAGACCTCTCCTAAGGTCTGAAAGGACAGCTAATCTCAACCAAGTCGCATCATGCATCACTTTGGGGTCTTTGGGACAAGAAATGGTGTCAAAACTTCATAACACCAAGATCTACACAAAATAGATATCAAGCAAGAGACTTTATAGCTCAAAAGGGCTCCAGAAGATGATGCCTTACCAGATCTACGAGCTCCAGCCACCCAACTCCTTCCTTGACAACTTCCTCTTTTCCTCCTCCAAGCTTATACCACCAATATGAGCTTTCCATGGCCAATATCTCTAAAAATGGAGGTTGGAACGTTCTAGGGTTTCTTCTGAGGTTAGGGAGGCTGGTATGGGGGCTAGGGTTGAAGCCATTATGTTCTATTTATAATGGCTCACCCTCAAATTAGGGTTTAAGGGCTCTGAGCGTACGCTGGGCGTACCTCTAGTACGCTGGGCGTACGCGTCCTTGCAACCACGTCTATTTACCCGGTTACGCTGGGCGTACCCACGCGTGTCCCATTCTCATGCATGGTCTTCCTCGTCAACTTTTCCCATTAAGGGCTATAATTGTCAATATCTTCAAAGTATCATAACTCCTTTATTCTAAGTCCGTTCTCGACGAACTTTATATCCACGCGAAGGTGGCGAGAAGCCCTACGCTTTTATCAACATACCCCGGTCCGAAACCTTCTCGAATAAACCCCATTGACCATAAAAGACCGAAATGCCTTTACTCTTTATCCCGAGGATTCATAAATAAGTACTTTTCGAACGGGGCGTTACAATTCTCCCCCACTTAAATCAGACTTCGTCCTCGAAGTCCGCTGCTACTGAATCTGAAAAGAATTCCGAGCAATGCTCAAACATCTCCTCCTCAGATTCCCACGTCCACTCTGAACCCTTCCGGTGCTGCCACTCCACCTTCACCAGTTGAACTACCTTGTTCCTCAAGTTCTTTGTCTTCCGATCCAAAATCACGACCAGTCTCTCAATGTAATTCAGGCTGCTATCAACCTGAATGTCTTCCAAGGGTACAACTATTGACTCGTCCACCAAACACTTCCGTAACTGGGAAACATGGATGGTGCTGTGGATCTGGCTGAGCTCTGCCGGAAGATCCAACCGATAAGCAACACGACCCACCGGGCCAAAACCCTAAAAGGACCGATGAACCTGGGGCCCAGCTTGCCCCTCTTTCGGAATCTGATGACACCCTTCCAAGGTGATACCTTCAGGAGGACCATGTCACCCACCTGAAACTCCAAGTCTGAACGCCTCCTGTCGGCGTAACTCTTCTGCCGACTCTACGCAGTCTGCAGTCTACTACGAACCTGCTGGATCAACTCTGTCGTCTTGAGCACCACTTACTGGAAATTCTGTTGCCCCTCATCCGCCTACCGGATGCACTGAGACCACCCTGGTCCAACTAACCTGCCAATATCTGGGTTGACCGGACCCCCACCGGTTACTACGCCCCATCGTAAAACTAATACTGAACATAACACTGAAACTATCCGAAACACTGAACTGCCTGGAACACTGACTGCCTGAACACCGAACTGCCTGAAACACTGATCTGTCTAAAACACTGAACTTCCTAAAATATCTCGAGACCTTTCTGGTCTCCAATCATCCGTCGGTTATCTGCCACACTAAGTTCCGACTCAACTATGGAGTCCAAGGACTCCTCATTTAGTCACTCCCACAACTTCTAAACGAAATCTTTCTCTAGAATTAGTTTCCACTAGTTATCTTGTCACTGTGGCTCTAACCACCTCCCGATCCATCGATCGGGTCCAAACGTCACATCCTGACATCATTAGATCCAAGACTAAAAATAATGGCTCCCTGACTAACGGTAGCCCTTAACATACACGAACCCAAGCGGTCCACTGCTACTCTGATCTCATAACTGTGGTGACGATCCAACTGTCGAATCGCCAGCTTAACCATAACTGAACCATTTGGGAAATCCGAACTTTAACCCGTGGATTTCCCATATCCTTACTGCTGCACTCGAACTGTTGGGTACTACTGCTTCCCCCGCGTGCAAGCAACGCGCTCATGCTGTCTACTAACCTGACGAATGCTACAGCTACATCCGCACACTTACAACTCCCTAGTACTACCTGGCTGCTAGTGAATGCTACGGCTACCCCCGCAGACTTACAACACTACTACTATCTGACTGCTAGTGAATGCTACGGCTACCCCCGCAGACTTACAACACTATACTACTATCTGACTGCTAGTGAATGCTACGGCTACCCCCGTAGACTTACAACACTACTACTATCTGACTGCTTTACTAACTACTATTCCGAGGACATCCTGACTATCCCTAGTCCTGCTAGTGATTCCTCATCCTGATTTCTCAAAACCAGCCCTCAGTCACCGAATGCTGCGTCAACCTCGACATCTTATATCCTTGATACACTTAGTGTTCCGTCGAGGAATTCTTTGCCTTGGTTCCCAAATCAACCGTCTACTAATCCGGATACATGAAACTTTCGTTGGGAAGTTTCCCAACTCCCAACTCCTGAATCCACACAACCCTGCATGCTGGCTCTGCCACTGACTACTATCACGGAAGCATCTCTTGCTAACAGTTCTCAAGCTCCTCATTCCAACTCAGTAGAGTCCTATCGGCGGTCCTCCAACCTGGATTCCCAACCAGCCACTAACCATCTCGATTACACGAACTAACTGTTGGGAAGTTCCTCAAACTTCCAATCCTGAACTCCTTAATCCATCAATCGTTGTGCTACTATCCTTTCTTCTCAAAGGTCGTGTACTCATTCTGGGTCTGCGTGCTCTTACCCTTGCATACTTGGAGGGTTCTCCCCCACTTGGATCCGGCTAACTCGTTACTGCTCAATTGGTCGAAAGGATTTCCCAACCTTCCTTCTACTTAAAAGGGGCGATCCGCTGCCCGCCCATGTCTATCTCTGTCGACGCTCCAGCTAACCCTTACCAGATCCGAACCATTCCTGTTAACTAACCGAGCACTCTTCAGTCCTTTACTGTATTTTCTTTAGTAACTGCATCCTGAGAATCTACGCTTAGGGTGAACATCTCTAACCCACTTCCTTACCGACTGCTAGCTACTCCACTAGAAGCTCTAGATTGTCACTACTGAAAATATAACTGATCAATACCCGACTAACGCCTTCCGCAAGTAGTGAGGCACTACTTAATCTTACATATACATACTACAGTTACCGCATCTGAAGTAACCTGATCTAGAGGGGAACGATCTCCAATTTATCATTCAAATTCCAAGGTATGCAGATGGCATATATCTTCATCATGAGCAGATAATATAATACCCCAATACATATGCTTATTAGTATCGATGCAGCAACATAACGATGATATCATGGATAATAATTGACAGGAAGGTAAAGATACGTACCTCCAACATTCGGTGCTGCTCGAAACCTCGCTGAAATCAATCGGAACAGTTTGCTCCGAGCCGTGGGCGCCCTTGCCCGGCCCCGGCAATCGCTGGCGGTACTCAAAGTCACAGGGGCAGGAGCTATCACCTGCTCTGCTATATACAAACCCGGACAGTGGGCCTTCTTGTGGCCCCTCCGACTGCAATGGAAACATATCGGGTCAAGTTCCTGGGCGGTGGTAACAGTACAATCTCTGCTAAAATAGCCAATCCAGCCGCACTTGAAACATCCAGCATCGCCACCACTTCTACGCCTGCACACACCCTTGTGCGTCCTACCACACTTCCCGCATCGATTGCGGCTCTGATAATCCCTCGATCTCAAATCCGACCCCTTGGGCCTCTTGCCCGAACCTGTGGCTACCTGTGTCTCATCCGTTTTCCTCTTCCTTTCCGACTCCCTGCCCGTCTCTCGCTCCTGCGTTACCTCGTCGACCCCATCCGTCGTCTGAACAGCCGCGGTCTGATCCTGGAGCTTCGCGGTCAACCTATCAGTGATCCTCACGACCATGTCGGGCAGCTTCCCGCGAATGGCTCACGAAACCTCCTCAACTATCCAATCATGTAGAGGTCTCTCTTGGAGACAGGGTGTCCCACTCACTCCTGTCCCCTGATGGCAAAAGCTAGAAAAGGGATCTCCCTTCCTGATGGATCCCTGAACTCCATAAGAATCGGGCTCTAGACGAGCCCAAATCTGTCCTGAAACTATCCCGGCCCTAAAGGCCTCAAGATGACTGTCCATAAGCTCCACGATGGCCTCTCTAAACAAACGAAAAGCACTGGAGTCTGATCAATGATGTTGTGCAATATCTCTGCGGAAATGAAATCCCTCATCTGATCATCAAGCTGCCCGGCTCCAGAGCCCGAGCCAGATCCCTCCCCGGTACCTGAACTGCTAACTGGTAACTCGCGCAACGTCACCATGCTGAAAACATATCGCAAAACCATCAGAATTCTCATTGCTGCTGAGGGATCTGTCACACACTACAAGTTCCCTGGTCTTATCTCAGCCTTCCTTGATTCGAGTACGGATAATCTGCTTTCAGTAGTACGGGCCCATACTACCTTCCACATCTATCCGTATTTTCCTCAAGTACTGCCTCGACTCCACCAAGTCACTACTACTGCTACTGATCTCTGCTACTCCCATCCTAGGCTTGCCCTAGGGAAATCTCTGACTCTACCCAATCCAGTCCTCAGCTGCTGAAGGCCTCCTTGTAATGCCAATTAGCCATCACCTGAATACCATCACATGTGGCGAGGCTCAGATAATCCTTCGAGTAAAAGCCTCGTCCCTACAACGGTTAGACTCAAACAAGAGCTGCGCAATAGGGCCAAATCCAACACTCTGAGATTATTCAACCCTGATCACATGTGACGTGACGTATTCACCTAATGGCTAACTCCCATCACTCAGAGTCCCACAAAGCACAAAGCAAGCAACATTCGGATAAAGGAAACATACCCATGCAAAACTATTCTCATAACAAGACACTATACTAGCATACGATGCTAAGCTCATACTATCTGGCATAACCTACACAGGCTATCCTAATACTGTCTACTCAATACTAGCATGCAATTATTATCAAGCTGAAACACATAAATCAGGCAGATTAGGCATCCTCCTAGATCCTTAGTCCTATACTAGCATGCTGTTCTACTGAAACTGAAACTGAACTGATCTGAAACTGAAACTGATAACATAAACTTGTATGAGTAATTTGGGAGTACTTACTTGAGCTCGGCTGATTGCATTGCACCACACCCTTTTTCTCTTTTCAAAGCTCTTTTCTTTCTAAAAATTCTTTTTTCTTTTCTACAACTCTTTTCCCTTTTAAGTTTTCTTTTTCAAAAATTTCTTTGAAAGCATTTTTCCTTTGCTAATCTTTTTACCATTTCCTTAGTTTGAGTCCAGTCACACCCAAGAGTGTGCCTGAATCCCTCAAACCAAGGCTCTGATACCAACTTGTAACATCCCAAAATACGACCCAAAAATTTTCGTTTAATTAATAAATAAAATCATGCACTGAACATCATATCATAGAAACCGTACGTCATATATCTGAAACCATAACAAAATATAAAACTGTATCAAACTGTATCATCTCATGACAAAATAAATTGATCAAACTCCCATGACTAAAACTGAAGCGGTGGTGTGTGCGATGCCATCATCCCGAGCTCTTCCCTTTACTTGCGGAAGTACCTGAAACCAAAAACTGAAACCGTAAGCACGAAGCTTAGTGAGCTCCCCCAAACTACCACATACCATACAACATATAAAGCACATACTGGGCCTTGCCCACTGCATCGGACCGAGGTCCGGACTAACTGGGGCCTTGCCCCCTGCATCGGACCGAAGTCCGGAAACTGACTGGGACCTTGTCCCCTGCATCGGACCAAAGTCCTGACTAACTGGGGCCTTGCCCCCTGCATCGGACCGAAGTCCGGATCTGACTGGGACCTTGTCCCCTGCATCGGACCGAAGTCCGGACTAACTGAACATATCATAGCATAACATATCAACTAGCATGAACACATAACGCATAAATCCTGTCTGAGCCACGAAGGCATCAAACATACTAACTACTACATCGGACCGAAGTCTGAAAACTACTGCTAACTAAACGGGCCGACATTGTGGCCTTAGACCCGTTCCTACTGGAAGGAAACTCACCTTGAATTGCTGAAACACTGTTGGTACCCTTCTGGCTGCTATCTGATAATCCCCGCACTGCTGCTCCCCTAGCTTCCCGAACTATCAATGCCACAACAACACTTAGCCCAAAATAATATCCTTCTAAGGGTATATTGACCATTTTACCCTTAACCCAATCTGGTCCATGACCAAGGCCCAACACCATAATGTGAAGGGCCCAACACTAGGTAAGCCTCTAAAGCCCACTAGTGACCCACTAATGGCCCAATTTGCTACATTGGGCCCAATCCCTTAATGGGCCTCACCCTAAGCCCAAAATATATTCCTTGGTCCTTATAATATGATTTCTGATGGCCCACTAAGGCCCAAATACCCAAACATGCCTCAAGCCACGGCCTAAAAACTCATGATCCATACAGACAGAGTACGCGGGGCGTACCCCTCATGTACGCTAAGCGTACAGGCATAATGGTGAGTACGCTGGGCGTACATCCCTTTACGCGGGGCGTAAACTCGCTGAGCTAAAAGTCCTCATAAGTTCTTAGTGGCTTAAGCTCTTAAGCCTAAACTTCAGATCCATCGACCAAACATGCCTAGGATCCATAAAGTCTTAAACTTTATTACTTGGGACGTCCATAAAGCTGTTAACTCAAGGTCTTAATCCATTAAGACCCATCTACATCATACATGAGACAACCAAAACCATTGGGACCTCATTTTTCTTACTCAAGACCTCTCCTAAGGTCTGAAAGGACAGCTAATCTCAACCAAGTCGCATCATGCATCACTTTGGGGTCTTTGGGACAAGAAATGGTGTCAAAACTTCATAACACCAAGATCTACACAAAATAGATATCAAGCAAGAGACTTTATACCTCAAAAGGGCTCCAGAAGATGATGCCTTCTCAGATCTACGAGCTCCAGCCACCAAACTCCTTCCTTGAAAACTTCCTCTTTTCCTCCTCCAAGCTTATACCACCAATATGAGCTTTCCAAGGCCAAGATCTCTAAAAATGGAGGTTGGAACGTTATAGGGTTTCTTCTGAGCTTAGGGAGGCTGATATAGGGGCTAGGGTTGAAGCCATTATGTTCTACTTATAGTGGCTCACCCTCAAATTAGGGTTTAAGGGCTCTGAGCGTACGCTGGGCGTATGCGTCCTTGCACCCGCGTCTATTTACCTGTTACGCTGGGCGTAACCCAGCCTACGCTGGGCATACCCACGCGTGTCCCATTCTCATGCATGGCCTTCCTCGTCAACTTTTCCATTAAGGGCTATAATTGTCAATATCTTCAAAGTATCATAACTCCTTCATTCTAAGTCTGTTCTCGACGAACTTTATATCCACGCGAAGGTCGCGAGAAGCCCTAGGCTTTTATCAACATACCCCGGTCCGAAACCTTCTCGAATAAAACCCATTGCCCATAAAAGACCGAAACGCCCTTACTCTTGATCCCGAGGATTCATAAATAAGTACTTTTCGAACGGGGCGTTACAAGATAAGCCTGGACCCGACGAGTTGCATGAACAACTCGGCGAGTCCGATGAAGATTGTCGTAGACCGACGAGTTGTATGAACAACTCGGCGAGTCGGTTGAGGTTTCCCCAATTTATGTATGCGCGGGTAACCGTTGAGTTGCAAGAAGGAAACTTGACGAGTGGCCTTAGGGTTTTGATCGTAAACCGAAGGAACTCGACGAGTCACTCCGGTGACTCGGTGAGTGGGTTAGTACTTCAAGGACTCGGTGAGTCAAGGTCAACATGGACTGTTGACCTTGACTCATGACTTTGACTTTGACCAGGGTTTGATCAGTTGGCTTATGGGGTACCTTGAAAGGTTGGGAAGTTATGGGTATGATTATACCATGGTAATAGGTGGTGGAGTTTGTGGCAGTGATCCGAGGGTTGAAGTTTATCTACCGAGTCAACATCTGCAAGGTGAGTTATCCTCACTATATCAATAGGGTCTAAGGCACCAAGGCCGACCCTTTAGTTATTATTGTTATGGTATGCTACATATGGTTATGATCTGTTAGATCGGAAGCAGGATAGACAGTATGTTATGCTCTTATGATACGTAGGGATTGGTATGTTAGTGACCTGCTAGGTTGATGTTCTAGTTATGAGAGATTGCTATGATTGATGATCAGTGAGATAGATATGTTGATGTTTGTATATGACAGTATATGTTAGTTATGCGCACATGGTTATTTGTTTGTTGCTTGGGTTGAGGCAGTCCTGCTTTGTGCTGAAGGCCAACATACCCTATGAGCGGTCCGGAGAGACTGTAGGCCCATGTGGCGGTCCAGTTATGCCGAAGGCTCGGGACATATTTAGATAGGCTGTAGGCCCTTCAGGGCGGTCCAGTCAGGGTGATGGCCCAGTATGCATGATGTTGATTGTCTGTTACTAATATGGTATTATCAGTGTGCTATTGGTATTTTAGGGGTAGCTCACTAAGCCCTCGGGCTTACAGTTTTCAGTTTATTGTTTCAGTTACATCAGGAGATCATGGCAAGGCGAAGGCGTGACCGTACCGCTCCTCATCCTTATGATCTGGTTATTGGGAAACTCTGATAAATAATGTTTGAAAACATTTTATAAACAAATACTAATTGGTTTTTATGATTGGAAAAGTTTAAATTTGGCGTAAAATTTTTGGATGTTACATTGCAAAACTTTTCTTTGCACCGGTATCGAAAAGAAGGCATGCGTAAGAATCGTTCAGAAGGAAAGTACTGGTCACCACATTAGGATCCGCTACCTCTTCTTCATAACTAATCGCCAAGACTCTTCCAGTACCACCAACGTTCTTTAACTTAGAAATTTTTTTCTTGAAATGCCCTGCTTCCCCACATTCATTGCATGCTTGGCTCACTCCTGCAGTAGGGACTTGAGAAATAGGTTGCGCTGGTGTCCTACAGAAACGGGCAGTATGCCCCTTTCTGTTACAATTTTTGCAGTGCATTTCTCTGAAAGCTCCAGTATGATGGAAGTTGCATTTCTTGCACTTTGGCAAAGTTCCAGCGTATTTACTTGGGGTTGCTGGAGTGATAGACAAAGTGGTAGGAACATGAGTTGGAATAGCAGTAGGAACAATAGCAGCGTGTGCTGCCATTGCTTGTTGCTTTTTCGAGGGCTCTTGAGATGATTGACCTTTTTGCTTGTTCCATAATGTCTTCTTCTTACCGCTCCCTTCCTTGGGTTTCTCCGGGATAGGTACCATAGAGCCATGACGAACTTCGTGGTTTACTAATGTTTGTGCCAAACGCTTCGCACTGTCAAAGGTGAGATGGTTAGCAGCTATAACATTTCCTTGTATCTGAGGAGAGAGTCCCCCGATATACCTCTCCACTTTCTTGCTCTCAGTGGGAACCATCCCTGGACACAGAATAGCCAGATCACTGAACCTGGAAAAATATGCAATTATATCGGAGTCTTTCATCGTCCGACCCCAAAGTTCTTCCTCTAGCTTTAGAATTTCACCGCGGGGACAATATTCTGCTAGCATCAGGGTTTTTAGATCATCCCAGCCTATAGCATTGGCGGCTGGAAGGGATAAGGATTTGACATAGCCATTCTACCAGGAAAGGGCTCTGTCCAGGAAGGTACATGCTGCAAACTTAACTTTGCCTGCTTCAGGGCATGCACAAATTTCAAACACTGATTCTATTTTCTCGAACCAACGCGTCAGAGTAATGACACCTCCGGTGCCATCAAAAGTTCTGGGCTTGCATTAGTAAAGTCTTTATATGAACACTTACGGGGGTGTCCAAGACCTTCGCCATGACCGGAAACTGGAGCACCATTGCATGCCCCACTATTACCACTAGAGTTGATTTGTGCCATGGCAGCAGCCACTGCTGCATGAAAGACATGAGCGTCAAATTGTGGAGGAGGTGGTGGCGGTGGAGGCGGTGTCAGTGCTTCAATGACATTGATATTGACATGTCTCGGATTCTTTATGTTTGACTTTTTGGGAGGCATCTTTAGCTTCAAGATATAAAAATAGTGATAATAAAATCAAATGTCTTTGAACTAATTACATTAGTTCTACAGGTATTCAGAAAAAGTTTACATAGTAGTCCAATACAAGGAACTTGTAAAATGACAATGTGAAATTGGATAGTGATTTTTCAAAGGAAATAATATGCATGTCATATATTTGTATATTAGATACATAGAATTTGGAAAATTTGACCTTGTAGTAGGTCTCCAATATACCAACTTAACTGAAAACTTGACATCATACTAACCAGTCGAAAATAAAATTTCGAGGTCATACTATGTACATGAAAACATCGCTAGTGTATATACACGGATTTAGACTTCATCCCAAAAGAGTGAGTAGAGTATACTCTACTTGCGAGGAGTACGGTTCGGATTCCTACTAGATTCAGCCCTGAACCTAGCCAACTGGCGTTCTGTGGCATACATACGCCTTTCTAGTATCGCTTGACGTTCTCGAAGTTCTCTAACTTTAGTTCGGCTTGCCGCTAGTTCCCTTCGTAAGGTTTTGGTAATATTCCTTGTTGTCTCATGGTTTCTAATCAGGTGGTGAAGACGGATTGTGTTAACTCTTATGGTAGCATTTACTTGTACGACTCCGTCGATAGCAGATCTTCCTTGTTCATCGTTACACGCAACCTGACGAACTAATACAGGAAGGGCTCTGTTTGCTGAGCCTCCTTCGTCAATATTGTAAAAGCTTCGGTCTCCATTATAAGGACGGTCCTAACCTTGCCCATGACTCCACCTATCTAAATTCTCTACCCACTGAGGTGTCGGACCATGAAAATTTTGTCGAGGATTGGGATTTTGGGCAACTTGAGGTGGGTTATAGGCTCCTGATTCTGAGTCAGAATCTTCAGAAAAATATTCTTCTATTAGGTTTGCAAGATCATCCTCTGGTTAAACATTGAGCCATCCTCCATTCCCTTGATTGGGAAAGTACGAATCTCCCGGTAGATGAAATCCAACCATGCTATCTATGCGAGAATAGGGAGGTAAGACACATTTAATAGATTTAATAAGTCCAAATAAACAATTTCAAGTTCCCGTAGAAGAAACTTATAGTTAACAGTTAATGTATTATGTATGACATGACTTGTACTGGGGACTTCTATAACTACAAAGTGTATACTAATTATATATAACTTGGGTAGAATAGACCTTCAAATAAATGATCCTGCTCTAAGTCCACAACCAAACAAGGAACATGAAATAAAGCTGGATCACAGATTCTAAGTCTATAAAACCTTAATTATATATAATTGTAATATATACTAAATATTTATATCTCTACCAAAATGATTCTTTGTTTTCACATGTTTGTTTCTAGTAAGGATGACTCTCTTGTATCTTGTTGTCTTTATGTTATAATGTCATAAAATACTCCTATATTATTTCACCTTTTATGTTTGATTCTAGAGTTCTTCTGGTACTTAGGCAAGTTTAAGACTTGTTGCAACACCACTATCACTCCCAAATACATGTTGGTCATATCTCAAATAAATATAATTGATCAGGCGATATTGATCCCAAATATGATTACATAACTGTTCAGGTTTAACTGTATTGTCCAATATCCAAATACTTTTGTATTGTTCTTACTGTGACATAGTTTCCTGAATATATATATGTTAGTATACTTCTTATAAAATACTTAAATTTTAAAAGTATACTTGTAGTCAGAATGCTTTAGCCCCATAACATTGATAGTTTGTATATCTTTTATGGTTTGATATACTGAGTTCACTATAAACAATGCTCTGATACCAATCTGTCACAACCCCAAACAAGAACGGCGGAAAAATTCGGGGGTGGAGGACTTCATGTATAGTATCACAACAATGCATAATAGTAATCAAAGTACAACAAAAACCATTTTATTTACAAAGTTATAAGTTTTACAACTGTGATCAAAACATTATGTATATGAACTCAAAAGTACAAGTTTAAAAGACACGAGTTTATAGAACTTCGTCATCTCAAAAGCTGTGGTTGTACCTATATTACTGTTTCCCTGAGAATACAAGTAGTTTTTGAAAAAGTGTCAACAATTAAGTTGGTGAGTTCATAAGTATGTTTGCAACTGAAATCTATTTTCTTGTTCATTGTTAAAGTAAACATGTTTTTCCTAGAAAATCCTTTATTTTCTGCTATGTTATTCTATAACAAAATGTGTGATACTTTTTGTACTATTAGTTTGTAAAATGTAGTTTAGTTCTTATAAAACCATGAAAAGTATGTTTTCTCTGTATTGAAATAGTAATATGTGTTTATACTTGTAAAATACTATATTATAGTCTTATAATTAAATAAAACTATGTGAAGTGTACTTATTCATACACTAATCATTTTATTAAATATCAAAGAGTGAGTTATTATAACCATACTAGATGACCTAGGATCGCCTGAACACGACGTTCTTCAGGCGTCGTAATATGTAAGACATTTGTCACCCCAGGCATGCATGCCTAACTGTAGCTAGCAGTTCAGGTGTGGGATTGTCAGTCCCATATAGATTTATATACAAGTGTCGCGCTCTCCCTCCAGGAGACTCTGGTTATAATTTCAGGACTTGGTTGGTACTTAGAAAAGTACATGAAGGTAGTCTCACAAATGCTATATTGATGATTATGCGTAGGACATTGAAAGGTTACTTTGTAATAAATACAATGTAAGTAAGTTTCATAAACTGTATAGAATATAGTTTATAAGTTTGTTTTCAGCAAAGTAATATGACTGATTTCTAATAGTTATCCTCTGTTTGTTTTCCGTTAGGTACTATGTTTGTTTTCCTGTTATGTACTTTGAAACTTGAAACCAATGAATGAGTCCTCTAAACTATACCTATTATAGTTTAGCTGTTTGTTTTACTGTAAGAATCTGTAATACTGTTATTCCATGAAAATTCTCTGTTTGTAGCCATGTAATATCAAACAATTTGAAAACCATTTTATATTTATATAAATGTAATATTTATATAATTATGATTAATTAGATCTTCGATTAAATAACTTTACCCCAAGCCCACAACCAAACAAGGAATAAGAAACGGGGTCAAATTACATATTCTAAATCTTCTGAATCCAAATTATATAATTTACAGAGATATAAATATGTAATTTTTAACAATTATAACAATTTAAAATATACTTAAACATTTAAAAATCTTTTGAGATATTAACACAATTTTATTGTGTTTCACTTGTATTCCCCCCTAAAATAGTTAAAAATCATACAAATGTAGGGGTATGAACTCACCTTTCGTGAGTGATTTGATTGAAGATTTGATTTAGGATGTTACTTCCACGAGTGAAATCCCATAGTAAAACAAGTCCTATATAGAAAATTGTATAGTATATATGCAACCAATTAGTGAATATAATCATAGGAATGATTGGAAATTGGACTAATTTGTAAGTATAACTTACAAAAGATGGTGCTAGAGTCGAAAAGGGAAGGTTGGAAGGGGTTCACGGCCCACACTCTAGTGTGTGTTCTTGGTGAAACGATGATGATACAAGTGTTCATGGCCCAAAGATCTTGAAGATCTTGAGTTCACGACCCAAATGATGAAGAATCAAGGTTGAAATCAAGAGAGTTCCATATGAACCACAAGAAGGAAGATGCTTCTTATGATATTGAGGAGAGAGGAGGGTTTTTGGCTCATGAAACTTGAGAGAAAATGGTTGAGTTCACGGCCAGGAATGAAAAAATGATAATAAAATCAATCAAACACACACACACACACACACACACACACATATATATATATATATATATATATATATATATATATAGGCCGAAGGTTCACTGCCGAGGAGTTCACGGTCGAAGGTTCGCGGCCCGAAGGCAGTTTGCGAGGGTTCACGGTCCTGAACCGTTTGCGGTCCGAGGTGGTTTGCGGCCAGAATGTTGTTCACGGTCTGAAAGTAAGAAAGAATGGTCATCGGACTTCATGTTTTTACTTCTTAAATTATACAACACTCTTATCAAGTGTTTTTGATGTTTCAAATATAATTATTTTAACTTTATTAAAATGATAAATCATTAAGTTTGACTTTTATTTGATGGGAATTGACTTGAGTTGACTTTTATTATACTGAAAATAACAGGATGTTACACTTAATCCTAGTTCAAAGGATTATAACATTTACAAAAGAGAGTTGCATGGTTCAAATACCAACTCTGCTTGGCCGCATGCAGTTTATCCCTACCTAATCTTGGTTCAAAGGATTATAACATTTACCAAAGAGAGTTTCATGCTTCAAATACCTAACTCTGCGTGGCAGCAGACAATTTATGCAACACCTATAAGATAGGGCTAGACGATTAAGGAATAATATGACAATTATTCGTCACGACCATAAAACATATATGTTGATAGAAGATTATTTAGGATAAATAGTCTAACGAAAAGTCGTAGGAATAATAAAACCGAGAGCGTGCACATAGGAAACACCCAAATCTAACTTCAAATAAGGAAGTTATGATTTTTCGAAGTTTCAGCGTATCATTATACGACTCAGAAACCAAAAGTTGAAATCGGTCGATTGTTAGGTAAAAACAATCTATATGAAAGCGGATATCGTATGAAAAAATTATGATTTTTATACAGACTTTAACAGTCTAAGCTTGTAAAAAATATAGCTTTAAAAATAAAGTGAGAATTAGCTGACAGAGTCTAAAGAAAAGTTGTATATCTCGTTGGTAGCTATGCGTGGATATAAAGAACGTTCTTAACAGAGCACATATGAAGAAGATATTAATTTTTGAAGAATCAGAAAATCCTTACGTGCGTTCGCGCTTGTTGACAGGGCATGCGGCGTCCATTGACACACCACCCCAAAGCTGACATGTGTCACCACTCGGATGACGCCATGTCATTACCCCAATAGAGTATGCAGCGCACACCGACCAAGCATACGGAGCGCAAGCAAAAAATGACCTATAAATTGGTTTCAAGCTTCACTCGATTTCCCACACCTTTCAGCTTTCTGTCTCAATTTTTTATCCATTTGGGTCAAAAATCTTTATTAGAACTAAGTTTTGGCAAAGCCCAGACCTCCCTAGGAGCCCAAAAATAAGAAGCCCTCGCGTCAGAGTTATGCCTGCTTGATTACCATTTTTCATCAGAAAGCTCTGTAACTTAAGCTACACTTATTTTATTCAAGTGTAACTTTTAATTATAATCATAGTCGATATTATGAACTTATAATTAAGAGTTATTAGTTATTCCAAGTCATTATTTATCGATTGATCTACTTACAGGGATGATGTCTAGGCTGGATTAAGTGAGGTGTTTAAAGTGGGACTTGCAAAAAATATATTATGTACACCAAACGGACCCTACCTCCGATATGATTCTATTTGGTTGTTCCTTACTTGATAGACTTTCACGTTGACATTGAGATTAGTGAGGAATCTAGACCATCATTAGTCGCCAAAATTCCCAGGCATCCAATTTTATCAAGTAAGTGCATGATTAATTTCATCTTACACATAGATATGGAGTATTTAGTTAATTAAACGTTAAATGCACCTATTATTTGCAACATGTGTTTGATGAACCTATATGTACGATTTTACTTGATTTAACTATATAAGTATTTTCATATTTATTATTATTATTATTATTATTATTATTATTATTATTATTATTATTATTATCATTATTATTACTATTATTATGATATATATATATATATATATATATATATATATATATATATATATATATATATATTAGGTAGCGATGGGTGATGAGAGATGGGAGTTGAGAGATGAAAATGATTACGAGATGTCCTTAACAGTAAAAATATAAGAGATACAATGACTTTTACTTGCATTGACTGCAATGTATTCATCTACCAGAGTATAGATGACGACCACAAACTAATCTCAACAGTCTAGTAGAACACCAACTGGTTCGCAACTTGTATGTGATGAATTATGAGTTCAGATGATGTACGAACCGTGTATTCATGCGATGCACTCTACTGAAATGTATTATGGAGGAATCTTCGAATTAGTACTCTCAATGCGATGATAGGCGATGTACCTTAGGAGAAGTCCTTAGCGATGAAAATATAAGATGCGATGTTAGGCGATGTACCAAGGAGAAGTCCTTAGCGATGAAATGCAATGTTGGTGACGATCCTTAGGAGGGGTTCTTAGAAATGAATATAGAAGAAAAAGGGGATGAGTAATTGGGTTAATTGTTTTTTTATAATTAAACATATTAACTACATTATTCTGGGTTGAAAACCCTATCTACACACCAGGTTTCCCAATCTGACCCCCTCAACTTCTTTGTGTCACAGGTAGCAGTACAAAGGTACATGAATGATGAGGGATTCAAGGAGATGTAGATTGATAGTCTAAGATATTGTAATTCGTGTTTATGCTCATGTTTGGTATCAGTGATGACATCCCAAGATTTTATAAATTAATGAAAAACATTTCTTCGAAAATACTTTTACGGGACCCAATTCTGCGTTTATAAAGAAACGCTGTTTTTAAATAACCATAAATAAAAAGTTTTAAAATGGTCGTAAAAATGGGGATATCACAGTTGGTAACAGAGCATTAGTTTAAGCGAACTAGGAATTTAGAGGATTTCTAGACTTAAACTTAGAATGCAAAGCGATGATCGTGAGATTTGTGTCTATTAAATTTTAGGTAGTACACTTGAATTGACATAAACACTAGCTTACTTTAGGATAAGATGCCTAATTTGCTTTTATGTGCTAAATGGTTTGAATTATAGCAGGGCTTAGGTTACATATCTTAGTTTCTATTATCTGATTCGATCTAAGTTATGTTGCCGACTGTAACACCTGGTTCATGGTACGTACTATTTTATTTAAATTCCTTGTGCATTTTGCATTTTTGCCTTGGACTCGGCGAGTCAAAAGATCGACTCGCCGAGTAGTAGCGGGATGAGGCGCAGAGTCTAGGCCATGGACTCGCCGAGTCGGGTCCAGGACTCGGCGAGTAGGCCCTGTTTGGCCATAAAACTCAAATCCGGGTGTTGCACCCCATTTAGTCACTCTAACTCAGTCTCTCTCTCGTCCCTAACACTCCCAGAGAGCTGTAAAGCAACACCTAGCCCCCCATAGTGTTCTTCTGAATGATTTTGGCCTTGTGAAGGAAGTTAGGAGCTTAGAAGAAGAAGGAGGAGGTTAGAGGGTGCAAGGAAGGGAAGTAGATCCGAAATCTACTCTGGGAGAAGCTTCTATTCAGGTAAGAAAGATCCTACCTTGATCTTTAGTTCAATAGATTCCCTTTTTGTCCCTAATATGTGGTTTGCAAGCCCTAGAAACCCCCCAAACTCCATGTGTTATGCCCTAGGAGCTTAGATCTATGGTTTGGAACCGTTGCATGTCTCAGATTTAGCCTGCATATGAGGAGGCTCGAAGGGACTCGGCGAGTTCCAAAGTGCACTCGGCGAGTCCCATGAAGATGGCCTTAGAGTCGACGAGTTGGATGAACAACTCGGCGAGTCCTATGACGATTGCCTGGTACTCGACAAGTTGGATGAACAACTCGGCGAGCCCTATGAAGATTGCCTGGTACTCGGCGAGTTGTTCTTCAAACTCGGCGAGTCATATGATCTGTTACTAGGATAAGGAGGGTTTAAGTGAAGAAGGTCCAACCCTTCGTAACTGCACGTGGAATTAGCAATTTAACGTGTAGCAATGGTCCCAGAAACCCAAATCCTCAAGATGGATGCTCTGATAAGGATTTGGAGGCGAGCAGGAGGTCTGCTCGTAGGGACTCGACGAGTCGTTCGCGGACTTGGCGAGTCGGATCGTGAATCAGTCTGACCGTCCCAAGTAGCGAGTTAGGGTGACTCAGTGAGTGGGAAAAGGGACCCGATGAGTAGTACCGGATTGGTGAGAAAGAGACTCGGCGAGTCTTTGCCAGGACTCGGCGAGTCCAGTCAACTGGAAGTTGACTTTGACCAAGGAGTTGACCCTAGGACAAGGGTAGGCCAGTCTTTTGACCTAAGGGTATTTATGAGTGGCTAATATACGTTGATGGGTTTATAGCCGGAGGATTACTGGGGGCAGCAGTCAGACGTCTAGCAAGCAGACTTTCAGCAGCCACTTTTTAAGGTGAGTTTCCTTTCAGTAGGAACGGGTCTACGGCACCAAGGCCGGCCCGTATAGATGATACGTTAGTGTTGGAGTGTGGGCAGAGCCCGTATCTCATAGTTGAGTTTGGTTACGATATATGCTCGTACGTTAGAACTGTTTATACTCGTTGTCTGTGTGATACTTGTATGCTATGGTTTATTGGCTGAGGGTGGGCGAGGTCCGTATCTCAGAGACAGTGGAGCGTGGGTGAGGCCCGTATCTCCCAGACAGTGGAGTGTGGGCGAGGCCCGTATCTCCCAGACAGTGGAGTGTGGGCGAGGCCCGTATCTCCCAGCTAGTGGAGTGTGGGCGAGGCCCGTATCCCTTAGCGGTTCGTTATATGATTGTATGGTATGTGGCATTGTGGGGGAACTCACTAAGCTTTATGCTTACAGTTTACAACTTTGTTTTCAGGTACCTCTTCATCGAAGGGGAAGGAGCTGGCGCGGTAGCGGCACATCATACACACGCTCTGTTTTCCGCATCACGAGCTATTCTGGGATTTTGTACTCTGATATTATGGTTGTTTTGTACGTTGGAATTTCAGACACGTAACATGTTTTAAGAAATGATATGATCGAATGTTGTTTTATTATCAATGTTTTGCAAAGTGTTAATTAAAAATGAAATTTTTCGGACTTGAAAATTGGGTCGTTACACCGACCTTGATTAGGAAATTTTATGTGTTCATGTTTCTAAACATTTAATTATGGTATTAGAACTGGCATATAACTTTTCGGCGTAATAAGGAGAATTATGCTTCTAAACCTTCCCTATATGTATTCTCTCCTAATTTGGTGAACATAATGTCATGGTGAGGACAAGAAGTGGATTGGGAAATGATAACATAAACCGTCAGCCTGAGCCTCGGGTGATCGAGCGTGCAGAAGAGGCAATACCCGCACGTGAGCCAATCACGATAGCAATGATACATGCAATGTTAGATCGGAAAATGGAAGAGACAAGGAGTTTTATGTCAAAGGATTAGGGATGAACCTACTGCACCCATCATGCAATGTGAACTGGAAGATGAACAGTTAGAGGAAGGAAATTACAGTCGGATTGTTAGCGAAGTTGAACCCCAAAGGGTTAAGAGGAAGAACCTTGATGAGGGAATTGAAAAAGGTGGATGCAAGTACTAGGACTTCATGGCATCCAAGCCGCCAAGTCTTTCTAGAAGCCCAACACCAGTGGAAATTACGGATTGGATATCATAGATGGAAAGGGTGTTCAAAAGCTGGACTACAGTGATATGTAGAAGAAAATCTTCGCTGCTAGACAATTTAAGCCTGACGTATTGAGCTGGTGGAAACTGTTGGCTAACTCCAAGCCAAGGGGAAAAAAAAGGAAGATGTCTTGGTAGGATTTCCTTGTGTAATTGAGAATAGATTATTGATCTAATCAAGACCTTTTGGTAATCAACAACGAGTTCTTGAACTTAAAGAAGGGAAAGATGAGTGTCATCGAGTATGCTGCCATATTCACTGAGAATATGAAGCTAGTATCCCATTTGGTAACCACCGAAATCTCCAAGCTTGACAAATTTGCTAATGGACTGCTAACGGACTTTGCTCTAATGGTGAAAATAGCAAAAACTCTGAAGGAGGCTATCTGGTCAGCTAAGAATATGGAGACCTAGATACGAGAGAAGGGTCTAGAGAGAGCAGAGACAGGAGAGAAGATGAAGCTTAAAGGATCTCCAAGATATGAAAAGGAAAATAAGTTATCGAAGTTTGATCCTAACGACATGAAGTTTCGGTGTTACAATAAATCCAAATGGTGTGGTAAGTGCAAGAAGAAGCACTTTGGGAGATGCGACGAGGAGGTGACTTACTACAAATGTGGAAGAACGGGTCACTATTCCAGAGATTGTATGTTCAATGACAAGAAATATTACGAATGTGGACGTGATGGGCATATTTCGAGGACTACCCAAAGAAAAAGAAGCAGCAAGGCCAAATGTGCCACCGGAGGTGAAGGCCAGAGCATGCCATATGATACTTGATGAGGAAGCAAGAGGACGGGAATTCAGAGCTATTTTTCGGGAATACTTGAAGGAAGGAACCATATAAGTAGTACTATCCTATGTAGTCCATGTAAAAGGCGTGATGTATGATAAATTTGTATAGCAATGTAATCATCTAAGAAGTAATATAATTTCCTAAATTACATTATTCCATGTGCTAAGTTATGTATGGCTTTCTTTTATGGTAACTTACGTGAACTGCAAGACAACACTTGGGACGAGTATGAGTAGGTGGGAAAAGTAGTAGAGGCCTATACTACTAGAAGCACAAGACTCACACTTAGATCTGGAAAAGTCACAAGATTTACTAAGACACTAGTAGTTGAGGAATTTTATTCATTTCCGTCATTACCTTTGTTTCGGTAATGAATATGAAGATAAATGTTAATTCTTACCTTATTGGTCATATCAAATCGAGTCCAACTGATCTATGAAATAAGTTCGACGTAGCATCTAACTTTAGATTGAACGAAAATATAATCGAAACGATCGATAGAAGTATCGCAGTCGTTATTATGACTAAGCAACCCATAGCTAAAATGCTACTTGATATGATGTGATTATATCACATTAGAACATAAAGGAAGGCATAATCCATGCAAGAGTCTGACTCAAGGAGACCTAGCCATTATGTGATGGAAGGTTATTAGAGCATTACCATTCAGTATGTTACGATAGTCGAAGTAAAGGCCTCGTCTTAGGTTAAGTCCATTCTTGAAGGAGCAGGAATCTCAGATAAAGATCGAATTTAGAATGAAGAGCAGGTGCAAGATTTAGCACAACCAGCAACCAAAAAGTCCAAGAGTTAGGAACTCATTCGAAAAGAAAAAAAGTTACGGTTATTACCTAGGATGGAAAGATAACATGCGGGATCATTATTCAATGTCCTATTTTGCTGATGATTTTTGGATGTAATCATCCTAAGGGGGACATAATTGTAATGCCCGAAAAATAGGGATAGACGATTAAAGAATAATAGGATAATTATTCGTCACGACGATAAAGCATATACATTCATAGTAGATTATTTAGAATAAATAGTCTAAGCAAAATTCGTAGGAATCATAAAACCGAGAGCATGCATATGGGGAATGCCAAAATCTGACTTCATATGAGGAAGTTATAATTTTTCGAAGTTTTAGCGTAGCAGTATACGGGAAGAAATCGAAACTGAAATCGGTCGATTGTTAGGAAAAAACAATCTAACTGAGAGTTTAGGACGTCGTCAATATCTATCCATTGATATAAAGATAGTCAAAAACGGATATCATATGAAAAAGTTATAATTGTTTTTTACGGACTTTAATACTCTAAGCCTGTTAAAAATATAGTTTTAAAAATAAAGTGAGAAATATCCAATTGAGTCTAACGAAATTTGTATATCTCGTCGATAGCTATGCGTGGATATAAATAACATTGAAAACGGAGCTTGTATGAAGAAGATAATAATTTTTTAAGAAATGGAAAATCCTCGCATCCGTTTGTGTGCATCGACTGGGCGAGCGACGTGCACTGAAACACCACCTAGAAGCTACCATGTGTCACCATACAGACGATGCCACATCAACACCTACGAACGAGTGTACGGCGCGCATCGACAAAGCACATAACGAGTAAGCCAAAAATGCCCTATAAATTTGACTTAAGCCTTCTTCGATTTCCTACACCTTCCAACTTTCTATCTCTTTTTTTCTCTCCATTTTGGTTAGAAATATTGTTTAGAACAAAGTTTTCACAAAGCCTAGAGGTACCTAGGAGCCCAACAATTAGAAGCCCTCGAGTCAGAGTTCTGCCCGGTTGATTCCTAGTTTTCATCAGAAAACTCTGTAAGTTAAGCTACTCTTATTTTATTCAAGTGTGGCTTTTAATTATAGTCATAGTCGTTATTATGAACTTATAATTAAGATTTATCACTGGTTCCAAGTCATTATACTAACTGATCTACTTATGGGGATGATGTCTAGTGTGGATTAAGTGAGGTGTTTAAAGTGAGATTTCCAAACAGTATACTCTGTATACCAAATGGACCCTACCTCCGATATAATCCTAACTGCTTGTTCCTTAAATGATAGATCTTGATGTATACATTGGGATTAGTGAGGAATCTAGACCATCATTAGTCGCCAAGGATATAACACTAAGACTTAGGAATATGAACCTAGGTCACGTCAGAGGAAAATATAAAGTACCAATGTGAAGTTCTGATCAAATTCTATTGCTTCCACTTTTATCAAGTGAGTGCATAGTTACATTCATCTTACATATAGATATGAAGTATTCAGATAATTAAATGCTAAATGTGCCTATTATTTGCAACATGTGTTATATGAACCTATATGATTTGACATTACTCAATTTAATTATATAAGTATTTTTGTAATTATTACAGACACACACACACATGCACACACAAACATATGTATATATATATATATATATATATATATATATATATATATATATATATATGTGTGTGTGTGTGTGTGTGTGTGTGTTAGGTAGCGATGGGTGATGAGAGACGGGAGATGAGAGAAGAAAATAGATTAGGAGATGTCCTTAACAATAAAAATAGAGGAGATGCCATCACTTTTACTTGTGATGATTGTGATGTCTACGATGTAGTCATCTACTAGAGTATAGATGACGATCACAGACTAATCTCAATAGTCTAATAGAACACCGACAGGTTCGCAACCTATAGGTGATGAATTACGAGTTCAGGCGATGTGTGAACCGTGTATTCATGTGATGTACTCTACTAACATGTATTACGGAGGAATCCTCGAAGAAGTACTATTAATGCGATGATAGGCGATGTACCTTAGGATAAGTCCTTAGTGATGGAAATATAAAAATGCAATGTTAGGCGATGTACCTTAGGAGAAGTACTTAGCGGTGAAATGTGATGTAGGTGATGATCCTTAGGAGAGGTTCTTAGAAATGAATATAGAAGAAAACAAGGATGAGTAATTGGGTTAACTATGTTTTTGGTAATTAAACATATTAACTACTTTGTTATGTATTGAAAACACTATATACTCACCATGTTTCCCAACCTGACGCACTCAGCTTCTTTGTGTCACAGGTAGCAGTACTATAACATCCGAACTCTTGGAGGTATTTAAATTAATGAATTTTGAATTTTGGGTGGTACCATGTCATGGTGAAGGCATCCATGACGAGGTGATGGTTGATGTGTCGTGACTTTTAAATGGCCGCCACAACATGGCAGCGTAGGGCCACGGCGTGGCAGCTGTTTAATGAAAAACCCTTATTTCTAGGGGTTTCTCCCTATTTAAGGCAATGTGATGGCTAGGGTTTCTCACCCTCAGCCTCCATCACACTCTCTTAGCCTCCAATCAAACCCTAACTTCCATTGTTTCTCTCTAACCTTTTTTTGTTGATTTTTTGGGTTTAGAAAAAGAAAGAGGTGACATATAGACTTGGATCCAACAAGCAACTCTTCTCACCATCTTATTGTGCATCCTATTGTCTCTTGTGTGTCCCCAAGTTTCAATCGTTTTGATTATAGAGTGCTAGATCTTCTAGTTAGTCCCATTTATTCTTGATCTTGTTAGACGGGATGGAGAGGTTTCATAAAGTTTGCAACTTTATGAATATCTGGATCATTTGGTATTGTTCACGGTTTAGATCTGAAGTTTGGTGGTTTGTTTGGGCTATGTATAAGATTTTGGTCATCAAAATCCCATTTTGACATAAGTTGAGGCCAAGAATTGCATTGGACATGCAAGTCTAAAAAGCATCAATCTTTAGGATGGTTTTGGTGCTATAAGCTCTTTTGTCTGAAATAAGCTCGAGACTCGAAGGATTAATTGCTTCTTGATTAAGTCCTTGTCATTCTTTATCCTTTTTGGATCTAAGACTTGAGATCTAAACCTCTTGGTGGGTCATAATGGATAAAGGTGGAAAGTTTACCCTTTTGGATATTATAAATGATCTGATATGGACATTCGAACCTTTGGAATTGGAGGATTTGACTTACCTCATTAGGACGTTTTGGATCCAGTTCCCACGGCGTGGCCTAGTCTACCACGACGTGGCTACTGGGGGAAATGCGTGTATTTTGTTGTTTGAAGGCCATAACATGGCCAAGGATGGCCATAACGTGGAAGGTCAACCTTGACAGTTGAATTTGACTTTTTGACTTTGACCAAGTTTGACCAAAGGGTATTTTAGGTATTTTAAGTTGTATTTGAGATTGATCGCTATTTGATGAATAGGTGACGGGGAGAGAGCTGATATTTGGAGCACAGACCTATTCAGCTATTTGTTCATACTGAGAGGTGCATCTTCTCGCAATGCTTGATGGGTTGAAGGCACCAATGTCGTGTTGGATTAGTTTCTAAGTCCACAACTATAATTGGTATGTACTTGCCCCGATTGGCATGGTCCATTTGGGTTGCATGGCATCGTAACAATTTGGATAGACTTTTGTGAGAAAAGGATATATATGATTTGTTAATATATTATAAGTTCTAATATATTAATATGAAATCATATTATTTAATTAGTATTGATCAAAAGGAGACTAATTAAATATATGGGGATTGATTGTGTAAACCATACATTCTTATATATGTAGGCTTATGATCCATAGTTCTTCATGTTGGGCTAAACCCATGGAGTAACCCATGGATACTCCATGGAGGTTTTAACCCATGGAGCATGGAGAATATGGAAAGACATGAGTTACATGGTCTAACCCTAATAGCCACCATATATAAGGATCACATGGCTCAAGAAATTGGCATTAGTGTGTGTACACATGAGGGCTAGCCGATTTGAGCATAGGAACCTTTTCTCTCAAGTTATTCCAAGATGTTGGTGATATTGTGTGAACCATTTGAGGTGTCACACTTGAGGCACTAATCTCTTAAGCTCCATGGTATCAAGCTACAACAAAGAGGTATGTAATTCTACTAGAATTTATAGTATATGTACTTCATGTTATGCTAGTTAGAACAATACCATGGAAAATTGATATTTGCATGTATAATAGTGAAAACATAGATCCAAGGTATTTAGGGTTGCATGTACACCTTAGGAGTGTTAGAATGCTCAAAACCCTTCAGTAGTATCAGAGCTCAGCCTTGTTTTCAATTATACTTGATGCAAATTGCTGAAAAAATCGATTTTCTGGCTGTCTAGGCACTGGACTCGCCGAGTCCACTGATGAACTCGCCGAGTCCATGAAGAAAATCATCCTACTCATCGAGTAGGTTCATACACTCGACGAGTAGGAGCCCCTGACAGCATATTTTCGAGTTTTTTGGCTGGAATTTGACTAGGAACATTACCATAAGCTGTTTTTGAACATGTAAACCTGTTTTGATGTGGTAATGTTCATGCTAATCCTATTTCAAAGATAATTGTCAATAGATTTACGTTTTGTATTAGTTTAATGATTATGCTTATTACATGAAAATTGTTTGATTTGAATTATCTTGTTCTTATGAGTTTACTTAAATTAATAGAAAAATTATGTGATAATGTGTTTTCAATCCAAATTGATCTAAGAGTTATTCATAAAATGTGTTTTTATAACTTGTCCTCAAGTTATATGAAAAGTCACATTTATGATTATTAAAACTCATAAGATTTCCATAAGTTAGGAAAAACGGAGAGTCTCATTTTTAAATGTTTTAAAGTTTTCCATAACTTGTCCTCAAGTTATGGAACTTGAAGAGTTTTTCATTAAAACTGCTTTAAACACATAAGTTATGGAATTGAAAAGTTTTGTAGTGTTCAAAAATTTCCCTCAAGTTTTGGAATTTGTAAAGTTTCCCTCATGAATACTTTAATTCCAATTTAAGCCCTTAGAGTTTTACAAGTTAAAATTCAACCCTTATACTTTATAGTATTATAAGTTAATAATATATATATATATATATATATATATATATATATATATATATATATATATATATGTATAAGAGCAAGTCAGTCTTACCGTTAGTAGGCCTCATTCACGAAGCCGGTCTATAAGGGGGGTATAAGGTTGTTGCCTTTAAAATGGCAACTTAATGGGTGTCCACTCTCACCCACCGCTTCATTGGTCATTAGCCGAACGGGTAGGACAAGGTCTATAATTCTCCCTTCATTAAAAGTATTAATGATAAATACTAAACTAACTAAACCTTTTATAAATTCCCAATCTTAGTTACTTTAGTAAAATGTGAATTTGGTGCTAACCCATGAAATTAGACTTTGCACTTTGCTTAAGTCGTTAGTGGAGCGTGTGTGGTTAACCGGCACACTAACCTGGATTTAACAAGGTAGGCAAATGGTAACTTAATGTTTATCATAGTATCGATGGAGCGTGTGCGATTAACCGACACATCGATTGAGGGGTAAATATTAAGGGTATCAAGTATATTTGCATGGTTATTCACACCTTGTTTTATGATCCTCGGCATCCCAGTTACAAAATTTGAGAGGGCACAATCGAGATTGAAACATGCCATTGAAAAGTTCAATGAATCTCAAAAGATCTAGGAGTTTCAAATCCAATTAAAACCTAATATTTCTTTTTTTTTCATGGTGGATATTGGTGAATCGTCATTCGCCTACCTTCAAATATTATATAGCTAGGATTACGGCATCCCTTTTCCAAGTTATAAAATATTGTGTTGGGTCCTAGCCTTAATATTTCATATTAGGTGTTATATTAAGGACTTTAAATCAACTATCTTGAATATCTCCCAAAAGATGTATGGTTCAGACATCTATGATCTTCCCAAAAACTCTTGGAACAAGCTTTCCTAATGAAGATGATGTCCTAGAAATCATTCTTCAATCCCTCCACCTCCTCCAATTATTCTCCCTAACCCACAAGTTCTTGAATAGTTCAAAGTCACTCAAGCCCTATTGGCAAGCAAGGTCTATGTGTGTTCACATATTGGAGATGAAGTCACATATTGAAAAGACGAGAGAGTTGGGTGTCAAAGTCTTGAGGAAGTTGGATGTTGACTAATCACTTCCTAAGTCACATAGTGAGTTCTTTGGGACTACTATGTAAAAGAATATGACATGACCCTTAATGATCTTATCTATTTGCTTGGTGCTGCTGAATCAGCAATGATTTGGAGCTCTGGTAAAGCAAATTTGATTAGTAGATCAACTTCCCAAACTACAATGGACATTGACAATTGGTAACATTGGATATTCAGAAAAGCTTTCTCTTCCCAATGGAAAGGGATCGGCCATAGTCAACTCGGTTGACCAAATGGTAAAGAGAAAGGCAAGTCTGTGATAGTCCAGTGTACCATTCCCAAAGGGTCCATATGGTTCTATTGCCAAAGGAAGGGGCATTGGTTGCGAAGCTGCCTTAACTACCTGAAAGATCTGAGAGAAGGTAAAGTAAAAAAAAATTGACTCTGCTTCAGGTAGGTCTACTATCTAACTCTATTAAGTTCCTATTTGGAGATTCTTATTACATGATGTGACTGGGTCACATGTTGAATTTTTAAGAATCAAAGAAAAGAAAGGAAGATTAAAGAAGAGTAAGTTGATTCTAATCGCGAAGATGAATTTCGATCGCATGGTTCGGTGATCAGAAGTTTGAGCTGGTGCTTAATAGTTGTGATAGATTGCTTAGGAATAGATAACAACATGTTTTTCATATGCATTTGCATTGTAAGGATAAGTTTTTCCGCAAGTTTTAAAATAAAAGAAAAAACTTTTGATTTTATTTATTTTAAGTATCCTTACAATGGCACTTGTGAAAAAATTGTTGTTTATATGATTCCATTGATAGCAACATTGGAAAATGGATTTGATTCTTTCGTCTGTGGTAGTGTCATAATTTACCAAATAAGTAAAGATTCTCATCAACCAAGTTTCAGTTGGATAGAAACTTGGAATTATGCAAGTTGTATGGTATGATGAATGAGAATTTTCAGCTTTGGAAAATTAAGACTAATTCCTTGTTCACATTTATATGTGAGTCAAGTGAAGGACTAAGGGATTGAGTACACATTCTTGTGCACTGGTCAAGTGCACCACAAAGATCGATAAGATTATTCGTCATGATTTACTGAAGTTCAGTAAATATGGTTATACTTACAAATTTAAGTATAATTCTGAAACATTGGAAAAGTGTCAATGTAAGGCAGAACGAATAAGAAGAATAAAATTAGGCAGAAAGATAAAATTTTCTCAAATCTGAAAAGATGGGAGAGTACTTTAGTATCATGTTTTGTGACCATCTTAATGATTAAGAAACCATATCACAAATTGGTCCTCTAAGGACATCTTAGCGCATTCCTATGGCTAAGAAGAGGAATCGTGAATTGTTGAAATGGTTAAATCAAGAAGATGAGTCATATTTCGTTCCAAAAACAATTCTTAGAGTCATACTCCAAGATTGTAACTTGAGTGACATATCTTAAAGAAAGGTTTATAACACTTGTCAAATGTAAGAGTAAAAGTGTCCTACTCTTGTACATTTAAATTTGGTAAGTTGTGATATTTTGGATAAAACAAAGACTAACTAAGGCCAATTACGTGAAGTGTTTGTCTTGGTAAAGAATCCGCACTATCTCTTGAATATTTGGCAAGAGTGTCTTATATGTCAAGATGACCGTGGGAGTCGTAAAGATCATGAAAAAGCTTCAAGATCTAATCAAGAGTAAAAACCTATAGTTTATTACTAGCACACGACGTGAGGTTTATAACCTATCGTGTTGACATATTTGTATTTTTGTGCCCATTCCAGTTAAAGTTGGCTTTGCATATGAGTTCTGAGAGTTCTAAATTGGTTGCATAACAACTTGGAAGCAATGGCAGGCCCTTGTGCTGCCAGGTGTCAAGAAGTTAAGACTGCACAAGTTCAATCCATATGAGTTTCGATTTGTCATTAACTGTGTCTTGTGATTATGGTTTTGACAAATTCACATGGATAAGAACACATACACCATAATGTAACATCCGGATTTGCAGGCATGACAATTTGAGTATTCCTTTTTGAGTTATGGGGAAGGACTCGACGAGTTGACGCCTAGACTCGTCGAGTAGGATCGCGATTTGCTGACTGGATTAATGAGGGGACTCGACGAGTCGATGGGTGGACTCGACGAGTCCGCGCTGTGGACAGAAACCCTAAATCCTTGGGCCTGTGCCCTATTTAAGGGGATCTTATGGCCTGATTTGCGGCCACCTTCACCCTTGAGAGCACCAGAGAACCAGAGAGTGTTGTGAGTGAGAAAGGAAGCCATAATCACCACTTCTATTGTGATCTTTGCAAGAAAGAAGGAAGGAGGGAAAGCTAGATGGATTGTGGAGCTTAGATCTACTCCTATTTGATCAGAAGAGGCTGTTAGAGGTATTAATCTATGCTCATTCTCGTGTATATGGTGATCTAGTTGAATCTAGGGTTTCTTGACCCCTTTTCTTTTAGAGAATATGGACTATATGAGGTCCCAATGTGGAATAAGCTTTAGATCTGGACCTTAAGAGGTCCAGAGAGTCCCAATCTTCCAGCTGTATGCAGTCTCTTTGGGGTTATGGATGTAGGTTGCCATTTTAGGCGCTATTTCTTCATATAAGGGCATAAGAGTGTTGCATGAGCTTAAAGATTGAACCTTTTCGTGATTATTGGGTGTAAGAAGGTCAGATCTATAAGTTAGAGAAACAGATCTGACCTCAGAAGGTCATTTGAGTGTTTCCATGGTGGGAACTCGCCGAGTCCATATGGAGACTCAACGAGTCGAGTCGTGTTGCCCTGCGATTCGTGACCAGTGTAACCCGTCGAGTGAAAGGATAACTCGACAAGTCGAGTGAGGCTTTTTGAGGATTCTGAGGACACGCATGGACTCGCCGAGTCACTCGAGTGCACTCGACGAGTCTGGTCAAAGTTTGACCGTTGACTTGAGTTGACTTCAGTTGACCTTGGGGTTTTGGTCAAGTTGATTCAAGAGAGGTCAGAGAGGGGTAGAATGGTCTTCTACCCATTATTCGGGACCAGAACCTAAGAGGATTTTGATTAGAGATGTTATAATTTTGATAGGAGGAGGCTTGGTCGGGTTATCGAGCACGAGAGGGTATCCGACATCATGCGAAGAGAGTCTTCTCACTATACTTTACCTAGAGTGGTAATATGTTTGACCGGAAGGTCTTATGTGCTTTGAGTAGAATGTGATGTATGCTGTTATATGATATGTATGTGCTATGTTATGTTATGAGTGGTATGGTACGGACCGGAAGGTCATTATGATATGGACTGGAAGGTCAACAGTGTATGGACCGGAAGGTCAAGATGATGTGGAAGGTCAACAGTGTATGGACCGAAAGGTCAACAGTGTATGGACCGGAAGGTCTACTAGGGTTGGGACGGAAGTCCCCTGTGACACATGGACCGGAAGGTCTTGTAGAGCTATAGCCTTGAGTGGCGTATGTACGTATGTGGTATTTTGGGGAACTCACTAAGCATTTGTGCTTACCGTGTTATGTGATATGTGTTTAAGATACTAGCGAGGATCGCGGGAAGAAGCCGACATGATCTGTACACACTGATGAAGATTTATGTACTTGAGATTCTGGGGTTGTTTATTAAGATAATATGCGATTCAATGGGTTTTGAAATTGTTCTTATGAAATTTATTATGATTGAAAAGGAAAAATTGTTTTGGAAATTTACGTTGTTACAAGTTGGTATCAGAGCCTTGGTTTGAGGGATTCGGATGCACCTTCGGGCGTATCTGAACTCAAACTGAGGATTTGAGAAAGTTTTTCATAAAAAGGAACAATTTTTCTAAAAGAGTAAAAGACTGTGAGAAAAGCAGAAAGGAGCAGTGTGTACGATCAGCCAGCGCCCGAACGGTAATTTCCCAAAATACCCTTACATTATGGATTATGAGATATGATATGATATGTTATGCATGCTAGAGTAGGCTAGGTATTCATATTAGGACTAGAGTGGCCTGATTTGTGATGCCTTAGCCTAGGAGATTACTGTTGCTATGTGATGCTTCGAGAGTGAGTAGGTAGCAGTGAGGAGCTTATGAGAGGTCTACCGAAGGGTAGCCTATGCTTAGCGAGGTGTAGAGTACTTGTGATCTGGGATCCTAGGAGGAGGACTTGGGATGAATACTGATGCGGTGTGAAAGGTAGTATAGGGCCCGTACTACTGGAAACATCGGATCAGTGAGCAGTCCAAGTAAGAATCCTTAGGGTACCAAGGAACAAGTAGGGTTGGGTGATCGAGTGCGTGTATACTCGATCGAGTCTCTGGTATGTTTGTGTTGTGTTTCAGAGACATCATGGTTGGTACACCACACATACCGGAGAGCAGCAGTGTTAGTGATGATGAGATTCGCCGTATGATTCATGACGAGATGACCGTGGCGATCCGGAAGGCTAATCCGGAGGACTTTAAGTAACAGATTGAGAAGTGATGACATGGTTTGAGTACCATGATAAGTAGCGGATTGAGAAGTGATGTCATGGTTCGAGTACCATGATAAGTAGCGGATTGAGAAGTGATGACATGGTTCGAGTACCATGATAAGTAGCGGATTGAAAAGTGATGTCATGGTTCGAGTACCATGATAAGTAGCGGATTGAGAAGTGATGACATGGTTCGAGTACCATGATAAGTAGCGGATTGAGAAGTGATGTCATGGTTCGAGTACCATGATAAGTAGCGGATTGAGAAGTGACGTCATGGTTCGAGTACCATGACTTGTAGCAGGTCTAGAGGTGATGTCATGGTTCGAGTGCCATGATGTGAGGTGGAATGAGAAGAGGGAACATGGTTTGAGTACCATGATTCGTAGAAGATTAAGAGGAGATAACATGGTGCAGGTACCATGATTTATAGCACATCAAGAGGTGGCCACGCGGTTTGAGTATCATGGCATGTGGCAGTTAGTATTTCTGGTTTTTACCGGTTATTCCGTGGGGATTGTCTAGACTGAGATCAGAGGTGAAAGAGTATGGGGCCATAAGGCCGCGATGAACAAGTTTTAGTGGAGCATCTCTTGAAAAGGGAAATCGAGTGACCTCCGAGGAATTGTGGGTGATATGCTAGTTGGAGTCGCAAGTCTCAGGGATGAGTAGGGATGGTGCATTATGGGAGAATACGGTCTGGGCTGGGCGACAGGCCGATAGTGGAGAGGTCACTTTCTGTGACCCGAGTGGTTCTATTTTCGTTTCCTGTGGGAGATGTAAGAGGTGTGGAGATTTCGGTTTTTGAGTTTGGGGGTGAGCCCTGAGGGATTGCACGGATGGTGATCTTCAACCAGAGTATATGGCAGTGGGTCTGCCGTGAGGTAAAGATATAGGTTGAACAGGTTGTCAGTGGGGACTGAGATGGGTCAAGGACTAGGATACACCCTAATTGAGTATAGTAGGGCATGTGATAGATGCAGCGTCGGACGATCAAGAGGAGTATATCAGGGCGGTGGCACTTATTGTCTTTGATGGGTATTAAGAGTGGAAATATGGTTTATGCTCTTATGATAAGTGACGTGATGGAACGTTGGTTAAGGATTCAATGATGAGGAGTACGGTAGATCATTATTTCCAGACTAAGAGTCAGGGTTAATACTGGACAGTTGGGAGGTCTGGTGATGGAATGGTGTGAGAATCTGAATGACTAGAGGCAGTCATGGTGGGAAGTTCTGAGGATTTCATCAGAGTTTCGGGGCATGTAGAGTAGCTCGATCTCCGCCGGGAGATCATCGAGCGTTGCGTAGCACCTTCCAAGAGTAGGTGCGATGTTACTGGTGGAAACAGTCAGTGGGATAGATTGCTGGTGCGCCGATTAGGGATGGTTCGAACTCTAAGTGGGGGAGAACCGGGTATTTTGTTGAGGAGATCAGAGATTCGATCGAGGATGGTTAGAGATCTGGATATAGAGACCGACGGTGCGAATTCTTGAGCCCACGGTTATTGGTGATTGAGACGAGGTGCAGAGTGAGATAATGCATGTGTTATGTTTGAGTGCCCCCACAGCAAGTGGCCGTTGGTCGGAGACCTTGGGGTGCACAGGAATTCTTCGAGGTCATAATGGTGAATTCGAGATGGTTGACTCGCAGGGTGAGTTCGGCGGTTGGGAAATTCTGGTTCAATGATGGGACTGTTATTCACCGTGGGAAGAGCAGAAGTTTATTAGACAACCAATTTCAGGTTATGGAACAGGAAGATCAGTGGATGAGACGAGACGTCGTGAGGTTCTATGTGGTGTATCGAGGTATCCGAATTTAATGCATTGGATTTCGGATAATTTTGATTCTTAAGTGGAGACGGTAAGTGGTGGGTCAAGCATCGATGATTCCAGTGGGAGCCCTTCGGTTAATGACAGCAAGTGAGAGTGTCCGAGAATATGGATTGCAGCAGAGGAGGGTGTTTTGTTATGACGATTGCCGCCAGATTTAGTGATGCATAATTTGGGTAAGTGCATGCACCTATCTATGTTTGATCCGCGGATTGTGAGCTAGTCAGAGGTTATTGTGATGCTACGGGAAGTCGTAGTACTCACTAGTCAGAGGTTGTTGTGATGCTACGGGAAGCCGCAGTACTCACTAGTCAGAGGTTGTTGTGATGCTACGGGAAGCCGTATTACTCACTAGATAGAGGTTGTTGTGATGCTACGGGAAGCCGTAGTACTCACCAGTCAGTGAGAGGTTGTGGTGATACTGTGGGAGGCCGTAGTACTCACCAATCAGTAAGAGGTTGTGGTGATACTACGGGAAGACGTAGTACACACTAGTTAGCGAGAAGTTGTCATGATAAAGTACTCTTTAATCAGAGCAGGGCGCATAAGAGTTTTAGGCATGGGGTGGCCCTAATTTGTGAGTTTTCTTAGGAACCTGGTGGTCGGACCAGGGGTGAGACCGGGGTCTCCTCAATGATAGGGAGTTATTATGTTCTGAGTAAGGTGGTAATCGCAATCCAAAAGAATGGGAGAAGTGAGGTACGCATGGGTTGCGGGAAATGAGCTCTGAGTTGAGTGCTTCATTGGGATGAGTGGTCCCAAATCTGGGTCGGACCAAACTCTCGAGTTTGAGTTTGGCTCTGGTGGTGCGTTGGATAGGTGAGATGAGATTCTGGATTCTGAGGTGGGTTCCATGTTGGGGAGTATTGTTTGTCATCTGATGTCTTAGACCTGTGTGGGTCAGTACTCGGGTACGGGAGGTACCGCAAGTTGCATGGAACGATGATTAACAGATGACAGAGGTCGGGGCTGAGTCGATCTCCAGTTGGGAAGGTAGCATTCGTTTAGGGTTAAGCGAACTTCGTTACTTGAGTGTCACATTGGGCCGATGTGGTTATAGTAAGAAGGAAACCATGGAAACGGTTGGGATAATGAAACGGATGACCTGGAGGTTCAACTGTTGGGTCAAGATCAGACCTGATACTCAGTGTTAAAAAGGGATACGAGGGATGCAGCTGAGGCTTATGATTTTAGATGTCTGAGGACTTCTGAGCGAGCATGATTTTCTTGTGGCAAGGAATAGGATGTTGAAAGTTTATTGATCAGATGGATTCTGATAGTAGTTCAGTGAATGAGCCCTGGTGGGATATGAACCCTTTCGTTCCTGGGGCGTGGTTAGGACTATTTTGGTACGTTGGTACGAGTGATCGGTAGCCGATTGTCGGATTTTGTCTTGTGAGAATCAGCGGAGCCGTGAGTTAGTAGGGTTTGATGTTCGAGGAGCGAATATCATGGTGATAGCGTGAGTGGGCGGTCTGGCGGCGGCCCAGGCCACTAGAGTTTCCCGATTCTGGGAGGATCAGAAAGGGGTATTTTAGCGACAGAGGGGCCGGTTTTGTTCCAAATTTAGTGTTTCTGGTCAGATCCAGGTATTCATGGAGAAAGATATCGTTTTGGTGTGAGGACCTCTCAGTGGTGCTTTTCGAGTGTTTGGTTTCTATCTATGTGGTTGAGGAGCGATTTCTAGGGCGAAATCTATTTCAAGTGGGGGAGAATTGTAACATCCGGATTTCCAGGCATGAAAATTTGAGAATTCCTTTTTGAGTTATGGGGAGGGACTCGACGAGTTGACGCCTAGAATCGTCGAGTAGGATCGCGATTTGCTGACTGGATTAATGAAGGGACTCGATGAGTCGATGGGTGGACTCGACAAGTCTGCGTTGTGGACAGAAACCCTAAATCCTCGGGCCTCTACCCTATTTAAGGGGATCTTATGGCCTGATTTGCGGCCACCTTCACCCTTGAGAGCACCAGAGAACCAGAGAGTGTTGTGAGTGAGAAAGGAAGCCATACTCACCACTTGTAGTGTGATCTTTTCAAGAAAGAAGGAAGGAGGGCAAGCTAGACGGATTGTGGAGCTTATATCTACTCCCATTTGATCAGAAGAGGCTGTTAGATGTATTAATATATGCTCATTCTCGTGTATATGGTGATCTAGTTGAATCTAGGGTTTCTTGACCCCTTTTCTTTTAGAGAATATGGAGTATATGAGGTCCCAATGTGGAATAAGCTTTAGATCTAGACCTTAAGAGGTCCAGAGAGTCCCAATCTTCTAGCTTTATGCAGTCTCTTTGGAGTTATGGATCTAGGTTGCCATTTTAGGAGCTATTTCTTCATATAAGGGCATAAGAGTGTTGCATGAGCTTAAAGATTGAACCTTTTCGTGATTATTGGGTGTAAGAAGGTCAGATCTATAAGTTAGAGAAACAGATCTGACCTGTGACAACTCGAAATCTCTATCTTGTACAACCATTCACCTCATTAGAAGTCAGATTTATTTTGCTAACTTTTAAGCCGTTTGGGGCCCGTTCGAGTGTTCTAAAGCCTAATACTTCGAGAGGTAATTATTAGGAAGTATACTTTAGAGTTTGTTGTGCATTGTTTATGTCTCAAAAACTCCAAGAGTTTGGAGTTTACGGCCGTAAACTCTAAAGAGTATAAATATGACACTTAGTCATTTTTGGCTCATTTCTCACTTCCAAGCTATGACAACCGTCAAATTTCAGTCAAGTCAAAGTCAAACAAAGTCAACAAGTCAAACCGGTCAACTCCAATAACCCTTGTATGTTAGGGTTTACGTTATGTAATCACTATACAATTCGCTATTTTAATGAGAAATCATCATTTGGAAAGTTCATGTGTTTGATTTTCCTTAGCCTTAACAGTGCTAAACAACGAACCAAAGCGATAAAACACTATTGCACAATCATCGGGATTGTGTACGACACTAAAACACGGTTTAACGGGGTTTACGAACCTTGCGTTGTGAAGCCGGACACTCAAATTAATCACAAACGAAACCTCTCTAAATCGTTTTCACTCTATCTCTTTCTATTTGAAATCTCTCCCAAATCTCTCCCAAAGACGGCCCCTTTTTACCGGTTTTTCGACTACGACTTCGTTTTAACTCCGTTTTTCATTATTTTAACGTGGGATTTTCACCCAAAACTTTATTTTATAAACTAAGGCCCCAAAATATATAAATCTCCAGGGTTTTTATAAAAATGTATTAAAAGAATTGGTAGTTGGACTAATTATTGAGGGAATACTTGCTTTTCCTTATTTTATGACAAAAGCAAGCCACCACCACCTCACTCTATGATCATCCACTCTTTCCCACTACTCCTTGTCACCTTAATGGACCTTTACACCCAATCTCCAGCTCTTCCCACGTTCTAAGAGCTGGAGGATTGATCCTCTCTCCTCATTCTCCATAAAGTTCTTTCATTCTACACTTAGCAACCAAAGGACACTCTCCAAAATTCTCTCATCTTTTCTCTCAACTTCAAGAACTTCAAGGCTTTCTCCAGGGATTTCTTCCTTAAATTAGTAAGTATCTTCATCATTCACATAATTATTAAACTCCATTCTACTCAAATCATTGATATCTTACACAAATTCCATCTTATTCGGTGTTAGATTCTCGAATCATCAAGACATCTTCTTAGTGTTCTTGGGTTGAACACTTCCTCTATCTCACTTTCATCTACTGAAATCACATAAGGTGAGTTCATACCCCTACATTTACATGTTTTCTTAAGTTTTAAGGGGGGAATACAAGTAAAATCATCAAGAACACAATTAAACTTTTTCTAACAGATTAAATCAGAAAAGATGGACTTTAATCACGGACTGTTTTGGTCAACTTAAATATTTTAGTTTTCAAAACTGTTCCAGGTGCAAGTAGTTCAAACTCTTATCTTTAAAATGGCTACTTGCACATCTCCATATGATGTTTCTACAATTTATGGTGATTTTTACAAAACTGCCTATCATTTCAGAGGCAAACCTGGACCAGCCTGTGATTATGGACATTTTGACCTCTGTTAGAGATCACTAAAAATCATGATAAAATTTATGAACAAAATAGACTCGTATTCCAAACTCTCATAATTTGTGGATTTGGATTTGGAGCTTTGATGATTTTTCTATAAATTTTCTAAGAACAGTAACAGAAACTGTATTCAACGAAAAGTTGCTGTCAATTTCATTTCACCTTGTAACATGTTGAGCAAGGTGTATATCTTTATGTGATTATATGTTATTGCAATATATGACATTTTATCTTAATATTTTGACACACATCAGTTTACAAATGGATTTGGACATATAAAATATAAAGAATAACAAGTGATTATAATCAAAGTACAACCGATACATTCAAACATTTAATAAACTATTTTGAATATAGTTTGCATACATTACTACGTACTACCCTTGGTTGATAAACTATAATAGGTATAGTTTATGATACATTACATAACACATACATTTAAAAAGGGTACATTTATACAAAGGATATTTTCATTAAGCAAGGTACGGCCATACGGTACCAAGTTTTCATAACACGTAATTCCGTTAATGACTTTGTGAGACATTTACTTCAAATTACCATTAAGTCCTGTATTGTAACCAGAGTCTCCTTGAGGGAGAGCGTGATAGTTGTGTATAGATCTATATTGGGTTTGACAAACCCACACCTAAACTGCATGCAACAGTTAGACCGATAGGTCTGGGGTGACAAATGTCATAACATTTCCGACGCCTGAAGAACGTCGTTTTAGGCAACCTTGGTCATAGTATGGTTATAATAAACTCACATAAAGTATTAATAAACATTGGAATTTACGGGAACTTCATTAAAATTTAACGAGTTTATGTCGATTTAAACTTGTATTGTTTTACTATAAATATGACAAATTACTTGTATATTTCGGTCTTTGGGTTTTAAGACTACATTTACACATTAAGGAAAATATTGGATTTTCTAACACAAATACTACTTTTACAAACGAAAGGCTTTTAATAATACCAAACAAAAACTTATGAACTCACCAACCTTTGTGCTGACACTTTTTCAAACAACTTGTATTCTCAGGAAATCATTAAACAGGTAACCAAGTGCTTTTGAGGATGGGGCGCTAAGGCGTCTACTATTTCATATTTTGTCAACATATTGTAATTGATTCGTAAACATGTAATTCATACAATGATGTCACTTTTTCAATTATATATATGTTGTTTGTGTTTGCTTCAATTACTATTACAATTGTTGTTATGATACTATACATGAAGTCCTCCACCCCCGGACGTTTCCGCCATCCTTGGTTTGGGGGTGTGACAGATTGGTATCAGAGCACTGTTTATAATAAATTAAGTATATCAAACCACATAAGATATACAAACTATAAACACAATTGGGACTAATAGTCTCTGATTTGTGCATTTTTCAAATAAATATACTCTTAGAAAATAAATGATTTTCTTGATTAAAGTATACATACATACATTACATGCTCGCATGGTATCATAACTAGCGAAAACATAAAGCAAAAGAAGAAGAGTTGAACATTTTGAGTACGCCTTAGTATATGTGGATTAAATCTGGGAAGGATATAGCCTGATCAACTATATCTGTCCGGGAATTGACTTGCATATACCGGGGGATGGTCAGGATGGACAACAAATCTAACAAACCTAATAACACACTACAAAAGGATACTTTAAGAACTCAAAACTAAACATTTACAAATATTATAGGAGTATTTTGTGTTACTATAATAAATTATCTGAGAATTAAATAGGTCTTTATTTATAGATCAATAGTTGCTAAGTGGATGCGCTAAGGTCATATGTAACTAAGATGCTATAGACTTAGAATTTATGTATCTTTGTTTCACTTCCTGTCCTTGTTTGGTTGTGGTCATGGAGTTAGGGTCATCTATTCGAAGGACTATTATGTCTTAATCACATATGACTGGTATGCACTTTGCAACTAATTAAGTAACCGATAAAGATCATTTTAAAATATAATATATTAATTATGTCCCGACTAAATTAGTATATGTAAAACTTTTACAAACAGTCATATACTTGGAAACAAGGAAACTCAAATAAAATATTTTATACTTTCATTTTACCTCATAACCCAATGTATTGGGTCAATTAAAAGTATAAAATCGTATGTATCGTAAACATACCGGAAAACAACGTAATAATATACTTTATGTATAAAAGATTTCTCTTCCTATAAATATACTTTTACTAAAAGTACATTGGTTTACGACTTATGACAGAACCATGCCGCCAAGGAGAAGACCAAGACCTTCCGGCAACACAGCAACACCTCCTCCGCCGCTACCTCCACAGTTTGATCCTGCGATGTTCCAGGCGGCAGTAACAGCAGCCGTAGCGGCCGCAATATCGCAGATAGGGACAAACGGAGCTGGTGGTTCTGGATCGGGTGCTACAAACTCTAACCACGGAGACAGTACGTGGCGTACAAGAGAGTGTTCCTACAAAGACTTCACCAATGGCAAACCCGACAACTTCAATGGGAGCGGGGGAGTCATCACTTTAATGCACTGGTTTGAAAAGACTGAAGTAGTCTTTCAAGTGTGCTCTTGCCCCGAAGCGAGCAAAGTTAAGTTCGCAGCCTTCACTTTCACCGGCCGGGCCCTTACTTGGTGGAACTGTCGGATTAATTCACTTACTCTCGAAGTGGCTAGCTCCATATCCTGGGCAGAACTAAAAACCTTGATGATGAAGGAGTACTGCCCGAGAGGTGAAATTCAAAAGATGGAACAAGAACTTTGGAACCTCAGGATGACGGGCTCCGACCTTGAAACCTACACCACCCGATTCAATGAATTGGCTCTCCTCTACCCAACAATGGTTAATCCGGAGGAGAAAAAGGTGGAGCGATACCTTTGGGGACTGTCTCCCCAAGTGCAAAGTAGTGTCCTGGCTTGAAGGCCAACTACTTTTGACAGTGCCAGGGAGCTGGCGCAACAACTTGTTGACCACCGAGCCGGTCATAATACTACAACCACCACCACTGATCAATCAAAAGAGGGAAACAACAAAAGGAAGTTCTGAAACCAAAAGAAGAGCCAACCAGCACAGGACCCCG
This sequence comes from Lactuca virosa, assembly GCF_052849685.1. Lineage (NCBI taxonomy): Eukaryota > Viridiplantae > Streptophyta > Magnoliopsida > Asterales > Asteraceae > Lactuca > Lactuca virosa. The sequence continues at coordinate 153,994,738 of NC_136427.1, read as the reverse complement.
CTAAGAAGCAACAAACTGTTGCTGTCCATGCTGCCACTAATGCTGCCACTACTGCTACCACTCCAGCACCACCGAAGCCATATGCTGGAACCCTACCTAAGTGCAACAAGTGCAACTTTCACCACAATGGTGCTTGTAGGGAGATGCACTGTAACAACTGCGACAGGAAGGGGCACACTGCTCGTTTCTGTAAAGCGTCGGCTCGACCAATCAACCAAGTCGCCAGTACGGGGGCAACCCGAACCTGCTACAACTGTGGAGACGCCGGTCACTTCAAAAGAAACTGCCCCAAAGCACAAGCCCTTAATGCTGGTGGAGTAGGAAGAATTCTGGAAATAGGACATGGGGAAGCAGTTGAGGATCCTGCGGTGGTTACCGGTACGTTTCTCCTCAATAACTCTTATGCATGTGTACTATTCGATAGTGGAGCGGAGAGGAGTTTCGTGAGCCACCAATATAAACAATTACTTGAACAAAATCCCCAAGCACTAAAGGATACTTATGTAGTAGAAATGGCAAATGGGAAAGTAGAACGCACTAGCGATATATACTCAGAGTGTACTCTCACTCTAGACAACCATACATTTAAAATTGACCTGATGCCGGTCACCATAAAAAGCTTCGACGTAATCATCGGGATGGATTGGTTAGTTCCTCACCGTGCCGACATTCTATGTTACGAAAGGGCCGTTCGCCTCAATCTACCAAATGACGAAACCCTTCTCATCTATGGTGACAAACCTAGTACGAATTTACAAATCATCTCATGCATCAAAGCCCAAAAGTATCTCCGGAAGGAGTACCACGCCTTCTTGGCCCACGTAGTAGACAAGAAACAAGACGTGAAAGACATCAAAGACATCCCCGAAGTGTGTAACTTCCCGGATGTGTTCCCAGAAGATCTTCCTGGTGTACCACTCGCACGACAAGTCGATTTCAGAATTGTCTTAATACCCGGAGCTACCCCCGTAGCCAGAGCTCCATACCGCCTCGCACCAACAGAAATGCAAGAGTTGTCCAGTCAGTTGAACGAGCTTTTGAGCAAAGGGTTCATCAGACCAAGCTTCTCACCTTGGGGAGCACCAGTCCTTTTTGTAAAGAAGAAGGACGGATCCTTTCGCATTTGCATCGACTATCGGGAACTAAACAAACTCACCATCAAGAACCGATATCCTCTACCCCGAATCGACGACCTTTTCGACCAACTCCAAGGAGCAAATTTCTTCTCAAAGATCGACCTAAGGTCAGGTTACCATCAGCTACGAGTTCAAGAAGAAGATATTCCCAAAACTGCATTCAGAACTTGCTATGGGCACTACGAGTTTGTGGTGATGTCCTTCGGTTTAACAAACGCACCTGCGGTATTCATGGACCTAATGAATAGAGTGTGTCGACCCTACCTAGACAAGTTTGTAATCGTATTCATCGACGATATCTTGATCTACTCGCGAAGCGAAGAAGAGCATCGCCTACATCTACGCCAAGTGCTAGAGACACTAAGAGCGGAGAAGCTTTATGCTAAGTTCTCTAAGTGTGAATTCTGGATTAGAGAAGTGGATTTCCTTGGCCATGTGGTAAGTGAGAAAGGCATACATGTGGATCCCTCCAAGATCAAGGCAATCGAGAATTGGTCAGCACCCAAGACGCCAACCGAAATTCGACAATTCCTTGGGCTTGCTGGCTACTACCGAAGATTTATACAAAACTTCTCCAAGATTGCGAAACCACTCACCACCTTGACGCAGAAAGGTGTGATATTCAAGTGGGAAAATAAACAAGAAACTGCTTTCCAAAAGTTAAAACAAGCCCTATGCAGCGTACCGATCTTGTCTCTCCCAGAGGGAACCGAAGACTTCGTAGTGTACTGTGATGCTTCGAATCAAGGCCTCGGATGTGTGCTCATGCAGAGAGGGAAGGTTATCGCGTATGCATCAAGACAGCTTAAGACGCACGAGGTTAATTATACTACCCACGACCTGGAATTAGGAGCAGTAGTATTCGCTTTGAAGATCTGGAGACACTACCTCTACGGCACGAAATGCACTATCTTCAATGATCACAAAAGTCTTCAGCATATCCTCAATCAGAAAGAGCTCAACATGCGACAGAGGAGATGGGTAGAGTTGCTGAATGACTACGAGTGCGAAATTCGTTATCATCCGGGCAAGGCCAATGTAGTGGCCGATGCTCTAAGCATGAAGGAGTACTCGGGCCGCCGAGTAAAATCCTTAACAATGACAATCCATTCCCACCTGACCATACAAATCAAGGAAGCTCAACTGGAAGCTTTGAAACCAGAAAAGGTGGCAGGAGAGACATTAAGGGGAATGGATAAAAACTTAGAAGTCAAGGATGATGGAGCACGTTATATCATGAACCGGATTTGGACACCGAAGTTCAGTGGACTCCGAGACGTCGTCATGAATGAAGCACACAAGACTCGATACTCAATCCATCCCGGGTCGGATAAGATGTATCTGGACCTCAAGAAATTATAATGGTGGCCGAACATGAAAGCTGAGATTGCTACCTATGTGAGCAAGTGTCTGACTTGCGCCAAGGTCAAAATCGAATACCAGAAACCATCCGGGCTATTACAACAGCCGGATATACCTCAGTGGAAGTGGGAACGAATAACCATGGACTTCAAAACAAGCTGCCTAAGACATCGGGCGGGCTTGACACCATATGGGTAATCGTAGACAGATTGACCAAATCAGCATACTTCCTACCGATAAAAGAAACCGACAAGATGGAGAAGCTGACTAGAACGTACATCAAAGAGATTGTACGACTCCATGGTGTGCCGATATCCATTATCTCCGATAGAGATAGTAGATTTACCTCACGGTTTTGGCAGTCTCTACAAAAATCATTGGGAACTAGGCTTGACATGAGTACGACCTACCACCCACAAACCGACGGACAGAGCGAACGAACCATTCAAACGTTGGAAGACATGTTAAGAGCTTGTGTGATTGACTTCGGTAAAGCATGCGATACCCATCTACCGCTTATCGAATTCTCCTACAAGAACAGCTATCATACTAGCATCAAAGTGGCTCCATTCGAAGCTCTTTACGGTCGCAAATGCAGATCACCCCTGTGTTGGGCTGAGGTGGGGGATACACAGCTAACTAGAGGGCAAGTCTCTAATAGCACCCTCACTGGCCCTGAAATCATAAGGGAAACCACAGAAAAGATCCTTCAAATTCGAGAAAGACTGAAAGCGTCTCGCGATCGGCAAAAGAGTTACGCAGACAAACGACACAAACCCTTGGAATTCCAGGTGGGTGATCGTGTACTACTAAAAGTTTCCCCTTGGAAAGGAATGATACGATTCGGCAAACGCGGGAAACTAAATCCAAGGTACATCGGGCCATTCGAAATCCTTGCAAGGATTGGGCCAGTAGCATACAAACTTCGATTACCTTAGGAACTCGACAAAGTACATCCCACATTTCACATGTCGAACCTAAAGAAGTGTTTGTCTGATGACACACTCGTAATACCACTCGACGAAATCGAAGTTAACGAAAATCTCCACTTCGTGGAGCAACCAGTCGAAATCATGGATCGGGAAATCAAACGAACGAAACAAAGTCGTATTCCCATCGTGAAGGTCCGTTGGAACGCTAAACAAGGACCCGAATTCACCTAGGAACGCGAGGATCAGATGAAACAAAAGTATCCACATCTCTTCTCAAACTCTTGAAATCCCAGTCAAAATGAAAATTTCGGGACGAAATTCCATCTAACGGGGGGATGGTGTGACAACCGTCAAATTTCGGTCAAGTCAAAGTCAAACAAAGTCAACAAGTCAAACCGGTCAACTCCAATAACCCTTGTATGTTAGGGTTTACGTTATGTAATCACTATACAATTCGCTATTTTAATGAGAAATCATCATTTGGAAAGTTCATGTGTTTGATTTTCCTTAGCCTTAACAGTGCTAAACAACGAACCAAAGCGATAAAACACTATTGCACAATCATCGGGATTGTGTACGACACTAAAACACGGTTTAACGGGGTTTACGAACCTTGCGTTGTGAAGCCGGACACTCAAATTAATCACAAACGAAACCTCTCTAAATCGTTTTCACTCTATCTCTTTCTATTTGAAATCTCTCCCAAATCTCTCCCAAAGACGGCCCCTTTTTACCGGTTTTTCGACTACGACTTCGTTTTAACTCCGTTTTTCATTATTTTAACGTGGGATTTTCACCCAAAACATTAGTTTATAAACTAAGGCCCCAAAATATATAAATCTCCAGGGTTTTTATAAAAATGTATTAAAAGAATTGGTAGTTGGACTAATTATTGAGGGAATACTTGCTTTTCCTTATTTTATGACAAAAGCAAGCCACCACCACCTCACTCTATGATCATCCACTCTTTCCCACTACTCCTTGTCACCTTAATGGACCTTTACACCCAATCTCCAGCTCTTCCCACATTCTAAGAGCTGGAGGATTGATCCTCTCTCCTCATTCTCCATAAAGTTCTTTCATTCTACACTTAGCAACCAAAGGACACTCTCCAAAATTCTCTCATCTTTTCTCTCAACTTCAAGAACTTCAAGGCTTTCTCCAGGGATTTCTTCCTTCAATTAGTAAGTATCTTCATCATTCACATAATTATTAAACTCCATTCTACTCAAATCATTGATATCTTACACAAATTCCATCTTATTCGGTGTTAGATTCTCGAATCATCAAGACATCTTCTTAGTGTTCTTGGGTTGAACACTTCCTCTATCTCACTTTCATCTACTGAAATCACATAAGGTGAGTTCATACCCCTACATTTATATGTTTTCTTAAGTTTTAAGGGGGGAATACAAGTAAAATCATCAAGAACACAATTAAACTTTTTCTAACAGATTAAATCAGAAAAGATGGACTTTAATCACGGACTGTTTTGGTCAACTTAAATATTTTAGTTTTCAAAACTGTTCCAGGTGCAAGTAGTTCAAACTCTTATCTTTAAAATGGCTACTTGCACATCTCCATATGATGTTTCTACAATTTATGGTGATTTTTACAAAACTGCCTATCATTTCAGAGGCAAACCTGGACCAGCCTGTGATTATGGACATTTTGACCTCTGTTAGAGATCACTAAAAATCATGATAAAATTTATGAACAAAATAGACTCGTATTCCAAACTCTCATAATTTGTGGATTTGGATTTGGAGCTTTGATGATTTTTCTATAAATTTTCTAAGAACAGTAACAGAAACTGTATTCAACGAAAAGTTGCTGTCAATTTCATTTCACCTTGTAACATGTTGAGCAAGGTGTATATCTTTATGTGATTATATGTTATTGCAATATATGACATTTTATCTTAATATTTTGACACACATCAGTTTACAAATGGATTTGGACATATAAAATATAAAGAATAACAAGTGATTATAATCAAAGTACAACCGATACATTCAAACATTTAATAAACTATTTTGAATATAGTTTGCATACATTACTACGTACTACCCTTGGTTGATAAACTATAATAGGTATAGTTTATGATACATTACATAACACATACATTTAAAAAGGGTACATTTATACAAAGGATATTTTCATTAAGCAAGGTACGGCCATACGGTACCAAGTTTTCATAACACGTAATTCCGTTAATGACCTTGTGAGACATTTACTTCAAATTACCATTAAGTCCTGTATTGTAACCAGAGTCTCCTTGAGGGAGAGCGTGATAGTTGTGTATAGATCTATATTGCGTTTGACAAACCCACACCTAAACTGCATGCAATAGTTAGACCGATAGGTCTGGGGTGACAAATGTCATAACATTTCCGACGCCTGAAGAACATCGTTTTAGGCAACCTTGGTCATAGTATGGTTATAATAAACTCACATAAAGTATTAATAAACATTGGAATTTACGGGAACTTCATTAAAATTTAACGAGTTTATGTCGATTTAAACTTGTATTGTTTTACTATAAATATGACAAATTACTTGTACATTTCGGTCTTTGGGTTTTAAGACTACATTTACACATCAAGGAAAATATTGGATTTTCTAACACAAATACTACTTTTACAAACGAAAGGCTTTTAATAATACCAAACAAAAACTTATGAACTCACCAACCTTTGTGTTGACACTTTTTCAAACAACTTGTATTCTCAGGAAATCATTAAACAGGTAACCAAGTGCTTTTGAGGATGGGACGCTAAGGCGTCTACTATTTCATATTTTGTCAACATATTGTAATTGATTCGTAAACATGTAATTCATACAATGATGTCACTTTTTCAATTATATATATGTTGGTTGTGTTTGCTTCAATTTCTATTACAATTGTTGTTATGATACTATACATGAAGTCCTCCACCCCCGGACGTTTCCGCCATCCTTGGTTTGGGGGTGTGACACAAGCTCAAGAACACCCATATTCTCTCTCAAGTATCATAAGAACTTCTTCGAAATCTTCCAAAAATGTAAGTGTTTCTTGCCTTGATTAGTTGATATCCTTCATCATATAGTAATCTTACAAGATTTCATCCACGAAATTTTGTCTTTTTCATAGATCTTCAAGTGTTCTTCATTTCACCAAGAACACCAAGAACACACACTAGTGTTTTTGGACCTTAAACACTCTTGCAAGCTTCCTAAAAGTAAGTACACCCCTCTTAACTAGTTATGTGCTTATATTACTTGTTAAACCCTTGAAAAACACCAAGAATACCCAAGAACACATCGGTTTACGGTCAAGGCATCTCCTTGAACCGTAAACACCATCAAGTGGTGCATAAGTGCCACCATTACCTTCTAGGGCTTGGATATTGGACTAGAACCTTGCATGCATGAGCTAAAGACCTTAAACCACGAAATGGTAGGAGTTACCATGGGTTTACGGCCGTAAACTCATGGGTTTACGACCGTAAACTCCATGGGAGTTGGTCTAAAAACCATAAACCCTAATAAGAGGGCCATATGAGCCCTAGTCCCTTCTAAAGCCTTGGAACCAAGTCTAGATCACTTCTTTGAGGATTATAGCACCTTAAACAAGCAAAAGAAGCAATCACACATGAGTTTACGGCCGTAAACTCATGGGTTTATGACCATGGGCCGTAAAGTCTAAAAGTTGATGCAAATGGTGCCCCTAATACTTCCTAAGGCTTGGACTTGATCATAGGATGCTTAGCCTTGACATGTAAGACCCTAAAACACATAATGGTACAAATTACCATGAGTTTATGGCCATAAAATCATGGGGGAAGTGACCATAAACCGTAAACTCATATTGTGTCACCATATGGGAAGTAAACTCCAATGTGAGGCCATACTCTCTTTAGATGCAACCCTTTGATACTCCTAACACTCGAATCAAAGTGTTATCCATGTATTAGAGTGTCTTAACTTACTTAATTAGTTGTTAAAGGGCTGATTAAATGCATATATGTGTCATTATATGTTAAATAGGATCCGCGTGTGTGCTCAAGTCCTCACTTGACACTTAGCATCCTATACCATCCGTTCATCCGAACCGCTCACTACAGGTGAGTTCATACCCCTTAATCAACCTTTGAAATGATTTTAAATACTTTTATGGGGGGGGGGGGATACAAGTTGAACTAATAAGTTATTATATCAATCACATGTGATTAATAACTGTCAAGCAAATAGATTTTTGCATGTTAAACTGTTTTATCCAGCTAAAGGTTTTCAAATCTTGTTTTCAAATCTCTTTTAAAATGCTAAAATCTCTTTTTAAATTACTAAGCTTTTATCAAAGTCTTTTAAACTTATATTCTTGTTAAATTCATGTCTATATAGATATAGTTATATAAGTAGGGTTTGAAGGACTTAGGACTGATAACCCGCTTTATTTAATGTTCCTTGTGTGGTTGTGGACTTAGAGTATCCGGTTATTTGTACAGGTGTCGTTGAAACCCTAATTATATATTATGTGTATCTGGTTAGATATTAAAACTCTTACTCCAGTTCAGCGCCTTTGGGTAGCAAAGGTACCTAGATAACCTCTCAATTAAACTATAATAGGTATAGTTTAGAAATCACCAATAACTTTTATGAGGAGAACCTAGTTATATCAATATACTAAAACCTGTACTTTTAGTAAAAAGAAACGTATATTGAAATGAAAACACTAGATACATCCTCATGACGCGGATTTCACCATTGTCAAGTTGGTAACCAGAGTCTCCTGGAGGGAGAGCGGGCATTGTGTGTATAGATCTATACGAGACAGACCATCCCACATCCTGACTGCTAGCTACAGTCCCGGCCGACCAAGCCAAGGGGTGACAAATGTCACATCTATTTCGACGCCAGCAGGTCGTCGCGTTTACATCCGTTAATCAGTATGGTTACGAGTATCTATACATTTACCTTATAATTCATGGCTTTAAGGTAATTAGTACCATGGTAGTTCCTACATATAAAACTACGGTGCTATAATATTTTCCCTAATGCATTAAACTTAGAACGATTTTTTGACATAAAACGATAGTGTAAAACTATATTTTGATAATGATAGTAACAATTGGGAAAAATGCTTTTAAACACAAAACAGTCGGGTCTTGGTAGAAGACTGCTTTTAGTAGAGAAACTTATCCTTTTACACAAAACAATCGAGTCTTGGTCGAAGACTGCTTTTAGTAGAGAAACTTATCCTTTTACACAAAACAGTCGAGTCTTGGTAGAAGACTGCTTTTACTAGAGAAACTTATCCTTTTACACAAAACAGTCGAGTCTTGGTAGAAGACTACTTTATTTAGAAAATATAGGATTTTCTGGAAGGAATTCAAATACTCTATGAACTTTGTCACCATCATCTAATGAGATTATTTTGAGGAAAAACATGTATTTATATCAATTTCATTAAAATACTTATGAACTCACCAGCATTAAAATGCTGATACTCTCTTTCAAAATAACTTGTATTCTCAGGTCGTCAGTAGACAGGTACACTCCGGGAGCTTTTGCGAAGTCAGTCTTGTACCGAGCTTCACTTTATGTTATTCTCTATATCTACTTTTGATATTGTGGCTAAATGTAATCTATGTAAAACTTATACTATTAATGCAATGGTTGTTGTACTTTGATTACTATATTGCATGTGTTGTGATACATGACATGACGTCCTCCACCCTAGAACGTTTCCGCTGTTCTGGTTTTGGGGTGTGACAGATTGGTATCAGAGCATTGTTTATAGTGAGCTCAGTATATCAAATCATAAAAGATATACAACCTATAAATACAATGGGATAAAAACACTCTGACCAAGAGTTATACTTTAAAATATAACCATATTTTACAAAAGTATAATTACATCCAGAATATATATATATACCAGAATAAGTATCACAAGAAGAACAAGAATAAAAGTCTTTGGATGTTGAGCATTACCGTCAAACCTGGACAGTTATGTAATCGTAAGCTGGAATAAATATAACCTGATCAACTATATTTATTCAAGATGCGACTAACGTGTGTTTGGGAGTGATGGTGGTGTTGCAATGAATCTGAAACTTACCATATAGGAATGCTAGAGCCGAACCTAAAGTTTAAAATACTATAGGAGTATTTTAAGAACCATAAATAACCTTGCGTGAAAACTAAAAAGACCCTTATGGATCAGTCTATGATTACAGAGTGTATGCTCCCAAGGTTGTATATAGTGAGGATCTCATAGGCTGAGAATGTGTGGTTTCACTCTACTTCCTTTTCCTTGTTTGGATGTGGATATAGAGTAGTATCACATATTCGAAGGCCTATTCGATCTAAGTTATATATGATTTGTGTAGACTATGTAATTGTAGAAGGACCCGATAAGGATCACACAGTAAAATGTTTTAATAATATCTTAAGATTCTTTAGACATTCCCATTCTCGCATAAACCCCTTTAGAAAACATTATCTACTTCAGTGATCAACAGAGGAGTCGATAAAGACCCATAAGAGATTCATTGAGAAAGATTTCCAAATAGGAAATAAATGAACAGTGACGAGACTATTGAAATCACCATGTGCCTATACCTTTTAGGGACATCGGTGGGAAATTCGCCTGAACTTCCGAGATTCCAGTCATCTATTATGAAGTGACGACAATCGGAGTCAGAATCAGAAGTAAGACGGAGCAGAAATTCAATATGTCTACAGGAGAAGAGAACCATATATATGTATTCAAAGAAAACCAACGCTTGTTCCAGTCAGGGATAAGAGGTGGACAGAGGGAGCCAATGTATCAAACCCGATAAGTGTTTCTACCTCTTTAACGTCACGCTAATAATCCATAAAATAATACCATTTAGTGAGCTAGTGATTACACTACTCACACTATGTGTTAGGCAAATCGTTTTTTCTGTCGCGATTAAGGGAAATAGATCGGAATCACAAAACCTCGATGGTGAGTGTTTAGCCATAAACTTTCATGAGTCTTTTTCTTGTGTAATCTCCATTCCGAAGCTTATTCAAATCTTTTCAAAACCGGAGAGTGAACCTCTCCAATATAAAGATAACCCAGTGGGAACGACACCCATTTTATGGCTTTCCGATACACTTACTTCTACCCTATTACCAGGACTGCATCATAGGGATGTAGGTCGACCCTTAGGGAACCATAGCCCAAAGCGCGAGAAGAACTTATGCCTATCATAGTAAAGAAAGGTACGTCTAGGGGTAACCATCGTTTCTCATCAACTTGTGTTCCTCATCGTGTAGGAAAAACCATGCCTCCGAAGAAACACAACCAACCCGCTATCAAAACACCGACTCTTCAGATCGATGAAGCTACGTTCCAAGCTGCAGTTTCAGCAGCCGTAGCGGCTGTCATGGCTCACCTGAATGCTAACAATGCCAATGTTAGCAGGAGCACTATTGTAAATCCCGATCATAGCAATGGACAGCCGGTGCGTAAAGACACCCAAGAACTCCAACCTAATCCACTGAAAAGAAAGTTTGGGAACGAGGAGGGAAGTACCTCGACTCAACGACCTTCCGAAGAGCAACAAGCTGAGGTAGTCTGTAACGACGTAAATTTCCAAAACAATTTTTCTTTTTAAAAACATACTATCATTCATAAAATATCATAGTAATCCAGTGTATCACATCCTATCAAAATAACCAAAACCCAAGATCCTCAAATACGTAAATCCTCTTAGTGTGTACGGATCATGTCGGCGCCTTCCCGCGATCCTCGCTAGTACCTGAAACACATAACACAACAATTGTAAGCATAAATGCTTAGTGAGTTCCCCAAAATACCACATACCACACATACGCCTTTCCAGGCCATAACTCTGTAGGATCTTCCGATCCATGTGTCTGAGGGGACTTCCGTCCCGAATCCTGGTAGACCTTCCGGTCCTACCCGTATCGACCTTCCGGTCCTTATCATACATAACATACATAGCACATACATATCACATAACCACATATAGTACATACATCATAGCATACAAGACCTTCCGGTCACACATAGGTACCCTTCCAGGTACAGTATAGTGAGAAGACTCACCTCGATGAAGTCGGATAAACTCTCGTGCTCAACTTCCCGACCTAGCCTCTTCCTATTATTCAAATAAACTCCCCGATCAATATTATCTCACAATCTCATCTCTTCATACTGGGTAGAAGGCCATTCTACCCCTCCCTGAACTCTCTTGAATCAGTATTGACCAGAACCCTATGGTCAACGAAAGTCAACGGTCAAACTTTGACCGACTCGTCGAGTACACAAGGGCGACTCGGCGAGTCCATGCGGGTCCTCTGAATCCTTCTAGCCTCTCTTGGCTCGTCGAGTTATCCCCCCACTCGATGAGTTACACCTGTCACGAATCGCGGGACAACCCCGATTCGACTCGTCGAGTCCACTTATGGACTCGGCGAGTTGCTTCCATGTTCTTACTCAAATGACCTTCTAAGGTCAGATCTGCTTCCCTAACCATCAGATCTACCCTTCAAGTGTTCAAATGTCACGTAATGGTACAACCTTTACGTGCATGCAACCCACATCAAGCCACAAATGGTGAAATAACTCTAAAAATGGCAGCCTAGCCCCCAATCTCTCATTTGCTTGCATAAAGCTGAGCGATAGTGACTCTATGGACCTCTCGTGGTCCAGATCTGATGCTATTAACACAAAGGGGACCTCATACTCACTAGATCTTACATAAAATGGAGGTAGAAACCCTAAAATCATGAAATCTATCATATCAACATGAAATAGAAAGGATTATACCTCCAGAGATGAACTCTCAAGATGATTAGCCCAAAACCAAGCTCCCTTCACGCTCTAGATGGGTGTTTCCTTCTTCCTTATAGCAAAACCACAGCAAAAGTGATGTATTAACCTCTTCTTGCTCTCAACTCTCCTACTACTCTCTCTAGGGTTTCTCTGGGATGAAGTGGCCGCAAATGGAGGCCATAAAGGCCTTTAAATAGGGCACAGACCCCGAGAATTAGGGTTTCATTTTATAGTGCGGACTCGCCGAGTCCACACATCGACTCGTCGAGTCCTTCATTAAATCAGACAAGAAATGCGCGATCCCACTCGGCGAGTCTGGGCGCCTACTCGCCGAGTCCGTCTCTAAAACTCAACATAAATACTCAAAATAAGATACCTGGGAATCCGGATGTTATAATTCTCCCCCACTAGAATCAGACTTCGCCCTCGAAGTCCTGCTCGGCAAACAACTCTGGATGCTGCTCCTGCATCTCTAACTCCGGCTCCCAGGTCAGCTCGGACGCTTTCCGATGTTGCCACTGGACCTACACCAGGGACACTTCCTTGTTCCTCAGAACCTTGATCTTCCGATCTCGGATCGCGATTGGTATCTCAGCATAATTCAGGCTCGCATCCACCTGAATATCCTCTAGCGGTACCACCGCCGATTCGTCGGCTATACACTTCCTCAACTGAGACACGTGGAAGGTATCATGAATCTGGCTTAGCTCCTCAGGTAGCTCCAACCGATAAGCTACCCTGCCCACCCTCGCAGTCACCCTGAACGGACCGACGTACCGGGGCCCCAGCTTGCCCCTCTTCCTGAATCGGATCACTCCTTTCCAAGGAGATACGTTCAGGAGTACGAAGTCTCCCACCTGGAACTCAAGCTCAGATCGTCGTCTATCCGCATAACTCTTCTGACGACTCTGAGCCGTCAATAACCTCTGTCTAACCTGCTGTATCAGCTCTGTCATCTGAAGCACTATCTCAGTGCTACCCATCACACGCTGCCCTACCTCTCCCCAGCAAATGGGAGTCTGACACCTCCTCCCATACAACAGCTCGAAGGGAGGCATGCCAATACTCGAATGGTGGCAGGTACGTGTCCCAACATTCTCTGAAGTCCAACACACATGCTCGAAGCATGTCCTCGAGCGTCTGAGTCGTCCGCTCACTATGCCCGTCCGTCTGTGGGTGGTAGGCAGTACTGAAATGCAGCCTCGTGCCCAACTCCTCGTGTAACTTCTTCCAGAACCTGGAAGTGAAATGTACATCTCGGTCTGACACCATTGAGATCGGTACTCCATGCCGCGATACCACCTCCCTCACATACAACTCTGCCAACCTCGCAGCAGAAGAGCTCTCACTGATAGCAAGAAAATGCGCGCTCTTCGTTAGCCGGTCGACGATCACCCAAATTGCATCGACACCCCGTGCGGTCGTCGGTAATTTGGTGATGAAATCAATAGAAATCAGTTCCCACTTCCATTGGGGAACCTCAAGTGGCTGCAACTTGCCATGCGGACGCTGGTGCTCGGCCTTAACCCTGCGACAGGTCAAGCACCTCTCAACAAACCATGCTACATCCCTCTTCATACAGGGCCACCAATAGTCCTTCTTCAGGTCCAAATACATCTTAGTGGCCCCGGGATGGATCGAGAACATCGATCGGTGCGCCTCCTCCATCAAAGTGGTGCGCGTCCCGCCTGCATACGGCACCCAAATCCAACCCTGAAAGGTCATAAGCCCACGACTATTGGTAACAAACTCAGGCACCTGCCCAATCACCCGCTTTCTCTTGCAGTTCTCCGGTCTCACGGCCTCCGCCTGGGCCTCCCGAATGGTGTCCAACACCGGAGTCATCACTGTCAATCACATACAAGTGTCTCAAATCGGGGCACTCTCCGCCCTACGACTCAGCACATCAGCTACAACATTAGCTTTGCATGGGTGGTACAGGATCTCACAATCGTAGTCCTTTACCATGTCCAACCATCTCCTCTGGCGCATATTCAGGTTGGGCTGATCCATCAGATACTTCAAACTGTTGTGGTCCGTGTATATGGTACACCGAACCCCATACAGATAATGGCGCCAAATCTTGAGGGCCAACACTACTGCCCCCAACTCCAGATCATGGGTGGGATACCTCGTCTCATGAGGCTTCAGCTGCCTCGATGCATACGCTATCACATGCCCCCTCTGCATAAGCATCGCACCCAACCCCGATATCGATACGTCACAATACATCAAAAAATCCTCCATCCCTTCCGGGAGGGCTAACACGGGGGCTTCGCATAACTTCTGGCAAAGTGTCTCAAACGAGGTCTGCTGCTCCGGACCCCATGAAAAAGCAACACCCTTCCGGGTCAATCTGGTGAGAGGCACGACGATCTTGGAGAAATCTCTGATAAATCACGGATAGCAGCCGGCCAATCCTAGAAAGCTCCTGATCTCGGTGGGTGATCTTGGCACATCCCACCTCATAACCGCCTCAATCTTGGCTGGATCAACCAAAATCCCACTCTGGTTGACGAGATGCCCCAAGAACTGGACCTCTCATAACCAGAACTCACACTTGGAGAATTTGGCGTACAACCTCTCCGATCTCAAAACCCTGAGGATCTCCCTCAAATGCTCCTCATGCTGCTCTCTAGACCTCGAATACACCAGTATATCGTCGATGAACACGATCGCTGAACGATCCAACATCGGTCTGCACACCCTGTTCATGAGATCCATGAACGCTGCTGGTGCATTGGTGAGCCCGAAAGGCATCACCACGAACTTGTAATGCCCATAACGAGTCCTGAACGCCGTCTTCTGGATATCCTCATCACACACTCTCATCTGATGATATTCAGACCTCAGATCAATCTTGGAGAACCAAGACGCTCCTTGCAACTGATCGAACAAATCGTCGATCCTCGGTAATGGGTAACGGTTCTTGACCGTCAACTTGTTCAACTCCCGGTAATCAATACACATCCGGTGTGAACCATCCTTTTTCTTAACAAAAAGGATCGGTGCTCCCCAAGGGGAACTACTCGGTCTAATAAACCCCTTCTCCAGTAGCTCCTGAAGCTGCGAGGATAACTCCTTCATCTCTGTCGGCGCCAGGCGATAAGGCGCCTTGGCGATAGGTGCTGCCCCCAGGACCAAATCGATGCGGAACTCTACCTGCCTCTCGGGAGGTACACCCGGCAACTCCTCGGGAAAAACATCCAGGAATTCACGCACTATCGGAACGTCATCCACCGAACTTGGCCTCCCAGCGGCCTCTCGTGTGTCCATCACTATCGGGAAAAACCAGTATATCGTCGATGAAAACGATCATTGAATGATCCAACATCGGTCTGCACACCCTGTTCATGAGATCCATGAACGCTGCTGGTGCATTGGTGAGCCCGAAAGGCATCACCACGAACTCGTAATGCCCATAACGAGTCCTGAACGCCGTCTTCTGGATATCCTCATCACACACTCTCATCTGATGATATCCAGACCTCAGATCAATCTTGGAGAACCAAGACGCTCCCTGCAACTGAACGAACAAATCGTCGATCCTCGGTAATAGGTAACGGTTCTTGACCGTCAACTTGTTCAACTCCCAGTAATCAATACACATCCGGTGTGAACCATCCTTTTTCTTGACAAAAAGGATCGGTGCTCCCCAAGGGGAACTACTCGGTCTAATAAACCCCTTCCCCAGCAGCTCCTGAAGCTGCGAGGATAACTCCTGCATCTCTGGCGGCGCCAGGCGATAAGGCGCCTTGGCGATAGGTGCTGCCCCCAGGACCAAATCGATGCGGAACTCTACCTGCCTCTCGGGAGGCACACCCGACAACTCCTCGGGAAAAACATCCGGGAATTCACGCACTATCGGAACGTCATCCACCGAACTTGGCCTCCCAGCGGCCTCTCGTGTGTCCATCACATAGGCTACAAACCCGCTGCAGCCCTGCTGTAAACTTTGTCTCGCTCTGGCAGCCGATCAAAACGCTGACCCACATCGGGTACCCTCGTCGTACACCGTAAGTACTCCCCCACTAGGGTCTCGTATCCTTACCAGCTGTCGCTTGCAGTCTATGACAGCCCCAAATCGGCTCAACCAATCCATGCCCACTATGACACATACGTCCCCCATTGCGATCGGTACTAGACCTATCGGGAACTCTACACCGAAGATCTCGAGTACAGATCCTCGAATCACGTCTGTAGCATACACTGCTCGTTCGTCAGCTATGGAAACTCTTAGAGGTCGACTCAACGCCTCTCGTCGGCTATTGATGTGCCGACTAAACGCTATCGACACAAAAGATCGACTCGCACCCAAGTCAAATAACACTAAGGTAGGTATATAACTCACAAGAAAAGTACCTACGCATATCATAATATAAGCACAATATCTCAACTTAGCATAAATAAATAAATAAAGAATACACACCAGCCACAACATCGGGCGCTGCACGGACCTCCTCCGATGTCAACTGGAAAGCTCTCCCATGAGCCTTCGGTGCCTCGGCCTTTGCTGGTCGAATCTCGGTAGCCCTAGCAGCAGGTGCAGATCCTTGTGTTGATCCCTGATGTAGCTGCGGGCACTCGGCCTTCCGATGGCCAGTCTGGTTGCAATGAAAGCAAACCATAAATCCCTTGGGGCAATCTTTGGCGATATGCCCCTCCTTGCCACATTTGTAGCAAGCACCCGATCGACATATCCATCATGTCCCTTGCCGCACTTCCTACAAGTGCGGCCCTTCTGGCCTCCAGATCTCGTATCAGCGGACTTGGCCCGCTTGACTGTCGGCTGAGACTGTGCCGACTGCCGATCCATCCTCTGATACTCGGCCTCCTCCCTGGCCTGAGTCTCCAACTCAATCTCCCTCTTCCGGGCATTTGCCTGGAGCTCAGCAAATGTCCGGTAAGTCGAGTTTGACACGAACTCCCGAATGTCCCTCCTTAAAACGGCCAAATACCGGCTCATGCGTGCCTACTCGGTAGACACCTGCTCAGGGCAGAACATCGTCATCTCATGAAACTTCCTGGTAACCACAGTAACAGAATCAGTACCCTGCTTGAGGGTCAAGAACTCCTGAACCAACCGTTCCCTCTCCACTGGGGGAACATACTCGTCTCTGAACATGGTGGTGAACCTCTCCCAGGTCACCGC
This sequence comes from Lactuca virosa, assembly GCF_052849685.1. Classification (NCBI taxonomy): domain Eukaryota; kingdom Viridiplantae; phylum Streptophyta; class Magnoliopsida; order Asterales; family Asteraceae; genus Lactuca; species Lactuca virosa. The sequence continues at coordinate 153,977,341 of NC_136427.1, read as the reverse complement.
TGAAATATGTGCAAGAGTGAAGCTCGTCGTCACGAATTTCCACCAGTCATTCGCCCCCAAGAAAAGCTGGTTCAACGCGAACCGTACCCTCAGATGCTCCTGACATGAACACGTGTAGAAGCATCCCTCGATATCAGAAATCCATATCATCGCAGCGATCGGATCCTGCGTCCCGTCAAACTCTGGTGGCTTCGTGTTGATGAACTCTCGAAGCAACAATGAGTCACCTCCCTGAGGTCTGACAGCAGCCACAATTGTAGTAGCCGCAGCAGCCGCAACCTCAGTCACAGCTGCGTACCGCTCATCAAAAGTCTCAATCAATGTGGTCTTGATAGACACACACATCTCCGGAATCGCGGCCCGAATCACCGCCGCCACCTCATCGTGGATCATCTGACGAAGCTCCTCGTCACGCACGCCGCTCGACTCAGGTCTGTGGCGTGTCCCAACCATGTTTCTAAAATACAACATAATAATATCAGAGACTTACTCGAGCATACTCACACTCGATAAATCAAACCTACTTGTTCCCTAGCACCCAAAGGATTCTTACTTACAGTGCGCACTGCTCCGGTGTCTTCTGTAGTACGGGCCCCATACTACAGTCCACACCTCATCAGTATTCACCCTAAGTCCTCCTCCTTGGATCCCAGATCACAATCACCCTACATCTCGCAGGCATAGGCTACCCTTCGGTAGACCTCTCATAAGCTCCTAACTGCTATCTACTCACTCTCAAACACCACATAGCAGCAGAAATATCCCTAGGCTAAGGCATCACAAATCAGGCCCCTCTAGTCCTAATATGAATACCTAGCCTACTCTTGCATGCATATCATAACATATCTCATAACACATAATGTAAAGGTATTTTGGGAAATCACCGTTCAGGCACTGGCTGATCGTACACACTCCTTCCTTCTGTCTTTTTTTTTCAAAATCTTTTACTCACTTAGAAAAATTGTTTATTTTATGGAAAACTTTCTCAATTCCTCAGTTTGAGTTCAGGTTTATCCGAAGATGTACCCGAATCCCTCAAACCAAGGCTCTGATACCAACTTGTAACGACGTAAATTTCCAAAACAATTTTTCATTTTAAAAACATACTATCATTCATAAAATATCATCGAAATCCAATGTATCACATGTTATCACAATAACCAAAACCCAAGATCCTCAAATACGTAAATCCTCTTAGTGTGTACGGATCATGTCGACGCCTTCCCGCGATCCTCGCTAGTACCTGAAACACATAACACAACAATTGTAAGCATAAATTCTTAGTGAGTTCCCCAAAATACTACATACCACACATACGCCTTTCCAGGCCATAACTCTGTAGGATCTTCCGATCCATGTGTCTCAGGAGACTTCCTTCCCGAATCTTGGTAGACCTTCCGGTCCTACCCGTATCGACCTTCCGTTCCTTATCATACATAACATAGATAGCACATACATATCACATAACCACATATAGTACATACATCATAGCATACAAGACCTTCCGGTCACACATAGGTACCCTTCCAGGTACAGTATAGTAAGAAGACTCACTTCGATAAAGTCGGGTAAACTCTCGTGCTCAACGTCCCGACCTAGCCTCCTCCTATTATTCAAATAACATCCCCGATCAATATTCTCTCATAATCTTATCTCTTCATACAGGGTAGAAGGCCATTCTACCCCTCCCTGAACTCTCTTGAATCAGTCTTGACCAGAACCCTATGGTCAACGAAAGTCAACGGTCAAACTTTGACCGACTCGTCGAGTGGACATGGGCGACTCGGCGAGTCCATGCGGGTCCTCTGAATCCTTGTAGCCTCTATTGGCTCTTCGAGTTATTCCCCCACTCGACGAGTTACACCTGTCACGAATCGCGGGGCAACCCCGACTCGACTCGTCGAGTCCACTTATGGACTCGGCGAGTTGCTTCCATGTTCTTACTCAAATGACCTTCTAAGGTTAGATATGCTTCCCTAACCATCAGATCTACCCTTCAAGTGTTTAAATGTCACGTAAAGGTGCAACCTTTACGGGCATGCAACCCACATCAAGCCACAAATGGTGAAATAACTCTAAAAAAGGCAACCTAGTCCCCAATCTCTCATTTGCTTGCATAAAGCTGAGGGATAGTGACTCTATGGACCTCTCATGGTCCGAATATGATGCTATTAACACAAAGGGGACCTCATACTCACTACATATTACATAAAATGGAGGTACAAACCCTAAAATCATGAAATCTATCATATCAACATGAAATAGAAAGGATTATACCTCCAGAGATGAACTCTCAAGATGATTAGCCCAGATCGAAGCTCCCTTCATGCTCTAGATGGGTGTTTCCTTCTTCCTTCTAGCAAAACCAAACCAAAAGTGATGTATTAACCTCTTCTTGCTCTCAACTCTCCTACTGCTCTCTCTAGGGTTTCTCTGGGATGAAGTGGCCGCAAATGGAGGCCATTAAGGCCTTTAAATAGGGCACAGACCCTGAGAATTAGGGTTTCATTTTACAGTGTGCACTAGCCGAGTCCACGCATCGACTCGTCGAGTCCTTCATTAAATCAGACAAGAAATGCGCGATCCTACTCGGCAAGTCTGGGCACCTACTCGCCGAGTCCCTCTCTAAAACTCAACATAAATACTCAAAATAAGATACCTGGGAATCCGGATGTTACATAGTTAATACCCCTGTCAACCCACCTGTCTCGACACCAAGAAGACCATACCTAGGAAACCTTCCCTGCTGCAGCAAGTGTGACTACCACCATTATGGAGTCTGTCGAGAACCCTTTTGTGTTAGGTGCAACTGTTGGATAAGATGTCTAAGTCCATAACTTATTTGATATATACTTGACCTGACCCGTCATGGTCCATTTGGGTTGCACTTCACCCAAACTAGTTATGGATAATTTTATGAGAGTTGTATACTTACGATTTATTAATATATTATACGTTATACTATATTAATATAAGGTCATGTTACTTAATTAGTTTTAATCTTGAATTAATTATGAATTAATTTAGAGATTAAAAGGAAGACTAATTAAATCATGGGCTATTATATTTATATGGTGTGGGCTAAAACTCATTTGGGAATGGGCTAAGCCTATATGGAAGTCCATGGATGATCCATGGAGCTTTTACCCATGGATCCTTGGAAGAGGAAAAGACATGGGTTATTAGGGTTTCACCCTAACCATGTACACTATATAAACAAGCTTATGTTGCATGAAAAAGACACTAAGGTGTGGGTAAGTGTGGTGGCCAAAATCAAGAGTTAGCATACTCTCTCATATATTTTCCAAGTTTGTGGTGATTTGTGATTTCCATTTGAGGCATTCACATTATTGGTGCTTGGCTCTCAAACTCCAAGGAATCAACAATCAACAAAAGGTATGTAATTCATCTAGTTCTTTTATGGTTAAAAGTACCCCATGCCATGCTAGATAGGTTATAAACCTTGGAAAATAATATTTTGCATGTACCTTAGACAAACATAGATCCAAGGTTTAATAGGGTTGCATGTACACTTAGGAAGTGTTAGAATGCTCCAAACCCTACAGTGGTATCAGAGCCTAGGCTTTTTTGTTTGATACTTGATGCAAAATAGTGATAAAAAGTTGATTTTTTTGCTGTCTGACTGATGAACTCGCCGAGTCCATGGGGGGACTCGCCGAGTTCATGTGTAAACTCATCCTACTCGGCGAGTAGGTTCGTGCACTCGGCGAGTAGGAGCCTCAGAATGCAGATTTTCGACTTTTGCTGCTGGAAATGGACTAGAAACATTACCCTAAACTGTTTTGGTGTTTTAAAACTTGTTTTAGTTGGTGTAATGGTTGTTCTAATCCATTTACAATAGCTTATATCAAAATTTCATGTTTTGTATGTGTTCATATAATTCTTGAAACTTTGATGATCATGTTCATGTTCTTATGAATTTAGAAGATGATAGGAATTATTTGCTGAATTGTTTAGGATTAATTCTTGATCATTTATGTGTTTTAAAGGATTCCATAATTTGTCCTCAAGTTATGGATATCCAAAGGTCACTTCTTTTAAACACACACTTAAAACACATAAGTTACATGGAAATGAAGAGTCTTCATTTTTATGAACCTTTAATTCATAAGTTATGAAATGAAAAGTTTTGAATAGTTTCAAAACATGTCCTCAAGTTTTGGAATTTGTAAAGTTACACACACTTTAATATACTTTAATTCCAAACCCTTAGAGTTTTAAAAGTTAAAATTCAACCCTTATACTATTTATAACATTAATGGTTAATTATTATATATATGTATAAGATTAAAGTCGTCTTACCGCTAGTACGCCTCATTCACGAAGCCAGTCTATAAGGTGGGTATAAGGTTGTTGCCTATAAAATGGCAACTTAATGGGTGTCCACTCTCACCCACCGCTTGCTTGACTGGTGGAGGGTCGTTAGCCGAACGGGTAAGAGAAGGACTTATAAATTCTCATTAAAAGTATGATGAATATTATAAAGTAACTAAGCCTTTTATAAATTCCCAATCTTAGTTACTTTAGGAAAATGTGAATATGGTGCTAACCTATGAAATTCACACTTTGTACCTTACCAAGTCGTTGGTGGAGCGTGTGTGGTTAACCGGCACACTAACTTGGACTAGTAAGGATCACGAAGGGTGACTTAATGTTTATCATAGATCGGTGGAGCGTGTGTGGTTAACCGGCACATTGATTAGGTGATAATATTAAGGGTACCAAGTGAATTTGCATGGTTATTCACACCTTGTTTTGTGATCCTTGGCATCCCAGTCACAAAACTTGAAGGGCACAATCGAGATTGAAACATGCCATTGAAAAGTTCAATGAATCTCAAAAGAATCTAGGAATTTCAAAATAAAACCTAATAGTTTATTTCGTTTTCATGGTGGAAATTGGTGAATCGTCATTCGCCTACCTTCAAATATATTATAGCTTAGATTACGGCATCCCTCTTCTAAGTTATAATGTATTGTGTTGGATCCTAGCCTTAGTATTACATTTGGGTGTATTATTAAGGATTCGATATATCTAATCTAAACTTGTTTTCTTCTTTTCAGATGTCTTCCAACAACAAAGCTTCAGGCTCTAACCCTACTGGCTCCTTTTCCCTCATGAACCTTTGTGGGAGGGTCATCTTTGATGGTTCCAACATCATGGATTGGATCCGGAACATCAGGATGGTTACTCGTTACGAGGACAAGGAATATGTCCTCGATAAGGAGCTAAAGGAGCTTGATGAGTCCACTGCTACTCCTGAGGAGGTCGCTGAGTATCAGGCACATGAAAGAGATGCCACCAAGGTGGCATGCATCATGATGGCCACCATGACAGCTGAACTCCAAAAGTCCTATGAGGACTATTACCCTTTTGAGATGCATCAGGATCTGATGGAAAGGTACCATCAGAGCGCTCGTCAAGAGCGGTATGAAATAATCTCCTCCATGATCACTACCCGTATGAAGGATAGCGAACCAATCACGAGGCACATACAGAAAATGCAAAGGTATGTGGACCGTCTAATGAAACTGAATGTGAACTTCCCTGAGGAGTTGGCAATTGATATCATTTTGCACTCCTTTCCCTCGTGTTATGATCAATTTCGTATGACATACCACATGAACAAGGAGGAAGTCACACTCAGTAAGCTTCAAGGACTTCTGAAGACTGCCGAAAGTGGTCTTAAGAGTAAGTCGGTTGCTACTCCTACTCCTACTACTACCCCTGTTTTGGCTATCGGGCAAGGCAAAGGGAAGAAGAGGAAGCACCCTTCGAAGGGTACCAAGGGAAAGTCCCTTGAAGGCTCCTCATCTGGAACCAAAGGTGGTTCTATCACTCCTTCTGCCATCCCTAAGGATGTTGAATGCTTCTATTGTCAAAATAAGGGGCACTGGAAGTGAAACTGCCCAAAGTACTTGCAGGATGTCAAGGATGGGAAAGTGAAACCATCCCATGCAGGTATTTACACTATATTGTCTAAAAACTCACCATATTCTAATTCTTGGGTTCTTGATACAGGTTGTGGTATTCACATCTGTTGTGACTTGCAGGGCCTAAGAAGAAGTGAGGATGTGGAGCACGGAAAGATAAACTTAATCACGTGGAACAAGAAGGTTGCACCTGTTACCAAGATTGGAGTTTATACTTTGTTGCTAGATAGTGGGTTAAAGTTAGATTTGAATAAATGTGTGTACTCGTCTGAAATGACGAGGAATATTATTTCCTTTCATGCTTTGTACAAACAAGTTTTTCCTTTTCTTTTGATAATGAAGTTGGTAGTATTAATGCTTTCTGTAATAATATTCTTTATTTTAAAGCATTACCTTGTAATGGTATGTATGAAGCTGTATTGGTGGTAGATAATTTAGGGAATAATGTATTGTGTATTGATTCTTCTACTAGCTTAGATAAAGCATCTTTGTGGCATTGTCGTCTTGGACATGTAAGCAAGAAACGCATAGGCCAGCTCCAAAAGGATGGAGTTTTGGAGTCGTTCGACCTCAAGTCGGATGATAGTTGTGAGTCTTGTCTACTTGGGAAAATGACAAAATCACCCTTCACTGGTACTTGTGCAAGGGGTGAGGGTTTGTTGGACCTTATACATACTGATGTATGTGGACCATTCAAAACCGCCACAAGGGATGCTAATCGCTATTATGTGACTTTTATTGATGATTTTAGTAGATATGGTTATGTCTACTTAATCAAACATAAGTCAGAAACTTTTGAAAGGTTTAAAGAGTTTAAACAGCAAGTAGAAAATCAATTGGGCAGGAACATTAAGATGCTTCGATCCGATCGACGTGGTGAGTATCTTAGTACTGAGTTCCTCGACTATCTTAAGGAGTGTGGGATTGTCTCACAATTGACACCTCCCAGGACACCACAGCTGAATGGTGTGGCTGAGAGGCGTAATCGAACTTTTTTGGACATGGTTCGCTCTATGATGAGTTGAGCTTCGCTACCAATCTCTTTTTGGGGGTATGCCTTAGAGACTGCCACCCACATCCTTAATCTAGTCCCTACAAAGAAGGTTGCCAAAACACCTCATGAAATGTGGACTGGGAAAGTTCCCAATTTGGACCATATCAAGATTTGGGGTTGCGAGGCTTTCGTGAGGCGCGAAACTCATGACAAGCTCGAACCTCGAAGTGAAAGGTGTATTTTCATCGGCTACCCACAAAAATCCTTTGGTTACCTCTTCTACAGACCCAGTGAGAATATGGTCTTTGTGGCTAGGAGAGGAGTCTTTCGAGAGAAAGAGAATTTATAAGCCAAGGAGACAGTGGGAGGCAAATTGACCTTGAAGAAATTCAAGACTCAATTGGTGAAGGAACCTCAAACACTAGCAATCAACTTGAGGAGGAAATTCCTGTTGATCCAGCTGACGAGTCTGTACTTCCGAGGCGTTCCACAAGGGTTAGGAACACACCTGAGTTTTATTATGGATTTCATATTACTACGGAAGGTGATACATTTATCAGTGACAGTACACTGGTAAATCTGGATGAACCTAACAGTGTTAAGGAAGCCATGGCAGGCCCAGAGTCTGCTAAATGGAAGGAGGCTATGGACAGCGAGATACAGTCCATGTATGACAATCAAGTTTGGAACTTGGTTGACAATGTACCAGGCCGTAAGACAGTCGGGTGCAAATGGATCTTCAAGAAGAAGACCGACATGGATGGGAAGGTGCACACTTATAAGGCTCGACTGGTTGCGAAGGGGTTTACTCAGACTCAGGGTATTGATTATGATGAAACCTTTTCACCAGTAGCAAAGATTAAGTCTATTAGGGTTATGCTAGCCATTGCTGCATTTCATGATTATGAAATATGGCAAATGGATGTCAAAACCGCTTTCCTTAACGGAAAGTTGGCTGAGGATGTTTACATGAATTAGCCAGAAGGTTTTGTCAGTGCAGAGTACCCCAATAGAGTGTCCAAGCTTGAGAAATCCATTTATATATTGAAACAAGCATCTCGAAGTTGGAATCTTTGTTTCGATGAGAAGGTCAAAGAGTTTGGTTTCTCAAGAAGTGAAGATGAGTCATGCGTGTATGTCAGAGCTAGTAGGAGTATAGTTGGCTTTTTGGTACTGTATGTGGATGACATACTACTCATAGGAAATGACATCCTGCAGGAGGTTAAGTCCTGGCTTGGGAAGTGCTTTGCGATGAAGGACCTTGGAGAAGCTACCTATATCCTAGGGATAAGGATATTAAGAGAAAGGAGTAAAAGACTAATTGGACTTAGTCAGAGTATCTACTTGGATAAGGTGTTGAAAAGGTTCAACATGAAGAATTCCAAGAAAGGAGAATTACCGATCCAAAGCAATGCCAAACTGAGCAAGGCTCAGAGCCCGAGTACAGAAGATGAGATAGCTGAGATGAGTCGATTACCTTATGCTTCCGCTATTGGTTCGATCATGTATGCTACGACTTGTACCCGTCCTGATGTGGCCTTCGCTTTGAGCATGGTCAGCAGATATCAGGGGAACCCTGGCAAGGCTCATTGGACTGCGGTAAAGAATATTCTCAAGTACCTGCGGAGGACTAAGGATTGGATCCTTACCCTTGGTGGGAGTGATGACTTGAGAGTAGTAGGGTATAGTGATGCTAACTTTCAGACTGATAGGGATAACTTCCGCTCTCAGTCGGGCTGGGTCTTTACCTTAAATGGAGGGGCAATCACTTGGAAGAGTTCCAAACAGGAGACTGTAGCTGATTCGACTTGTGAATCAGAGTACATAGCAGCGAGTGAAGCGGCAAAGGAGGCGATATAGCTGAGGAACTTCATCGGAGACCTTGGAGTTGTACCAGCTATTAAGGAGCCTATGGAGATTTTCTATGACAGCAATAGTGCGGTTGCCTTAGCCAAGGAACCAAGAGATCATGGCAGATCCCGACACATTGACAGAAAATATCACTTCATAAGACACAAGATAGAAGAGGGACTCCTCGTGGCAAAGAGGGTATCGTTAGATGAGAACCCTGCGGATCCCCTTACGAAGGGACTGACAAGGGTTAAGCATTTGCAGCATGCGAGGCGCATCGGGCTGAGGGACGATATTAGTTTTACTGATTAGATAATTTTTCTGAAACTTGTAAAATGTAATCGACGTTTGATGATGAATAAAATGTGTGATTTATTTATGAGTAAAGTGTTACTATCATTGTCAATTATTTACTATTGTTTCAATTTTGCATGTTTTGACTTCCAGAATAATTAATTTATTCAAACTTCCACAATCAGTCATACGTCGGAAGTAGGTATGAATCAAGATTGTCATGAATTGGGTTTGTAGATGGCTAAAGGTGTTTAGACATAGCAATGGTTGCTACAACGTTCATGAGTGCTCATAAGTTATGAGTATTGGAATAAACCCACGCTCACTTGTATCACTTCATGGAATTTATCTCGAGTGATCGTGAGACGGTAATATCATATAAGTCTTCAAACCTAGAGATATGAGTTGTTACCTATGAATTGGTTGTGCATTGATTGCACGTAAACGCATCAGTAACTTGATGTTATAAAACGTGCCTTTGTGTACAATTCAATAAGTAGTAGAACAAGCATATGAGTCGAAGTTTATCTGTTCCTTCTAGAAATAGAAGCGATATCTGGGCCCCTCGATGATTTTGTGTTGACCCGTGTACCGGACCCGGTCAGAACTAAATTGATGTGTTCAGTTAAGTTCTTTGTCAAACAAATCGGAAATCGAGAAACAAATGCTAGACAATAAGAAAGACATTGTTCCATGTATTTGTCCGGCTGATATCATGAGAGTAGAGGATTATATGATCACTTATCTAAAATGGCGCTTCATAGTTCACAAGGGTTTTCAAGAGCTACGATTGCCGGTTGGTTCCTGAAGTAATATAGGCAAATACAGTTATTAGACTTATCCAAGTGGGAGTCTGTTGGATAAGATGTCTAAGTCCATAACTTATTTGATATATACTTGACCGGACCCGGCATGGTCCATTTGGGTTGCACTTCACCCAAACTAGTTATGGATAATTTTATGAGAGTTGTATACTTACGATTTATTAATATATTATAAGTTATAATATATTAATATAAAGTCATGTTACTTAATTAGTTTTAATCTTGAATTAATTATGAATTAATTTAGTGATTAAAAGGAAGACTAATTAAATCATGGGCTATTATATTTATATGGTGTGGGCTAACACTCATTTGGGAATGGGCTAAGCCTATATGGAAGTCCATGGATGATCCATGGAGCTTTTACCCATGGATCCTTGGAAGAGGAAAAGACATGGGTTACTAGGGTTTCACCCTAACCATGTACACTATATAAACAAGCTTATGTTACATGAAAAAGACACTAAGGTGTGGGTAAGTGTGGTGGCCAAAATCAAGAGTTAGCATACTCTCTCATATATTTTCCAAGTTTGTGGTGATTTGTGATTTCCATTTGAGGCATTCACATTATTGGTGCTTGGCTCTCAAACTCCAAGGAATCAACAATCAACAAAAGGTATGTAATTCATCTAGTTCTTTTATGGTTAAAAGTACCCCATGCCATGCTAGATAGGTTATAAACCTTGGAAAATAATATTTTGCATGTACCTTAGACAAACATAGATCCAAGGTTTAATAGGGTTGCATGTACACTTAGGAAGTGTTAGAATGCTCCAAACCCTACAGAAACATGAAGGGGCATACATCTCGCAACTGCAGAACCCTGGTTGAGTTTATTACATCAACCACCAATGTTGGGACCAGTCCAATATGCCACCTATGTGGTGAAATTGGGCACCTCAAGAGGGACTGCCCAACTGAAGGAAATGACAAGGATGCAGGAGGAGTTTAACCCTAATAACTAGGGGAATATCAAGGAACCCGGCAGAATCTTGGTATGCCTCTCAACCTTAAGTAGCTAATCGAAAACCTTAAATAATCAATTCTAATTGAAACTACTCCCTCGTTAAGGCAAAAGTCGCAGCACTGTTGTAAAACTTAAAAACCCATGAGGTAAAGCTATGATGTCTTAGTATATACATTAAGGCCATTTATAATTGGGATTGATAGACCTCGAGTGAGTGATGCAGCCTTATCTCTTGTTCCTTGTTTGGTTGTGGATTTAGGGCGGAGTCGCTCAGTCAACAGTGCTTTTTACCTTAATTATACATGACTAGTGTATACTAGGCGATCATAGAGAGGCCTCGTGAGGAAATCTATTCATGAAAAGTACATCTTTCCAAAGTATCAGGAACCCCTAGCGTTCAGAGTCACTCATATCGGTCCAAGTATTCACGGTAGTAATACCATGGACGAACCCGAACCGCAAAGAACTTGTATGCTCTATTCAGCACATGGTCCTATCAATCTCCATCCCTTATCGTGTCGATGTTTGTAAATTTCGACACTACCGTCAGCCATGGTTCGACTTAGTTCGACCATGCGAGAAATCTTAGTGCTGTGTAAAAAGAACTTTCACCTTATCCTAAGCGTCAAATAAAGGTTCTTTCGAACCTAATAAGAAAACCTAATGCGAACCATCTGTCGTCTCTCTCATTCAACCTTCAGAAGTACCCAGGAGAGGGGTACCGCACGCTGTTAACCAACCCCCTTAGACATTAAAACCAGAGGCGCAAGGCACTGCAGATATTCCGAAAGACAATAACCGCCCGAGGCCTACTCAATAGCTACTCCAGAACGACCCTTTGCACCGCACGATCAAGTTCGTGAATCAAGAGGAAGAACTCATGGGATTAACTTACTACTACTGAGTATATGCGTTAGAGTGGTATATAATTTAGATCAATAAGATTTAAGATGTGTGCTTCCTCCCTGCTCCCTGTTCCTTGTTTGGTTGTGGGTTTGGGGTGGGGACACACATCTGAACATCCTTGCAATCTCAATTATATACGACTTGCATACACTGGGTAATAGTGATTGAGCCGAGTATGAGGTCTACCATGAACCTTAAAATAAAACCCTTCATCATATACCCATAGGAAAGGAGATGAAGGCAAGAGAACCATTGTGGGTCGAACTACTAAAATGACTACAAATTTGAAATTTGTTGTCATCCCGGTAAAGCCAACATAGTAGCTGACACCCTCAGTTAGGAAAAGTAACTCAAGTCGTAAGAGTTAAAAACATGGACTACGACCATCCATTCATGCCTGATCCCACAAATTAAGCATCTCAGTAATGAGCCAAGAAACCTGGAAAGCTGTGACAGGTTAAACTCTGAGAAGAATGGATGAGGAAATTAGAGGTTCTAAGTGGCGGAGTCTTATGCTATCTAGATTTAATCTAGATAGAGAAACTCGGTAACATCGGAAGAGTAGTTACAAGGGATGCTCGCACTACCCAAGCACTTCGTTCATCCAGATACAGACAAGAAGTGCCAAGGATGGAAAAAGTTGAGATAGTGCCTCATCATGTGAGAAAAGTCACCGTCGCCCTATAGATGATAGTCTGCATTCACCAAAGTTAATACTAGGATCCAAAGAACCGCATGATTTCCTCCGCAACCAGGAATACTTGAGTAAAGTAGACAACAAGCTGCGCTAAGCTTTATAACCCATACCATAAAAAGATTGTGGACTAGACGCCAGTCTAGGTGTTAGTCGACGGGTTATACAAGATCATGCGCTTCCTACAAACTTGAGGAAGCAGACACAATGGGAGAACTAATGGAGCATGTCATAGAGATTGTTAGACTACTAGGTGTTCCAATGAATATTATCTCTAAAGAGGTAGTAGAACCACCTCCTGAAATAGTCAATCATTTCAGAAAATCTCTAAGGGCGAAGCTAGCCCTGATCAGAGACTGCTAACCATGAAACAGCGAAGCGAGTGAGAGAATGATTCTTTCCGTTTAGAGATCATGCTGTGAAAACATCGATTAAACGATGATGAAAATTTAAATTTTCTAAGAATCGTCTGGTAAAACCCTCTATCATACTGACTTTGAGTTATTCCGTTAGAAACACCTCAAAAGTCAGAAGTACGGGTCCATTTTACACTGTGTTGAGATAGATGCCACGTAACCAATAGATTACACGTAACCAATAGATGCCACGTAACCAATAGACGCCACGTAACCAATAGATGCCAGCATATAGTCAACACCTCCAATGATCCAGAAAACCTCTGAAAGCCAACCAGTAGGAAATACGAATCCGAAAACGACCTGAGCCTCCTAGGAACCAATCAGAAGGACTACACCTCCAGTAAGAGAAAACTTTTGGAACTTCTTAATGGCGATCACGCCAAGTGATGATCTCACCATGGAAGTACATTATGTTTTAGGTATTGAAATGTTCTATTTTCCCAAGAACTTAGGACCATCAGAGATTCTTGATAAGAATTGGTCCAACATACGTCAGACCTCAACTACTTTAGGGATTCCATAAATTCAACCCTCATCTATCCACGTCTGACACTTGAAAAAAAAAGTGCTTGTCCGACGTGACTCTTGTAATCCCACTCGACGAGATCGAGATCAATGAGAGCCTCAACTTCGTGGAAGAACCGGTAGAGATCATGGACCGAGAGGTCAAGAGAACAAAGCAAAGCCGTATCCCGATAGTGAAGGTTCGCTAGAACGCCAAGCGAGGACCTGAATTCATTTGGGAGCGAGAGCATCAGATGAAACTGAAATATCCTCATCTTTTGCTTAGTTAATTGTAACTACTTATCTGCTTAAACTCTAAATTTCGGGATGAAATTCCCTCTAACGGGGGGATGATGTGACAACTCGAAATCTCTATCTTGTACAACCATTCACCTCATTAGAAGTCAGATTTATTTTGCTAACTTTTAAGTTGTTTGGGGTCCATTCAAGTGTTCTAAAGCCTAATACTTCGAGAGGTAAATATTAGGAAGTTGTAACACCGGGTTCATGGAAGTTTGAAGCTTAAGAGAAGAAGGAGGAAGTTGGAGGGTGCAAGGAAGTGTGGTAGATCCGAAATCTACCCTGGGAGAAGCTCCTAACCACGTAAGAAAGCTCCTTCTTAATCTTTAATATAATAGATTCCCTTTTTGTCCCTTATATGTGGATTTCAAGACCTTAAACCTCCCAAACTCCGTGTGTTTATGCCCTAGGAGCTTAGATTTATGGTTTGGAACCATTGCATGTCTCAGATTTGGCCAGAATGGGTGAAGAGTCGAAGGGTACTCGGCAAGTGCCAAAGTGCACTCAGCGAGTTCCATGAAGATGGCCTTAGACTCGGCGAGTTGGATAAACAACTCGGCGAGTCCTATGAAGATTGTCTGGTACTCAGCGAGTCGTTCTTCAAACTCGGCGAGTCCCTTGATTATAGCCTTGAACTCGACGAGTTGTTCTTCCAACTCGGCGAGTCATATGATCAGTCACGTGGAATTAGCAATTTAACGTGTAGCTATAGTTCCAGAATCTCCAAACCTCCAAGGTTGATGTTCGGATGGAAGATTGGAGCGATTTGTGAGATCTGTTCGTCGGACTCGGCGAGCTCCCCCTTGGACTCGGCGAGTCCAGTCGCGGGTTTGTTAGTTGTCCCCGTCTAGCGAGTCAGGCTGACTCAGTGAGTGGGAACAGGGACCCGATGAGTCAGAGTCGGGCTAGACACAGAAGGACTCGGCGAGTCCAGTCAATCAGAAGGTTGACTTTGACCAAGGAGTTGACTTTGACCAGTCATTTGACCTTAGGGGTATTTATGAGTACCTAATCCATGTTTACGGATTTATAGCCGGGGGGGATTACCGGTGCGGCAGCCAGGCGTAGTCTGAGCAGGTTTTCGGCAGCTACTCTCCAGGTGAGTTTCCTTCCAGTAGGGACGGGTCTAAGGCACCAAGGCCGGCCCGTATAGACGATATGTTAGTATCAGAGTGTGGGCGGAGCCCGTATCTCATAGCTGAGTTTGATTGTGTTATATGCCAGTATGATAGAATTGCTTATACTTGTTGTCTGTATGATACTTGTATGTTATGGTTTAGTAGCGGAGTGTGGGCGAGGCCCGTATCTCCATGGATAGCAGAGTGTGGACGAGGCCCGTATCTCTATGGGTGTGGGCGAGGCCCGTATCCCTTAGTTACTCATTATATGATTGCATGGTATGTGGCATTATGGGGGAACTCACTAAGCTTCGTGCTTACGTTTTATAGTTTTGTTTTCAGGTATCTCTTTAGCTAGGGGAAAGGAGCTGGCGCGGTAGCGGCATATCACACACACTCTTGTTTCCGCACTATGGATTTTCTGGGATGTACTCTGAATATTTTACTATGATGTTACCGGTTTTCAGACATAAATTAATATTATGAATGTTTTGTAACGATGTTTTTATGTATTAACCTATTTTAAAAATGAAAATTTTAGCTGGTATTTTTTGGATGTTACAAGTTGGTATCAGAGCCCTGGTTTGAGGGATTCGGACACACCTTCGGGGGTGTCTGGACTCAAATCGAGGGATTAAAAGATTTTTATAAAAAAAATGATTTTCTAAGGACTAAGTAAAAGGGGTTTCTAAAAAGAAAAAGGTGTGTCATGTGCGCGACCGGCCGAGCTCAAGTAAGTTTTCCCCAAAGTACCCATACAAGTTTACGTTATGATTATCAGTTTCAGTTTCAGTAGAACAGCATGCTAGAATAGGTCTAAGGATCTAGGAATGATGCCTTATGTGCCTGCTTTATGTGTTTCGGCTTTTTGAGAATTGCATGCTAGTACAGATCAGTCAGTATGATATCCAGAGTAGTATATACTCGATTATGTGTACTCAATGCCCGAATGCTGCTTGCTTTGTGCTATTAGGAGTTCTAGTCGTCTTTCACTAACTAGTGAACGAATATGCTAAGTTACATATTGCAAGGATTAAATAATTTCAGAAGGTTGGGTCTAGCCCTATTTCGCAACTCTTGTTTGAGTCCAACCTTTGTAGGGTAGGAACTCTCATTCGAAGAATTATCTAGTCTGAGTAATATGTAATAGTATTCGCGAGCTAGTTAGGGAAAGAAACCAGGGACTTCTTGTGCAGTTGATGGCAGAGAGTGGGATGGTGATTACTTAGGGCAAGCCTAGGGCAAGAGTAGCAGGAGAACCGCAGTATTAGTAGAAAGGACTTGGTTGAGTTGAGGCAATTCTTGAGGAAAGTACGGATAGACGTGGAAGGTAGTATGGGCCCATACTACTGAAAGCGGAGGATCCGTACTCGATTCAAAAAGGGCCTAGACGAGACCGGGGACTTGTGATATGAATGTGAGCCTCTTTAGTGGAATATAGTATGATGGTGGTTATGCTATGTTTTGCAGCATGGTGACCACCCGACAGGGAGCGGGAGGCTCAGGATCAGGATCGGGTTCGGGTTCAGGGTCTGAACCAGTTGATGAGGGTCTACGCGAGTTCATTGCGTCAGAGATTACCAGGGGCATCCTTGAGTCGACTCACATCATCTTCGGGTCGATCAAGGAGGGTATTGTAGAGTGGATGGAGGATCGTCTCAGGGCGTTCAGGAGTGATATGGCGGCTAGCCAGTCAGGACCACGCACACTGTCCTTTAAGGACTTCAGGGGCAGTGGTGCATCAGATTTCCATGGGGCGAAGGACCCCATTGCTGCCAGACGATTGATTGCAGACCTTGAGTCTGCACAGCTGATCAGCTTCTGCCCCGAGGGGTCGAAGGTACGATTTGCAGCAGGGTGTCTACGTGACAGAGCTAGAGATTGGTGGGAGTCGGTTTGTGACTCTTTGGGAGCCGCGGCCATTGAGGCTATGACATGGCCGGACTTTGTGACACGATTCAGGGCGGAGTTCGCGCCTGCGGTGGAGCTCCAGTAGTTGGCACGGGAGTTCTTGGATATGAGGCAGACGACAGAGACAGTGGCGGAGATCACTGCCAAGTTCCGGGAGAGGGCATTACTGGTGCCGCAGTATGCAGGTGATGAGGATATGAGGAGGACCCGCTACCATGACATGCTGCAAGCCGACATTCGGGAGCATGTCAGTTTTTCAGCTTGCCCTACCCTGGATTCTATGATTGCTAGGGCGAGGGAGAGGGAGATAGATCTGGAGCACATCCGGAAGAGGAAGGCATAGGAGGGACAGACGATAGGGGCTTCGGGAAAGAAGCCCAAGGGATCAGATGGTAGGCCGAAAGGCCATTCAGGACCGGGCCGCTGTAGGAAGTGCGGCAGGTCGCACGAGGGAGCGTGTAGATTAGGATCGACAGGCTGCTACAGGTGCGGCAAGACGGGACACTTCAGCAGGGATTGTACTGCCCCTGCTCCGGTTATTCAGACATCAGAGTTGCTGTGTTTCCACTGCAACCAGAGGGGCCACAAGAGGGCCAACTGCCCCCAGTTGATAGCAGCAGCGCCAGTACAGGCGCCAGCTCCAGCGACCCTGCGGATTACAGTTGGCCGGCAGGGCAAGGCAGAGGCTCCGGTGGTGAGGAGCCGGGCATTTCAGCTGACAGCCGAGGAGGCATGCACTACACCCGATGTGCTGACGGGTATGATTCTTTCCCTCTGACCTATTTATATGAGATTTATGATATTGATATGTGCTCTGTGTATATACGTTTAGGATCGTTCCATGTGAACGGTATTCCAGTCCAGGTGTTGTTTGATTTGGGGGCTACCCGATCCTTTGTTTCTCTTGCACTTAGCAAGAAGTTTCCTGAGTCCTCGGGCATGTTGGATTGCCCTTTAGAGGTCGAGATTGCGGACGACCGGTCGGTGCGAGCATCAGAGGTCTTCCGAGATAGTGTGTTAAGGTTGTTCGAAGAGCGGTATTTGGTTGACCTAGTTCCCATTACATTGCAGGGAAACAAGCTCATTATTGGTATGGATTGGCTGAGTCCCAATGGGGCAGTGATAGATTGCGCGCAACAGTTAGTACGAGTCAGAGCCCCAAGTGGGGGAGAGTTAGTAATTCAGGGTGAGAGATCACAGCGAGGGCCAGCCTTCTGTTCGGCAGCGAGGGCAAGGCGTTACCTTCAGCAGGGTTGCGCAGGATATGTCGCATATGTCATGGACACCCGGGAGGCGGGTAAGGCGACGGTGCGCGATGTGCCCGTAGTAGGAGAGTTCGCGGATGTATTCCCCGAGGAGCTGCCTGGGATACCTCCAGAGCGACAGGTGGAGTTCAGGATCGACCTAGTCCCTGGTGCGGCTCCGATAGCCAAGGCACCGTATCGGTTGGCTCCTCCTGAGATGCAGGAGTTGTCTACACAGCTTCAGGAGCTGTTAGACAAGGGTTTCATTAGACCGAGCAGTTCACCCTGGGGAGCCCCGATTCTGTTTGTGAAGAAGAAGGACGGGTCGCATCGGATGTGTATCGACTATAGGGAGCTGAATAAGGTAACGGTGAAGAACCGCTACCCACTCCCAAGGATTGACGACCTCTTTGACCAGCTTCAAGGAGCATCTTGGTTCTCCAAGATAGATTTGCGTTCAGGGTATCACCAGGTGAGGGTCGGAGAGGAGGATGTGGAGAAGACGGCATTTCGGACACGTTATGCCCACTATGAGTTCGTGGTGATGCCTTTCGGGCTCACCAATGCTCCTGCCGCGTTCATGGACCTCATGAACCGCGTGTGTAGACCGATGTTAGACCGGTCGGTGATAGCATTTATTGATGATATCTTGGTTTACTCCAAGACATGAGAGCAGCATGAGGAGCATTTGTGGGAGGTTTTGGAGACCTTGAGAAGGGAGAACTTGTATGCTAAGTTCTCCAAGTGTGAGTTCTGGTTGCGCGAGGTGCAGTTTCTTGGGCACCTTGTCAACCAGAACGGGATTTCGGTGGATCCGGCCAAGGTGGAGGCCGTGATGAGATGGGAGGTTCTGAAATCTCCATCTGAGATTCGGAGTTTCCTGGGATTAGCTGGCTAGTATCGGAGATTCATCAAGGATTTCTCCATGATAGCATTACCCCTGACCAGGTTAACGAGGAAGGCTGTGGTCTTTCGTTGGGGGCCTGAGCAGCAGGCAACATTCGAGACACTGAGACAGAGATTGTGCGAGGCGCCAATCTTAGCCTTGCCAGAGGGCATGGAGGATTTTTTTGTATAATGTGATGCGTCCATCTCAGGTTTGGGCGCGGTATTGATGCAGAGAGGGCATGTCATCGCCTACGCGTCGAGGCAGCTGAAGCCTCACGAGGCGAACTACCCGACGCACGATTTGGAGTTGGGGCTGTTGTGTTCGCCCTCAAGATTTAGCATCATTACCTCTATGGGGTTCGCTGTATGATTTACACGGACCACAAGAGTTTGAGGTACCTCATGGACCAGCCAAATCTGAATATGAGGCAGCGTCGGTGGCTTGATGTGGTAAAGGATTATGATTGTGAAATCCTTTATCACCCGGGGAAGGCCAACATGGTGGACGATGCGCTTAGCCGCAAGGCGGCGCCGATCAGGGATATTTGCATGCGAATGACAGTGGTGACTCCGCTTTTGGAGCGGATCCGGGAGGCTCAGCAGGAGGCTATGAAGGAGGAACATCGGAAGAGTGAGCGGATTGTGGGACAGGTTTCCTCTTTCAACTATGACAGCAGAGGATTATTGACATTACACCGCAGGGTGTGGGTTCCATATCTCGGAGGCGTACGCCAGGTTCTGATGGAGGAGGCACACAAATCCCGATTCTCCATTCATCCAGGGGCAACGAAGATGTATAGGGATCTTCGTCTGGACTATTGGTGGCCCTGCATGAAGCGGGATGTAGCATGGTACGTTGAGCGGTGTCTGACCTGCAGGAAGGTCAAGGCCGAACACCAGAGACCGCACGGCAAGATGCAGCCGTTGGATATCCCGCTGTGGAAATGGGAAGACATCACGATGGATTTCATCACCAAGCTTCCCAGGACCGCGCGGGGAGTGGATTCGATACGGGTCATCGTCGATCGATTGACCAAGAGTGCCCACTTTATCCCGATTCAGGAGAGCATCTCGGCCGAGAAATTGGCCGATATCTATGTCATAGAGGTGGTGGCACGGCACGGGGTGCCAGTTTCAGTGATTTCGGATAGGGATGTGCGGTTCACTTCCAGGTTCTGGAAGAAGTTTCATGACGAGCTGGGTACTCGTCTGCATTTTAGTACAACCTTTCACCCGCAGACGGATGGCCAGAGCGAGCGGACCATCCAGACTCTGGAGGATATGTTGCGGGCGT
Source organism: Lactuca virosa (assembly GCF_052849685.1). Classification (NCBI taxonomy): domain Eukaryota; kingdom Viridiplantae; phylum Streptophyta; class Magnoliopsida; order Asterales; family Asteraceae; genus Lactuca; species Lactuca virosa. The sequence goes on along the minus strand of NC_136427.1, from coordinate 153,957,179 downwards.
GTGTTTTAGACTTCGGTGGTAGCTGGGATACCTATCTTCCTTTAGCCGAGTTTTCATATAACAACAGCTATCACGTGAGTATTGACCGCTCTCCCTTCGAGATGTTGTACGGGAGAAAGTGCAGGACCCTGATATGTTGGGGCAAGGTTGGACAGAGAGTCATGGGGAGCACCGAAGTAGTGCTCAAGACGACAGAGAAGATTCAGCAGGTCCGGAGCAGGCTTCAGACTGCTCAGAGTCGGCAGAAGAGTTATGCCGATAAGCGCCGATCAGAGTTGGAGTTCCAGGTCGGGGATATGGTTCTCCTGAAAGTGTCACCGTGGAAGGGCGTCATCCGATTCAGGAAACGGGGCAAGTTAGGTCCCAAGTATATTGGACCATTTAGGGTTGCAGCCCGAGTGGGCAAGGTGGCATATCGGCTGGACCTGCCAGCCGAACTCAGTCAGATCCACAGCACTTTCCACGTCTCCCAGCTGCGGAAGTGCCTGGTGGACGATTCAGCAGTGGTACCTTTGGAGGACATCCAGATTGATGACAACCTGAATTATATCGAGCGGCCTGTGGCTATCCTAGACCGAAAGTCGAAGGAACTGAGGAACAAAAGGGTGGAGCTGGTGAAGGTGCAATGGCAGCATCGAAAGGGCTCGGAATGGACTTGGGAGCCCGCGGATGAGATGATGGAGCATTATCCGGAGCTGTTCCGAAAGGGAGCGACAGACTTCGAGGACGAAGTCTAAAATAAGTGGGGGAGATTTGTAACACCGGGTTCATGGAAGTTTGAAGCTTAAGAGAAGAAGGAGGAAGTTGGAGGGTGCAAGGAAGTGTGGTAGATCCGAAATCTACCCTGGGAGAAGCTCCTAACCAGTTAAGAAAGCTCCTTCTTAATCTTTAGTATAATAGATTCCCTTTTTGTCCCTTATATGTGGATTTCAAGACCTTAAACCTCCCAAACTCCGTGTGTTTATGCCCTAGGAGCTTAGATTTATGGTTTTGAACCATTGCATGTCTCAGATTTGGCCAGAATGGGTGAAGAGTCGAAGGGTACTCGGCGAGTGCCAAAGTGCACTCGGCGAGTTCCATGAAGATGGCCTTAGACTCGGCGAGTTGGATAAACAACTCGGCGAGTCCTATGAAGATTGTATGGTACTCGGCGAGTCGTTCTTCAAACTCGGCGAGTCCCTTGAATATAGCCTTGAACTCGACGAGTTGTTCTTCCAACTCGGCGAGTCATATGATCAGTCACTAGGATAAGAAGGGTTTAAGTGTAGGAGGTCCAACCCTTCGTAGTCGCACGTGGAATTAGCACTTTAACGTGTAGCTATAGTCCCAGAATCTCCAAACCTCCAAGGTTGATGTTCGGATGGAAGATTGGAGCGATTTGAGAGATCTGGTCATCGGACTCGGCGAGCTCCCCCTTGGACTCGGCGAGTCCAGTCGCGGGTTTGTTAGTTGTCCCCGTCTAGCGAGTCAGGCTGACTCAGTGAGTGGGAACAGGGACCCGATGAGTCAGAGTCGGGCTAGACACAGAAGGACTCGGCGAGTCGCCATATGGACTCGGCGAGTCCAGTCAATCAGAAGGTTGACTTTGACCAAGGAGTTGACTTTGACCAGTCATTTGACCTTAGGGGTATTTATGAGTACCTAATCCATGTTTACGGATTTATAGCCGGGGGGGGGGGGATTACCGGTGCGACAGCCAGGCATAGTCTGAGCAGGTTTTCGGCAGCTACTCTCGAGGTGAGTTTCCTTCCAGTAGGGACGGGTCTAAGCACCAAGGCCGGCCCGTATAGACGATATGTTAGTATCAAAGTGTGGGCGGAGCCCTTATCTCATAGTTGAGTTTGATTGTGTTATATGCCAGTATGATAAAATTGCTTATACTTGTTGTCTGTGTGATACTTGTATGTTATGGTTTAGTAGCGGAGTGTGGGCGAGGCCCGTATCTCCATGGATAATAGAGTGTGGGCGAGGCCCGTATCTCTATGGGTGTGGGCGAGGCCCGTATCCCTTAGTTACTCATTATATGATTGCATGGTATGTGGCATTATGGGGGAACTCACTAAGCTTCGTGCTTACGTTTTATAGTTTTGTTTTCAGGTATCTCTTCAGCTAGGGGAAAGGAGCTGGCGCGGTAGCAGCATATCACACACACTCTTGTTTCCGCACTATGGATTTTCTGGGATGTACTCTGAATATTTTACTATGATGTTACCGGTTTTCAGACATAAATTAATATTATGAATGTTTTGTAACGATGTTTTTATGTATTAACCTATTTTAAAAATGAAATTTTTAGCTGGTATTTTTTGGATGTTACAGAAGTATACTTTAGAGTTTATTGTGTATCGTTTATTTCTCAAAAACTCCAAGAGTTTGGAGTTTACGGCCCCAAACATGGAGTTTACGGCCATAAACTCTAAAGAGTATAATAATGACACTTAGTCATTTTTGGCTCATTTCTCACTTCCAAGTTCAAGAACACCCATATTCTCTCTCAAGTATCATAAGAACTTCTTCCAAATCTTCCAAAAATGTAAGTGTTTCTTGCCTTGATTAGTTGATATCCTTCATCATCTAGTAATCTTACAAGATTTCATCCACGGAATCTTGTCTTTTTCAAATATCTTCAAGTGTTCTTCATTTCACCAAGAACACACACTAGTGTTTTTGGACCTTAAACACTCTTGCAAGCTTCCTAAAAGTAAGTACACCCCTCTTAACTAGTTATGTGCTTAGATTACTTGTTAAACCCTTGAAAAACACCAAGAATACCCAAGAACACATGGGTTTACGGTCAAGGCATCTCCTTGAACCGTAAACACCATCAAGTGGTGCATAAGTGCCACCATTACCTTCTAGGGCTTGGATATTGGACTAGAGCCTTGCATGCATGAGCTAAAGACCTTAAACCACGAAATGGTAGGAGTTACCATGGGTTTACGGCTGTAAACTCATGGGTTTACGACCGTAAACTCCATGGGAGTTGGTCCAAAAAACCGTAAACCCTAATAAGATGGCCATATGAGCCCTAGTCCCTTCTAAAGCCTTGGAACCATGTCTAGATCACTTCTTTGAGGAGTATAGCACCTTAAACAAACAAAAGAAGGATGCACACATGAGTTTACGGCCGTAAACTCATGGGGTTATGACCATGGGCCGTAAACTCTAAAAGTTGATGCAAATGGGGCCCTTAATACTTCCTAAGGCTTGAACTTGATCTAAGGATGCTTAACCTTGACTTGTAAGACCCTAAAACACATAATGGTACAAATTACTATGAGTTTACGGCCGTAAACTCATGGGGGAAGTGAGCAGAAACCGTAAACTCATATGGTGTCACCTTATGGGAAGTAAACTCCAATGTGAGGCCATACTCTCTTTAGATGCAACCCTTTGATACTCCTAACACTCGAATCAAAGTGTTATCCATGTATTAGAGTGTCTTAACTTACTTATTTAGTTGCTAAAGGGCTTATTAGATGCATATATGTGTTATTATATGTTAAATAGGATCCGCGTGTGTGCTCAAGTCCTCACTTGACACTTAGCATCCTATACCATCCGTTCATCCGAACCGCTGACTATAGGTGAGTTCATACCCCTTAATCAACCTTTGAAATGATTTTATATACTTTTATGGGGGGGGGGATACAAGTTGAACTAATAAGTTATTATATCAATCACATGTGATTAATAACTGTCAAGCAAATAGATTTTTGCATGTTAAATTGTTTTATCCATCTAAAGGTTTTCTGATATTGTTTTCAAATATCTTTTAAAATGCTAAAATCTCTTTTTAAATTACTAAGCTTTTATCAAAGTCTTTTAAACTTATATTCTTGTTAGATTCATGTCTATATAGATATAGTTATATAAGTAGTGTTTAAAGGACTTAGGACTGATAGCCCGCTTTATTTCCTGTTCCTTGTTTGGTTGTGGACTTAGAGTATCTGGTTATTTGTCCGAGTGTCGTTGAAACCCTAATTATATATTATCTGTATCTTGTTAGATATTAAAACTCTTACTCCAGTTCAGCGCCTTTGGGTAGCAAAGGTACCTAGATAACCTCTCAAGTAAACTATAATAGGTATAGTTTAGAAATCACCAATAACTTTTATGAGGAGAACCTAGATATATCAATATACTAAAACCTGTACTTTTAGTAAAAAGAAACGTATATAGAAATCAAAACACTAGATACATCCTCATGACGCGGATTTCACCGTTGTCAAGTTGGTAACCAGAGTCTCCTGGAGGGAGAGCGGGCATTGTGTGTATAGATCTATACAGGACAGACCATCCCACATCATGACTGCTAGCTACAGTCCCGACCGACCAAGCCAAGGGGTGACAAATGTCACATCTATTTCGACGCCAGCAGGTCGTCGCGTTTACATCCGTCAATCAGTATGGTTACGAGTATCTATACATTTACCTTATAATTCATGGCTTTAAGGTAATTAGTACCACGGTAGTTCCTACATATAAAACTACGGTGCTATAATATTTTCCCTAATGCATTAAACTTAGAACGTCTTTTTGACATAAAACGATAGTGTAAAACTATATTTTGATAATGATAGTAACATTTAGGAAAAATGCTTTTAAACACAAAACAGTCGGGTCTTGGTAGAAGACTGCTTTTAGTAGAGAAACTTATCCTTTTACACAAAATAGTCGAGTCTTGGTAGAAGACTACTTTTAGTAGAGAAACTTATTCTTTTACACAAAAAAGTCGAGTCTTGGTAGAAGACTGCTTTTAGTAGAGAAACTTATCCTTTTACACAAAGCAATCGAGTCTTGGTAGAAGACTACTTTATTTAGAAAATATAGGATTTTCTGGAAGGAATTCAAATACTCTATGAACTTTATCACCATCATCTAATGAGATTATTTTGAGGAAAAACATGTATTTATATCAATGTCATTAAAATACTTATGAACTCACCAGCATTAAAATGTTGATACTCTCTTTCAAAATAACTTGTATTCTTAGGTCGTCAGTAGACAGGTACACTCCGGGAGCTTTTGCGAAGTCAGTCTTGTACCGAGCTGCACTTTATGTTATTCTCTATATCTACTTTTGATATTGTTGCTAAATGTAATCTATGTAAAACTTATACTATTAATGCAATGGTTGTTGTACTTTGATTACTATATTGCATGTGTTGTGATACTTGACATGACGTCCTCCACCCCAGAACGTTTCCGCCGTTCCGGTTTTGGGGTGTGACATGACCTCAGAAGGTCATTTGAGTGTTGCCATGGAGGGAACTCTCCGAGTCCATATGGGGACTCGACGAGTCGAGTCGGGTTGCCCCGCGATTCGTGACCAGTGGTAACCCATCGAGTGAAAGGATAACTCGACGAGTCGAGTAAGGCTTTTTGAGGATTCTGAGGACACGCATGGACTCGCCGAGTCACTCGATTGCACTCGACGAGTCTGGTCAAAGTTTAACCGTTGACTTGAGTTGACTTCAGTTGACCTTGGGGTTTTGGTCAAGCTGATTCAAGAGAGGTCAGAGAGGGGTAGAATGGTCTTCTACCCATTATTCGGGACGAGAACCTGATAGGATTTTGATTAGAGATGTTATCATTTTGATAGGAGGAGGCTAGGTTGGGTTATCGAGCACGAGAGGGTATCCGACATCATGCGAGGTGAGTCTTCTCACTATTCTTTCCGTTTAGAGATCATGCTGTGAAAACATCTATAAAACGATGATGAAAATTTCAATTTTCTAAGAATCGTCTGGTAAAACCTTCTATCATACTGACTTTGAGTTATTCTATTAGAAACACCTCAAAAGTCAGAAGTTGTGACAACCGTCAAATTTCGGTCAAGTCAAAGTCAAACAAAGTCAACAAGCCAAACCGGTCAACTCCAATAACCCTTGTATGTTAGGGTTTACGTTATGTAATCACTATACAATTCGCTATTTTAATGAGAAATCATCATTTGGAATGTTCATGTGTTTGATTTTCCTTAGCCTTAACAGTGCTAAACAACGAACCAAAGCGATAAAACACTATTGCACAATCATCAGGATTGTGTACGACAGTAAAACACGGTTTAACGGGGTTTACGAACCTTGCGTTGTGAAGCCGGACACTCAAATTAATCACAAACGAAACCTCTCTAAATCGTTTTCACTCTATCTCTTTCTATTTGAAATCTCTCCCAAATCTCTCTCGCAGACGGCCCCTTTTTACCGGTTTTTCGACTACGACTTCGTTTTAACTCCGTTTTTCATTATTTTAACGTGGGATTTTCACCCAAAACTTTATTTTATAAACTAAGGCCCCAAAATATATAAATCTCCAGGGTTTTTATAAAAATGTATTAAAAGAATTGGTGGTTGGACTAATTATTGAGGGAATATTTGCTTTTCCTTATTTTATGACAAAAGCAAGCCACCACCACCTCACTCTATAATCTCCAGCTCTTCCCACGTTCTAAGAGCTGGAGGATTGATCCTCTCTCCTCATTCTCCATAAAGTTCTTTCATTCTACACTTAGCAACCAAAGGACACTCTCCAAAATTCTCTCATCTTTTCTCTCAACTTCAAGAACTTCAAGGCTTTCTCCAGGGATTTCTTCCTTCAATTAGTAAGTATCTTCATCATTCACATAATTATTAAACTCCATTCTACTTAAATCATTGATATCTTACACAAATTCCATCTTATTCTGTGTTAGATTCTCGAATCATCAACACATCTTCTTAGTGTTCTTGGGTTGAACACTTCCTCTATCTCACTTTCATCTATTGAAATCACATAAGGTGAGTTCATACCCCTACATTTACATGTTTTCTTAAGTTTTAAGGGGGGAATACAAGTAAAATCATCAAGAACACAATTACACTTTTTCTAACAGATTACATCAGAAAAGATGGACTTTAATCACGGACTGTTTTGGTCAAATTAAATATTTTAGTTTTCAAAACTGTTCCAGGTGCAAGTAGTTCAAACTCTTAGCTTTAAAATGGCTACTTGCACATCTCCATATGATGTTTCTACAATTTATGGTGATTTGTACAAAACTACCTATCATTTCAGAGGCAAACCTGGACCAGCCTGTGATTATGGACATTTTGACCTCTGTTAGAGATCACTAAAAATCATGATAAAATTTATGAACAAACTAGACTCATATTCCAAACTCTCATAATTTGTGGATTTGGATTTGGAGCTTTGATGATTTTTCTATAAATTTTCTAAAAACAGTAACAGAAACTGTATTCAACGAAAAGTTGCTGTCAATTTCATTTCACCTTGTAACATGTTGAGCAAGGTGTATATCTTTATGTGATTATATGTTATTGCAATATATGACATTTTATCTTAATATTTAGACACACATCAGTTTACAAATGGATTTGGACATATAAAATATAAAGAATAAAAAGTGATTATAATCAAAGTACAACCGATACATTCAAACATTTAATAAACTATTTTGAATATAGTTTGCATACATTACTACGTACTACCCTTGGTTGATAAACTATAATAGGTATAGTTTATGATACATTACATAACACATACATTTAAAAAGGGTACATTTATACAAAGGATATTTTCATTAAGCAAGGTACGGCCATACGGTACCAAGTTTTCATAACACGTAATTCCGTTAATGACCTTGTGAGACATTTACTTCAAATTACCATTAAGTCCTGTATTGTAACCAAAGTCTCCTTGAGGGAGAGCGTGATAGTTGTGTATAGATCTATATTGGGTTTGACAAACCCACACCTAAACTGCATGCAACAGTTAGACCGATAGGTCTGGGGTGACAAATGTCATAACATTTGTGACGCCCGAAGAACGTCGTTTTAGGCAACCTTAGTCATAGCATGGTTATAATAAACTCACACAAAGTATTAATAAATATTGGAATTTACGGGAACTTCATTAAAATTAAACGAGTTTATGTCGATTTAAACTTACATTATTTATTATAAGTAAGAAAAGTTACTTATACATTTCGGTGTTTGAATTTAAGACTACATATACATTTTAAGGAAAATATTGGATTTTCTAAAACAAATACTACTTTTACAAACGAAAGGCTTTTAATAATACCAAACAAAAGCTTATGAACTCACCAACCTTTGTGTTGACACTCTTTCAAAACAACTTGTATTCTCAGGAAATCATTAAACAGGTAACCAAGTGGTTTTGAGGATGGGGCGCTAAGGCATCTACTATTTCATATTTTGTCAACATATTGTAATTGATTCGTAAACATGTAATTCATACGATGATGTAACTTTTTCAATTATATATATGTTGGTTGTGTTTGCTTCAATTACTATTACAATTGTTGTTATGATACTATACATGAAGTCCTCCACCCCTGGACGTTTCCGCCATCCTTGGTTTGGGGGTGTGACAGATTGGTATCAGAGCACAGTTTATAGTAAATTAAGTATATCAAACCACATAAGATATACAAACTATAAATACAATTGGGACTAATAGTCTCTGATTTGTGCATTTTTGAAATAAATATACTCTTAGAAAATAAATGATTTTCTTTTTTAAAGTATACATACATACATTACATGCTCGCATGGTATCATAACTAGCGAAAACATAAAGCAAAAGAAGAAGAGTTGAACATTTTGAGTATGCCTTAGTATATGTGGATTAAATCTGGGAAGGATATAGCCTGATCAACTATATCTGTCCGGGAAGTGACTTGCATATACCGGGGGATGGTCACGATGGGCAACAAAGCTAACAAACCTAATAACACACTACAAAAGGATACTTTAAGAACTCAAAACTAAACATTTACAAATACTATAGGAGTATTTTGTGTTACTATAATAAATTATCTGAGAATTAAATAGGTCTTTACTTATAGATCAATAGCTGCAAAGTGGATGCGCTAAGGTCATATGTAACTAAGATGCTATAGACTTAGAATTTATGTATCTTTGTTTCACTTCCTGTCCTTGTTTGGTTGTGGTCTTGGAGTTAGGGTCATCTATTCGAAGGACTATTATATCTTAATCACATATGACTGGTATGCACTTTGCAACTAATTAAGTAACCGATAAAGATCATTTTAAAATATAATATATTAATTATGTCCCGACTAAATTAGTATATGTGAAACTTTTACAAACAGTCATATACTTGGAAACAAGGAAACTCAAATAAAATATTTTATACTTTCATTTTACCTCATAACCCAATGTATTCGGTCAATTAAAAGTATAAAATCGTATGTATCGTAAACATAACAGAAAACAACGTAATAATATACTTTATGTATAAAAGATTTCTCTTCCTATAAATATACTTTTACTAAAAGTACATTGGTTTACGACTTATGACAGAACCATGCCGCCAAGGAGAAGACCAAGACCTTCCGGCAACACAGCAACACCTCCTCCGCCGCTGCCTCCACAGTTTGATCCTGCGATGTTCTAGGCTGCAGTAACAGCAGCCGTAGCGGCCGCAATATCGCAGATAGGGACAAACGGAGCTGGTGGTTCTGGATCGGGTGCTACAAACTCTAACCACGGAGATAGTACGTGGCGTACAAGAGAGTGTTCCTACAAAGACTTCACCAATGGCAAACCCGACAACTTCAATGGGAGCGGGGGAGTCATCACTTTAATGCAATGGTTTGAAAAGACTGAAGTAGTCTTTCAAGTGTGCTCTTGCCCCGAAGCGAGCAAAGTTAAGTTCGCAGTCTTCACTTTCACCGGCCGGGCCCTTACTTGGTGGAACTGTCAGATTAATTCACTTACTCTCGAAGTGGCTAGCTCCATATCCTGGGCAGAACTAAAAACCTTGATGATGAAGGAGTACTGTCCGAGAGGTGAAATTCAAAAGCTGGAACAAGAACTTTGGAACCTCAGGATGACGGGCTCCGACCTTGAAACCTACACCACCCGATTCAATGAATTGGCCCTCCTCTGCCCAGCAATGGTCACTCCAGAAGATAAGAAGGTGGAACGATACCTCTGGGGACTAACATCTCGGATTCACGATAGCGTACTAGCCTCGAAACCCACTACTTTTGCAAGTGCCAAAGAATTGGCACAACAACTTATCGATCATAGAGCGAGCCAAGGCACTATAGCGACCACCACTGATCAATCAAAAGGGGGAAACAACAAAAGGAAGTTTTGGAACCAAAAGAAGAGCCAACCAGCACAAGACCCCGCTAAGAAGCAACAAACTGTTGCTGTCTATGCTGCCACTACTGCTACCACTCCAGCACCACCGAAGCCATATGCTGGAACCCTACCCAAGTGCAACAAGTGCAACTGTCACCACAATGGTGCTTGTAGGGAGATGCACTGTAACAACTGCGACAGGAAGGGGCACACTGCTCGTTTCTGTAAAGCGCCGGCTCGACCAATCAACCAAGTCGCCAGTACGGGGGCAACCCGAACCTGCTACAACTGTGGAGACGCTGGTCACTTCAAAAGAAACTGCCCCAAAGCACAAGCCCCTAATGCTGGTGGAGTAGGAAGAATTCTGGCAATAGGACATGGGGAAGCAGTTGAGGATCCCGCGGTGGTTACCGGTACGTTTCTCCTCAATAACTCTTATGCATGCGTACTATTCGATAGTGGAGCGGAGAGGAGTTTTGTGAGCCACCAATATAAGCAATTACTTGAACAAAATCCCCAAGCACTAAAGGATATTTATGTAGTAGAAATGGAAAATGGGAAAGTAGAACGCACTAGCGATATATACTCAGAGTGTACTCTCACTCTAGACAACCATACATTTAAAATTGACCTGATGTCGGTCACCATAAAAAGCTTCGACGTAATCATTGGGATGGATTGGTTAGTTCCTCACCGTGCCGACATTCTATGTTACGAAAGGGCCGTTCGCCTCAATCTACCAAATGACGAAACCCTTCTCATCTATGGTGACAAACCTAGTGCGAATTTACAAATCATCTCATGCATCAAAGCCCAAAAGTATCTCTGGAAGGAGTACCACACCTTCTTGGCCCACATAGTAGACAAGAAACAAGACGTGAAAGACATCAAAGACATCCCCGAAGTGTGTAACTTCCCGGATGTGTTCCCAGAAGATCTTCCTGGTGTACCACTCGCACGACAAGTCGATTTCAGAATTCACTTAATACCCGGAGCTACCCCCGTAGCCAGAGCTCCATACCGCCTCGCACCAACAGAAATGCAAGAGTTGTCCAGTCAGTTGAACGATCTTTTGAGCAAAGGGTTCATCAGACCAAGCTTCTCACCTTGGGGAGCACCAGTCCTTTTTGTAAAGAAGAAGGACGGATCCTTTCGCATGTGCATCGACTATCGGGAACTAAACAAACTCACCATCAATAACCGATATCCTCTACCCCGAATCGACGACCTTTTCGACCAACTCCAAGGAGCAAATTTCTTCTCAAAGATCGACCTAAGGTCAGGTTACCATCAGCTACGAGATCAAGAAGAAGATATTCCCAAAACTGCATTCAGAACTCGCTATGGGCACTACGAGTTTGTGGTGATGTCCTTCGGTTTAACAAACGCACCTGCGGTATTCATGGACCTTATAAATAGAGTGTGTCGACCCAAGCTAGACAAGTTTGTAATCATATTCATCGACAATATCTTGATCTACTCGCGAAGCGAAGAAGAGCATCGCCTACATCTACGCCAAGTGCTAGAGACACTAAGAGCGGAGAAGCTTTATGCTAAGTTCTCTAAGTGTGAATTCTGGATTAGAGAAGTGGATTTCCTTGGCCATGTGGTAAGTGAGAAAGGCATACATGTGGATCCCTCCAAGATCAAGGCAATCGAGAATTGGTCAGTACCCAAGACGCCAACCGAAATTCGACAATTCCTTGGGCTTGCTGGCTACTACCGAAGATTTATACAAAACTTCTCCAAGATTGCGAAACCACTCACCACCTTGACACAGAAAGGTGTGATATTCAAGTGGGAAAATAAACAAGAAACTGCTTTCCAAACGTTAAAACAAGCCCTATGCAACGCACCGATCTTGTCTCTCCCAGAGGGAACCGAAGACTTCGTAGTGTACTGTGATGCTTCGAATCAAGGCCTCGGATGTGTGCTCATGCAGAGAGGGAAGGTTATCGCGTATGCATCAAGACAACTTAAGACGCACGAGGTTAATTATACTACCTACGACCTGGAATTAGGAGCAGTAGTATTCGCTTTGAAGATCTGGAGACACTACCTCTACGGCACGAAATGCACTATCTTCACTGATCACAAAAGTCTTCAGCATATCCTCAATCAGAAAGAGCTCAACATGCGACAGAGGAGATGGGTAGAGTTGCTGAATGACTACGAGTGCGAAATTCGTTATCATCCGGGCAAGGCCAATGTAGTGGCCGATGCTCTAAGCAGGAAGGAGTACTCGGGCCGCCGAGTAAAATCCTTAACAATGACAATCCATTCCCACCTGACCATACAAATCAAGGAAGCTCAACTGGAAGCTTTGAAACCAGAGAAGGTGGCAGGAGAGACATTAAGGGGAATGGATAAAAGCTTAGAAGTCAAGGATGATGGAGCACGTTATATCATGAACCGGATTTGGACACCGAAGTTCGGTGGACTCCGAGACGTCGTCATGAATGAATCACACAAGACTCGATACTCCATCCATCCCGGGTCAGATAAGATGTATCTGGACCTCAAGAAATTATACTGGTGGCCGAACATGAAAGCTGAGATTGCTACCTATGTGAGCAAGTGTCTGGCTTGCGCCAAGGTCAAAATCGAATACCAGAAACCATCCGGGCTATTACAACAGCCGGATATACCTGAGTGGAAGTGGGAACGAATAACCATGGACTTCATAACCAAGCTGCCTAAGACATCGGGCGGGCTTGACACCATATGGGTAATCGTAGACAGATTGACCAAATCAGCACACTTCCTACCGATAAAAGAAACCGACAAGATGGAGAAGCTGACTAGAAGGTACATCAAAGAGATTGTACGACTCCATGGTGTGCCGATATCCATTATCTCCGATAGAGATAGTAGATTTACCTCACGGTTTTGGCAGTCTCTACAAAAATCATTGGGAACTAGGCTTGACATGAGTACGGCCTACCACCCACAAACCGACGGACAGAGCGAACGAACCATTCAAACGTTGGAAGACATGTTAAGAGCTTGTGTGATAGACTTCGGTAAAGCATGGGATACCCATCTACCGCTTATCGAATTCTCCTACAATAACAGCTATCATACTAGCATCAAAGTGGCTCCATTCGAAGCTCTTTACGGTCGCAAATGCACATCACCCCTGTGTTGGGCTGAGGTGGGGGATACACAGCTAGCTAGAGGGCAAGTCTCTAATAGCACCCTCACTGGCCCTGAAATCATAAGGGAAACCACAGAAAAGATCGTTCAAATTCGAGAAAGACTGAAAGCGTCTCGCGATCGGCAAAAGAGTTACGCAGACAAACGACGCAAATCCTTGGAATTCCAGGTGGGTGATCGTGTACTACTAAAAGTTTCCCCTTGGAAAGGAATGATACGATTCGGAAAACGCGGGAAACTAAATCCAAGGTACATCGGGCCATTCGAAATCCTTGCTAGGATTGGGCCAGTAGCATACAAACTTCGATTACCTCAGGAACTCGACAAAGTACATCCCACATTTCACGTGTCGAACCTAAAGAAGTGTTTGTCTGATGAGACACTCGTAATACCACTCGACGAAATCGAAGTTAACGAAAATCTCCACTTCGTGGAGGAACCAGTCGAAATCATGGATCGGAAAATCAAACGAACGAAACAAAGTCGTATTCCCATCGTGAAGGTCCGTTGGAACGCTAAACGAGGACCCGAATTCACCTAGGAACGCGAGGATCAGATGAAACAAAAGTATCCACATCTCTTCCCAAACTCTTGAAATCCCAGTCAAAATGAAAATTTCAGGACGAAATTCCTTCTAACGGGGGGATGATGTGACAACCGTCAAATTTCGGCCAAGTCAAAGTCAAACAAAGTCAACAAGTCAAACCGGTCAACTCCAATAACCCTTGTATGTTAGGGTTTACGTTATGTAATCACTATACAATTCGCTATTTTAATGAGAAATCATCATTTGGAATGTTCATGTGTTTGATTTTCCTTAGCCTTAACAGTGCTAAACAACGAACCAAAGCGATAAAACACTATTGCACAATCATCGGGATTGTGTACGACACTAAAACACGGTTTAACGGGGTTTACGAACCTTGCGTTGTGAAGCCGGACACTCAAATTAATCACAAACGAAACCTCTCTAAATCGTTTTCACTCTATCTCTTTCTATTTGAAATCTCTCCCAAATCTCTCTCGCAGACGGCCCCTTTTTACCGGTTTTTCGACTACGACTTCGTTTTAACTCCGTTTTTCATTATTTTAACGTGGGATTTTCACCCAAAACTTTATTTTATAAACTAAGGCCCCAAAATATATAAATCTCCAGGGTTTTTATAAAAATGTATTAAAAGAATTGGTGGTTGGACTAATTATTGAGGGAATATTTGCTTTTCCTTATTTTATGACAAAAGCAAGCCACCACCACCTCACTCTATGATCATCCACTCTTTCCCACTACTCCTTGTCACCTTAGTGGACCTTTACACCCAATCTCCAGCTCTTCCCACGTTCTAAGAGCTGGAGGATTGATCCTCTCTCCTCATTCTCCATAAAGTTCTTTCATTCTACACTTAGCAACCAAAGGACACTCTCCAAAATTCTCTCATCTTTTCTCTCAACTTCAAGAACTTCAAGGCTTTCTCCAGGGATTTCTTCCTTCAATTAGTAAGTATCTTCATCATTCACATAATTATTAAACTCCATTCTACTCAAATCATTGATATCTAACACAAAATCCATCTTATTCGGTGTTAGATTCTCGAATCATCAAGACATCTTCTTAGTGTTCTTGGGTTGAACACTTCCTCTATCTCACTTTCATCTACTGAAATCACATAAGGTGAGTTCATACCCCTACATTTACATGTTTTCTTAAGTTTTAAGGGGGGAATACAAGTAAAATCATCAAGAACACAATTAAACTTTTTCTAACAGATTACATCAGCAAAGATGGACTTTAATCACGGACATTTTGACCTCTGTTAGAGATCACTAAAAATCATGATAAAATTTATGAACAAACTAGACTAATATTCCAAACTCGCATAATTTGTGGATTTGGATTTGGAGCTTTGATGATTTTTCTATAAATTTTCTAAAAATAGTAACAGAAACTGTATTCAACGAAAAGTTGCTGTCAATTTCATTTCACCTTGTAACATGTTGAGCAAGGTGTATATCTTTATGTGATTATATGTTATTGCAATATATGACATTTTATCTTAATATTTAGACACACATCAGTTTACAAATGGATTTGGACATATAAAATATAAAGAATAACAAGTGATTATAATCAAAGTACAACCGATACATTCAAACATTTAATAAACTATTTTGAATATAGTTTGCATACATTACTACGTACTACCCTTGGTTGATAAACTATAATAGGTATAGTTTATGATACATTACATAACACATACATTTAAAAAGGGTACATTTATACAAAGGATATTTTCATTAAGCAAGGTACGGCCATACGGTACGAAGTTTTCATAACACGTAATTCCGTTAATGACTTTGTGAGACATTTACTTCAAATTACCATTAAGTCCTGTATTGTAACCAGAGTCTCCTTGAGGGAGAGCGTGATAGTTGTGTATAGATCTATATTGGGTTTGACAAACCCACACCTAAACTGCATGCAACAGTTAGACCGATAGGTCTGGGGTGACAAATGTCATAACATTTCTGACGCCCGAAGAACGTCGTTTTAGGCAACCTTGGTCATAGCATGGTTATAATAAACTCACACAAAGTATTAATAAATATTGGAATTTACGGGAACTTCATTAAAATTAAACGAGTTTATGTCGATTTAAACTTACATTATTTATTATAAGTAAGAAAAGTTACTTATACATTTCGGTCTTTGAATTTAAGACTACATATACATTTTAAGGAAAATATTGGATTTTCTAAAACAAATACTACTTTTACAAACGAAAGGCTTTTAATAATACCAAACAAAAGCTTATGAACTCACCAACCTTTGTGTTGACACTCTTTCAAAACAACTTGTATTCTCAGGAAATCATTAAACAAGTAACCAAGTGCTTTTGAGGATGGGGCGCTAAGGCGTCTACTATTTCATATTTTGTCAACATATTGTAATTGATTCGTAAACATGTAATTCATACGATGATGTAACTTTTTCAATTATATATATGTTGGTTGTGTTTGCTTCAATTACTATTACAATTGTTGTTATGATACTATACATGAAGTCCACCACCCCTGGACGTTTCCGCCATCCTTGGTTTGGGGGTGTGATAGAAGTGCGGGTCCATTTTACACTGTGATGTGGTAGATGCCACGTAACCAACAGATTACACGTAACCAATAGATGCCACGTAACCAATAGACGCCACATAACCAATAGATGCCAGCATATAGTCAACACCTCCAATGATCCAGAAAATCTACGAAATCCAACCAGTAGGAAATACGAATCCGAAAACGACCTGATCCTCCTAGGAACCAATCAGAAGGACTACACCTCTAGTAAGAAAAAACTTTTGGAACTTCAGAATGGCGATCACGCCAAGTGATGATCTCACCATACAAGTACATTATGTTTTAGGTACTGAAATGTTCTATTTTCCCAAGAACTTAGGACCATCAGAGATTCTTGACAAGAATTGGTCCAACATCCGTCAGACCTCAACTACTTTAGGGATTCCATAAATTCCACCCTCATCTATCCACGTCTCACACTTGAAAAAAAAGTACTTGTCCGACGTGACTCTTGTAATCCCAATCGATGAGATCGAGATCAATGAGAGCCTCAACTTCGTGGAAGAACCGGTAGAGATCATGGACCGAGAGGTCAAGAGAACAAAGCAAAGCCGTATCCCGATAGTGAAGGTTCGCTGGAACGCCAAGCGAGGACCTGAATTCACTTGGGAGCGAGAGGATCAGATGAAACTGAAATATCCTCATCTTTTGCTTAGTTAATTGTAACTACTTATCTGCTTAAACTCTAAATTTCGGGACGAAATTCCCTCTAACGGGGGGATGATGTGACAACTCGAAATCTCTATCTTGTACAACCATTCACCTCATTAGAAGTCAGATTTATTTTGCTAACTTTTAAGTCGTTTGGGGTCCGTTCAAGTGTTCTAAAGCCTAATACTTCGAGAGATAAATATTAGGAAGTATACTTTAGAGTTTGTTGTGTATCGTTCATTTCTCAAAAACTCCAAGAGTTTGGAGTTTATGGCCCCAAACATGGAGTTTACGGCCATAAACTCTAAAGAGTATAAATATGACACTTAGTCATTTTTGGCTCATTTCTCACTTCCAAGTTCAAAAACACCCATATTCTCTCTCAAGTATCATAAGAACTTCTTCCAAATCTTCCAAAAATGTAAGTGTTTCTTGCCTTGATTAGTTGATATCCTTCATCATCTAGTAATCTTACAAGATTTCATCCACAAAATCTTGTCTTTTTCAAATATCTTCAAGTGTTCTTCATTTCACCAAGAACACCAACAACACACAATAGTGTTTTTGGACCTTAAACACTCTTGAAAGCTTCCTAAAAGTAAGTACACCCCTCTTAACTAGTTATGTGCTTAGATTACTTGTTAAACCCTTGAAAAACACCAAGAATACCTAAGAACACATGGGTTTACGGTCAAGGCATCTCCTTGAACCGTAAACACCATCAAGTGGTGCATAAGTGCCACCATTACCTTCTAGGGCTTGGATATTGGACTAGAGCCTTGCATGCATGAGCTAAAGACCTTAAACCACGAAATGGTAGGAGTTACCATGGGTTTACGACCGTAAACTCCATGGGAGTTGGTCCAAAAACCGTAAACCCTAATAAGAGGGCCATTTGAGCCCTAGTCCCTTCTAAAGCCTTGGAACCAAGTCTAGATCACTTGTTTGAGGAGTATAGCACCTTAAACAAACAAACGAAGCATGCACACATGAGTTTACGGCCGTAAACTCATGGGGTTATGACCATGGGCCGTAAACTCTAAAAGTTGATGCAAATGGGGCCCCTAATACTTCCTAAGGCTTGGACTTGATCATAGGATGCTTAACCTTGACTTGTAAGACCCTAAAACACATAATGGTACAAATTACTATGGTTTATGGTCGTAAACTCATGGGGGAAGTGACCATAAACCTTAAACTCATATGGTGTCACCTTATGGGAAGTAAACTCCAATATTAGGCCATACTCTCTTTAGATGCAACCCTTTGATACTCCTAACACTCGAATCAAAGTGTTATCCATGTATTAGAGTGTCTTAACTTACTTATTTAGTTGTTAAAGGGCTGATTAGATGCATATATGTGTTATTATATGTTAAATAGGATCCGTGTGTGTGCTCAACTCCTCACTTGACACTTAGCATCCTATACCATCCCTTCATCCGAACCGCTCACTACAGGTGAGTTCATACCCAATAATCAACCTTTGAAATGATTTTAAATACTTTTATGGGGGGGGGAATACAAGTTGAACTAATAAGTTATTATATAAATCACATGTGATTAATAACTGTCAAGCAAATAGATTTTTGCATGTTAAACTGTTTTATCCAGCTAAAGGTTTTCAAATATTGTTTTCAAATCTCTTTTAAAATGCTAAAATCTCTTTTTAAATTACTAAGCTTTTATCAAAGTCTTTTAAACTTATATTCTTGTTAGATTTATGTCTATATAGATATAGTTATATAAGTAGGGTTTAGAGGACTTAGGACTGATAGCCCGCTTTATTTCATGTTCCTTGTTTGGTTGTGGACTTAGAGTATCTGGTTATTTGTCCGAGTGTCATTGAAACCCTAATTATATATTATCTGTATCTTGTTAGATATTAAAACTCTTACTCCAGTTCAGCGCCTTTGGGTAGCAAAGGTACCTAGATAACCTCTCAAGTAAACTATAATAGGTATAGTTTAGAAATCACCAATAACTTTTATGAGGAGAACCTAGATATATCAATATACTAGATACATCCTCATGACGCGGATTTCACCGTTGTCAAGTTGGTAACCAGAGTCTCCTGAAGTGAGAGCGGGCATTGTGTGTATAGATCTATACAGGACAGACCATCCCACATCATGACTGCTAGCTACAGTCCCGACCGACCAAGCCAAGGGGTGACAAATGTCACATCTATTTCGACGCCAGTAGGTCGTCGCGTTTACATTCATCAATCAGTATGGTTACGAGTATCTATACATTTACCTTATAATTCATGGCTTTAAGGTAATTAGTACCACGGTAGTTCCTACATATAAAACTACGGTGCTATAATATTTTCCCTAATGCATTAAACTTAGAATGTCTTTTTGACATAAAACGATAGTGTAAAACTATATTTTGATAATGATAGTAACATTTGGGAAAAATGCTTTTAAACACAAAACAGTCGGGTCTTGGTAGAAGACTGCTTTTAGTAGAGAAACTTATCATTTTACACAAAACAGTCGAGTCTTGGTAGAAGACTGCTTTTAGTAGAGAAACTTATCCTTTTACACAAAACAGTCGAGTCTTGGTAGAAGACCGCTTTTAGTAGAGAAACTTATCCTTTTACACAAAACAGTCGAGTCTTGGTAGAAGACTACTTTATTTAGAAAACATAGGATTTTCTGGAAGGAAATCAAATACTCTATGAACTTTATTACCATCATCTAATGAGATTATTTTGAGGAAAAACATGTATTTATATCAATGTCATTAAAATACTTATGAACTCACCAGCATTAAAATGCTGATACTCTCTTTCAAAATAACTTGTATTCTCAGGTCGTCAGTAGACAGGTACACTCCGGGAGCTTTTGCGAAGTCAGTCTTGTACCGAGCTGCACTTTATGTTGTTCTCTATATCTACTTTTGATATTGTTGCTAAATGTAATCTATGTAAAACTTATACTATTAATGCAATGGTTGTTGTACTTTGATTACTATATTGCATGTGTTGTGATACTTGACATGACGTCCTCCACCCCAGAACGTTTCTGTCGTTCCGGTTTTGGGGTGTGACATGACCTCAGAAGGTCATTTGAGTGTTGCCATGGAGGGAACTCTCCGAGTCCATATGGGGACTCGACGAGTCGAGTCGGGTTGCCCCGCGATTCGTGACCAGTGGTAACCCATCGAGTGAAAGGATAACTCGACGAGTCGAGTGAGGCTTTTTGAGGATTCTGAGGACACGCATGGACTCGCCGAGTCACTCGAGTGCACTCGATGAGTCTGGTCAAAGTTTGACCGTTGACTTGAGTTGACTTCAGTTGACCTTGGGGTTTTGGTCAAGCTGATTCAAGAGAGGTCAGAGAGGGGTAGAATGGTCTTCTACCCATTATTCGGGATGAGAACCTGATAGGATTTTGATTAGAGATGTTATCATTTTGATAGGAGGAGGCTAGGTTGGGTTATCGAGCACGAGAGGGTATCCGACATCATGCGAGGTGAGTCTTCTCACTATACTTTACCTAGAGTGGTAATATGTGTGACCGGAAGGTCTTATGTGCTATGAGTAGAATGTGATGTATGATGTTAAATGATATGTGTGTGCTATGTTATGTTATGAGTGGTATGGTACGGACCGGAAGGTCATTATGATATGGACCAGAAGGTCAACAGTGTATGGACCGGAAGGTCAAGATGATTCAGACCGGAAGGTCATTACGAGTAGAGCCAGAAGGTCTACCAGTGTTGGGACGGAAGTCCCCTGTGACACATGGACCGAAAGGTCTTGTAGAGCTATAGCCTTGAGTGGCGTATGTGCGTATGTGGTATTTTGGGGAACTCATGTAGCACCCGATTCCTGGTATGTATTTTTATCTAAGTAATCTTGCATTTTGGTCTGGGACTCGGTGAGTTGAGGTCCAACTCGCCGAGTAGGAGCATCTTGGACACGGGAGTTTAATGAGCTACTCGGCGAGTCGGCGACCAGACTCGACGAGTAGGTACTGTCTGGACAAAAACCCTAATATGAGGGTTTGCACCCTATTTAAACGACTTTATTGCGTCCACAACGTCCCCTATGCTCCCAGAAAAGCTCCCTTTGAAACCCTAGCCGTTGTTGAAGCAATCTAAGTCATTTTGGTGAATTTTGGTGTTGGTAGTCTTAAGAAGGAAGTAGAAGAGCTTGAGGAAACAAGAGGAGACCAGACGGGTTCGAGTTTGTGCTTCATTCTCAGTCCTCAGAAGGTATAAAGTTGCTAACTTTCTTGTTCATTTGCTAGATCCCATTTTATGGAGATTTAGGGCTTTTATAAGCCATTTTAGGTAGCCAACCATGAATGCAAGCATGGTTGGGGACAAGGCTTCAGATCTAGGTCGTTAGACGGGTCACAAGGCAGAAAGTGGGCGCTTTTACACCCAAGAAAGACTCCATGTAACCCAAGAGCTTGTTTTAGGACCTTTTGGACTCAAATTCCCATGCATGCACGTAAAGTTTGTAACTTTACGTGCTAGAACGATTGTAGGAGCCTAGATCTATCTTTTGGTCATGAGTTGTACATCAGAAATAGAGGATTGAGGGTGTGGACATTACCGACTCGGCGAGTCCGTTCTTGGGACTCGACGAGTCCAAGGCTTTGAGTCCCATATCTGTTGAGGGTCAAAAGAACTCAGTTGGGTGTTAGAAGGGTTGTGGCAGGACAGGAAGAGTGACCCAACGCATTGGACTTAGTTTTAGACCTGGAGTTCATAGGACTCGGCGAGTGCTAGAACAGAATCGGTGAGTCCAAGGCAATCTCCCAACCCTTGAGGATGAACTCGACGAGTTGTTCATACAACTCGGCGAGTCGAGGACAGGACGTGTTCTTAGGATGAAGATGGACTCGACGAGCGTTCATACCGCTCGGCGAGTCGGATGAAGGTTCATCTGAGGTTGTGTTAGAAGGAGAACTCTTCGAGTCGTTGCTAAGCTCGACGAGTAGGGGCGTGGAGGAGGTCAGTTGAAGAAATAGGGACTCGACGAGTTGACGACCCAACTCGGCGAGTCGGGTCAACTAGAAGTTGACTTTGACTTTGACTTTGACTTGGACTTGGTCTGGGGTAAAATAGTCATTTTACCCTAAGAGTAGATATCAGGTTCTAACTGAGTGTTTTGTAAGATTATAGTCGGTGGGTTACCGGAGCTGCATTCAGACAGTTGTCGAGCAGTTTTCTAGCAGACAGCTTTACGACGTGAGTTACCTTCCAGTAGCGGTGGGTCTACGGCCACAATGTCGGCCCACCAGTAGGAGTTGTATATTAGATGATTGTCTTTGTGATATTCATCTAGGTTTGCTACTACCTGATATGTTACGTACTCGTATGATATGATGTTATATGCCAGTAGCAGTAGGGGAGATAGTCCCTAAGATCTCCGGTCGATAGGGCCAAAGAGGGGTATTCATACCCAATCATACTAGATAGAATATGATTATGTGATACATGTTAAGTGGTAGTGGTAGAGGGGTGAAATAGTCCCCGGTATCCGGTCGACAGGACCGAAGGGGAGGCCAGCACCCAGATATGCTAGGCAGTATCCGGTCGACAAGACCGAAGGGGAGGCCAGCACCCAGATATGTTAGGCAATATCCGGTCGACAGGGCCGAAGGGGTAGGTGGGGCACCCAGATATACCTGAAAGAATATGCATGTTATGTGATTTTATGGTATGTGGTACGATGGGGGAGCTCACTAAGCTTTGTGCTTACATTTTTCAGTTTTGTTTCAGGTATCTCTTCATCGAAGGGGAAGGTGTCGGCGCGGTAGCTGCACATCATACACACAACCCAGATTCCGCACTATGAGTTTCCTTGGGATTGTGCTATGACATTATCACTATTTATGATTTGGATTTTAAGACATTATACATAGTTTTATGAGATGTTATGATTTGACAATGTTTTTCCTCCGAATGTTTTAATTAAAGTAATTTATAAAAATGAAATTTTTTGGTGTGAAAATTGGGCTGCTACAACTCACTAAGCATTTATGCTTACCGTGTTATGTGATATGTGTTTCAGGTACTAGCGAGGATCGCGGGAGGGCGCCGACATGATCTGTACAAACTGATGAAGATTTATGTACTTGAGATTCTGGGGTTGTTTATTGAGATAATATGCGATTCAATGGGTTTTGCAATTGTTCTTATGAAATTTATTATGATTGAAATGGAAAAATTGTTTTGGAAATTTACGTTGTTACACATAAAATCTAAGTGTCATAAGGTTTCTCTTCAATTCATGAAAATGATGGTAAGGAAACGCTTTCACTGAGTAGATTTTAAGTAGATAGCAATTGTGATATTTGCAATCTCAAAGTCGTTAGTGGAGCGTGTGTGGTTGACCGGCACACTAACATGGAAATGGAAAAGGTCTAAACAATTGAGACTATGATTACGACATCCTTTTTCATAGTTACAAAATTGCTTAGACACACATGTGTGCTATCTAAGGAAAGGTGTGTGATTTTGATAAAGTTTTATCAAATCATATCGTATCAGAAATCTGAACTTTTGTAAGAAAGTCAATAAAGTATTGATTTCTAGAAGTCCAGTTGATTTATAAGTACATGTCAAAGCTAGTGGTAGCATAAGTGTTATGCTAATAATCATCATGTTAGTAGGAGCATGATAATTATGATAAGTATTGCAAGTTATCAATGTTAATTATAGAAAACAAAAGGTTTCAATTGGGAAAAAGTTGTTTTGGTATAATTAAGGGAGAGGAAATTATACTTCATTTCAAATCTAAAAGCTTAGATCGTGAGATTTTAATCAAATTTAGTCAAGTATATATATGAATGTTATGTTGGAATGGTTCAACATAAGGAAATTCTATATATGGGTACATTATTTGCGTTCTAAAATTCAATTATGATTACGTCATCCCTTTTCATAATCTGAATTATGAGAACTTGGCAAATAGAAATGAAAATATTATGGCACAAGACTGGTCTAGTATCATGTCTTTATGTGAGACATCATGAATCACGTCCCATATGCTTCGGATATAGGATCGATTGCATGTGCTATAATATTCATTTGTTCTAAATTTTTCCAAATGCATATGGCATTAAGAAGGAAAAAGTATTAGAACTGGATATGACTAAAGTGATTAAGCAATTGTCGAGAACAATCTAAGGTTTACCAAAGATTGGTTGCTCAGGGACAGTTGGAAATATAGTGTGAATTTTTGGAGAGAACCATATTGACATATTCTGAATTTGGAATTCTTGTATTTGCGGTAAGAATTTGGGATTGTGAAATGAGAATCATTGGAATTATGTTCTATCGATCTATTTCACAAAGTAAAGATCATAGACAAACTTAGTGTGCATACTTGGTGTATGGCATAACTAATGTTTGGAAAAACATAGTGTGCATACTTGGTGTATGGCATGACTAGTGTTTAGGAAACATAGTGAACATGCTTGGAGCATGGGACAACTATTGTTTTAATTCAAGTATAAAGTTGATAGTTTGAAACAGTATACAATGAATAATGGGTAATCAATATGGTGATAAATAAAAGGTGTTTTATTTATATTCATAAGTTCTGAGACCATATTGGATTCGATTATTATTGTGTTTCACTTTGCATGTTTTGACTTCCAGAATAACTTGGTCGTTCTTCCTGGATGACTAAGTTATTCAAACCATCCACAGTCGGTCATATCTTGGAAGTAGATATGAATCAAGACTGTCATGAAGCCGGTTTGTAGATGTCCAAGGTAGTGGACATAGGAAGAGTTGCTGCAACATTGATGAGTGCTCATAAGTTCTGAGTACTGGATTAAACCCACGCTCGTTTGACTCACTTCATGGATTTTATCACGAGTGATCATGAGACGATAATATCTTATATTCTTCAAACCTATAGATATGACTTGTTGCCTATGAGTTGGTTATGCATTGATTGTACGAAAACACATTGGTAACTCGATGTTATAAAACGTGCCTTTGTGTATGATTCAAAAAGTGGTAGAACAAGCATATGAGTCGAACTTTATCCATTCCTTTTACCCTAAAGGGATAAAATCGATATCTGTGGGCCCCTCGATGATTTAGTGACGACACCCAGAAGTGTTTGGCCAAGCCAGGACTGATTTGATTTGTTCAATTAGTCGGTCGTCATAAATCGGAAATCGGGAAACAACAAATGGACAGAGAGAATGATTATAATCCATGTCTCAGTCCATATGATATATCTAGAATGGAGAAATATATGATCCCTTATCTAATGGACGCATCATTGATTTGTTCAGAGTTCGACAGCGGCTTTTAAGAGTTACGATTGCTAGTCGGGTTTTGAAGTCATACACAATAATAGTTTTAGACTTATCCAAGTGGGAGACTGTTGGATTAGTGTCTAAGTCCATAACTACAATTGGTATTTACTTGAACTGATTGGCATGGTCCATTTGGGTTGCATGGCATCGGAATAATTTGGATAGACTTTTGTGAGAAAAGGATATATATGATTTGTTAATATATTAGAAGTTCTAATATATTAATATGAAATCATATTATTTAATTAGTATTGATCCAAAATTAATTTGGAATTAATTTTGTGATCAAAAGGAGACTAATTAAATATATGGGATTGATTGTGTAAATCATTCATTGTTATATATGTGTGCTAATGATCCATAGTTCTTCATGTTGGGCTAAACCCATGGATACTCCATGGATATTTTAACCCATGGAGCATGGAGAATATGGAAAGACATGAGTTACATGGTGTAACCCTAATAGCCACCATATATAAGCATCCCATGGCTCAAGAAATTGGCACTAGTGTGTGTACACATGAGGGCTAGCCGATTTGAGCATAGGAACCTTTTCTCTCAAGTTATTCCAATATGTTGGTGATGTTGTGTGAACCATTTGAGGTGTCACACTTGAGGCACTAGGCTCTTACGCTACATGGAATCATGCTACAACAAAGAGGTATGTAATTCTACTAGAATTTATATTATATGTACTTCATATTATGCTAGTTAGAACAATACCTTGGAAAATTGATATTTGCATGTATAATAGTGAAAACATAGATCCAAGGTATTTAGGGTTGCATGTACACCTTAGGAGTGTTAGAATGCTCAAAACCGTTCAGTGGTATCAGAGCTCAGCCTTGTTTTCAATTATACTTGATGCAAATTGCTGAAAAAAACTGAAAAAATCGATTTTCTGGCTGTCTGGGCACTGGACTCGCCGAGTCCACTGATCAACTCGCCGAGTCCATGAAGAAAATCATCCTACTCATCGAGTAGGTTCATACACTCGACGAGTAGGAGCCCCTGACAGCATATTTTCGAGTTTTTTTGGCTAGAATTAGACTAGGAACATTACCATAAGCTGTTTTTGAACCTGTAAACCTGTTTAGATGTGGTAATGTTCATGCTAATCCTATTTTAAAGATAATTGTCAATAGATTTACGTTTTATATTAGTTTAATGATTAGGCTAATTACATGAAAATTGTTTGATTTGAATTATCTTGTTCTTATGAGTTTGCTTAAATTAATAGAAAAATTATGTGATAATGTGTTTTCAATCCAAATTGATCTAAGAGTTATTCATAAAATGTGTTTTTATAGCTTGTCCTCAAGTTATATGAAAAGTCACATTTATGATTATTAAAACTCATAAGATTTCCATAAGTTATGAAAAACGGAGAGTCTCATTTTTAAATGTTTTAAAGTCTTCCATAACTTGTCCTCGAGTTATGGAACTTGAAGAGTTTTTCATTAAAACTGCTTTAAACACATAAGTTATGAAATTGAAAAGTTTTGTAGTGTTCAAAACTTGCCCTCAAGTTTTGGAATTTGTAAAGTTTCCCTCATAAATACTTTAATTCCATGTTAAGCCCTTAGAGTTTTAAAAGTTAAAATTCAACCCTTATAATTTATAGTATTATAAGTTAATAATATATATATATGTGTAAGAGCAAGTCAGTCTTACCGTTAGTAGGCCTCATTCATGAAGTCGGTCTATAAGGGGGGTATAAGGTTGTTGCCTTTAAAATGGCAACTTAATGGGTGTCCACTCTCACGCACCGCTTCATTGACTGGTGGAGGGTCATTAGCCGAACGGGTAGGACAAGGACTATAATTCTCCCTTCATTAAAAGTATTAATGATAAATACTAAAGTAACTAAACCTTTTATGAATTCCCAATCTTAGTTACTTTAGTAAAATGTGAATTTGGTGCTAACCTATGAAATTACACTTTGCACTTTGCTTAAGTCGTTAGTGGAGCGAGTGTGGTTAACCGGCACACTAACCTGGATTTAACAAGGTAGGCAAAGGGTAACTAAATGTTTATCATAGTATCGATGGAGCGTGTGTGGTTAACCGACACATCGATTGAGGGGTAAATATTAAGGGTACCAAGTTTATTTGCATTGTTATTCACACCTTGTTTTGTGATCCTCGGCGTCCCAGTCACAAAATTTGAGAGGGCACAATCGAGATTGAAACATGCCATTGAAAAGTTCAATGAATCTCAAAAGATCTAGGAGTTTCAAATCCAATTAAAACCTAATATTTCTATTTCGTTTTTCATGGTGGAAATTGGTGAATCGTCATTCGCCTACCTTCAAATATTCTATAGCTTGGATTACGGAATCCCTCTTCCAAGTTATAAAATATTGTGTTGGGTCCTAGCTTTAATATTTCGTATTGGGTGTTATATTAAGGACTTTAAATCAACTATCTTGAATATCTCCCAAAAGATGTCTGGTTCAGACATCTGTGATCTTCCCAAAAACTCTTGGAACAAGCTTTCCTAATGAAAATGATGTCCCGGAAATCATTCTTCACTCCCTCCACCTCCTCCAATTATTCTCCCTAACCCACAAGTTCTTGAATAGTTCAAAGTCACTCAATCCCTATTGGCAAGCAAGGTCTATGTGTGTTCACATCTTGGAGATGAAGTCACATATTGACAAGCCGGGAGAGTTGGGTGTCAAAGTCTTGAGGAAGTTGGATGTTGACTAATCACTTCCTAAGTCACATAGTGAGTTCTTTGGGACTACTATGTAAAAGACTATGACATGACCCTTAATGATCTTATATATTTGTTTGGTGCTGCTGAATCAGCAATGATTTGGAGCTCTGGTAAAGCAAATTTGATTAGTAGATCAACTTCCCAAACTACAATGGACATTGACAATTGGTAATATTGGATATCCAGAAAAGCTTTCTCTTCCCAATGGAAAGGGATCGGCCATAGTCAACTCGGTTGACCAAATGGTAAAGAGAAAGGCAAGTCTGAGATAGTCCAGTGTACCATTCCCAAAGGGTCCATATGGTTCTATTGCCAAAGGAAGGGGCATTGGTTGTGAAGCTGCCTTAACTACCTAAAAGATCTGAGAGAAGGTCAAGTAAATTTTTTTTGACTCTGCTGTAAGTATACTATCTATTTCTAATAAGTTCCTATTTGGAGATTCTTATTACATGATGTGACTGGGTCACATGTTGAAGTTTTAAGAATCAAAGAAAAGAAAGGAAGCTTAAAGAAGAGTAAGTTGATTCTAATCGCAAAGATGGATTTCGATCGCATGGTTCGGTGATCAGAAGTTTGAGCTGCTGCTTAAGAGTTGTGATAGATTGCCTAGGAATAGATAACAACATGTTTTTCATATGCATTTGCATTGTAAGGATAAGTTTTTCCGCCAGTTTTAAAATAAAAGAAAAAACTTTTGATTTTATTTATTTTAAGTATCCTTACAATGGCACTTGTGAAACAATTGTTGTTTATATGATTCTATTGATAGCAACATTGGAAAATGGATTTGAATCTTTCGTCTATGGTAGTGTCATAATTTACCAAATAAGGAAAGATTCTCATCAACCAAGTTTCAGTTGGATAGAAACTTGGAATTATGCAAGTTGTATGGTATGATGAATGAGAATTTTCAGCTTTGGAAAATTAAGACTAATTCCTTGTTCACATTTATATATGAGTCAAGTGAAGGACTAAGGGATTGAGTACACATTCTTGTGCACTGGTCAAGTCCACCACAAAGATCGATAAGATTATTCGTCATGATTTACTGAAGTTCAATAAATATGGTTATACTTACAAATTTAAGTATAATTCTGAAACATTGGAAAAGTCTCAATGTAAGGCAAAACGAATAAGGAGAATTAAATTAGGCAGAAAGATAAAAGTTTCTCAAATCTGAAAAGATGGAAGACTACTTTAGTATCATGTTTTGTAACCATCTTAATGATTAAGAAACCATATCACAAATTGGTCCTCTAAGGACATCTTAGTGCATTCCTATGGCTAAGAAGAGGAACCGTGAATTGTTGAAATGGTTAAATCAAGAAGATGAGTCATACTTCGTTCCAAAAACAATTCTTAGAGTCATACTCCAAGATTGTAACTTGAGTGACATATCTTAAAGAAAGGTTTATAACACTTGTCAAATGTAAGAGTAAAAGTGTCCTACTCTTGTACATTTAAAATTGGTAAGTTGTGATGTTTTGGATAAAACAAAGACCAACTAAGGCCAATTACGTGAAGTGTTTGTCTTGGTAAAGAATCTGCACTATCTCTTGATATTTGGCAAGAGTGTCTTATATGTCAAGAGGACAGTGGGACTCTTAAAGATCATGAAAAAGCTTCAAGATCTAATCAAGAGTAAAAACCTGTAGTTTATCACTAGCAGACGACGTGAGGTTTATAACCTATCGTGTTGACATATTTCTATTTTTGTGCCCATTCCAGTTAAAGTTGGCTTTGCATATGATTTCTGAGAGTTCTCAATTGGTTGCATAACAACTTGGAAGCAATGACAGGCCCTTGTGCTGCCAGGTGTCAAGAAGTTAATACTGCACAAGTTCAATCCATATGAGTTTGGATTTGTCATTAACCGTGTCTTGTGATTATGGTTTTGACAAATTCACACGGATAGGAACACATACACCATAAAATCTAAGTGTCATAAGGTTTCTCTTCGATTCATGAAAATGATGGTAAGGAAACGCTTTCACTGAGTAGATTTTAAGTAGATAGCAATTGTGATATTTGCATTCTCAAAGTCGTTAGTGGACCGTGTGTGGTTGACCGGCACATTAACATGGAAATGGCAAAGGTCTAAACAATTGAGACTATGATTATGACATCCCTTTTCATAGTTACGAAATTGCTTAGACACACATGTGTGCTATCTAAGGAAAGGTGTATGATTTTGATAAAGTTTTATCAAATCATATCGTATCAGAAATCTGAACTTTGGTAAGAAAGTCAATAAAGTATTGATTTCTAGAAGTCCAGTTCATTTCTAAGTACATGTCAAAGCTAGTGGGAGCATAAGTGTTATACTAATAATCATCATGTTAGTGGGAGCATGATAATTATGATAAGTATTGCAAGTTAGAAATGTTAATTATAGAAAACAAAATGTTTCAATTGGGAAAAAGTTGTTTTGTTATAATTAAGGGAGAGGAAATTATACTTCATTTCAAATCTAAAAGCTTAGATCGTGAGATTTTAATCAAATTAAGTCAAGTATATATATATGAATGTTATGTTGGAATGGTTCAACATAATGAAATTCTATATATGGGTACATTATTTGCATTCTAAAATTCGATTATGATTACGTCATCCCTTTTCATAATATGAATTATGAGAACTTGGCAAATAGAAATGGAAATATTATGGCAAAAGACTGGTCTAGTATCATGTCTTTATGTGAGACATCACGAATCACGTCCCATATGCTTCGGATATAGGATCGTTTGCATGTGCTATAATATTCATCTGTTCTAAATTTTTCCAAATGCATATGGCATTAAGAAGGAAAAAGTACTAGAACTGGATATGACTAAAGTGATTAAGCAATTGTCGAGAACAATCTAAGGTTTACCAAAGATTGGTTGCTCATGGACAGTTGGAAATATAGTGTGAATTTTTGGAGAGAACCATATTGACATATTCTGAAAAGAGGCAACTCTTATTCAGAAGTGATAGTCAAAATGGGAATATGGAAATGTTCCCATAGGTGGAAGCTATTCATTAGATCTGTGTAAGATTAGGAAACTTAATGCAAGAAGGATGTTCAAAGCATTGTACTTTGAATTTGAGACTTCGTTTCCATGGAATGATCTCCATTGGAATACTCTGTAATGTATGTTGACAAGTCTTTGTGACTTTGTGCATAATCATTACAAGAGGATTAGTGCATATAAGCTTAGAATCTAACAGATTTAGGTAAATGGCAGGAATTTGGAATTCTTGCATTTGCGGTAAGGATTTGGGATTGTGAAATGAGAATCATTGGAATTATGTTCAATCGATCTATTTCACAAAGTAAAGATCATAGACAAACCTAGTGTGCATACTTGGTGTATGGCATAACTAATGTTTGGAAAAACATAGTGTGCATACTTGGTGTATGGCATGACTAGTGTTTAGGAAACATAGTGAACATGCTTGGAGCATGGGACAGCTATTGTTTTAGTTCAAGTATAAAGTTGATAGTTTGAAACAGTATACAATGAATAATGGGTAATCAATATGGTGATAAATGAAAGGTGTTTTATTTATACTCATAAGTTTTGAGACCATATTGGATTCGGTTATTCTTTTGTTTCACTTTGCATGTTTTGACTTCCAGAATAACTAGGTCGTTCTTCCTGGATGACTAAGTTATTCAAACCATCCACAGTCGGTCATATCTTGGAAGTAGATATGAATCAAGACTGTCATGAAGCTGGTTTGTAGATGTACAAGGTAGTGGACATAGCAAGAGTTGCTACAACATTGATGAGTGCTCATAAGTTCTGAGTATTGGATTAAACCCACCCTCATTTGACTCACTTCATGGATTTTATCACGAGTGATCATGAGACGATAATATCTTATATTCTTCAAACCTATAGATATGACTTGTTGCCTATGAGTTGGTTATGCATTGATTGTACGAAAACGCATTGGTAACTCGATGTTGTAAAACGTGCCTTTGTGTATGATTCAAAAAGTGGTAGAACAAGCATATGAGTCGAAGTTTATCCATTCCTTTTACCCTAAAGGGATAAAATCGATATCTGTGGGCCCCTCGATGATTTAGTGATGACACCCAGAAGTGCTGGGCCAAGCCAGGACTGATTTGATTTGTTCAATTAGTCGGTCATCATAAATCGGAAATCGGGAAACAACAAATGGACAGAGAGAATGATTATAATCCATGTCTCAGTCCATATGATATATCTAGAATGGAGCCAATCGCTTCTGTTCCCTCACCAGAACCGAAGGTTGATAGAGAACTGATTGAACAAATCAAATCAGTCATATGGACTGAGACATGGATTATAAATCATTCTCTTTGTCCACTTGTTGTTTCCCGATTTCCGATTTATGACGACTGACTAATTGAACAAATCAAATAAGTCCAAGCCCGGCCGAGCACTTACATTTGTCATCATTAAATCATCGAGGGGCCCACATATCATTAAACTTCGACTCATATGGCTTGTTCTACTACTTGTTGAATCATACACAAAGGCACGTTTTATAACATCGAGTTACCAATGCATTTTAGCACAATCAATGTACAACCAACTCATAGTAACAACTCATATCTCTAGGTTTGAAGAATATAAGATATTATCGTCTCATGATCACTCGTGATAAAATCCATGAAGTGATTCAAATGAGCGCGGGTTGAATCCAATACTCAGAACTTATGAGCACTCATGAGTGTTGTAGCACCTCTTTGTTATGTCCAACATCTTAGACATCTACAAGCCAACTCATGACAGTCTTGATTCATATCTACTTCCAACATATGACCAACTATGGGTGGTTTGAATAACTTAGTCATTCGGGAAGAGTGACCTAGTTTATTCTGAAGTCAAAACATGCATATTGAATCACAAGAATAATTGAATCTAGTATGGTATCAAAACCTATGAATATAAATAGAACACTTTTTATTTATCACCATAATGATTACTCATTATTCATTTTTTCGGTTTTATCAACTTTATACTTGAATTAAAAACACTGGTTGTCTCATGCTCCAAGCATGTACACTATGTTCTTCTAAACAATAGCTTTGTCATACACCAAGTATGCACTCTATGTTTGTCTATGATCTTTACTTTCTGAACTAGATCGATTGAACATAATTTTCAATGATTCTCTTTTCATACTCCCAAATCCTTATCGAAAATGTAAAAATTCCAAATTCCTGTCATTTTACCGAAATCTGTTAGATTTTAAACTTATATGCATTGATCCTCTTGTAATGATTATGCACAAAGTCACAAAGACTTGTCAACAGACATTACAGAGTATTCCAATGGAGATCATTCCATGGAACCGAAGTCTCAAATTCAAAGTACATCGCTTTGAACATCCTTCTTGCATTAAGTTTCCTAATCTTACACAGATTTAATGAACAAATGCCACCTATGGGAATATTTCCATATTCTCATTTTGACTATCACTTATGAATAAGAGTTGCCTCTTTTCAGAATATGTCAAAATGGTCCTTCCAAAATCAACATTATACTTCCAACTATCACTGAGCAACCACTCTTTGGTAAACCTTAGATTGTCCTCGACAATTGCTTAATCAGTTTAGTCATATCCAATTCTAGATTTTTCCCCCTTAATGCGCAGAGCATTTGGAATATTTAGAAAGGATGAATATTATAGCACATGCAATCGATCCTATATCCAAAGCATATGGGACACGATTCATGATGTCTCACATAAAGACATGATACTAGACCAGTCTTTTTGCTATAATATTTCTATGTCTATTTTCCAAGTTCTCATAATTAAGATTATGAAAAGGGATGCTGTAATCATAATCGAATTTTAGAACGCAAAGAATGGACCCATATATAGAATTTCCTTATGTTGACCCATTCGAACATAAAATCCATATATATATATCCTTGACTAAAGATGATTAAAACCTCAATCTAAGCTTTTAGAATTAAAATGAATTACAGTTTCCTCTCCCTTAATTATAGCAAAACAACTTTTTCAACCCCAACAACTTCATGAACTGAAACTTTTGTTTTTTATAATTAACATTGCTAACTTGCAATACTTATCATAATTATCTTGCTCCCACTAACATGAAGATTATTAGCATAATACCTATGCTCCCACTAGCTTTGACATGTACTCAGAAATCAGCTGAACTTCTAGAAATCAATACTTTATTGACTTTCTTACCAAAGTTGAGATTTCTGATACAAGATTGCTTTGATAAGACTTTATCAAAATCATACACCTTATCTTAGATAGCTCACTGGTGTGTCTAAACAATTTTAGAACTATGGAAAGGGATGTCGTAATCATATTCTCGATTGTTTAGACTTTTGCCATTTCTCATAAGTCCATATTAGTGTGCCGGTTAACCACGCATGCTCCACTAACGACTTTGAGATTGCAAAGATCATAATTGCTATCTTACTTAAAAACTACTTGGTGGAAGTGTTTCCTCACCTTCATTTTCATGAATCAGATAGAAACCTTATGACCCTTAGATTTTATGGTGTATGTGTTCTTATCCATGTGACTTTGTCAATACCACAATCACAAGACTAGGTTAGTGACAAATCCAATCTCATATGGATTAAACTTGTGCAATCATAACTTCTTTCCACCTGGCAGCACAAGGGCCTGCCATTGCTTCCATGTTGTTATGCAAACAATTGAGAACATGTAGGACTCAAATGTATAGCCAAATTTACTGGAATGAGCATAGAAATGTCAACACAATAGGTTATAAACCTCTAGTCGTGTGCTAGTGATGAAATAAAGGTTTTTACTCTTGATTAGTTATTCAAACTATTTCAGGATCTTTTTCACTCCCACTGTCCTCTTGACATATAAGACTATCTTGCCAAATATTCAAGAAATAGTGCGGATTCTTTATCAAACACTTCACACAATTGGCCTTAGTTGGTCTTTGTTTTATCCAAAATATCACAACTTACCAATATCAAATGTACAAGAGTAGAACACTTTTACTCTTACATTTGACAAGTGTTTTAAACCTTTCTTTAAGATATGTCACCCAACTTACAGTCTTGGTGTAACACCCATAAAATTCAAGCCAATTTAAAACATTTTAACCCATTCAAAAACCATTAAGTTATGACAACTTGTTTTCAAAATAGTTTAAACATCAGAGTATCCCCAGAACCAAATCACAAAATCATGAAATATGAGGAGCGGTACGATCACGCCTTTGCCTTGCCACGATCACCTGATGTACCTGAAACAAGAAACTGAAAATTGCAAGCTCGAAAGCTTAGTGGGTTCCCCCAAAATACCCGTACACACATAACCAAACACATACAGCAATGAACAGCACACTATGGGTCCAATCAACCATCAGGTTGGAATACCCCAGTCCCTCAACCGGCGGGTTGGAATGCCAACATACTACGAGTCCAATCATCCTCGGGATGGAATACTCTAGGCCCACAATCATTGGGTTGGAATGCCCACACACCTATACATACAATAACTACTATGGGTCCAATCATCCCTTGGGATGGAATACCCCAGGCCCTCAACCATCAGGTTGGAATGTCCACCTACTATGAGTCCAATCATCCTACCGGGATGGAATACTCTTGGCCCTCAACTATCAGGTTGGAATGCCCACTTACTATACATACAATAACTACTATGGGTCCAATCATCCCTCGGGATGGAATACCCCAGGCCCTCAACCATCAGGTTGGAATGCCCACCTACTATGAGTCCAATCATCCTACTGGGATGGAATACTCCTGGCCCTCAACCATCGGGTTGGAATGCCCACATACTAGCAAACATGTACACCTATCAAATAACCATATAACAGTCTACAAGACAACATACTCGGGCCCTATCATCCTACCGGGATGGAATACCCTCTACTACTGCTCAACACGTGCACATATAACAGGTAATCTCCTACCAGCATACAGACAGTCATACTAACTACAGTTCACTAAGCATAGCCACATCCAATCTACCATAATACCGATCTAACAGAGCATACCATCATATAGCTATCCTATCTACCAGGATGCCAACTAACAGAACATGCCATCATAAAGCCATCCTATCTACCAGGATGCCAACTAACATATCACAACAGTAACTAACTCAAATAACAAATCAAAGGGCCGGCCTTGGTGCCATAGACCCTTGGGTATAGTGAGGATAACTCATCTTGCAACTGCCGAACCGAACCACGAAAGCACAATCCCAAAGCACTGCCCCACTCCAACACCTATAGCCATCAATGATCCATTGACATAAATACCAAATTACCATAATACCCTTGAAGGTTAAACTGGTCAAAGTCAACGTCCTGGCCAAAGTCAACCTTGCTGATTAACCCTACTTTCATATCACGACTCGACTCGCCGAGTTCCTAACTCAGAAAACTTTCATATCACGACTCGACTCGCCGAGTAACCCCATGACTCGTCGAGTTCAACAATCTCTGATTCCTATCATGTCCAACTCACTGAGTCACCACTCAACTCGCTGACCTGAGTCTTAATCAGAGGAGGTTGGGGTTTTGCGTTCTGACTCGTCGAGTCCAAGAACAGACTCGCCGAGTCCACGACAATCTTCAACACACTTGCCGAGTTGTTCCTCCAACTCGTCGAGCCCATGCCTATCTTCAACAGACTCGCTGAGTCCGAGAACAGACTCGCCGAGTCCCTTCAGTCCTTTATTCATATAGAGGCTTTTCGAGTCATGTAGGGGCTCCAACTGTATATCCACTCTTCTAAGGCATAACTCCCACTTAAAGTTGCAAACTTTACGTGAAACCAAGGAGCTATAAGCCCAAATCACTCTAGGGCAAAGGTTTAAGACAAGGATGCTTCACCAACAAGCCAAAGGCTGATACTTTGTGAGTTTCTCGACCAAGACAAGTCTAGATCTGAAGTAGCAACCTCAGATCTAGACCCCTATCCCGAAATAGGTCCTTAACATGCAAAAAGGGCCCCAAATCTCATTCTTGAATAGATATAAATGCAATAGAGTCAAGGTAACAGCTAGTTACCTCCAAAATGTGCCCAAACTGCAGTAGATTTTGGATCTACACCACTCTCTTGATGCAAGTCCTTTTGATCTTCAAGTTTCTTCCACTAGAAACAACCTCCAAAGCTTCAATATCCCTCCGAAGGCCTCACACACACGAGCTTAGGGTTTTCTGGTTCTCACGGGCAATAAGGAGGCTGAGAGAAGGACATAAAGTCCTTTAAATAAGGTGCAACCCCCGAGATTAGGGTTTTTCTCATTCCAGCACCAACTCGTCGAGTCCAGCTTCCGACTCGGCGAGTTGGTCACTTAATTCGCGACCCAAGACCCACTCCGACTCGGCGAGTAAGCATACCTACTCGTCGAGTCCCTTCTTCAAAATTACACTCTAAACCCTTAAATCATACCTCTGAAATTTGGGGTGTTACACTTGGAGTATGACTCTAAGACTTGTTTTGGAATGAAGTATGACTCGTTTTCTTGATTTAACCATTTCAACAATTCATGACTCCTCTTCTTAGCCATAAGAATGCACTAAGATTTCCTTAGAGGACTAATTATGATATGAAATCATTAAGATGATCACAAAACATGATACTAAAGTACTCTCCCATCTTTTCAGATTTAAGAAACTTTTATCTTTCTGTCTAATTTGATTTTTCTTATTCGTTCTGCCTTACATTGAAACTTTTCCAATGTTTCATAATTATACTTAAACTTGTAAGTATAACCATATTTAATAAACTTTAGTAAATCATGACGAATAGTCTTACCGATCTTTTGTGGTGGACTTGATCAGTGCACCAGAGTGTGTACTTGATCCTTTAGTCCTTCACTTGACTCACATATACATATGAACAAGGAATTAGTATTAATTTTCCAAAGATGAAAATTCTCATTCATCATACTATACAACTTGCATGATTTCCAAGTTTCTATCCAACTGAAACCTTAGGTGATGAGAATCTTTCCTTATTTGGTAAATTTAGACACTACCACAAATGAAAGAAACAAATTCATTTTCCATTATTGCTATCAATGGAATCATATAAGCAACAACTTTTTCACAAATGCCATTGTAAGGATACTTAGAATAAATAAAATCAAAAATTTCCTTTAATTTTAAAACTTTGCGGAAAAATTTATCCTTACAGTGCAAAAGCATATGAAAAACTTGTTGTTATCTATTCCTAAGCAATATATCATAACTCCTAAGCAACAACTCAAAATTCTGATCACTGAACCAGCAATCGAGATCAATCTTCGTGATCAGAATCAGCATACACTTCCTTTAAGTTTCTTCACTTTTCTTTGATTCTTAAGACATCAACATGTGACCCAGTGACATCATGTAACAAGAATCTCATAATAGAAACTTAACAGTGTTAGATATTGGACTTTACCTGAAGTAGAGTCAAAGTTCTTGACTTGGTCAACCTTGTGATATTTCAGGTAAATAGGCAGCTTCGCAATCAATTCCCCTTCCTTTGGCAATAGACACATATGGACCCTTTGGTAGGACTATCTCAGACTTAGCCATTCTCTTTACCATTTGGTCAACCGAGTTGACTATGGCCGATTCCTTTCCTTTGGGAAGAGAAAGCTTTTACTGGATATCTAATGTTACCATTTTTCAAAATCCATGGAAGTTTGGAAAGTTGATATTTTAATCAAATTTGCTCTAGCAGTGCTCCAAATCATTGTTGATTAAGCAGCACAAAGCAAATAGATAAGATCATTAAGGATCATGTCATAGTCTTTTACATAGTAGTCCCATAGGACCTAACTATGTGACTTAGAAAGTGATTGAACATCCGATTTTCTTAAGACTTTGACACCCAACTCTCCCGGCTTGTCAATATGTGACTTCATCTCCAATATGCGATCACACATAGACCTTTCTTGCCAATAGGGATTGAGTGACCTTGAACTTGTGCGTTAGGGAGAATAACTAGAGGAGGTGGAGCAAGTAAAGTTCCAAGAGATTTGGGAAGATCATAGATGTCTGAACTAGACATCTTTTGGGAGATATTCAAGATAGTTGATTTAAAGTTCTTAATATAACACCCAATATGAAATATTAAGGCTAGGACCCAACACAAAATTTTATAACTTGGATGAGGGATGCCGTAATCCAAGCTATAGAATATTTGAAGGTAGGTGAATGACGATTCACCAATTTCCACCATGAAAAATGAAATAATTTATTAGGTTTTAATTGGATTTGAAACTCCTAGATCTTTTGAGATTCATTGAACTTTTCAATGGCATGTTTCAATCTCGAGTGTGCCGTTTAGGTTTTGTGACTGGGATGCCGAGGATCACAAAACAAGGTGTGAAGTAACCATGCAAATTACTTGGTACTATTAAATGTTAACCACACATGCTCCACCGGCCTATGATAAACTTTAAGAAACCCTTTGCCTACCTTGTTAAATCAGGCTAGTGTGCCGGTTAACCACACGCGCTCCACTAACCGACTTAAGCAAAGTGCAAAGTGTAATATCATGGGTTAGCACCTTATTCACATTTTTCTAAGTAACTACGATTGGGTATTAATAAGAGTTTAGTTACTTAGTATTTATCATTAATACTTTTAATGAAGGGAGAATTATAGTCCTTGTCCTACCTATTCGACTAACGACCCTCCACCAGTTAAGGAAGCGGCGGGTGAGAGTGGACACCCATTAAACTGCCATTTTATAGGCTGTAACCTTATACCCCCCTTATAGAGCGGCTTCGTGAATGAGGCCTACTAATGGTAAGACGACTTTCTCACACACACACACACACATATATATATATATATATATATATATATATATATATATATATATATATATATATATATATATATATATATATATATTATTAACTTATAATATTATAAAGTATAAGGGTTGAATTTTAACTTTTAAAATCCTAAGGGCTTAATTTGGAATTAAAGTATTCATGAAAGAAAACTTTTCAAATTCCAAAACTTGAGGTCAAGTTTTGAACTATTCAAAAACTTTTCAATTCCATAACTTATGTGTTTAAAGTAGTTTTAATTCAAAAAACTCTTCAAGTTCCATAACTTGAAGACAAGTTATGGAAGACATTAAACCATTAAAAGAATATGATTTTTCTTTATTCATAACCTATGGAAATATTTATGAGTTTTATGTATCTTAAATGTGACTTTTCATCTAACTTGAGGACAAGTTACA
Source organism: Lactuca virosa (assembly GCF_052849685.1). Taxonomy (NCBI): domain Eukaryota; kingdom Viridiplantae; phylum Streptophyta; class Magnoliopsida; order Asterales; family Asteraceae; genus Lactuca; species Lactuca virosa. Next base: position 153,916,847 of record NC_136427.1, on the reverse strand, counting down.
AAAACACATTTTAGAATCAACTCTTAGATTAGTTTGGATTGAAAACAACAATTTCACATAACATTCCTATTAATCTAAGAAAGTCATAAGAACAAGATAATTCAAATCAAACTTTTTCATGAATTTAGCCTATACATTAAACTAATACAAAACATGAATCTAATGACAATTATCTTTGAAATTTGAATTAGAATGAACATTACCACATCAAAACAGGTTCATTGAACTTTTCAATGGCATGTTTCAATCTCGAGTGTGCCGTTTAGGTTTTGTGACTGGGATGCCGAGGATCACAAAACAAGGTGTGAAGTAACCATGCAAATTACTTGGTACTATTAAATGTTTATCACCCAACCGATGTGCCGGTTAACCACACATGCTCCACCGGCCTATGATAAACTTTAAGAAACCCTTTGCCTACCTTGTTAAATCAAGCTAGTGTGCCGGTTAACCACACGCGCTCCACTAACCGACTTAAGCAAAGTGCAAAGTGTAATATCATGGGTTAGCACCTTATTCACATTTTTCTAAGTAACTACGATTGGGTATTAATAAGAGTTTAGTTACTTAGTATTTATCATTAATACTTTTAATGAAGGGAGAATTATAGTCCTTGTCCTACCTATTCGACTAACGACCCTCCACCAGTTAAGGAAGCGGCGGGTGAGAGTGGACACCCACTAAACTGCCATTTTATAGGCTGTAACCTTATACCCCCCTTATAGAGCGGCTTCGTGAATGAGGCCTACTAATGGTAAGACGACTTTCTCTCACACACACACACACACACATATATATATATATATATATATATATATATATATATGTATATATATATTATTAACTTATATTATTATAAAGTATAAGGGTTTTATGACTTTTCTTTATTCATAACCTATGGAAATATTTATGAGTTTTATGAATCTTAAATGTGACTTTTCATCTAACTTGAGGACAAGTTACAAAAACACATTTTAGAATCAACTCTTAGATTAGTTTGGATTGAAAACAACAATTTCTCATAACATTCCTATTAATCTAAGAAACTCATAAGAACAAGATAATTCAAATCAAACTTTTTCATGAAATTAGCCTATACATTAAACTAATACAAAACATGAATCTAATGACAATTATCTTTGAAATTTGAATTAGAATGAACATTACCACATCAAAACAGGTTTATAGGTTCAAAAACAGCTTAAGGTAATGATTCTAGTCCAATTCCAGCCTTAAAAGTCGAAAATATGTTGCCAGGGGGTCCTACCCGTCGAGTGTATGAACCTACTCGATGAGTAGGTTGAGTTTCCTCATGGAATCGGTCAGTCCATCAGTGGACTCGGCGAGTCCAGTGCCCAAACAGCCTGAAAATCGATTTTTTTAGCACTTTGGATCAAGTATAATTGAAAACAAGCCTAGGCTCTGATACCACTGTTGGGTTTTGAGCATTCTAACACTCCTAAGTGTACATGCAACCCTAAATACCTTGGATCTATATTTTCTCTATTATACATCCAAATATGACTATTCCAAGGTATTACCCTATCTAGCATACAATCTTTGATACTTGGGTAATAAAACAAGTTAGAAGACATACCTTTTATGTAGCTTGATTCCTTGATGCTTGGGAGCCGAGTGCCCCAAGTGTGAGACCTCAAATGGTTCACACAACATCAAATGCACTTGGAATAACTTAGAGAGAAATGAATACTTCTTGAAATCGGCTAGCCCTCACCATTTTTTCATAGCCTCACATGGTTGCCAATTTTGGGAAGAATAAGATGCTTATATAGTTTTTCACAATTAGGGTTACACCATGTAAACCCTAATTGTCATGGACTTTCATTTCCATGATCCATGGGTACAAAAACACCATGGAGCATCCTATGGGTTTTAGCCCAACTTGATAATCCATGGAGCATTAGCCCACTATATAAGTATGGATGATTTACACAATCAACCCATATATTTAATTAGTCTCCTTTTGATCACTTAATTAATTCCAAATTCATTCTTGATCAATACTAATTAAATAATCTTATTAATATATTAGAACTTGTAATATATTACCAAACCTTAAGTGTTATTTCTCTCGTTTTAGTCTATCCAAATGCATGATGCCATGCAACCCAAATGGACCATCCCGAGTCGGGTCAAGTACATACCAAATATAGTTATGGACTTAGACACTAATCCAACAATTACCTCTAGAGAGACTTCACGGACCGAATCATCAGACTTATCTTGCTCCGGCTCTAGTTCAACTTCAACATCTTGATCTCAATGAACGTATTCACTGTCACTGGATGATGGAGCTTTCGCCTTGTATGCCATCTTTTTAAGCTTTCGCTTCTTATCAGTCGAAGGGTCTAAAGTGGAACCCTTTCTCTTCTTCGGTGTGATATGTTTAGAAGATGGCCCTTCTCGAATTTCCTTCCTCTTATCCCCTTTCTTGCCCCGTTTGGCTGGTTTATCAGCCACATCAAGCGATTGTTGCATCTCCGGAGTTAACGGTCTCGACCCCGTGGCTGGAAGCTTTTTGTACTCATTTATTAGCTTGTTGGCCTTTGAAACACACTGATACATAGACTCCGGAATTGAACCGATAAAAGAAAATTTAGTGAAATCAGCCACAATGATCTTTGTGGTGTCAAACGTAGCAATTGCAGACATTAAGGAATCTACCATAACTGGAACTTGGAACTTCTCCATTGCTCGTTGAGTGATAATCGTCCAGAATCTCCCATAAGAAATCTCAGTGTGACGAGATGAAGAATTCAAACTTTGAATCAACTGAGTCCAGAGAATCGACCCATAATCAAGTTTGATTCCATGATACAGACCATAGAGAATGGTCATGAAACCCTTGCTAGCACCATCAGATCCTGCGACACGTTCAGAAAAACTCTTCGATAGAAGAGTAAACAATCCATTCCATTGAGGAGGAAGGCAGGACTTCTTAACCTTTGTAATCGTGGTGAGAATGTCATTATACCCCATGTTGTAGAACATCTCAAAGAGTTGTACAACAGAAATCAAGTCGGGGTTCACCAATGACTCGGAAGAAGGTAGCCCTAAAAGAGAACAGAATTTGGCCTTCGAGACTGAAGTCTTCTTATCAAAAATCTCAAATAAAATTCTTTCATCAGCCTTGATGTATTTTGTAGAAGAATACACCTGAGAAAGGAGAGACATTGGAACAACATCGACTTTGGTAAGGGAAATCACCAGTGGTGAATATTTCAGACATTTGACAATCTGCAACATGTAGGGATCATACGCATAAGGCACCAAGTTGATAATCAGATTCTGGTTGGGCTTGATTGTAAGGTGAGAGGATTGAGCGGTGTTTTCTTGAATGGAAGAAGATTCTGCCATTGTTGAAGCTTGGTGGGGAAGATGAAAAGTAGAAGAGGAGAAATCGCCTTAAGAATGCTTGAGAAGGTTATAAAGATGAGAACGGAATGAAGGAAAAACTTTTATACGATTTCCAGGAGAGAGAAAATTCTCTTAATGATGATAGCGTGACGTTCTGAAATGACACCGAAAAAGTTGCGATTTAACAACTGGCTTTCCCCAAAAAGCGTGTCAGGCGGCGTGATGATAGGGGTAACGTTTCAAATTCACGCGACCTTTTCAAAATCTTATCCTTTCATGTCCTCTACAAAGTAACCAATCGTTTCAAATTCCTTTTCAGAACCAATTCTCCCTTTCGCCTTATATTTCAAAAAGATGGACTGAGCACATGTCACTTCTTTAATAATAAGAACATCGTTGTGTTGTACAAGCAAAACAGGAAGTTAGCAAATTGCCATTGGAACCACGAACCAGACTTTGGAAGATCATAAAGAATTTCGTGCAAGAGTGTGCCAAAGAAAAAGAAATAAAGCAGGTTATTTATATGGGATATAAGTGATGTCTTTAGAGACACAAAACGATGGTCTCGGGCACAAATCACTTCCTTCAAAGTCAAGAGAGACTGAGAAGTGTCTGTGTGGTTTCCCGTTGAAGTACGATCAAATACTTGCTAAGAAGCAATGAAAGCCATCTTTTCAATATTCGGTTATAAGGGTGGCTTTCGCTTCAACTGAACTACGGACCTTAATATAAGACCGAAAGTTTAGTGAAGTAATTGTGTTGCCAGTGTAGCCAACAACATCAAGTAGGTTGGGCATTTTTCAGTGACTTGGTGATAATATAGAAATCTCAAAACAAAATTAAAACTGGATCTTTTGGGTAGAAATGTCCTTGTGTTGGAGAATTTCATAAATATCTCATAAAGAAAAATAAAAGAGATTTCATGGTACTGACCACAAATGTGATTTCGTTAATGCATGGGTGAAAAACTAGAACATTTGATTATTCACCGTCAATTCAGTTAAGGTATTGGATTGTGGGTTTCACTCAGTACGTGGTGAAACGAAACTAAGATCATTAACACAAATTTTGTGTAACCGTAAACCTTAGTGGTAGATTCTGAGAGTCTCAAGGGTTACATTCATGAAACGAAATGTGATATAGAAAAGTATGAAGGTGGTTAAAGAATCGAAAGCACCTCTGCTATACAATTAGGACCGAGTAGATAACTCTTAACTCATTGTGAGAAGAGTAAGGTAGCTCATTACTTAAGTGATTTTTGCATCCTGATTGGGATGAAACGATTTATATATATCGAATCAGTAAGGCTTCACTTAGAGTTTGTGAGGCTTTGGACAACATGCAACAGCATGCTTCTAGAGGCACTTAGCTAGTATACAAAGCAATAATATATACCTTCCCCATGATTCATTGTTGAGACAAGCAGCAAGTTTGATAGAATTCAAAGGAAATAGAAGAAAATATTTTTGTGTTTTGATATATCTGAAAAATAAAAAACAGAAAGGAAAAATAATTTTGTATTTTTGATGTTTCTTAAAAAGACATAAAAACAAGAAGAAGAAAAATATTTTTGTATTTTAGATTTTTCTGAAAAAGACATAAAAACAGAAAGGAAAAATAAATGTACAAAAAGTATACATAAAGAATCAACCAAACGTTCGTCTTTGTATAGATGAGGTGAAATATACCGAGGGTTCGGTACAATTCGGTTACCGAAAAATCCGGAACTGAAATAGACCGAGCGTTCGCTCTATTTTGCTTGTTAATTTTTAAAGAGGCGAAAGCGAAAATGAAACTTAATGAAGCCAAGATGGTTTCGGTAAAGATTCAGCTTCCATCATTCCTAAGCCTTGGAGTATTCTATTGAAGGTTGCTTCATGCAAAGCTTTCGTGAATATGTCAGCCAATTGATCAGCAGATCGAACGAAGTGAACTTCGACATTACCATCTTCTACGTGATGCTTGATGAAGTGATATCGCAGTGTAATGTGTTTCGTCTTGAAATGCTGCACTGGGTTGAACAAAGAAGCCACATCCCCCAAGATCGGCATCAGAGAATGCTTGAACAAAGAAGCCTGATTTGGCTGGATACCATATTCCGAGAGACGAGGTTCGCTTCAAATATCTGAGGATGTTCTAAACAGCCACCATGTGAGGTTCACGTGGATTGGCTTGGAACCTAGCACAATAACAAACAGAAAATAGGATATTCGGTCTACTAGCTGTAAGATCCATTAATGACCCCTATCATCTGACGATAGAGGGTTATGTCACCAGCTGATTTATCCGGGGATGGTGTCAGCTTCGTCCCGAAAGCCATTGGAACCTTTACTGTTCAGTCTCCCATCATGCCAAATTTTGGTAGCAAAGTCTTTGTGTAAGCCTCCTGGTTTATAAATATGCCTTCTGGTCCCTGTCTTATGTTCAGGCCAAGGAAAAAGTTAATTGGACCCATTGAGCTCATCTCAAATTTAGTCTCCATCAATTTTCGAAATTCAGCTGTTAAGCTGGGATTCGTGGAACCGAAGATGATATCATCGACATAAATTTAGACTATCATTAGGTGGTCACCCTCTTTCTTACAAAAGAAGGTTGGGTCAACCGATACTCGTTTGAATTTAGACATTTTCAGAAAACGAGTTAAAGTTTCATACCAGGCTCTAGGGGCTTGCTTTAGACCGTAAACTACTTTGTCGAGAATGTAGCAATGATCAGGATATTTCTCATTCACGATACCTGGTGGTTGTTCAACATATACGGTTTCTTCCAACTCCCCATTCAGGAAAGCACACTTCACGTCCATTTGAAAGACTTCAAAATTCTTATGTGCTGCGTATGCCAGATTGATACGCACGGATTCTAACCTTGCAACTGGAGCGAAGGTTTCTTCATAATCGATCCCTTCTTCCTGACAATATCCTTTCACTACAAGTCTCGCTTTGTTCCATATCATATTCCCTTATTTATCCATCTTGTTACGGAATACCCATTTTAAACCAACTACAGATGCATCCTTTGGAGTAGGAATCAGTCTCCAGACTCAATTTCTCTCAAACTCGTTGAGTTTGTCTTGCATAGCCTGTACCCAATCAGAATGATCGAGTACAGTGTAGACATTTTCAGTTCTATCTTGGAGACCAACGAATTAAACATGCAATATTCCACTTGAAAGAATAACACAGTTTGTTTCGCTTTAACTTGAGAGCGTGTAAGGACTCCCTCAGATGATTCACCAATCACTTGTGTTTTCGGATGATCTCTTGTCCATTTAGTGAGTGGAGGGTAATCTGGATCATAGGCAGGATCCAGGTCAGCATTTACTTTCTCTTCGAATTCTGATTGAACATCCGAATTATCATTTGTATTTTGATTCTCCCCTTCAAATGATGAGACGGTTTCAACATCAGGTTCAGAATTCTCCCCCTCGATTGGGCTTTCATGGGTCTTGGTTGGAGATGAGTTCTCCCCCTAGAGAGGCGAATCTTGTTTTCTTGATGCAGGCGAATCCTCCCCCTGCAGTGGCGTGCTATCTTTTGGTGTGCTTGAAGTATGAGGTTCGCTTGGACTTTGGGGTTCACTTTCCATGTCTTTTGCATCTTCATTGATTATTTTCTTTAGGTTATCGATTTTGTTATCGGCTGCCTTCACTTCAGAGTTGATGGCCTTTTCTGGTTCATCAAAAAGCAACATGTACTCTTCAAATAGGTTGGATATCGGTACAGTGACTTTACCGGTAACAGGAAAGATTTCCTCCATGGAACCTTCTCTTTATTGGAATTTCTTCATGTAATTGTCATCAAACGTGACATAATAGGTTTCTTCTAACTTATTTGTTCTTTTGTTGAGAACCCTATATGCCTTGGAGGTTAGAGAGTATCCCAAGAAAATCCCTTTATCAGCTTTCACATCAAATTTGTTTCGGTTCTCTTTGGAGTTGAAGATTAAACACCTGGAACCGAAAACATGAAAAAACATTACGTTAGGTTTGCGATTATTAAGAATTTCATATGGAGTTACAGAAAATTGCTTATTGAGAAAGGATCCGTTCTGGGCATAGCAAGCAGTAGCAATAGCATCGGCCCAGAAATACAGAGGAAGAGAAGCGAAGCTGAGCATGGTCCGGGTTGCTTCACATAAAGATCGGTTACGTCTTTCAACTACTCCATTCTGCTGTGGAGTGTAAGGAGCAGAGAACTTGTGTGTGACTCCATTTTCAGCTAGAAATTCTTCAAAATATTTGTTCTTGAATTCCAATTCGTTGTCGCTTCTGATGTTAAAACTAGCTTTCTCAACTCAACTTCCACTTGCTTTATGAAGTTCTTCAGCTTTGGAGTAGCCTCTGATTTCTGTTTAAGAAAATATACCCAAGTCAAACGGGAAAAATCAGCAACAATAACAAGTATAAACTTACTATCGCCGATACTCTCAATTGCAGATGGTCCACATAGATCAATATGAAGAATCTCAAGAGGCTCGATGATCTTTGTATTTACAAGAGTTGGATGACTCTTTCTGCTTTGCTTTCCCATTTTGAATGCAGCGCATAGATGCTCCTTATCAAACATCAAGAGGGGAAGACCTCTCACATGATCACCAAGAACGAGCTTGTTGATATCTTTAAAGTTGAGGTGCGAGAGTCTTCGGTGCCATAACCAGCTTTCATCAGAGTGAGCCTTAGTAGCAGGCTTCCCTTGTATTGGATTTAGATTAAGTGGATACATATCGCCTTTTCGCTGCGACTTCAATATAATTGTTTTCGTTTTCTTCTCTATGATCTCTGATCCTTCATCATCGAACGAAACCGTTAGACTAGTTACCACAACCAATTGTGAAACACTGATTAGGTTGTGTTGCAATCCTTCCACATAGGCAACTTTACGGATTGAGAAATCTCCATTTGTAATCATCCCGTTAACCTTTATCGTGTCATAAGAGTTGTTTCCGTATTTGACACATCCACCATCTTTGAGAGCACGAAACTCCCTCAGCTCTTCCTTCCTTCCTGTCATGTAACGAGAGCAGCCAACATCAATATACCATTCGTCGTCGAACTGCTCGTCAAGTATAATCTGCAAAAATTAAGCATATTTAGGAACCCAAAGTTATTTGGCTCCTGGTGATCCTTTTACAAGACAAGGAAAAGCAATAGAAAGATCAACCATATACATTTATTTTATTAAAGTGGTTTCGTCTTTTCTTTTAATGGTGAAAACTTTGATTTTTTTATTTGCTTTGTTTGAATCAGTTTGTTTTTCTTTATGTTGATCTTAACAAATCCTATATTAGCCTTCCTAGGGTTAGTGGTCGTCTTCTTTATTTGCTCTTCTGAATCGGAGACGAGCTTTCCCTTCCCTTTAACATCCTTGAGAGAAGTTTGATTTGGTTGAGAGCGAGGAAGATTGTTTTTCGCGGTGAACTTTCTTGGTGATGATGACCTGTGAGCGAGATTTCCCTTTTGTTTCTGTGAAGCACAGGAATGACAGAGAGAACACAGCTTGGGTTTCGCTTGTGAATTTACTTTCGCTCTTTGAGTGGAAGCCTTTTCTTTATGCACATAGTTAGAGTTCTGGGATTGCCAAAACTGCTTTCTCCCTTTGAGATTTTTCTGATATCTCCTGTTTCGTTGGCACTTTTGCTCTGCAAGTTGCTCGGAAGATTTGTGAAGGTTTCGGTTTCCTAGCATGAGTTTCGCTCCTTACTGACTGAGATTCGCATGTCCTTTTGGTTTCACTTTGAGCATATTTTATACCACTTGTACTTGCTTTAGTGAAGTTAGATGGCTTATTGATTGGTTCAGCCACGTATCTACCTTTCACCCTCCAAGAGGTTCGTTCAGATAATCCTGTCGTTTCATTTGCATTATCAATCGGGGCAGACCAAAAGTACTCATCACAGCCATCGGCATTGTCTTCATCTACCAAGGAAGTTAGCTCAACAGTTTGCTTCTTGGTAATTCCAGTGGTGGCATACACTTGATTTGGTACAGTTTGTACCTTTCGGTATACCACAACTTTTTCTTTCAGGACTTTGTTCTTGTCTTTAGACGATCGAGTGAACTCAACAGAGTTTTCAGATATAAGGACTTTTGCTGGTTCATGTTCGGTTTTAATAAATTTAGAATAGTCAACCACGTCCTCTACAGAAACTTCACTCATATCATTGTCCTCGTCAAATTCAGAAGTATTGTCAACATCAATCTTGTTTTCTGAACTTAACTTGGTACTCAATGAATCAAAAGTCTGTACGGTCTCGGTCTTAATTTTCAACTTATCATTTTCGTCTAACAAGTTTCTAAGCATGTCCTTGTGGTCTTTGGACTTAATAAAGGATTCAATTTTGTCCAGACCATTCCTATAGGCATTAGTGGTTTCTTCTGATGAGACAATTGATTCACGGTTATAGCAATCAGCATCTATTTCGTCTTCCTTTAGTTCAAGAAAAGGCAAAATCATTTTGTGAATCTTTTTGCCAATATCGCAATCTAAATGCAACTAAGTAATATTTGTATAAAGACGCTTAGCAATTAAACAAAAAATATTCCTTTGTTTCAAAATTTTCAAATTGTCACGGTGCAAATATATCAATTCGCCTCTTGCCCTAACAAACTCTAACTCCTTCTACTCTATCCATATCCTTCGCTCCTCACTCTTGGAAGACACCCTGCTAATTTGATCGGTTAGGTTAGCATTTGTGAGGGGAGTTTGTTTTAGGCTACCACTTAGACTAGAAATTTAGATTTTAAATCATTTAATTCCTTTTCATAGTTAGAAACGAGTATTTTGAGTGTTTCAAGGATAGAATTTACCTTCTTGATCAACTGATCATGTAACGCCCGTAGATCCGGGCTAGTCAATTAAGAGACAATGAGTGTCAAAAATGACTTTTGATGGAAGATTATTTAGAAGGATTAATCTAAACCAAGTTATAGTATATGTTAGAAGGGTTCTGTACATATAAAGAACGCCGAAATCCGAGTTATAACGAAGGAGTTATGACATGTCGAAGTTTCGCGACAGAACCGGCACGGCACCAGGAGACGTAAATAGTGAATTTACGATAGAGTGACATTTAGCCTTAGCGATCTAAACGAAAGTCGTAGAATACGTTAAACCGAGAGCGTGCATGAAAAAAACGCCCAAATCTGACTTCGTATGAGGAGTTATGACTTTTCTAAGATTTGGCTTAGCAGTGCACGATCCGAAACTCGAATTTTATTTCGAGCAGTTTTTGGCTTACACGACCTAAATGAGAGTTGAAGATCTCATTAATAGGAACTCAACGATAAAAAGACAGATGAAAACGGAGTTTATATGAAGAAGTTACGAATTTTACGCGGACATTTAACAGTGTAATCTTCTCATACTATTAAATTTAAAATTGGTCGATAATTTGCCGATGGAGTCAAATGGAAAGTAGTAGATCTTGTCTTTACCTACGCGTGGATATAAAGAACGTCAAAAAACGGAGTTTGTATGCGAAAGTTATGAATTTTTAAAGATTGGCTGTTTTACATGCGTCCGACGCCACCAGACTTCGCCTTGGAGCCTACGCAAGGCTCACGACGTGAACACCCTTTCTCACGATGTGAATCGGCCCAGACAGCCTATAAATAGAGGCGTAAATCACCCCCAAAACTCACACATTTCATACTCTTTCTCTCCCATTACCCCCAAACCCTCTTCCCCCTTCCCTAGCACCTCCTAGATGTTAGAGGCGAGTCCCGGAGCGCCGGAAGGCTCCGAGAAGAAGAGATTTCGGCTCGGAAGTTATGCCCCTGTAGAGCCCGTCTCCTAGCCAAACCCCTGGTAAGTGAGATATGCTTACCCTACCTTAAGTATAGCTTATGTTTAAATATAGTAATGTTATTAGGACCTTATAATAAATATTTGGGCTATTATTATGAGTTATATAAGTGTCGTTATAATATCTTTTTTAACCACTCGCGATATGGGGAATCTGGTTTAAAGGGCCGCATAGGGTTGTTGGATTTTAGAAGTGCTATATGCCAAAATGGTCCTGTCCTCCGGTGTTTTATGTCTGGCCCATGTCTATACATAGTGGTTGGAAAATATTGTTTAAACGCTTATATAATAGTAATAATAGCTAGACTATTAATTAGTCGCGGTTAACGTCGGACTAAACTCTAGTGGTATTGATACTAGGTTTTGTCAAGGGAAAATTGTTTTGAGATAACGAAGTGCTTTCCGAGTACCGAGTCACCACCTTATCAGGTGAGTACATAGATACATTCATCTTACACATAGATATGAAGTACTTTATATAAACTACGTGCTATGTGTGCATATTATCTGTATACTTGCTATCTATGCTGGATGAACGATTTTAAACAAGTTTTATATGATTTAAACTGTATATGTATTTATATCTACATAATATGTTGGGTAAAACATGTGTAGATGAAATAGGAGTTGGATGATGAGTTGAGATGTGATATAGACCATGAGGTAAGGGTGAGAGGTGGACGATGTGAGAAGCCTTGTTCCCAAATGCTGGCCCCGTCAGCTAGAAGAGTATGGATGACAACCACAGACTATTCTAGACAGTCCAGTGGAACACTAGCAGACTCGCAACCTGTAGGTGTTGTGAACAATTTGTTCACCCGGTGTACTCTAAACCCTGGCGATCATGCAGACTTGGTGCCTAAACCATGGCGATCATGCAGACTTGGTGCCTAAACCTTGGCGATCATGCAGACTTGGTGCCTAAACCTTGGCGATCATGCAGACTTGGTGCCAAAAACCCTGGCGACTATGCGGACTTAGTGCCTGTTGTATGAACCCAGGTGACTATGCAGACTTAGTGCCTAAACCCTGGTGACTATGCAGACTTAGTGCCTGTTGTATAAATCCTGGCAACTATGCAGACTTAGTGCCTAAACCCCGGTGACGATGGACTTCGTGTCGATTCCTTAGGATGATCCTTAGGAATGAATGAACGAGGAATAGTTTATTCTTAGGGTAGATCCTTAAGAGTAAAGAAGATAATGGGGATGGGTAATTGGGTTGATTGTTTGATGTTTAAACATAATAATTATATTATTGTGGGTTGAAAACCATATGTACTCACCAGGTTTCCTAACCTGACCCACTCCAGCTTATTTTTATCATAGGTGTCGATATGAAGCTATTTTACACTTAGAGATTTAAAAGAGATGTAGATCACTAGTGTAAATGAATGTAAGTTTTGTTTATGCTTATGTTTCTGTATTGACGATGACATCCCAAATGTTTTAAAAATGAATAAAAATACATTTCTTCGGAAATGCTTTTATAACGTATTTATCATGTTTTTCTGGGAACAAATTCCGCAACATTTTTTATTAAAGGAGGTAATCTCATTTTTATAAAGCATAAACAAAATCGATCTTTTTTGGCCGTGAAAATGTGGATGTCACAGTTGGTATCAAAGCATTAGTTTAAGCGAACTAGGAATAAGAATTTATTTCTAGACTTAAACTTAGAATGCTAAGAAATGATGGTGAGGAGTGTGTCTAATAAATTTTAGGTAATACACCTGAATAGATACAAGCACTAGAAAATTTAGGGAAAATGCCTAACATGCTTTTATGCGTTAATGAATTGTGATGTTTTACGATGCTATCGTTTGATCGGATCTATGGTCTGTTGCCGACCGGATCTGGAAATTTTATGTGTTCAGATTTCTAAATGTTTAATTACGGTGTTAGAACTGGCATGTAACTTTTCAGAGTAATAAGGAGGAATACTCGTCTAAATATTCCTCTATTTGATATTCTTGTCTCGATACACCGAACACCTGCTTTGGTGTGCAGAACATCATAGTGAAGACTCGTAGTGACTTGAGTAAATGGAGGAAATGAGAAGGCTTACGATAGTGAATGATACCTATCGGAAGATATCGTAAGAGTGATATCTTGCCTTTAGAATGCATCTAATAAATAATACGTCTACTACGGGAGAAGTACACGTTCGATTAGCAGAAAGAAAGATTTTTGGTATAATCCATGAAGTTATCCCATCGTCTGACATTTCCATCACCAACCGAGTTGAAGCACAATTGATGATTGAAGATACGCATAGAAGAAGTCCTAGTAGAGTCTAGGGAAAATTTTATGATTGTTTGGACACATTTATATGTGTTAAAAAAATTGTTTTTTTGTGATAATGACTTGGAAAACTGCGAGACAATACTTGGGACAAGTATGAGTAGGTGTGAAATGTAGTAGAGGCCTATACTACCGGAAGCATAGGTCTCACACTTGGATCAGGGAAAGTCACAAGGTTACCAAGAAGCTAGTAATTGATTCTGTTTTATTCGAGTATGTCGTTACCATCGTTTCGGTAATGATTAAGAAGATGATTGTTCTTTCGACCCTAGTGGTCATATCAAATTGAGTCCGGCTATGACGAGTATGTTACGTGGTTCTAAGAACCAAGTTCGATGTAGCATCTGACTTAAGCCAGAAGATTGAAGTGAAAGATAATCAAAGCGATCAATAGAAGTATCGTGCTCATAGTTATAGAAGTTGGTAGCTAGAAATGCTACATGTTGAAATGTGATTATATCACATTAGAACATAAAGGAAAGTATATTCCATTCCGGAATTTGACTCTAAGAGACCGGAGTCTAAGCATTGCAACCTACGATGAGAGGTTATTAGGACGTGACCCGTCGGTCTATTATAGAAATCAAACAACTTATCTTAAGTTTGTTAAGAAGAAGAAGCAGTCACCAGTAAGGATCGAGATTGTGACTTGAAGGTCATAATTTGGAGTCTAACGTGAGATGGGGAGCAAGTGTAAGATCGAGCACCGCCTGCATTCAAGGAGTCTAAGAGTTAGATACTCGTTCGAAGCAACATAGAAATTACGGTTATTACCTAAGATGAAAAGATAACGTATGGAGTCATTATACAGCCCTGTTTCGTTGATGATTCTGGGACGTAATCATCCTAAGGCGGAGATAATTGTAACGCCCATAGATCCGGGCTAGTCAATTTAGAGACAATGAGCGTCAAAAATGACTTTTTGATGGAAGATTAATTAGAAGGATTAATATTAACCAATTTATAGTATATGTTACAAGGGTTCCGTACATATAAAGAACGCCGAACTCCGAGTTATAACGAAGGAGTTATGACCTGTCGAAGTTTCGCGACAGAACCGGTACGGCACCAGGAGACGTAAATAGTGAATTTACGATAGAGCGACTTTTAGCCTTAGCGATCTAAACGAAAGTCGTAGAATACGTTAAACCGAGAGCGAGCATGAAAAGAACGCCGAAATCTGACTTCATATGAGGAAGTTGTGAATTTTCTAAGATTTGGCTTAGCAGTGCACGGCTCGAAACTCGAATTTTAGTTCGAGCGGTTTGTGGCTTACGCGACCTAAATTAGAGTTGAAAACGAAGTCTATATGAAGAAGTTACGAATTTTACGCGGACATTTAACAGTGTAATCTTCTCATACTATTAAATTTAAAATCGACCGAGAATTAGCCAATGGAGTTAAAAGTAAAGTTGTAGATCTTGTCTTTACCTACGCGTGGATAGATTGAACGTCAAAAACGGAGTTCGTATGCGAAAGTTATGAATTTTTAAAGATTGGTTGCTTTACCTGCGTCCGGCGCCATGTGTCAGCACCAGACTTCGCCTTGGAGCCTACGCAATGCTCACGACGTGAGCACCCTTTCTCACGACGTGAATCGGCCCAGACAAACTATAAATAGAGGCGTAAATCACCCCCAAAACTCACACCTTTCATACTCTTTCTCTCCCATTACCCCTAAACCCTCTTCCCCCTTCCCTAGCACCTCCTAGGTGTTAGAGGCGAGTCTCGGAGCGCCGGAAGGCTCCGAGAAGAAGAGCTTTCGGCACGGAAGTTATGCCCCTGCAGAGCCCGGCTCCTAGCCAAACCCCTGGTAAGTGAGATATGCTTACCCTACCTTAAGTATAGCTTATGTTTAAATATAGTAATGTTATTAGGACCTTATAATAAATATTTGGGCTATTATTATGAGTTATATAAGTGTCATTATAATATCTTTTTTAACCAGCCGCGGTACGGGGAATCTGGTTTAAAGGGCCGCATAGGGTTGTTGGATTTCAGAAGTGCTATATACCAAAATGGTCCTGCCCTCCGGTGTTTTATGTCTGGCCCCTGTCTGTACATAGTGGTTGGAAAATATTGTTTAAACGCTTATATAATAAAAATAATAGCTAGACTATTACTTAGTCGCGGTTAACGTCAGACTAAACTCTAGTGGTATTGATACTAGGTTTTGTTAAGGGAAAATTGTTTTGAGATAATGAAGTGTTGTCCGAGTACCGAGTCACCACCTTATCAGGTGAGTGCATAGTTACTTTCATCTTACACACAGATATGAAGTATTTTATATAAACTACGTGTTATGTGTGCATATTATCTGTATACTTGCTATCTATGTTGGATGAACGATTTTATACAAGTTTTATATGATTTAAACTATATATGTATTTATATCTACATAATATGTTGGGTAAAACATGGGTAGATGAAATATGAGTTGGATGATGAGTTAATGGGTGATATAGACCATGAGGTAAGGGTGAAAGGTGGACGATGTGAGAAGCCTTGTTCCCAAATGTTGGCCCCGTCATCTAGCAGAGTATGGATGACAACTACGGACTATTCTAGACAGTCCAGTGGAACACTAGCAGGCTCGCAACCTATAGGTTTTGTGAACGATGTGTTCACCCGGTGTATTCTAAACCCTGACGATCATGCAGACTTGGTGCCTAAACCTTGGCGATCATGCAGACTTGGTGCCTAAACCTTGGCGATCATGCAGACTTGCTGCCAAAAAACCTGGCGACTATGCGGACTTAGTGCCTGTTGTATAAACCCTGGCGACTATGCAGACTTAGTGCCTAAAAACTGGCAACTATGCGGACTTAGTGCCTGTTGTATAAATCCTGGTGACTATATAGGCTTAGTGCCTAAACCCCGATGACGATGGACTTTGTGTCGATTCCTTAGGATGATCCTTAGGAATGAATGAACGGGTAATAGTTTATTCTTAGGGTAGATCCTTAAGAGTAAAGAAGATAATGGGGATGGGTAATTTGATTGATTGTTTGATGTTTAAACATAATAATTATATTATTGTGGGTTGAAAACCCTATGTACTCACCAGGTTTCCCAACCTGACCCACTCCAGCTTATTTCTATCACAGGTGTCGATATGAAGCTACTTTACACTGAGAGATTTAAAAGAGATGTATATCACTAGTTTAAATGAATGTAAGTTCTGTTTATGCTTATGTTTATGTATTGAAGATGACATTCCAAATGTTTTAAAAATGAATAAAAATACATTTCTTCGGGAATGCTTTGATAACATATTTATCATGTTTTTCTGGGAACAAATTCCGCAACATTTTTTATTAAAAGAGGTACTCTGATTTTTATAAAGCATAAAGAAAATCAGTCTTTTCTGGCCGTGAAAATGGGGATGTCACAGATCACATTCGTTGATCTGTTCTCCAACCGGTTTCGCTGTGAAGCATCTATCTTCCGTCTCTTTCGCTTCATCATTCTCGCTATCTATAGCGTAACCTCTCATTTGTGATACTCCAGCCGTCACCATCAGACACTTTCCTGCCAACTCAGAATCTTCTTCCTTCGCTACGAATGCCATGCCATGAATGAGCTTGGCTACATCCTCATCTTCCGAATCAGTAGACCATACCTCTACTCCACCGAACTCGTTTTCTTCAACATTTTCCTTCACAAGTAACACAGGCATGGATTTATCGTTAGACTTCTTCTTCTTGGATTCTTCAAGCTTACACGTGTGGTAAGCTTCATCGTCTTCACCCTCTTTCTTCTCATTCATTCTTCTTACCATTCATTCCTTCGCTAGATGGTTTTTGTCATGACAATAATTGCAGTCATAGCCCGAGTCACCCACAAGTTTGCTCTCTTTATTTTCTTCTTCTTTCTAAGGAGTACTTTTTATCTCCTCTTTCTCCTTATTCGAACTATAGCTTCCCTTCTGGTTTCGGTTCTTGGCTGGTAAATTCTTTCTAGCAAACCGCTTGGGATTGGATACCCTCAATGTGTATTCTTTATCTGTCAGATCACACTCTGAAAGGTTTGACTCTGCTTCTTCTTCATTAAAATTCTTACCCTTTGAGATAAGAGCCAATGATCCCATTCCGGAAACTACTTTCGTTTCCTTTGTCACAACACTTTCATGAGATTTGAGAATTCCCACGAGCCTCGCCAACGAGTAGGATTTAAACTGTTCATGAGCTTTAACAGTTGAAACAACCGCCATCCATTTTGGCCTTAGACCATTCATAAAAGTGACCATCTACTCGATCACCTCTCTGCCAATTCCATGCTTGATCATCTTGCTGAGAAGATGGTTATAACGATCGAATGTTTGAATGAGACTTTCATCTTGCTTTTGCTTGAAGCCACCAAACTTCGAAAGAAGAAGAGTTTGAGTGGAATGTTCGAGATCCTCATCGGTGGAATATAACTCCTTAAGCCGGTCCCAAATCTCCTTTGTAGTAGTACACGCACTCACCAGACGAAAGGTGTCAGATTGTAAAGTGAATATGATCATCCTTATTGCGTTTACGTTGCTGAGCAGCTTCTCCTTCTCGTCTTGAGTGACATCTTTCACGTCAATCATCATTTGATTATACTCCTTTTGAGTCTTGATGGTTCTTTCGGTTCCAGCATGAGAAAAAGGACCCACGGTAATTACCTCCCAGATCAAATATATGTTGTCCTCTGAACCAAGAACATAATCTTCAAAGTGAAGAGCCCAGACTTTATACTCTTAAGTATACAAGATCAAAATCCTTGTAGTCGAACCAATGCTGTTGGAGATGTTGATGGGATTGGTTTGAGAGTCGTTGTGAGACATAATGACTTGATCTGTTTACCTATCAAGAATCAGACTTGTAAAGCGGTATTAGGGTAATATCGAGATCTGTGAAGAACGTCAATGAAGAGATGACGGCTCAATAGATTCAATAAAAGCGGAAACCCTAAAGATATTCTTCAAACATAAGAGATGTGTATGATTTACACAGCCTCCTGCTCTAATACCAACTGATGAGATTAAAACGTTTAGATCGATAAGATTCTAAACAGATAAATCAAGAACACAATGTAAATAAGAGCACCATATGAATCAATGCTTATGTCGAATGATTAATAAGCCACAACCTCAGAAGAACTCTATGAAGAATTCCTACTGTAGAGGTGTGTTAGGGTTCCAATACGATAAAAAATAATTAACTATCCAACGCGTACATACTAAGGTGCATGCATGCACTATATAAAGTAAACCCTAATAAATGAAACAAGGCACGACAAGCCCATAACCGTGAAAACAATATACCTACACTAAAGGCCCAATGACGCAACACTTCATAACCCAACAAGTCAGAGGTGGGAGTTGAGGATCCCTATGAAATCCTAGGATATGTATGCTGTTTAGGATAGGTTTGGTATATGGTTCTAGTGTGGTGACATAGAGGAATTAGGACAGATCTTGAGGAAGGTGCAGATAGGTGTGAATTGTAGTATTGTTCCCGTACTAGTTGAAGCACATGATCTGCATCTGAGACAAGGACATACCCGGGGATTCTAAGTAGATCTGTGTATTGGTATTTTCTTCAAGTATATTCTGATGATTTGCGTGCGAATGCTAAGGAGATCTGTGGAGTGGTCACTCAAGGAAACTCTGGTATCGATATGGGTCCCGACGCCGGTTCTGGTGCCGGTGATGGTTCAGGTTCGGACTCTGAGGCTGGGATCATGGACGGTCATATGCGGGAGTTCATTTCATCAGATATTACTCCCAACATTCTTGAGTAGACTCCTGTTATCTTCGGTACGATCAAGGAGGGTATCATGGAGATTATGGATGAGCGCTTGGGCGCTTTTTGTTCTGAAATAGTGCCGATGATGAGAGCTCGCACTTTGAGTTTTCATGAGTTTTAGGCTTGTAGGGCTCTGGAGTTCTTTGGGAAGAAGGACCCGATCGCGAGCAAGCATTAGTTAGCAGATGTCACGAACGCCTTTCGTACTAGTTGTTGCCCCGAGGAGGCAAAGGTCAGACTTACATCATGTCTTCTAAAAGATAGAGCCTGAGACTAGTGGGAGGAGGTTGGACATGCCTTGGGAGGCGAGGCGGTTGAGTCGATGAATTGGGAGGATTTCGTGACATGGTTTCAGGCTAAGTTTGTACCAGTGATAGAGATCCAGCTATTGGCGAGGAAGTTTTAAGACCTTTTCCAGACTACTGAGACGGTCGTAGAGATCACTGCTTTGTTCCGAAAAAGGGCGTTAATGGTTCCATAGTATGTGGCGGACGAGGAGATGAAGAAGGCGAGATATCACGAGATGTTGAGGAGCGATATCAGAAAGTTTGTGAGCAGATCCAGTTACAAGACACTGGATGATATGGTGGTGCGAGCCAAGGAGAGGGAGATTGACCTGGAGATGGAGAATAAGAGGAAGTCGGATTAGGTTCATAATTTTGAGGGTTTAGGCAAGAAGCCCATGCTATTTTACTCAAGATCGATGGGCCAATAGGGTCGGGGCTACTGCAGTAAGTGCGGCAAGACGCACGATGGGGCGTGTATGGTGGGTGGTTCGGGCTGCTTCAAGTGCGCAGGACGGGTCACTTCAGCAGGGATTTCACTGCCACCACCACCACCTAGGTATCTGAACTGATTTGCTTCCGTTGCAATCACAGAGGCCATAATAAGGCAAATTTCTCGAGGTTAGCAACGTTGGGACCAGTTGCAACACCCGCACCGACGAGCTTGAGGATCACAAATAGCCATTAGGGCAAGGCGTAGGCGCCTGTTGTTAGGAGCAGGGCATTTCAATTTACAACTGAGGAAGCTCGTGCGACACCAGATGTGGTTACAATTACATGACTTATTTATATGTTTTATTGCTTTCCTTATTTATGCTCATGTTATATATGATCTTGTATAGGGACATTTTTTTGGCAATGGTATGACTGCACATGTGTTGTTTGATTTGGGAGCTACCCGATCCTTTGTATCTCTTGCGCTTAGCAAGAAGTTTAGTGTTGCTCTCGGAATTTTGGATTACCTGTTGGAGGTCGAGAATGCTGATGATCGTTATGTGAGTGCTTCGAGGGTTCATCCTGGGTGTGTCGTAAACCTGTTCAACGAGAGCTACTCTATTGATTTGCTGGTGGTTCCTTTGCGAGGATCGAACGTTATCATCGGGATGGACTGGTTGGGCCCCAATGGGTCCATGATTGATTGTGAGTGCCAGCTAGTGAGAGTTCGAACCCCAAGTAGGAGAGAATTCGTAATTCTTGGCGAGATAGCTTCGTGTGGTCCAAATCTCTGTTCATCTGCGAGCTTCAAGGGATATCTTCAGCAGGGATGTTCTGGGTTCCTATCTTATGTGGCAAATACTCGAGCTGAGGGCACGACATCATTAAGTGCGGTACCCATTATTCGGGAGTTCCCTGATGTGTTTCCTGATGAGTTACCAAGAGTGCCTCCCGAGAGGCAAGTCGAGTTTCTGATTGATCTGGTTCCAAGAGCGGCTTCATAGCCAAGGCACCATATCGCTTGGCACCACCAAAGATGCAGGAGTTTTTTACGTAGATCTAGGAGATGCTAGACAAGGGATTTATTCGGACAAGTAGCTCACCTTAGGGAGCACCGATCCTATTTGTGAAAAAGAAGGACGGTTCACACAGGATGTGCAATAACTACTAGGAGTTGAATAAGCTAACGGTGAAGAACCATTACCCACTCCCGAGAATCGATGACTTATTTTACCTACTTCAAGGTGTATCTTGGTTTTCCAAGATTGATTTGCGATTAGGGTACCATTGGATGAGGGTCAGGGATAATGATGGGCAGAAGACAGCTTTCAGGACTCGTTATGGTTATTACAAGTTCGTGGTGATGCCATTCCTGCTCACCAATGCACTGGAGGCGTTCATGGATCTCATGAAACGGTTTTATAGGCCGGTGTTGGATCAGTCAGTGATAGTGTTCATAGATGATATCATGGTCTACTCCAAGACCAAGGAATAACACGAGGAACACTGGTGAGAGGTGTTGGAGACCCTACGGAGGGAGATGATGTATGCCAAATTCTCTAAATGTGAGTTCTGGTTGTGTGACGTGCAGATCTTAGGGAACATCATCAACCAGAAGGCTATATTGGTTGACCCAGCCAAGATCGAGGTCATGACGCGATGGAAGGTTTCGAGGACCGCATCTGAGATTCGGAGCTTTTTGGGTCTCATGTGGTATTATCGGATATTTATCCAATACTTTTCCAAGATTGCAGTGTCTTTAACCTATTTGAAAAAGAAGAATGTTACTTTTTAGTGGGGGCCTGATCAACAATTGGCTTTTGAGATGTTGAGGAAGAGACTGTGCGAGGCCCCAATTCTTGCGCTTCCCAAGGGTATGGATGATTTTGTGGTTTATTGAGATTCCTTTATTTCTGGGTTGGGAGATGTTTTCATGCGGAGGGGTCATGTGATTCCTTACGCTTTGAGGCAAGTAAAGCCTCATGAGGCGAATTACCCCATGCATGATTTGGAGTTGGGGGCTGGATTTTTGCCCTCAAGATTTTGAGACACTATCTGTATGGGGTAAGGTGTACTATCTATACCCACCATAAGAGTTTGAGGTATCTGATGGATCAGCCGAATCTGAATATGCGACAGTAGAGATGGTTAGATGTGGTAAAGGACTATGATTACAAAATCTCGTACCACCCTCGGAAGGCCAATGTGGTGGCTGATGCTTTGAGCTGTAAGGCAATAAGTACACCTATCAGGTATATTTGTTTGAGGATGGTTATTACTTCACCCTTCTAGGATATGATCAAGCAGGATCAGGTAGAGGGATTCAAAAAAGGAGAATTGTAAGGCATAACGAATCAGGGGCTAGATTCCTTTATTTTTCGGAGACGGTAGGGGGTTATTGACTTAGTGTGGCTGAGTTTTGGTTCCGACTACTGGTGGGGTGAGACAAACAGTTCTAGAAGAGGCTCATAAGTCAAATTTTTTCGATTAATCCAGTGGGCACGAAGATGTATCGGTATATGAAGTTGAGTTATTGGTGGCTGTAACACCAGTCAAAATAGGTCAAAAACAATCACATGTGATTATGCTAATCATGTAATGTGATTTTGTTAAACTAGTAATCTGATAAACTTACTATGTAATTCATGTTAAAGTATGAACATTCATACATAATTTATGATACAACTCAAAGTATACGTCCATACGATTCCAAAAATATACAGAACGTCTAAATCTGACTTCGCGTGAAGAAGTTATGATAAACCCTAATGCTATAAATCTCTATAGTAAGAGGAATTTAAAATAGTCTTAGAATTAGCTATTAGAATCTAAAATAAAGTTGTAGTACTCGGAAATACCTACGCGTGGATATAAAGAAAGTCTAAGAGCATGCCACGTGGCAAAAACCCTATCCGCCTTAAGTCACGACGTGAAAATGAAGTTCACGACGTGAAACGTGTCAGGGACACTAATTGGGGCTAGAAAACACGTGTTAAAGCTACGAGGTGACTCATGGATGTTCAACACGTGACCCAAGGTATGTCACGACGTGAAATAGCCCAGAACAAGCTATAAATAGCGATCAAAGCTCATACATTCCTTACACCTTTTCCTTTCATTCTCTCTCGTTTCTGAAGGCCGTTTTCCTTCCCGAGCATGACTACGACGAGCCTCTGACCGTTTAGATTCTATAGATCAGGCTACTACGGTGAGTTTCACGGCCCCACTTTCTAATATTTCGGGGGAAAACGCATGCTAAATATAATATATACATTATTATTATGTCTATATGATAGTATATTAGTATCAACGTAGATAGTTATAATAACCAGGATATAGTTATTTCGTATCTGAAAGTATACAACTATCGTAAAGTGGTTAGCATGTTATTGTTATAGTTGTATACTAATGTAGATCTTAAGTTATACTTAGGATTTTATATATATTTTGTGTGAGATATAGTTCCAGAGTTATACTCGGAAGTTCTATATGAAATTGATAAGTATGTTGTTATTGTTGGTTTTATGTCAAGATAAAACCAGGTATGTTGTATGTTATTGTTGTTTTTATGTCAAGATAAAACCTGTATGTTATTATTGGTTTTATGTCAAGATAAAACCTGGTTTTACCTCAAGATATAGCTGTTATACTGCCTAAATGTTATGAAGTTAGGACTAATGTTTAAGAGCATAGTCTAATAACTTAGGGTTTTAGACATGAAAATGCTTTTGTTATTAGGACTATAGAATGCCATCAAAGTCTACATGAGCTACCTCATTCATCAACTAAGATTGGGGATCTTAGTGGAAGTCCTCTGACTTGTAACCGTTAATCCCGTGTGAGAGAGGAAGTCGTGTATGAATAAGATACGGGTTCACGACCCCACTCGTGGTTGTTAATTACAACCCAAGACACGCGAGTGACGATTCGTTCCTTTTATTTGTTATTGTTCCGGCGTCGATGAAGCGCGCGGTATTTTTTCTCATGGTAAATCATGAGTGTATTGTTTCTCATGGTAAATCATAAGTGTGTTTTGTCAAAGGTTTTGTTGTCAAGCAGCGGTTACAGACTCATGGTAGCAACTTGATAGAAACATTATACTTTTTCATATACAGGTATTAATTTTAAGTATAAGTTTCCCCCTACTTATACCCTAGGTACTACTTGTATATTAAGTAGATAATTATACCTAACACACATACTCGTATAGAATTGAAATAAGATTTATACGTAGCAACTTTCCTTTGTATGGATATACAAACACTTATATTCATAATATATGAGACTTATAGGTAAACTACTTATTTGGTAAGTAAAATTGTATACCTAGGATATATATCTAAACGTTGGAGAGTCAAAATGATACTTTCAAAACTATACTTTTGAACTTGGAAAATGTATTATTTTATGGAGTCAAAACCTGTGAACTCACCAACTTTATGTTGACGTATTTTAAATTGCATGTGTTTTCAGGAAGTTGATAACTATGATACAAGAAATGACGTTACACCGCCCGGTGTTTCCGCCGACGGCCGGGGTGTGACAGTGGCTGTGTATGAAGAGGGAACTAGCGTGGTTTGTAGAGCGGTGCTTGACTTGCAGGAAGGTTAAGGCCGAACATCAGAGACCCCATGACAAGATGCAGTCATTACCCATTCCCATGTGAAAATGGGAAGATATTATAATAGATTTCATCACATCGCTGCTAAGGACAACACGTGGAGTTGATTCTATTTGGGTCATTGATGAAAAATTGACCAAGAGTGCGCAATTCATACAGATTTCTAAGAGCATATCTGTTGAGAAGTTAGATGACATCTACATTCGTGAGGTGGTGGTTCGGCATGGGGTGCCAGTTTTTGTGGTTTGGGACCGAGATGTTCGTTTGACCTCCAGGTTTTGGAGGAAGTATCATGGGGAGTTGGGTACTCAGTTGCATTTTAGTACAACATACCACCCCTAAACCGACAGTCAGAGCGAGCAGATAATTCAAAGGCTCGAGGATATGCTCCGGGCATGCGTGTTAGATTTTTTTTTGGGGGGGGGGGGGAGTTGGGATTCCTACCTTCCACTGGCCGAGTTCTCCTACAACAACATTTATCATGCCAATATTTCCCAACCACCGTTTGAGATGTTGTATGGGAGGAGGTGCATGACCCCAGTTTACTGGGGAGAGGTCGAGCATCGAGTCATGGGAAGTACTAAGGTGGTACTCAAGACTATTGATTTGATTCAGCAGGTGCGCGATAGGTTGCAAGTCGCGCAAAGCTGGCAGAAGAGTTATGCACACCGTCGGCGTTCATACCAAGAGTTTCAAGAGGGTGACTTGGTGCTTTTGAAGGTTTCACCTTGGAAAGGTGTCAATCGATTTCGGAAACGGGGGAAGGTGGGCTGATATTTGCATATTTAGCCTTATATTAAGTATAGATTCTTATCATTTATTAGCTAATTTATTGCATATCATGGACAAAAGATACTTAAAAGTGTTTGAATTATGTTTTCAGTCCAAAAGCGAAGCTCGGAAGCAAAAGGAAGCAGGAGAAGCGGTTGGGAGCTCGGGAGTTGAACAAAGAAGATAAATGCTAAAAACACAAGGTACTCGGCGAGTAGGGTCGACTACTCGGCGAGTCGCATCGAAGATTCGAGAAGATAAAGACTCATTGACTTACCGTGCACGGGAATTAAGTGATAGACTCGACGAGTCAGTCATGGACTCGGCGAGTCGGTGCGAATCTATAAAAACGATTGTTCAGATCGATACAAGGAATTCTGGAACCCTTGGGGAGGAGCAAGCTGCGAATTAGAGTCAGGAGAGATCTGGAGAACGAAGATACAACCCTAAAACCAATTCCGAAGGAGATTTGAGGCAAATTTACATCATTCTTACTTTAATCTATTGTTTTTCATCATGTTTAGACTTTTGGATTTCGTTTTTTTGTTGTTAATTACCTCAATCATGAGCTAAACCCTTTTAACTTCTGTTTGGGGAGACAATATTGAAACTATGGTTTGATTTATGGTAGGATTGATTTAATATTGGTGATTTTGTTAATCTTAGCTTGTTAACGAACCTTATGTGTGAATGATAACTATTTTTCTGTTAATAGGAAGATAATTAAGCTGCATGAACATCTCTTAATTGTTACCTCATATAATTTATGTGACCACTTTATATATGACTAGGATTAGCGACCGTGAAACTAGAATTAATAGAAAAATAGGTAAATTCATGTGTGAGCTTGTGTGATGACCATCAACAAGAGGTTAATTAAAGGACCAAATTAGTTAACCATTACAAGTCTAAATTAACCCGAATAAATAACCTAGTGAATTGAATTAAATTAGACAACTGGCCACTGTTTGAATTAGTTTGTTCTCTAAGGATTAGTGTAGCGAACGTGAATCTAATCACTTGAATCGGTAGCCAATAGAAGAGTTAATCCATTGCACTATTGCCATAATATCAACCATAGGATCAATTGAGTTGAACTAAACAGAAGTTCCCTTCGTCATTGAATTTAGTTGAATCTTTGCTTTTCTAGTTTTTAGTCTAAGTAATAGTTAGTAAGTTTCTAGTCTTGTAAAACTAGAGAAAACCCCTTCTTATTACTTAATTTTAGATAAAATTAGTTTTTAGTTTTAATTTACCGTTCCCTGTGTTCGATACCCTACTTATTTAGCTTTACCACAATTGACAGGTCCACTGCCTTTGTGTGTTTATTTTATAATTAAAAGTAGGTTTAAAACTAGTTGTCTTTACACACATCATAGGCCCCCGATTTATCAGTCCCTTCAGGATTACAGCCCGGGTGGGCAAGGTTGCATACCGATTGGATTTTCCTTGTGAGCTCAGCCAAATCCATAACACCTTCAATGTTCTCATCTTCGAAAGTGTGTGGACGATGCGTCCACGGTTATTTCCTTGGATGACATTCAGGTTGATGATCGCCTGAATTATGTTAAGAGACCAGTTGTGATTTTGGATCAGAAGACGAAGGCCTTGCACAACAAGGTGGTTTCTGTGTCCAAATTTCAGTGGCAGTATCAGAAGGGTTCCGAAAGGAGGTGGGAACCCAAATCAGAGATGCTGCAGCATTACCCTGAGTTATTTTGCAGCAGCGGACTTCGAGTACAAAGTCTGATTCAAGTGGGGGAGAGTTTTAACCTCCAGGCTCTTAGAGGTATTTAAATTAATGAATTTTGGATTTTGGCCAGTACCACATCATGGTGAAGGCATCCCACGACGTGGTGGTGGTTGATGTGTCCTGGAATTTAAATGGTGGCCAAGATGTGGCAGCCTAGGGCCACGATGTGGCAGTTGTTTAATGAATAACCCTAAATTCTGAAGTTTACGCCCTATTTAAGGGAACGTGATGGCTAGGGTTGCTCACCCTCAGCTTCCATCACACTCTCTCAGCCTCCAAGCAAACCCTAACCTCCATTGTTTCTCTCTAAGCTTTTTGTGTTGATTTTTGGGGTTTAGAAGAAGAAGGAGGTGACTTCTAGACTTGGATCCAATAATCAAATCTTCTTACCATCTTATTGTGCATCTTCTGGACTATTGTAAGTCCCCAAGTTCCAAGCTTTTTGATTATGGAGTGCTAGATCTTGTATTTTGTCACATTTCTTCTTGATCTTGTTAGATGGGATGGAGAGGTTTCTTAAAAGTTGCAACTTTATAAATCTCTGGATCATTTGGAGTAGTTCATGGTTTGGATCTAAAGTTTGGTGGTTGGTTTGTGCGATACATAAGATTTTGGTCATAAAATCCCATTTTGACCAAAGTTGAGTCCAAGACTTGCATTGGACATATAAGTCTAAAAATCATCAATCTTTAGGTTGGTTTTGGTGCTATTAGCTCTTTTGGAGAAAAGGAGCATGAGACCCAAAGGGTTAAGTGCTTCTTTATTAAGTCCTTGCCATTCTTTAGCCTTTTTAGATCTAAGAATTGAGATCTAGACCTCTTGGTGGGTCTCAAGGGATAAAGGTGGAAACTTTACCCTTTTGGACATTAGGAATGATCAGATCTGGACTTTGGAACCTTTAGAATTAGAGGATTCGACTTATCTCATTAGGACATTTTGGATCCAATTCCCATGGCATGGTAACTAGGGTAAACGTGTCTGTTTTTTCATTTAAAGGTCACGATATCGCCAAAAGATGGCCACGATGTGGAAGGTCAAGCTTGACCGTTGACTTTGACATTTTGACTTTGACCAAGTTTTACCTAAGTGTATTTTAGGTATTTTGATTTGTATTTGAGATTGATCACTATTTGATGAATATGTGGCGGGTAGAGCTGATATTCGGAGTCGAGACCTATTCAGCTATTTCTTCAGACTGAGAGATGAGTCTCCTCGCAGTGCTTGATGGGTCGAAGGAACCAATGCAAGCTCATGGATTATTGTTATATGTATGATCATTTCTGTATGACTCTTGCATGTGTTGTATGTGTTTGTATGTACACTGGGCGGGGCACGATGCCTGATGAGGTCTGATGAGTGTGTTTGTCGGGGCACATCCCATATTATTATAGATCTGTTTTGAGCGGAGCTCGATGACGGGGGGGACCGATGGTTGTTGGGCAAGGCCCATTGTATGTATGGTATGGGTTATTTTAGAGAGCTCACTAAGCTATGTGCCTACGACTTTTAGGTTATGTTTTAGGTACTTCCGATTCGTAAGGGAAAAGCTCTAGATGATCTCATCGCACAAACCATGATTTTCCGCTTTATTGACTCTGATGTATTTTGGATGATTACTGATACACTATGATTTTCCTATGGTTTCGATAAACACATTGGATTGATTTTTTATTTAGTATAAAAACAAAATTTTTAGTTCTGGGTTTTGGGACGTTACGAGTACAAAGGTACATGAATGATGAGGGATTCAAGGAGATGTAGACTGATAGTCTAAGATACTGTAGGGCATGTTTATGCTTATATTTTGTATCAGTGTTGACATCCCAAGCTTTTATAAATTAATGAAAAACATATCTTCATAAATACTTCTACAGGACCAAATTCCACATTTATCAACAAACTCAGTTTTAAATAAGCATAAATAAAAAGTTTTAAAATGGTCGTAAAAATGGGGATGTCACAGTTTAGTCCCGCCTAGTCCTGGTTCAAAGGATTATAACCTTTATCAAAGAGAGTTGCATGGTTCAAATACCCAACTCTGTGTGGCAGCAGCCAGTTTAGCCCTGCCTAGTCCTAGTTCAAAGGATTATAACCTTTACCAAAGAGAGTTACATCGTTCAAATACCCAACTTCACATGGCACCAGGCAGTTTAGCCCTGCCTAGACCTGGTTCAAAGGATTATAATCTTTACTAAAGAGAGTTGCATGGTTCAAATATCAAATCTATGTGGAAGCAGGCAGTTTAGCCCTGCCTAGTATTGGTTCAAAGGATTATAACATTTATCAAAAAGATTTGCATGGTTCAAATACCAACTCTATATGTCAGCAGACAGTTTAGCCCTGCCTAGTCCTGGTTCAAAGGATTATAAACTTTACCAAAAATATTTGCATGGTTCAAATACACAACTCGGAAGGGCAGTAGGCACCCTACCCCTGCCTCGACGACCTGGTTTAAAGGATTAAGACTTTTATCTAAAAAGTCACATGACGACACAACCCAACCACCTCTTTTCTTTAAAAGAAAAGGAGAGAGGAGGAGAAAGGAAATGGTTATATTAACAATGAACAAAGAACCTAACAGGGTTATAAGTTGAGAAATTAACACATCAAGCAAAAGCATGTCTTGGTACATGATGAAAAAGAAACCATTGTTCAGTTACAATCCAAAACTTGGCATACCAGGGCCACAGAGGGACGTCAAAAGAGAAAGAGTTATTTTTATCATTACACCCATTTCGGGCAGAACAACAAGAACGATGTTGCAAACACAATAAGTACCTTTCATTTACCCATGTCACCGTCCAGACCAATAATCTTTGCAGCGCTACTGCGACCCGCTCCAGCTGCACTACGATCAAGGTTGATGAAGGCCATTAATGTCCAAAGAACCTAACTTCATTAAGGTGGCGTAATCATATGTGAAGAACGAATCAATAGCATCCACCATCTCTCCAGTATGGTTGGAAGTAATGCTAGAAACATTGGAATCAAATGTCCCAGCAACAGTTTCCTTGTGCAATGCTTCCCTCCCTGATTCGTCACCAGTAGCCTAACACATATGTTTGATCCGGCCAACACCCTGTAGAAAGTTAGGAAGCTCAATAACCTTATCTATAATCCTAATAATACCCTCCTTGACAAGATAATCCAAGTTGCTTCCAATTCGGGACACCTGCGCTTCATGGTCAAGCAACAACTTATCCTTATCCAGCAACTCTCTCTCCAGGCTTTCCACTCGGATACTCATAACTTAATTTTTCTGAAGATTATCGTGAAGTTTCGTCTCCATGTTTGCACACTTCTCCTCAAGGGTTATCTTCTCGCCATCCATTAACTCCAACTGCTGATGACAAGACTCAATCTTAGCCTCCAGCAAGGCCATATGCTGTTGCATGCTCCTTTCATTAGAATGAAGCTTGACCACCACACTCTTAAGGCGTCTGATGCGCCGAGCTCCAGCAGTAAGGAAGAAGGCACTCTGGGCAGAAATGAAATCCATAACGTCAACTGTATGTTCATCCAAAAAAATCCTCCATCTCAGAAACAATTTCCTTAGGGAAGACATGGCGACAAAATTCCAAAGCGATCTCTTGGATGGAAATACGAGATTCATCACTAAGATTCCATTTCTGAGAAAAGATGTTGCTGGAGGAATGATTTTCTCCTTGAGACCAGCAATGAGATCATCATAGTCAGACATCTCCGAAGCAGCGAGAGATTTAGTTGGGTTTAACGATTGAAGTTGCACCAAAATAGCTTCGGATGCATCCTTATCAGCAATGGGTTGCATAAACGCCCCTTGCACCCCTTCGGACTGGTGAATGTCGTCATAAAGGATGCTTATAACTTCCTCGCCAAAGGGCATCATGGTGGCAAAATATTAGTTGCAAGCTTCCTCCGGAGAGAGTGGTCTGCAATGGATTTTCCATTCACAGCACCGGGAGGACACTCAATACCCAACAAGCCTCTCTTCCTTAACCTACGATACACAACATCGGTCAAGATTACCTCTTTGTTGTCTTCCACACATTCTGAGCCTTCAGAATTGCTAGAAGGGGGAGGCTCAAGAATAGGGACGCTAGAAGGACCATCAGATGAGGGTATGTCCCAGGTAGAAACCAAATGCGAAGGAACATAAACAGTGGGGGTAGGGGTGACTTGATCCAACATCCGACTGGGAATAGGAAGGGTGTTATACAAATCGATGGGGCGAAACTACAAGTCCCCCTTGAATTTCTTCCCAAGCACATCAGAAAATGATAACACTCGTTCCTCCCGCACAGTATAAACACCATCATTTATACATATATAAAAAAAAGAGAGAAGAAATAGGGGTAAAATAAGAAACATAAATCTTACCCCAATTAACAACAAAGAACTCAGACATCTCTGGACAGTGATGCTATTCAGTGCTGATCCCAACACCGATAAGGATATACTCACGAAATTCTTCAAGAACAATGGTGAAGCTATTCGAAACATGAAAAGTTTCTTGATCGTGGGGAAGAAGTTTGGGAGCACTATAGTAAGTTGCCTCAGTGTGAAAATAGGGACCACCAACTCGAGAGCCATCCACCCAAAACCGATAACTCTACTAGTTCTTCGGACTGATTTTCCCATCAAGAATAAGGAAATGGGTGTTCTTTCAAGCATAGAAAGTGAACTTGTCACGAGCAGTAGAGAACCAGAAGAAATTCTTGAAAACCCGGATACTGGGAAGAAAACCTTGAGACCGGCAGATCATCTCAAAGGCTACGATCTTGGTCATGACCTTAGGAGTAAGCTCATATATGTTGACTCCATTTTTACTTAACACCTCATCTAAGAAGTTGGTGGTCGGATGTCGATAGTCAGTGTCAAAGGTCTTGACGAAAACACCAACCTTCCCCGTAGGAGGTTCTAAAAACGAAGCCCCATCCAAAGGTATCAGTACTCCATCCTCTTGCTGAAAGCCATATTTTTTGCAAAGAGCTTCAGCATATTTTGGAGTTGGAACCACACCAGAAGCAGAAATCATATTAATATGAAGGGTCATCTTGAGAAAATACATAACAAAGAAAGAGAAGGAATAATGGCTGCTGAAAACGGATGAAAGATAAAAACGGACATGTATTTATGGAGAAGATCAGGACGCAATCAAGCGCCCTAAAAGAGCAGACATATCCACAAAAGTTATGATTGTTCGGCAGTTAATAAGGCGACATGTGTGACTTGGAGTCCAGAACGTAATGGCTAGTTGCGCTACGCCATCATTACTAGACTAGGGGACTTGATGACGTACCCCATGTTGATCCGTTATGAAGTGACTAACAAGACAACAACTATTCCAGCGAGACAACAGCTAGTCCAGCGAGGCAACTGCTGGTCCAACGAGACAGTAGAGAAAAGCAGCTGAACAACTCTGCCCAACTGGTTGTACGGGCCAGGGAAAGGATTCGCCAGGGCGGAATCCTTTTTAGACAGACAACAAGACCACATAGTCTTAGCAACCAACCATTGCCGTCTAGGCAGAAATCTCTTGTGCCTCACGCATGGTTATTGGCTGTCGTATAATAAGAGGCATCAGCATAATTGTGTACACAGGGAATTAAGAATTATTCCCTCTGCCCCAATCAGAATAGGAGAAGAATTAAATAGGGACAGATGGATCGATCAGAGACCGGTACTCCAGATACCGTTACAATACCCCCCCCCCCACCCCATCTATACAGAACCCTAGCTATAAAAGAGGAGGAACGTGTCCATAACAGGCAAAGTTTTCCTACTCTCTTCTCTCTCTATAGTCATACACTCTTCTCCTAAGACTAATTAGACGGTCGGAGTTCCTTCCTGGTACCTCCTCCCGGGACGCAACTGACGTACTATCTAATTGCAGCAATATGTTCACGGTGAAGATCTAAGTACCAGTGCCATCTCTCCTCCGCGGAACGACGTTGCAACAATAATAATTAAGAATTATTATCAATGAAAATAATTTATAATCAAAAACACTTTTGTTGGTAAAATAATTTTCTATATTTTATTATGGAAATATATACCATAGCTAGTTGACTACGGAAATTTGCGTAGCCAAATAGCTACGTTTAACCTTTTTTGTAACAAATTACGTATCAAATTTGCTATGAAATTTATTGTGCAGCAATTTTTTTATTTCAATCTGGTAACCAACTAGGTACATATATGGATTTGTAACATGTTATGTAGCGAACTAGCTACAACCAACAATCTCGTATATGGATTTGTAACATGTTATGTAGTGAACTAGCTTAACCAACAACCTCGTAGTATGTTCGTAGTAAAATAATTAGAAATTTTAATTCCATAGCAACTTTTAGTAACGATTCATGAATTAGCTACGTAAATGCAACTTTGTAGCCATCTTCGTCGAAAAATAGCTACGACTAGATTCTCTAGCATACTTGCGTAGCAGAGTTACAGATTTTGATTATGTAGCAACTTTTCATAGTTATTCGGGATGTAACTACATAATGCAATTTCTTAATGATTTAGCAAAATAGCTACGGCAAGCCATCCGGTAGCATTTCTATAGTAGAATAGCTATGGCCTTTTATTCTGTGGCAATTTTATATAGCTATTTAAGATTTTGCTTGTAGTGTTGCAAGGGACAAAATATACCTTATTTTCTATAATTCAATCGATTTCATCAAATATTCTTGTAACATTCATGCAATGTGGTTTGACAATATCACAACATGACTATAACATAACTATAACGAAATCAGCAAATCCAAATTAAATAACAAATTACTAATAAATAGGCAAAAATTAATAACTTAAAACAAAATAAAAATAATTTAATACAATAAGATGAATTGTTTATTAATATTGTTTCGTATGTGAGAAACTACTAACAAATGAAATTAATTAATAAAAATTGATAAACATACCCTGTCAATATAAATGTATATAATTAATTTTCGAGCTAGACCATTATCAAGGTTCTTTAATATATATGGTTCATCAATATTTCAACCTTTATTATCTTCTTGAAGGCGGGATTAAATTCTATTATTGATTGACTTGGTATATGCATGGTATTGGTACGTTTATGCAGCACTATATCTTTTCCACCGACTCTCTCTAAAATCAACTATGTACAATTTCTATTCTCTTATACACAAACAAATATTCGATTGTTAATAGTTAATACACACGAGAGAGAGAGAGAGAGAGAAACCATCACCCCCTTCGCAATCTAAGAGACTCGCCTTCTATAGTTTGTATCCTAGTTCCTCACTCAACACTCGATTTCCGTTTCACCAGTTCCCTGTTTTTCCTCACGCCCTCACCAAATCATTTTTGGTTGTTATATCTTTTATAATATATTAAATAAGTCAATGTATAGGCAAACGTGCAACAAGTTGCTCTGTTAGTCCTTTCAGGATAATAAAACTAATTTTTTTTTAAAACAACATCAATAGATCATGGGCGGCTCAACCAATTTGGGGGCTCTAAATGACCAAAAAATTTGGGACCCTTTATAAATTAAACCCTTCTTTTTTATCCGGACTTGGGACCGACAATAATAAACTAAAAAGTTTATAAATGGCAGAGTTAAAAAAAATATGTATATTTTTTTTGTGAATATATTTAAGACATAAAATTAATTTTCCTTTTGAAGCTCCTTATTCGTATTTTCTTTTTGACATGATTATTAATTATTTGATTAATAATGACAATGAACAATCACCAAGACAACAATTATAATTATATAAGATACGGATTAAGAATTTAGAATTATACAACATCTATGATAATGGAAAACTCAAATCTGGAAAACTGAAAACAAATTCCTTCCAACTCGATTCACTGATCGTATATTTGTAATATATTGTAAGCAATTAACAATGGAATAAAACATTAGAAAACTGAAAAAATAAAAACTGAAAAGTATTAACCCTAATTAGATTATCACTAAATCAGAATATCATATGACATCATTGATCGTTTTTGAGAGCCTTTAATGAAAAATAAGAACCGAAAGTGAAAAAATTGCACATATATTACCGTTTTTGCGTCTTAGTGTTTTGTAACAGCCTTCAATGGAGAAGGAAGAAGCCGACAATGGAGCGATAACAAGAAGAACAGAAGGCAGAGAAGAAGAATCATAGAATAAATAGAAGAATCCTAGAATTGTTATTCAGATTTCAGAGTACAAGAATAGAGAAGAAGAAAACACGAGGCAGAAGTTTAATCGTTGATGTCGCTACTTGTTAATTGCTTGAATAAAGACAAAATTTTGCGTTTTGAGGCGTGCATCGATTCATCAATTTTTTGTGGAATATAGACTTCAAATTTGGGTTAAATGGGCCCCTTAAAAGTGGGGTCCTAAGCCCTAACTTTGTTTATTTAAACATAAGGCTGGCATTGCCATAAATTTAGAGGATATAACATAACTATGCATGACTCGTTAACTATGCATGACTCGTTGGACTCTGTTGAAAATCTTCATTGCCTCTATGCGAAAAAACCGAAGGATGTTGTTCCCTACTTCAGGTCTATAGAGGCTTTTTATGTTTTTTTTTAGTTCTCCTTTTGTACCTCTCAATGCTTTTATTTATTTTGTTGTGGTGGCATATTGGTGATCCAGGCATTTTTTAATTTGATTTTATTTTGATATTTTAGTGTTTAAATTTGCATCATATTCACATATATGATGCAACTTGCAATTATTTTGATGTTTTATTCAGGAACCTGGCTGGATTGATCACTCTTTCTGGTTTCAAGTATGGAAGGATTGGTGACTCTTTGCACCAGTACAAGAGTTTGAACAAGAAAACAGAGATTACATAAGGAGAAACTAACTAACACTAGGCTAAGCAGCACCAGGAAGGTAACCTTGAGGTGGCTACCCCTAAAGGGCAAAAACGTCAAAATACAAACGTAAGATAAAGAGACCAACCACCTGAGTTTCACCAGATGTTTTCCGGTGTACGGATCGTTTACTCCAGAAAGGAACCAGAGAGGAGAACAGGCAAAAAAGGCTCAAAGTAGTAACATGGGCAAAATGGTCAAAATATGAAGCAAATTAGAAAAACACCAAGCAGGGTACTAGGGATGGGGAAATATGTTGCTAACTTCGTTTGTCTTGAGTTAATGGATGAATAAATAAAATAAATCGAAATAAACTATTAAAAATTAGTGGTAAATATCCTCCAATAATTTAATAGGTCGAGAGTAAAATTTAATTTTTCTTTCATGATCTTTCAAAAAACCTTGCCAAATTACCCATAGTTCACACTACTTAAAAAAACGTCTTTTCCGAGGGACAATTTCTTTGGAAATCCCAATTACCGAAGAACTTCAAAGAAAATATCAGAAGCATGTTTTCCTTGGAATTTCCTCAATAATGTGTAGGAAGTAGCGAGAAATTTTTGGTCCTAGGAAACTTTTGTAGGAAACCCCAGTGTCATATGTTAAATACGACTAAAAAGACCCGGGTTTGTCTAACTTGATCATGGAGCCCGATTTCTTTCTTTAGAGAGAAAATTACAAATTTAGCTAAATACACTAATTACCTTACAAATTTAGCCAAAAAAAATCAAAATTGCAATTATAACCACTGAAATCGCTGATGGAAATGACACATCTGCGATTTTGTGCTTTAGGCGCTTGTACCTTCGCGGATGGAATAGTCCATCTGCGATTTTGCCTGTTCCACCTGCGATTTTCGGTTGAAAAAACTATAAAACCGTTTTTTTATTCATTTTTCAGTCTTCAATTTAGAAAAACTCTCTCTCTCTCTCTCTCGGCAATTCTCTCCGACGATTCCTTCAAGAAAAATGGACGATTTTTTCAACAATCTCGAAAAAATGGTTAGATTTTAACTCTTTTTATGTTTTAATTAACATTTATTTAGTATATGTTTTTAATATTTTATTATTTATTTTATTAGTTAGTGTAAAAAAAATGAAATTATATTGTTTGTGATTGGGTAATTTTGTTGTATTTGATAGATTTAATATTATTTATTAGTAACCTTGAAGTTTTAATGTTATTTTGTTAGTGGTTGTATGAATGTACAAGAATAGACTGCGTAGAATGTGCATTGGCTTGTTGTACATTTAGTAAAATAGTTAGAATATGTTATTTTTTTTAAGTTTAAAGTTAAATAAATTGTTACAATAATGTTTACAATATGTTTGGTTAGTGGTTTAAGTTGAGAAATTGATATAGCATGGTTATAATATGTTATTTGTCGTTTGTATAGTTGTTGTATAACTTGAAAAATTGTAAATACTTGTCGTATAACTTGAAAAATGGTTATAATAATGTTTACAATAGTCGTTTGTATATTTGACGTATAACTTGAAATTTTGTATAGTTGTCGTTTAAGTTCAAAAAATTGTTATAGTACAGTTAGAATATGTTATTTTTTTTAATTTGAAAGTTAAAAATCGTTTGTATACTTGTTGTATAACTTGAAAAATTATATATGCTTGTCGTTTAAGTTGAAAAATTGTTATAGTATGTTATTGTTTTTCAGCGTAAATATAGAAATTATTAATTGAATGTTGGTTTTTGCATTGTTTATGTTTGTAATTTGAATGTTGGATTATTATTGCATTTAATATTCGGATATTTTAAAATGAAATAGTTGTTTAGTTTTCTAATATGTTGTTGTTTTTTGTGCAGCATGATTCTAATAATTTCCATGTTAAAGCTATTGTGAACTTAAAAGGATCAGGTGTAACATTTGGGAAGTATTTGAAGTGTTAGATGGTGTCAGACGTGATATTTTTACACAAACAATATTTGGTTACTTGTTGGACGTCCCTCATTTACAAGATGACGGATTGCTGTTCCACAAGATGTTTATTCATCGGATACGGTCAAACGATGTTTTATCTCCAGATGGAATAAAAAGGTTATATTTTAGAGTGGATGATACGAAAATGGTATATGGTCCGGAAGAGTTTTGTTTGATAACCGGGTTGAATTTTGACGAGTATCCTAAAATAATCGGCAAAAAAGTGTCAAAAAAAATAGTTAGTGCTAAAAAAAGATGTTTAAAACGTCTATTTCCGAACCATACAAATAGTTCGGTGAAAATCGGTGACCTGAAAAATTATATTTTAAATCATTCATTCTTAGAAGTTGGCGACGCTTATGCAGTTAGAGTATGTTTGATATACATTTTGTGTGAAGGATTTTTGGAAAAGAAATAAATGATCGGGTGCCACGATATCGGTTTTTTTTTGCTGAGAATTTGGATGTCTGGAACAGATATTTTTTGTTTACTTTGAAAGTTTCATATTATTAATGTTAATGTATATTATAACTAATATTAGTTTGTTTTGTTAGTTTTGCTTGGGGTAGCTATTTATGAGATTTTACCTATGATCACCTTGAGGATACGTGGAACAAGATAAATAAATATTTATCACTGTCGGAGTGTCGTCAAACTTTAAAATACTCCGTCTCAGGATATACTGCTCCATTTAGGGTATGAAAAATTATTTATATTTAAATGCTTTTATTGTTATGTTAGTTATTTTCATTTTAATTTTTATTACTATAATTGTAAAAATTGTAGATATGAATATATGAGATGCTTCCGGTTGTTCGTGCCTGTGGATTTGTATTGAGAAAATATAGAGACATGCCTCGGATGAAACAATGGAGTGGCACAAAAAAATTGAAATGGGTTTATGTGAACAAGATTTTTTCAATGACAAAGGTTTATAAAAAAAAATTATTTTTAATAAATTTCATTATTATACTTTTATATGCATTTTTAATATGTTCATTTTTTTAGGAGGGACAACGCCCAAGAAATAAAATGTCACCGAGTGATGATGAGATGACATTTTCTTATTATATGTCATTGCAAAAGTATGTATATGGTGAACGGAAATCAGTTCCATCCCTAGTACGGGACCATTTTAGGAGAAAAGACGAATCTTCGTCTAGTATGTCGTCTAGTGGTCGCTCTCACGGTAGAGGTCGGCGTACTGGGAAACCCAGCTTAGAGAAGGTGTTAAAAGGGCTACATGCACTGGAGCAGCAGGTGTTTATGAACCGAGAACCTACCGAGGTGTTTGTTGAAGAAGTGAATAATGAAGATCTATGGAATAACATCAGTTTTGAGGAGCCTGCAGTATTCCAAACAAATTTAGGTCAACCGTGTAGTTACACGCTACGTTTTTTTATGATTTATCAACACATTTGGAAATTTTTGTTCATATTTTAGAGTTGAAAATGTAGATTGTAGAAGATGAAGGGATGAATACAAATAATACAAATGAGAATGTTTTTGGTGATATTGAAGACGACAAGGTTCTTATATATATTACAGTTACGATTTTAATAATTAAAATTTTAAGGTATTCTTCGTTAATAACTATAATGTGTTAATTTTAATGTAGGAGTTGGAGGAGACGAATGAGAATGCACGTTGTAGTAGAAACAAATTTGATGATGATGTATTTGATTTAAATGATGATAAAGAGGTTGTTATACTTA
This sequence comes from Lactuca virosa, assembly GCF_052849685.1. Classification (NCBI taxonomy): domain Eukaryota; kingdom Viridiplantae; phylum Streptophyta; class Magnoliopsida; order Asterales; family Asteraceae; genus Lactuca; species Lactuca virosa. The sequence goes on along the minus strand of NC_136427.1, from coordinate 153,877,237 downwards.
CATTTATTTTATTTTTTTTAGTAGATTGAAACATTTTTTAATTAGAGATTATTGCTTATTAATTTAGGTGTCGGAGGAAGATGATTTAATAATTACGGGAAATGTAAATTGTTTTGATGATTATGGTTTTGATGGCAAATAAGTTACACCCGATAGACCGAGGGCTCGATTATTGCTTATTAATATCGTTGAGCCACCAATATTAAATGCCATTTCTATAGTAGAAATTGCCGTGCGACGTGCTCCACTACCGGACGCCCTTCCAGTACTATTGTTTCTTGTGTGTCCTACTTGACCATATGTAGAACACTATTTTCTAATTGGAGCCTCGCCTTGGGATGGAATGCGGTCTGTGTTTCTTGGCCTGCCTGGCTGATGTTTATCCATTATAGGTGGCTTAACAATCATCAAATCATCGGAGATATCCCATTCGAATGGCTTTGGCAAAGGGTTTATTGATTCCTCATATGTTTTCCTCAGTGTTTCGGTAAAGTAAGCATTTACTGCATACATCGAGCAGTCTTGGTAATTGTTGACTGTTAAACATCTTATGACATGACCACAAGGTATCCCATCAAGTTGCCAATGCCTACATCTACATGTCATTTGTTGGAAATCAACAATCACGTTTTGTGCCCCCTTTTTGACCTTACATTTCGTATTTGAGATCATGCGAACATCCCACTTAGAAAAAAAAATTTGTTTTCTTTTACAATATCATTGGCCCAAGAAGTGAGTGTTGTTGTTGCTTCCGCTTAAAAAATAGACAAAATTTAGAAGTTAACCAAACATATTTCCATAAATCAGGAACTTCCAAAACAATTGTTCAAATCCATATTTATTACAACTTTATTTTCTAATATCATAGTGTCCCCTAAGTCGCCTGAGAGAGAGAGTGTACACCACGCCATCAAGATTTTCCCTTGCCCTTGGACTCAGATGATCCTGAAACATGTAACACCGTAAATTTTCAAACGAATTTTTCATTTTAAAAACGCATACTTTTCATAACATTTTGTATAAAAACCTCCTTTATTCAAATTACAAAACACAACTCCATTAATAATCCAGGATCCTCAAACATAACTCTTTCTCTGATGTGTACAATCAAGAAGGTGCTGTCCCGCGATCCTGAGAAACCTGAAACACATAGCACATAACATGGTAAGCACAAAGCTTAGTGAGTTCCCCAAAATACCACATACAGCACATAGCCACTCAAGGCTATAACTCGGTATGACCCTCCGGTCAATGTGTCTCAGCGGGACCCTCCAGTCCCGTAGCTCGTTGGACCCTCCAGTCCGGTCTAGCTCGTTGGACCCTCCGGTCCGGTCTAAATCGTTGGACCCTCCGGTCCGGTCTACTCGATGACCCTCTGGCCTCGTAAGTCGTTGGACCCTCCGGTCCGGTCTATATAACACATAGCATACATATATCACAATGCACATAAACTCAACATACACATAACACATAAGACCCTACGGTCTGCACATAGTTACCACTCTAGGTAATGTATAGTGAGAAGACTCACCTCGCATGATGTCTAGAAAACTCTCGTGCTCGATATCCCCGATCTAGCCTCCTCCTATCAAAATGATAATATCTCTAATCAATACCCACCTTATATCCTCATCTCTAAAGAATGGGTAGAAGACCATTCTACCCCTCCACGACCCCTCTTGAATCAGTTTGACCAACCCTAAGGTCAACTGAACTCAACTCCAGTCAACGGTCTAACTTTGACCAGACTCGCCGAGTGCACTCCGGTGACTCGGCGAGTGCATGCTTGTCCTCAGAATCCTCCTAAGGCCTCATTCGACTCCTCGAGTTAAACTTTCAGTCGTCGGGTTACCATTGAACACGAATCGCGGGGCAACGCGGTCCGACTCGTCGAGTCCTCTTATGGACTCAGCGATTTTCCTCCATGGTCACACTCGATTGACCTTCTAAGGTCAGATCTGTTTCTTTAACTTATAGATCTGCCCTTCTAGCACCCAAAAGTCACGTAAAGGTTCAATCTTTATGTCCATGCACCACACATCAAGCTCTATCTGAAGAAATAGCCCTTAAAATGACAACCTAGACTCAAAAACTCCAATGGGACTGCATAAAGCTGGATGGTTGGGACTCTCTGGACCTCTCAAGGTCCAGATCTAAAGTCATATGCCACAATGGGACTCTCCATGCTCCATAATCTCAACAAAAAGTGGTAAAGAAACCCTAGATTCATGAGATCTACTAACCATACGAAAACAGGTAGAGATTTATACCTTAAACAGCAACTTTGAATGGAGTAGAAGTAGATCTGAGCCTCTCCAACAATTTAGCTTGAACACTCTCCTTCTTCCTTGCAAGAATGCACCCAAATGATGAAAATTAGCTCCCTCTTTCTCTCTATGCTATCTGGATCGATTAGGGTTTCTCAAGGGAAGTGTAGCCGTAGATGAAGGCCATAAAGGCCTTTAAATAGGTCACAAACCCGGACAATTAGGGTTTTCCTCAGCAGCGCTGACTCGACGAGTCAGATACCCCACTTGTCGAGTCCATTTATTAAACACGTCACCAAAACGCGACTCTACTCGACGAGTTAAGCCACCAACTCGTCGAGTCACTCCTCATATATCGAAATGAATACTCAAAATATTATCCCTGGAAATCCGGATGTTACAATTCTCCCCCACTTGAATTAGATTTCGCCCTCGAAATCGCTCCTCAACCACATGAAAAGAAGCCAAACACCCGAAAAGCACCACTGAAAGGATCTCACACCCAAACGATATCATACTCCATGGATACCTGAACCCAAACAGGAACTCCTAAATTCGGAACAAAACCGACCCCTCTGCCGCTAAGATACCCCTTCTGACTTTTCAAGTCTGGAATTCTAGTGATCTGGTCCGTCACCAGACCGTCCACTCAAGATATCATCACGTTATTCGCTCCTCGAATAACAGACCCCGCTAACTCACTGCCCCTCAGATTCTCACAAGATAAGCCCAATAATCGGCTAACGATCACCCATGTCGGACATACCAAACGATCCCAAACACACTTCCATAGACGAAAGGGTCTCATGCTACCAGGGACCCATCCACTGGACTGCTGTCAGAACCTGTCCGAACATTGGACCCTCACCACCCTGTCCTCAGACACAAGAAAAATAATCAAGCTCGCTCAGAAGTGTCCTCTGACATCTAAAATCATATGCCCCAAAGCGTCTCACTGACTTCCTTCTCATAACAACTATCTCAGCCCAATGTCACACACCAGACACGACGCTCGCTTTACCCCAAGCGATTACTATAATCTCAACTAAATCCGTCTCACCCTCGACCTCTGTCGACAACTACCCATTAGTCTCATGCGTCTTGCGGTCTTTCCCATACCAACGAACCGACCCACCTAGTTCCAAGACACCAGATGAAAACAATACCCCTTCCAAAAAGAAATCCATCTCTAAATTTGGAATCTCAATCCATTTACTTGATACACCACTAGAATCAAACTCAACTCGAGAGTTTGGCCCGACGCGAATTTGGAACCACCCGTCCCAATAAAGCACCTAACTCATGACTCATGACTCGCAACCCACTCGCACATCACTTCTCCGATCCCTTTCCATTACGGTCTCCACAGCCTAACTCAGGATATAATGATTCCCGACCATTATGGAGACCTCCGTCTCTTTCCTGATCTGGCCACCAGGCTCTCGGATACTCAATGCAATAAGGCTACTCAAGCCTACTCAATGCAGTAAGGCTACTCAAGCCTAAGAACTCTCCTGAGTCATGCTCTGACTAACGAATAACGCGGTTCCTTGCAGCACCACGACACGCTCTCACCGACTAGTGAGTACTATGGCTCCCCACAGTATCACAACACCCTCTCTGACTAGTGAGTACTATGGCTCCTCGCAGTATCACAACACATTCTCACTGACTAGTGAGCACTACGGCTCCCCGCAGTATCACAACGCCTTTTCATTGACTAGTGAGTACTACGGCTCCCCGCAGTATCACAACACCTTCTCACTGACTAGTGAGTACTACGACGCCCCGCAGTATCACCGCACCCTCTCTCACTGACTGGTGAGTACTACGGCTCCCCACAGTATCATCGCACCCTCTCTCACTGACTGGTGAGTACTACGGCTCCCCGTAGTATCACCGCACCTTTTCTTGCTGCAATCCACATTCTTAAATAATCTCACTTGGTGTCACTAGCCGAAGGGCTCCCACTGGAATCATAGATACTTGATACTCCACTTACTATCTCGTAATTCAAGCCTCAAAATAACCAGATAATCAGGGCATCATGCTCGGATACCTCGGTACACCATCATTGAACCTCACAAAGTCTTTCCTCACCCACCAATCCCCTGTATACGATATCATACCCTGATACCGCAAAGCTTCCTTTCAAAATGTCGCAACTGATCTTACTCTTGCACCACTCGTAACTCCAAAATATTCCAACTCTCAGTTGAAACACGGAGGAGACGTCAGCGACTCAGAACACGTAGACTATAATCCGAAACTTCCTCATATATTGCTCAAAACTCATGCAAGAATACTCATAACGACCCTAAAGTAGGTTGCCCAATCAACTTCTTCCCTTCCCACACCGCATATAATAGTCCATACTCTGAACCAAAAATTCTCAACCACCCAACTAACCTCACAAGCCAACCACCTCGAATTCACCATTTTAACCTTGAAGGATTCCTAACCACCACAAGGTCTCCGACCAACGTCCACTTGTCGTGGAGACACTCATCCTTTCTCAAACACGTACCACATGCACTATACCTCTCCTTGACCACTTATAACCTTGGTCTCAGGAATCCGCACCACAAGCCTCTCTATTCAGTTCTCTAACCGCTCTTCAACAAATCTCTGATCTCCTCAAAAAGTACCCGGTTCTCCCCCAATCAAGGTTCGAACCATCACCAATTGGTTCACCAACAATCTATCCCACAAACTGCTTTTACCAATAACATCGCACCTACTCTTGGAAGGTGATACTCAATGCTCGATAATCTCCCCGATGGAGGTCAATCAATTCCAAATACCCCGAATCTCAGATGAATTCCTCAGAAACTTCTCATCATGACTACCTCTAGTCATTCAGAATCTCGTACCGTCCCACTACCGGACATGAAGGGTCTATGTTATGGTTTGGGCTAGGCTTTGGATGTGTAGGTCATTTAGTATTGTAATAGAACTATTTTGGTATGTTTACAGCCAAGAGTATGTTTACGGCCGTAAACATGTTTACGACCATGACCCTGTTTACGGCCATGACTAGTTTACGGTCAGGTCTTCTTTCCTATATTTAAGACCAGTCTGAGTATGTTAGTTGTTGTTGATTCATAGCAGTTTGCGGCCAGTCAGAGTTGTACCAGACGTTTCATTAATACAAACGTGTGCAAGCTTTGATTCATCATTCTTCTACTCAATTCTCTTCTTGTTTGATTGTTAGATTGCTTGATCACTAGTTAAGATCTTGTTTCTAGGACCTTATAATTGGCATCAGAGCAAGTCTAGTGTCAAACATCTTTCAATCACGTTTTCGGTCAGAGGAGTTCATTTTCATTGTATTTCAAGACTACATTTGGTGTTTTGTGATATAAGGGGATTAGATATGCTTGTAATTCAAGTTTTCAACAAATTCTGGGTGTTTATGATCAATAGTTTACGACCGTAAACAGTCAATCTTTATTGACCGTAAACAGTCAATCTTCATCAACCGTGAACCTTCAACCGTAAACTCAATCGTGAACCTTCAACCGTAAACTCAACCGTGAACCTCCAACCGTAAACTCCAAGCTGTGAAACTTGACCATAAACTTGTGTTTACGGCCGTATTCATTTGATCTCAAACTATTTTTTTTTGACATTTTAGTTAATTTTTCAAGTCATTAAAATGGATTCTCAAAGGCAAGTACTTCATCATGAGTTGGATTCTATTATGGGAACAACTACTCGTATTCCCCGATTGTTATCTGCAGAAGGGTTCCCAGAATGGAAGTACAAAATTGAAAAATGTATCAAAATGAAAGACTTCAAGGTTTGGAGAAGCATTCTAAAAGGACCAATCAGAATAACTACAAATCTTCCAACTGGACAAGTAATTGACAAGCCATACACTGATTACACTGAAGATGATTTCGAAAAGGTTGAAGAACAAGAAAGAGCATCGGCCACCTTGACCATGGCTCTATCGCCCGACATTGCACAAGGTTTCAGAGAATACACTTCAGCTAAAGCACTGTGGGAAGCATTGATAGAAGTTTACGAGGGAAATGAGGATATGAAGGAAAGCCGTCAGGATATGTTAAGGAAAAAGTTCAACATGTTCAATTATGTAGTTGGAGAAACACTGGAAGCTCAGTTGCAATGATTTACTTCCCTTACTACTGAGATGAGTACAACTGGCATTTACTTGACTAGGTCAGAAATAAACAAGAAATTGCTGAACTCACTTCCAAAATCGTGGGACATGAATGTGGCTGTTATCAAAAAGACAAAAGATTTAAATCGTCTTAGTCTTGCTGAAACAATGGCAATCATCAAAGCATGTGATCTTGATGACAAGCAACGAGGGATGAACCATGTGAATTCTTACTCAACTGCGAACCTTGGAGTTTCCTCAAATAATGCTTTTTCATCCTATATTTCTTCATTAAGTCAAGCTTTTGCTGTTCAACAGCCTCAAAATCAAACATTTATCACTCCATCAGTTACACCATATGTCACTTCAGCATCTGTCTCCCATCCACATGTTGCTTCAGCATCTGTTTCTCATCAACAAAGTCAATCTTCTGTTGTTCCTCAAGCTATTTCTTTCTCAAGTGCATCAGCTATGGCTCCAGCTCCCCATTCCAAAGAAACTGATGAGAACTTAGCTCTTACTACTGGACTCGTAAATTGTTACAATGCCATTGTAGCTGGAGAGCTCCCACCTCAACTCTCATTTGCTGACTTGGATCAAATTCATCCAGAGGATGTGGAGGAAATGGACATCACTTGGCAAATTGCTATGGCTGTGTTCAGGGCTAAGCAATTTGCTAAGAAAATAGGAAAGAATAACTGGGGAATGAATGCGGATAAGAAAGTAGGGTTTAACAAGGGAAAGTTGCACTGCTACAACTGTCACGAGCTGGGTCGTTTTGCTCGTGAGTGTCCTAAACCAGATAGAAGAGTAAACAGTGACCGAACAATGATTCCAGTGGGAAATGGTCACGGAAATGCTTCCGTCAACAGTGAGACTACTAACTTAGCAGTGGTTGCTCAGTCTTTTGACTGGGAGGACCAGATTCAGGCACTGAATATTTCAGGACCTGAAAATGCTCACTTGGCTCAAATCAATGATACCTCTGTGGAAGAAGCTGAAGTTGATCTTGAAGAAGAAATGATGGAGTAGCAGTTTGCGTTCATGGTATCGTCCAATTCAGAACCTGAAAAGAATGAAGTAAGTCACTCCTGTTGTTCTCAAACTTGCATTGATAAAGTTAACAATCTTATTGAGCATATAGAATTGTTACGGAGAGAGAACGAGGTCTTGAAATATGAAAAGTCTGAACTTAGAAAAGGATAAAAACCCATGAGAGCTGAATTAGAAGCTAAAACAAAAGATTTTAGAAAACTTCAGGAAGAATATAGCATTAAGAGCACACATTATAGATATGTGACTGAACAACTCACTGAGGTAACTGCAGAGCTTGACAAATTAAAAAATAAATTTGAAAATGCAGATTTTACATTTAGAAAATTTGATTTTTCAAGCGAAGTAGTTGCATCAATGATTGAAAAAAAATTGAAATTCAAGGAAAATCAGTCCAAGGGGTTAGGATATGATAAGGTGTCTCCTCCTTTTAATCATACCTATACTAATGTTCCTTTGTCAAAAACGAAAATAGACAGAGAGCCATTTCTCAAGTATGGATTTGTGTCAAGTGGTATCATGATTGTTGAAAATACTAATGTTTTTACTTCCCAATCAGATCAATTTTTAAGTCACTCAAAGCAAGAAGTTGCAGGATCTTTTTCTGAAAATAAATATGTTTCTGAACCTGATGTTTTTGTTTCAAAAAATGACTCTTTTGTTTCTAATGTTAATGTCCATGATATATCTTGTGATACTTCTTCAACGAATCATGTTGATTTAAATTTCTTTGACATATTTGATGATTTGTTTGATAATTCTGGTGTTCCTGAATTTGATGTTCCTGTTGCAACCACATCCACTTCACCAATCACACAACCGGATTCACCCCCACCTATCACACAATCTGATACTTGCATATGTTCTTGTGGTACAAGTAAGAGTGTCAATAAAGAGAGCACATCCTACAAAGGCAGTACCAATTACAATAATAATAACCAGATTTGTTTTAAGTGTGGTACTGCCGGTCACATCGCTAGGAATTGTCCTAATAGGGCATTTGTGCATTTTTCGTCTAAACGAGGAAAGAATGAGTCTCGAGGAAGGTCTTTAACTAGAAAGTCCTCGAGATATCGTCCTCGAAATGATGATTGGAAGGCTAATCAAAACCAGAAAAAGGCAGTTTTTCAAAAGAACAAATAGGTTTTCAATAACAAAGTCACAAACAGTTTGCGAAAATCGAACTCGGCTAAGCCAAGGTCGGTTTCGTCAAAGAGTGAATTTGGATTTTCAACCACTTCTAGTACAAAATCCAAATGCTCAAAGCAAACTAAAAAGGAATGTGTTTCAAAATCACCTGTGAATGTTAAGAAACCTAAATGCCAGTGGGTGCCCAAACTATCTTCCAACCAATCAGCATCATCCTCTGAAAAAGTTTTACATGATGACACAAAATCAAAAGGATTAAAAGATAAATATGTGATCATAAAGGGTCCACCCAGGAAAGAAATGACCTGGGTCCCCAAATCTAAATGATCCCGCTCATTTTGCAGGGATAGTTGCGGAGAAATGTCGTCAGACCATGGTATGTCGACAGCGGCTGCTCCCGACATATGACATGAGGCATTTCTCAATTGAACGACATTCAGACGTTTAATAGAGGATTTGTTTCCTTTGCGGGTGGTGAAGGTAGAAAAATCACGCAGAGAGGAACCGTAACAAACGGAGTGCTGAGTTTCGAGAACGTCAACTATGCTCCCGAGTTAAAGCACAGCTTGTTAAGCGTCTCTCAGATCTGCGACAAGGGTTATTCAACGCATTTAACTGATCAAGAGTGTTTGATCTTAACGGCAGGCATTGTCATCCCGGATGAATGGATTCATGTCAAATCGAAGCGGGATGGAAATGCTTACATTATAGACATGAATAGCAACATACCTGAGCAAGTCACCTGCCAAAGCAAATCAATTCAATCAGCTAGGTGCTCCAATTTTTGCACATGGATTTATTTGTTCCGGTCAATGTCCTAAACATCAATAGAAACTCATATTGTCTAGTTGTGATTGATTACTTCTCTCGTTTCACGTGGGTTTTCTTCTTAAACAACAAAGTTGGGGTATCTGATCTGATCAAGAAATTCATCGTGATGATTGTGAACCAAACAAATAACCGGGTGAAGGCGCTTAGAACTGATAATGGAACAGAATTCAAGGAAAATCAGTCTAAGGGGTTAGGATATGATACCGTGCCTCCTCCTTTTAATCATACCTACACTAAAGTTCCTTTGTCAAAAACGAAAATAGACAGAGAGCCATTTCTCAAGTATGGATTTGTGTCAAGTGGTATCATGAATATTGAAAATACTAATGTTTTTACTTCCCATGCAGATCAATTTTTAAGTCACTCAAAGCAAGAAGTTGCAGGATCTTTTTCTGAAAATAAATATGTTTCTGAACCTGATGTTTTTGTTTCAAAAAATGACTCTTTTGTTTCTGATGTTAATGTCCATGATATATCTTGTGATACTTCTGCATCGAATCATGTTGATTTAAATTTCTTTGACATATTTGATGATTTGTTTGATAATTCTGGTGTTCCTGAATTTGATGTTCCTGTTGCAACCACATCCACTTCACCAATCACACAACCGGATTCACCCCCACCTATCACACAATCTGATACTTGCACATGTTCTTGTGGTACAAGTAAGAGTGTCAATAAAGAGAGCAAATCAGACAAAGGCAGTACCAGTTACGATAATAATAAGCAGATTTGTTTTAAGTGTGGTACTGCCGGTCACATCGCTAGGGATTGTCCTAATAGGGCATTTGTGCTTTTTTCGTCTAAACGATGAAAGAATGAGTCTCGAGGAAGGTCTTTAACTAGAAAGTCCTCGAGATATCGTCCTCCAAATGATGATTGGAAGGCTAATCAAAACCAGAAAAAGGCAATTTTTCAAAAGAACAAACAGGTTTTCAATAACAAAGTCACAAACAGTTTGCGAAAATCGAACTCGGCTAAGCCAAGGTCGGTTTCGTCAAAGAGTGAATCTGGATTTTCAACCACTTCCGGTACAAAATCCAAATGCTCAAAGCAAACTAAAAAGGAATGTGTTTCAAAATCACCTGTGAATGTTAAGAAACCTAAATGCCAGTGGGTGCCCAAACTATATTCCAACCAATCATCATCATGCTCTGAAAAAGTTTTACATGATGACACAAAATCAAAAGGATTAAAAGATAAATCTGTGATCGTAAAGGGTCCACCCAGGAAAGAAATGACCTGGGTCCCCAAATCTAAATGATCCCGCTCATTTTGCAGGGACAGTTGCGGAGGAATGTCGTCAGACCATGGTATGTCGACAGCGGCTGCTCCTGACATATGACATGAGGCATTTCTCAATTGAACGACATTCAGACGTTTAATAGAGGATTTGTTTCCTTTGCGGGTGGTGAAGGTAGAAAAATCACGCAGAGAGGAACCGTAACAAACGGAGTGCTGAGTTTCGAGAACGTCAACTATGCTCCCGAGTTAAAGCACAGCTTGTTAAGCGTCTCTCAGATCTGCGACAAGGGTTATTCAACGCATTTAACTGATAAAGAGTGTTTGATCTTAACGGCAGGCATTGTCATCCCGGATGAATGGATTCATGTCAAATCGAAGCGGGATGGAAATGCTTACATTATAGACATGAATAGCAACATACCTGAGCAAGTCACCTGCCAAAGCAAATCAATTCAATCAGCTAGGTGCTCCAATTTTTGCACATGGATTTATTTGTTCCGGTCAATGTCCTAAACATCAATAGAAACTCATACTGTCTAGTTGTGATTGATTACTTCTCTCGTTTCACGTGGGTTTTCTTCTTAAACAACAAAGTTGGGGTATCTGATCTGATCAAGAAATTCATCGTGATGATTGAGAACCAAACAAATAACCGGGTGAAGGCGCTTAGAACTGATAATGGAACAGAATTCAAGGAAAATCAGTCTAAGGGGTTAGGATATGATACCGTGCCTCCTCCTTTTAATCATACCTACACTAAAGTTCCTTTGTCAAAAACGAAAATAGACAGAGAGCCATTTCTCAAGTATGGATTTGTGTCAAGTGGTATCATGAATATTGAAAATACTAATGTTTTTACTTCCCATGCAGATCAATTTTTAAGTCACTCAAAGCAAGAAGTTGCAGGATCTTTTTCTGAAAATAAATATGTTTCTGAACCTGATGTTTTTGTTTCAAAAAATGACTCTTTTGTTTATGATGTTAATGTCCATGATATATCTTGTGATATTTCTGCATCGAATCATGTTGATTTAAATTTCTTTGACATATTTGATGATTTTCATTGATAATTCTGGTGTTCCTGAATTTGATGTTCCTGTTGCAACCACATCCACTTCACCAATCACACAACCGGATTCACCCCCACCTATCACACAATCTGATACTTGCACATGTTCTTGTGGTACAAGTAAGAGTGTCAATAAAGAGAGCAAATCAGACAAAGGCAGTACCAGTTACGATAATAATAAGCAGATTTGTTTTAAGTGTGGTACTGCCGGTCACATCGCTAGGGATTGTCCTAATAGGGCATTTGTGCTTTTTTCGTCTAAACGATGAAAGAATGAGTCTCGAGGAAGGTCTTTAACTAGAAAGTCCTCGAGATATCGTCCTCCAAATGATGATTGGAAGGCTAATCAAAACCAGAAAAAGGCAATTTTTCAAAAGAACAAACAGGTTTTCAATAACAAAGTCACAAACAGTTTGCGAAAATCGAACTCGGCTAAGCCAAGGTCGGTTTCGTCAAAGAGTGAATCTGGATTTTCAACCACTTCCGGTACAAAATCCAAATGCTCAAAGCAAACTAAAAAGGAATGTGTTTCAAAATCACCTGTGAATGTTAAGAAACCTAAATGCCAGTGGGTGCCCAAACTATATTCCAACCAATCATCATCATGCTCTGAAAAAGTTTTACATGATGACACAAAATCAAAAGGATTAAAAGATAAATCTGTGATCGTAAAGGGTCCACCCAGGAAAGAAATGACCTGGGTCCCCAAATCTAAATGATCCCGCTCATTTTGCAGGGACAGTTGCGGAGGAATGTCGTCAGACCATGGTATGTCGACAGCGGCTGCTCCTGACATATGACATGAGGCATTTCTCAATTGAACGACATTCAGACGTTTAATAGAGGATTTGTTTCCTTTGCGGGTGGTGAAGGTAGAAAAATCACGTAGAGAGGAACCGTAACAAACGGAGTGCTGAGTTTCGAGAACGTCAACTATGCTCCCGAGTTAAAGCACAGCTTGTTAAGCGTCTCTCAGATCTGCGACAAGGGTTATTCAACGCATTTAACTGATAAAGAGTGTTTGATCTTAACGGCAGGCATTGTCATCCCGGATGAATGGATTCATGTCAAATCGAAGCGGGATGGAAATGCTTACATTATAGACATGAATAGCAACATACCTGAGCAAGTCACCTGCCAAAGCAAATCAATTCAATCAGCTAGGTGCTCCAATTTTTGCACATGGATTTATTTGTTCCGGTCAATGTCCTAAACATCAATAGAAACTCATACTGTCTAGTTGTGATTGATTACTTCTCTCGTTTCACGTGGGTTTTCTTCTTAAACAACAAAGTTGGGGTATCTGATCTGATCAAGAAATTCATCGTGATGATTGAGAACCAAACAAATAACCGGGTGAAGGCGCTTAGAACTGATAATGGAACAGAATTCAAGGAAAATCAGTCTAAGGGGTTAGGATATGATACCGTGCCTCCTCCTTTTAATCATACCTACACTAAAGTTCCTTTGTCAAAAACGAAAATAGACAGAGAGCCATTTCTCAAGTATGGATTTGTGTCAAGTGGTATCATGAATATTGAAAATACTAATGTTTTTACTTCCCATGCAGATCAATTTTTAAGTCACTCAAAGCAAGAAGTTGCAGGATCTTTTTCTGAAAATAAATATGTTTCTGAACCTGATGTTTTTGTTTCAAAAAATGACTCTTTTGTTTATGATGTTAATGTCCATGATATATCTTGTGATATTTCTGCATCGAATCATGTTGATTTAAATTTCTTTGACATATTTGATGATTTTCATTGATAATTCTGGTGTTCCTGAATTTGATGTTCCTGTTGCAACCACATCCACTTCACCAATCACACAACCGGATTCACCCCCACCTATCACACAATCTGATACTTGCACATGTTCTTGTGGTACAAGTAAGAGTGTCAATAAAGAGAGCAAATCAGACAAAGGCAGTACCAGTTACGATAATAATAAGCAGATTTGTTTTAAGTGTGGTACTGCCGGTCACATCGCTAGGGATTGTCCTAATAGGGCATTTGTGCTTTTTTCGTCTAAACGATGAAAGAATGAGTCTCAAGGAAGGTCTTTAACTAGAAAGTCCTCGAGATATCGTCCTCCAAATGATGATTGGAAGGCTAATCAAAACCAGAAAAAGGAAATTTTTCAAAAGAACAAACAGGTTTTCAATAACAAAGTCACAAACAGTTTGCGAAAATCGAACTCGGCTAAGCCAAGGTCGGTTTCGTCAAAGAGTGAATCTGGATTTTCAACCACTTCCGGTAAAAAATCCAAATGCTCAAAGCAAACTAAAAAGGAATGTGTTTCAAAATCACCTGTGAATGTTAAGAAACCTAAATGCCAGTGGGTGCCCAAACTATCTTCCAACCAATCATCATCATCATCTGAAAAAGTTTTACATGATGACACAAAATCAAAAGGATTAAAAGATAAATCTGTGATCGTAAAGGGTCCACCCAGGAAAGAAATGACCTGGGTCCCCAAATCTAAATGATCCCGCTCATTTTGCAGGGACAGTTGCGGAAGAATGTCGTCAGACCATGGTATGTCGACAGCGGCTGCTCCCGACATATGACATGAGACATTTCTCAATTGAACGACATTCAGACGTTTAACAGAGGATATGTTTCCTTTGCGGGTGGTGAAGGCAGAAAAATCATGCAGAGAGGAACTGTAACAAACGGAGTGCTGAGTTTCGAGAACGTCAACTATGCTCCCGAGTTAAAGCACAACTTGTTAAGCGTCTCTCAGATCTGCGACAAGGGTTATTCAACGCATTTTACTGATAAAGAGTGTCTGATCTTAACGGCAGGCATTGTCATCCCGGATGAATGGATTCTTGTCAAATCGAAGCGGGATGGAAATGCTTACATTATAGACATGAATATCAACATACCTGAGCAAGTCACCTGCCAAAGCAAATCAATTCAATCAGCCAGGTGCTCCAAGAATCCATTCATCCGGCATTGTCATCCCGGATGAATGGATTCTTGTCAAATCGAAGCGGGATGGAAATGCTTACATTATAGACATGAATATCAACATACCTGAGCAAGTCACCTGCCAAAGCAAATCAATTCAATCAGCCAGGTGCTCCAATTGTTGCACATGGATTTATTTGTTCCGGTCAATGTTCTAAACATCAATAGAAACTCATAATGTCTAGTTGTGATTGATTACTTCTCTCGTTTCACGTGGGTTTTCTTCTTAAACAACAAAGCTGGGGTATCTGATCTGATCAAGAAATTCATCGTGATGATTGAGAACCAAACAAATAACCGGGTGAAGGCGCTTAGAACTGATAATGGAACAGAATTCAAGAATGAAGTTCTTGATCATTTTTGTGCAGAAAATGGAATTGTGCGTCAATACAGTTCAGTTCGCACGCCTCAACAAAACGGTGTTGCTGAACGAAGGAATCAAACGCTACAAGAATCTGCAAGGACGATGTTGTGTGACTCAAAGTTACCAGTCTTCTTTTGGGCCGAGGCGATCAACACTGCTTGCTATGTTCAGAATCGTGTTTTGATCAACAAAGATCAGATGAAGACTCCGTACGAAATTGTATACGGTCACAAGCCATCTGTCAGTCATTTCCGTGTATTTGCCTGCCCTTGTACCCTTCTTCACCTGGAGTCCAACCCGAAGTTCAATGCCAAAGCTGATGACTGTTATTTCGTGGGGTATGCTGCTCGTAGCGCATACAGGGTTTACAACAAAAGAACAAAGCAAATTATAGAATCCTTTGATGTGCGTTGGCTGGAGGAGAATGAAACGGATGCTAGAGTGGGTCCTGATTGGCTATTTGATTACACCTCTTTGTTCAAATCGTTGAATATGTGTTCAGATGGTTCATCTGGTTCTACTTCTGGTTCGAAGATTGTACCTGAAGATGAAGACGAAGAAGTTGTTTACAGACCACCGATTGTTTCTTCTGCAATTCCCTCGGTGGAGTCATCTGTTCCAATTCCTAGTCCAGAATCTCCTAGTCAACAACAAACTCCAGATGCTGATGCCACTCCTCTTACCCCTGATGAAAGAGAGTTCATGTCACGAGATGCTTCCGCTGTTACTCAAAATTTTATGGAACTTCTCTTTCCTGAGCAAATTGCAAATGAATTTGTGGCAGATCCGACTAATGAGACTGGTTCTTCTGATGTGGCTCCTTCGGCAGTTGATGGAGTTATTAACATTCACAATCTTCCTGGTTCACTGAATGACATCATCCAGGAGATACCTCAATGTATTCAACGCGATCATCTGATCGAGAATGTCATTGGCCAGCTGGGTGACGGTGTTAAAACGATAAGCCAGAGTGGAGATGTCAATACATGTCTCTATTCTTGCTTTATCTCTGAAATAGAGCCAAAGAACGTTGAAATGACTTTGAATGAGCCCATCTGGGTAGATGATATGCATGAAGAGCTAAACCAATTTGAAAAACTTGAGGTTTGGAAGCTGGTTGAACTTCCTAAAGGCAAAAAGTCTCTTGATACTCGCTGGGTATACCGCAATAAGCAAGATGATTCCGGAGTCATGGTGCGTAATAAAGCAAGATTGGTGGTTCGTGGGTTTAGAAAAATCGAGGGTCTTGACTACACTGAGGTTTATGCTCCGGTGGCTCGCTTGGAGGCTATCCGTATCTTCCTTGCATACGTTTTTTACATGAACTTCACTGTTTATCAGATGGATGTCAAAACAGCTTTCCTGTATGGCAAAGTGAAGGAAGAAATCTACGTTGATCAACCCCCTGGGTTTGTTAAGTCAAAGCTTGCCAATCATGTCTACAAGTTGGACAAGGCGTTGTATGGGTTAAATCAAGCTCCTCGAGCGCGGTATGCAACTCTAACAAAGCACTTGCTCGAACATCGATATTCTCGCGGCACTATCGATCGAACTTTATTCATCAAGCATGTGGGTAATGATCAGATTCTAGTCCATATCTACATTGACGACATTATCTTCGGGCCTACAAGTCCACAGCTTTGCAAAGAGTTCGAAGGCATGATGAAAAAGAGGTTCGAGATGAGCTCGTTAGGCGAGATGACCATGTTTTTGGCGCTTCAGGTCCAAGAAAGATCAACCAGAATCCTGATTCATCAAGCAAAATATGTGGTCGATATACTTGAGAAGTTTGGGTTTCGAGACGCAAAACCTGCCTTGACGCCAATGGCCGAGAGACCCCTGCTGACTCCAGATACTGATGGCGAATCCGTAGATCAAACTCATTACATATCAATGATCGGTTCGTTGATGTATCTAACTGCAAGCCGTCCAGACATCATGTTTGCAGTTTGTCAATGCACACGTTATCAAGCTAATCCTAAACATTCACATCCTATTGCTGTCAAAAGAATTTTTCGGTACCTCAAAGCCACCCCAAAATTGGGTCTTTGGTATTCGAAAAATTCTGAATTTGATTTATATGCATTTGCTGACAGTAATTATGGAGGCTGTGAGCTTGACAAGAAATCTACATCAGGAGGGTGTGAGTTCCTTGGAGACAGGCTGTTGTCGTGGCAGTGCAAGAAACAACACACCGTCTCAACCTCAATAGTTGAAGCGGAATATGTTCCTGCCTCTGCTTGTTGTTCTCAAGTTATACGGATCCAACATCAGCTGTTCGATTACGGTTTGAACTATCTAGAAACCCCTATATTCTGTGATAATGAGGCTGCAATTCAAATTGCTAAAAATCCTGTCCAGCACTCGAAAACCAAGCACATTGACATCAAAATTCATTTCATCAGAGATTGTTATGAGCGTTCGCTCATTCGGCTGGAATAGGTTCCCACTGCTAATAATGTGGCGGATCTGTTCACAAAGCCGTTCAACAAAGCTCGATTCGATGTACTTGTGAGCTTTTTGAAAATGCTTCGTTTTGAGTACTAATTTTTTTAGGTTAGTTTAAATTTGCGCATTTTTATCTCATTCTCACCCATGCACAAATTTAGGGGGAGAAATAATCAAAAACCAAACAAAAAAAAATTAAAAACTTAAAAAATCCAAAAATAGTGTTATTTCTATTTTTTTTCAGAAAAATTTTCCAAAAATTCAAAAACATTAAAAATCAGAAAATCCAAAAATATATTGTTAATGGAATGCTCTTGTAGGTGATGTGTTGGGAAGTGATATAATCAAGTGATAACGGACAGCCTGAATCTGTGTAAGGTGCCAAAGTCGAATTGTCTGTGCTCTGTGTTCGATGCGCGGGTAGGCACGAAGGGTTTTTAAATGGACTTGACTAGGATCAGATGAACTTTAGGAGTTTTAAGACTTAACAAATCTTAACCTAGATAGTTCTATTTAGCCTGACAATACGACGCTTGGGTAGGTTTCAGCTGAGAGATATACATGGGAATCTGCGGATACATTAAATGATCTGTATCTAGAACTGTGGATTAACTTTTCCTCGACGTGCGGAATCTGTCCTTAATTCCGGTATTGACAGTGCGACTGGGGAATTCCGATAAATTAGGCTTGTAGAAAGTTATTTTCTTTCTTTCTTACTGTCAGCCATATGTTACCTCCTCTGTGTGATCGAAAGATCCGACCTGGACTGTAACATATGCAATTTTGTCTCTCTGCATCTTCTTCTATGCTATTCTTTCTACCTGTTAGCCACATGCTGTCTCCTTTGCGTGATTAACAATCGGACCTGGTACACAGCATGTGCAACATTCTACTTCTCAATCCATCTAAACTCTAGTTAGTCATATGTTTCACTCTCTGCATGATTGGAAGAGATCCGACCTGAGTGTACAACATATGCATTTTAAATCTAACTTCTTCCTTAATAATTGTCTGCTCATCTGAAGTAAGGAGTATTGTAACGTTCCAATTTTCAAGACTAAAAATTTCTTTTATAAAACATTACTTAAAACACATTTATCAATCCATAACATAATCAGAGTATTAATTCCAAAACATATTTTCATTATCAGAGTAAAACATTCCCAGGCTGTCAAATCTATGGTGTGTGCCATGCGATCACCCCGAGCTCTTCCCTTCGCTACCGGAAGTACCTGAAATCAAAACTGAAAATCGTACTTTACAATCTTCACATGGTTGTTCCACCATGGTTGTTCCACCATGTAAGTATCAATTCCCATTATATTCACATGGTTGTTCCACCATGTAAGTGCTGCATCAGCGAAAGTACATGCTGCAAATCCTACTATACAATCTTCTGGACAGAAGCTTATTTGAAAGACGAACTCTGTCTTTTCTATCCACCTAGTCAAATTAACAACCCCTTCATTTACATGAAAGCTCTTTGGCCTACAATTCATAAAATCTTTATAGGTACACGTTCCAGCGGTCCCTACATGGCCTTCATTTCTAACTCCAACTCTTGTGACATTAGATAGAGCCGCAACAATTCTTTGAGCTATGATTTATTCTAGTTCTGATGTACTCATTGGGGGGTTTGGTTCTGGTGGTTGTTGTTGTGGTGCTGATCGTCGGTTAGGGTTTAGCCAAGCACTACTCCTTCTAGGAATTTTGTTTTAGTTCCTATTATAAATAATAAGAATTTTATAAGTTTCATGAAGAATTATTCATTTACTACATGAGTACTAAATACTTCAATTATTCTTCAAAGTGTAAAACATAATGGACAACACAATGATTATTGCAATACATGCTTCATATTATTACCATCGGTTACATCAGTTTATTTAGGCTTATAAGAGAAAAGTTTCTATAAACATTGCAAAATTTGCAATGTTTTCTACATCCTTGCTATAAACTTTACTCTTCTTGCCTTAACTAGTATGATTTCTCTATTTACACAACCACTAGTTTTAACTTATCTACCAGAAACCTAAGTGATGACCTAGCACATCAGTGACATTAACCACTTGCTCCTCAAGTGCTTGAGTTCTCTGCTCTAGACTTCCCATGCGTTCTTCATTTCTTGATGTTTGATTGTAGAGTTCTAACTCTGCAATCCTTGCATCCTGAGTAATCATGTCGTTATAAGCGAAATTTATACGATGATGGACATCCATCACCGATTCCTGATCTCGCATCCTTTGTCCTTCTAGCCATTGTACTCTTCCGGAGAGATTAGTAGCCCTTCCTTCGACAATTTCCATCTTATCTTTAATTTTCACACTTTTCTCAAACAATTGAGATAAAGTGTTAACTTCAGAAGAATGTGGGAGATGTGGTCGAGATGATTGACCAGTCTCATACATCTTAGCAGCTCTTTCTTCCGCCACCCACCTATCAACGGTTTGTGCGATCCGTGCAGGTTCATCTTGAACTCTATGACTTCCTGAAGATGTCGCCTTCTGATTCTTCTTAATCTTTTGCCATATCGGTATGGATTTACGTGCCGTGCGTTTCATTTTTGCTCCTCCTGGAACTTGACGGTAAAGAGTGTTCATTGGTGGTAAAGATGATGCCACCGATTCTGTCTCTCCCATTGGTTCGCTCTCTTCCATTGGTTCACTCTCTTCCCATTCGTTGGAAGGTAAAGGTGCTCCATCGTCAGAAGGTATTGGATGAAAAGTGGTTGGATTTATAGGGTAGTAAGGATCGCCTACCATCATGGGGAATGAAACTTCCTCTTTTTCATCCGTATCCTCGATGATTATCCATTCTCGTGAATGTGCCATGTCGAATTCCTATACATTTTGGATCACCAAGAGTTTAGTCTATCAAATCTTACTCCCAAATTAAATAGTTCATATGATCTGATCATAATAAAATGTAGTTGCGCACCTACACCTAGTTGTGATAGGATATATGCACATATAAACTTTAGTTGGAATATTTGATCTAAATCTTTGAGATCAAAAACATTTCGGGCATTAAGGTGTATTCTCATCGCGGGTCTGAGTCTTTATATATGACTCTATATTCTTATTTATCGTATTCACGCATTAACTTTTGTTTGTTACTTCAGGTCTATCTGATAAGGCTCCGGCCAGTCAGGACAGTCGAAAGGGCGGGATCATTTTAGCATATAGTCGTTCTGGAATCCAGCAACCCAAATCGACATTTCTATCCTTGTCACCGCTCCCGTCAATAGTCCTTCAGTAGAATAATTAATAATACTTTTTAATGTAGGCTAAGGGATATACCTAAACCAAATAGAGTAAGCCCTAAACTATAGACGTGTTTTCATAAGAAAGTACTAGTTCACTATAGTTAATAGCTCTGATACCAATTTTGTCACACCCCCAGCCATTGGCCGGAAACACCGGGTGGTGTAACGTCATTCTTCGTATCACAGTTATATAACATACATTGAACAGTACTAAGGAAAATACATACCTTTATTGATAATTAAAAGTTACATAGCTGTTTTTCTAGAACCTATTACATAATATCCGACCAACTTTTCAAGTTCCTGAAAACACATGCATTTTAAAATATGTCAACATAAAGTTGGCGAGTCCACAGGTTTTGACACCATATAAAAATAATACATTTTCCACGTTCGAAAGTATAGTTTTGAAAGTATCATTTTGACTCTCCAACATTTAGTATGTATATTAGGTATAATAGTTTACTTATCAATTAAGTATTATACCTAAACATTCCTTAAACCTAATGTATAAGTAGGGGGAAACTTATACTTAACATTAATACTTGTATACGACAAAGTATAATGTTTCTAACAATTTGCTACCATGAGCCTGTAACCGCTGCTATGACATAATACCTCTAATTAAAACACACTCATGATTTCAATGAGAAATAACACAGTCATGATTTCCATGAGAAACAACACTCATGATTTCCATGAGAACAACACTGTACGCTTCATCGATGCCGGAATAATAACAAGTAAAAGGATAGTTCGTCACTTGATTATTGTTGACTGTAGCTAACAATCACAAGTGGGGTGGTCAACCCGTATACTAATTATACACGACTTCCTCACTCACACGGGATTAACGGTTACAGTTCATAGGATTTCCGCTAAGATCCCCAATCTTAGTTGATGAATACAATTACTCATGTAGACTTCGACGGCTTCCTATAACTCTAACAACAAAAGCATTTTCATGTTTAAAACCCTAAGTTACTAGACTATGCTTTAATCATTACTCCTAACTTCATAACATGTAGGCAGTATGACAGCTATAACTTGAAGTAAAACCAGGTTTTATCTTGACATAAAACCAATAACAACAACAACATATAACATACCAAGTTTTATCTTGTCATAAAACTAACAATAACAACATACTTTATAATTTAACATATAGAATTTCCGAATATAACTCCGGAACTATATCGCACACAGCATATATATAGAATCCTAAGTATAACTCAAGATCTACATTAGTATAATAACATGCTAACAAGTTAATAATGGTTATATATATTTAAAATATTATATTTAAACAACTATATCCCGGTTATTATAACTATCTACGTTGATATTAATATACTATCACATAGACATAATAATAACGTATATACAATATTTAGCATGCGTTTTCCCCCGAAAATATTAGAAAGTGGGGCCGTGAAACACCCCCAAGTAGCATGATTTTATGTAATCTAAGCAGAAACGGTCAGCGTACGAGGTCGTAGGGGCTCGGGATGCAACAGGGCTTCAGCAAATAAGAGAGGAGAAAGGTAAATGGTGTAAGGAAGTGTCAAGGTCGGACCTGCTACTTATAGGAGATTTTTGGCCTCTCGCGTCGTGAGCCATATAGTCTCATGTCGTGAGCCATGGCTGGTCACCCCGTAGACTTGCCATTTGCGTCCCTAGCTTCGGAAGGTGGCCATGTGACTCCTCACGTCGTGAGATATCCTTGCTCATGTCGTGAGTTTGGATCTTATCCCCTCGTAGCCTCGTCACACACTGTCTAGATTCCGATATGTGGCAAAATGACTCCTCACGTCGTGAGTTTTTGTGCTCGCGTCGTGAGCTCAGTCAGATTAGGGTTTCTGACAGCTGAATCTTTGGAAAGTCGTAACTTTCACATACGAACTCCGTTTTTGACCTTCTTTATATGCATGCATAGGTATTTACAAGTACTACAACTCTCTTTTAGACTCCAATAGCTAATTCTAAGTCAATTTTCAATTCATCTTATTATAGAGATTTATAGTGTTCGGTTTATCATAACTTCTTCATGCGAAGTCAGATTCAGACGTTCTCTATATTTTTGGAATCGTATTGACGTATACTTTGAGTTGCATCATAAAGAAAGTTCATATTTGTATTAGAATTTATCATGAACTACATAGCACTTTTATCACATTACTAGCTTAACAAAATCACAATACATGATTGACATAATCACATGTGATTGTCTGTTGACCTATTTTGACTGGTGTTACAACACAGCTGCAGGATCCGTTAGACAAGGGATTCATTAGACCGAGCAGTTCACCCTGGGGAGCCTCGATTTCATTTGTAAAGAAGAAGGACGGGTCGTATCGGATGTGTATAGATTATCGGGAGCTGAATAAGGTAACGGTGAAGAACCGTTACCCACTCCCGAGGATTGATGACCTCCTCGACCAGCTACATGGAGCATCTTGGTTCTCCAATATTGACTTGCGGTCAGGATACCACCAGATAAGGGTCAGGGAGGAGGATGTACAGAAGACTACTTTTCAGACTCGGTATGGCCATTACGAGTTCGTGGTGATGCCCTTCGGGCTCACCAACGCTCCTGCCGCGTTCATGGATCTCATGAACCGCGTGTGCAGGCCGATGTTGGATCCGTCTGTGATAGTTTTCATTAACGAAATCTTGGTTTATTCCAAGACGCGAGAGCAGCATGAGGAGCACTTGCGGGAGGTTCTGGATACATTGAGGAGTGAGAGCTTATATGCTAACTTCTCCAAGTGTGAGTTTTGGTTGCGCGAGGTGTAGTTCCTTGGGCACCTTGTCAACCAGAACGTGCTTTCGGTTGACCCAGCCAAGGTGGAGGCCGTGATGAGATGGGAGGTTCGGAGGTCTCTATTTGAGATTCGGAGCTTTCTGGGACTGGTAGGCTACTATCGGAGATTCATTCAGGACTTCTCCAAGATAACCGTGCCATTGACCCGGCTGACGAGGAAAGTCGTGGTCTTTCGCTGGGGGCCTGAGCAGCAGGCCGTGTTTGAGACGTTGAGACAGAGATTGTGCGAGGCCCCAATCTTATCCCCGCCGGAGGGCATGGAGGATTTTGTAGTATATTGCGATGCGTCCATCTCAGGTTTGGGCGCGGTATTGATGTAGAGAGGGAATGTTATCACTTACGCTTCAAGGCAGCTGAAGCCTCACGATGCGAACTATCCGACACATGATTTGGGGTTGGGGGCCATTGTTTTCACCCTCAAGATTTGGTGACACTATCTCTATGGGGTCTGTTATACCATCTACACGGACCACAAGAGTTCGAGGTACCTCATGGATCAGCCGAATCTGAACATGAGGCAGCGTCGGTGGTTAGATGTGGTGAAGGATTACGATTGTGAGATCCTCTACCACCCGGGGAAGGCCAATGTTGTGGCCGATGCGCTTAGCCGCAAGGAAGCGTCGATCAAAGACATATGCATGAGGATGACGGTGGTGACTCCTCTTTTTGAGCAGATTTGAGAGGCCCAGCAGGAGGCTATGAAAGAGGAACATCGGAAGAGCGAGTGTATTGTGGGACAGGTTTCCTCCTTCGACTATGATAGCCGTGGGTTATTGACGATACACCGCAGGGTGTGGGTTCCATACCACGGGGGTGTACATCAGGTTCTGATGGAGGGTACACACAAATCCCAATTTTCGATTCATCCCGGGGCAACGAAGATGTACAGAGATCTTCGTCCCGATTATTGGTGGCCCTGCATGAAGCGAGATGTAGCATGGTATATTGAGAGATGCCTGACATGTAGGAAGGTCAAGGCCGAGCACCAGAGGCCTCACGACAAGATGCAGCCGTTGGATATCCCTATGTGGAAATGGGAAGATATTACTATGGATTTCATCACAAAGCTTCCCAGGACCGCGCGAGGGGTAGATTCGATTTGGGTCATCGTTGATCGATTGACCAAGAGCGCCCATTTCATTCCGATTCAGGAGAGCATTTCGGCTAAAAAGTTGGCCGACATCTACATCAGGGAGGTAGTGGCGCGGAACGGGGTGCCAGTTTCAGTGATTTCCAACAGGGATGTGCGGTTCACTTCCAGGTTTTGGAGGAAGTTTCATGACGAGCTGGGTACTCGTCTGCACTTTAGCACCGCCTTTCACCCGCAGACGGATGGTCAGAGTGAGCGGACCATCCAGACTCTAGAGGATATGCTATGGGCATGTGTTTTACATTTTGGAGGTAGTTGGGATACTTACCTTCCGTTGGCAGAGTTCTCCTATAATAATAGCTATCATGCAAGTATCGACCATGCTCCCTTCGAGATGTTGTATGGGAGGAAGTGCAGGACCCTGATATGCTGGGGTGAGGTTGGGCAGAGGGTCATGGGGAGTACCGAGGTGGTACTCAAGACGCCAGAGAGGATCCAGCAAGTTCGGATCAGGCTTCAGACTGCTCAGAGTCGGCAGAAAAGTTATGCCGACAAGCGTCGATCGGACCAGGAATTCTAGGTCGGGGATATGGTGGTCTTGAAAGTGTCGCCTTGGAAGGGCGTCATTCGATTCAGGAAGCGGGGCAAGCTGGGCCCGAGGTATATTGGACCCTTTAGGGTTGTAGCCCGGGTGGGCAAGGTGGCATATAGGCTGGATCTGCCAGCCGAACTCAGTCAGATACATAACACTTTCCACGTCTCCCAGTTGCAGAAGTGTCTGGTGGACAATTCGGCAGTAGTGCCATTAGAGGATATTCAGGTGGATGATAGCCTGAATTACATCGAGCGGCCAGTGGCAATCCTTGACATGAAATCGAAGGATCTGAGGAACAAGAGAGTGGAGCTGGTTAAGGTGCAGTGGCGGCACCGCAAGGGCTCGGAATGGACCAGAGAGCCGGAGGACAAGATAAGGGAGCATTACCCCGAGCTTATTCAGGACGAAGCAGCAGACTTCGAGGACGAAGTCTACGATAAGTGGGGGAGATTTGTAACACCCGATTCCTGGTATGTCTTTAATTCAAGTATTTATTATGTTTTCCTCTGGGACTCGACGAGTTGGAGGCCCAACTCGTCGAGTAGAGTCGGGATCCGCGGGAAGGTTAAGTAGCCTACTCGATGAGTCGGGAGACCGACTCGGCGAATAGACGTTGTTTGAATGAAACCCTAAATCGAGGGTTTGCACCCTATTTAAACACATTATAACCCCTCAACTCAGCCCCCATCATCCAGAGCAAACCCTAACTCGAAACCGTAGCCGTTTTAGTGTGTTCTTGAGCCTTGTCGTGTTACTTTGTGTGATTGAAGCTTGAAGAAGAGTAGGAGTCTTGTGAGATCAAGGAGGAACAAGAAGATCTAGAGTTTTGAGCATATTTCCAGCTTATCAGAGGTATAAAGCTGAAACCTTTTCTATTCATTGTCTAGATCTTGATTTTGGGCCTTTTTCTACATCTTTCTAAGCCCTATAGAGGTTGTATTTGGGATTGGGTAGTGAAAGTAAGTTTGTGCTTCAGATCTGGGGTTATTGGGGGTCTTTATGGCATAAAGGTGCCCACCTTGTTGCCATAAACACCCCATGCATCTTGTAGACCATCTTTTATGGCTTTTTGAGCCAAAGACCCCATGTATGGACATCAAGTTCGTGACTTTACGTGTAAAAGGGACCCTATGATGTCAGATCTATGATTTGGATGCATTAAGTCCCACTAAAATCGACAGTATAGTTTTGGACAAGGAGGGACTCGGCGAGTCACCTAGGGGACTCAACGAGTCGAGACGCTTTTTCCCAAAAACGTCTTCTGGAAATGGTTTTGGTTGAGTGGAAGGAATGCTCAGCCTTCTAGGGGTTTGCCTTGGACCTGGAAGTCATGGGACTCGACGAGTGCTAGAACACACTCGGCGAGTCCAAGGCAATCCCCCAATCTTTGAAGATGAACTCTACGAGTTGTTCTTACAACTCGGCGAGTCATAGACTGGACGCATTCAAATGCTGAAGATGAACTCGACGAGTTCAAGGCAGAACTCGCTGAGTCGGTTGAAGATTGGCTGAAGTATTGTTGAAGGCGAACTCGTCGAGCTCTTGCTAGACTCGACGAGTGGGGACGGGTTTGTAGTATTTTGTGGGCAAATGAACTCGGCGAGTTGGCGGACCAACTCGGCGAGTCTGGTCTACCAAAGAGTTGACTTGACCCGGGTTTGACTTTGACTTTGACTTTGACTTGGATTCAAGTTGAGCCTTGAAGGGGTGTGGGTACAGATTGATAACTTAGAAGGGTTGTCGTGTAGAGATTGAGGAGTCGAGGAGAGCCGACTTTCACACCGAGGACAATGCAGACGCTACACGACATCGAGGTGAGTTACCTTCCAGTAGGGGTGGGTCTAAGGCCACAATGTCGGCCCACCAACAAGAGTAATTGGTAATTGTCTTTGTGATAATTATCTTGTTATTCTTACGTGATATGCTTATGTGATATGTTGATGAGATATGCTTATGTGATATGATATGTGAGTTAGTGGTAGTGGCACGGAATAGCTTTTCCCTGACTTGGTCGTTAGGACCGAAGGGTAGGTCAGTACCCCAGATGTGCCTGACCGTATGATTATATTTTGTTATTGTATGATAGAGGTAGGGGTGAAATAGTCCTCGATGTCGGTTGAGATAGACCGGAGGGTAGTCGGCACCCCAGAACGGCCTGACATGGGTAGGTCAGCACCCCAGAATGGCTTGACATGGGTAGGTCAGCACCCCAAAATGGCTTGACATGGGTAGGTCGGGCACCCCATAAATGTCCCGCAGTACGTATGCTATGTGATTGTATGGTATGTGGTATGATGGGGGAACTCACTAAGCTTTGTGCTTACAGTTTCAGTTTTGGTTTCAGGTACCTCTTCGTATAAGGGGAAGGAGTCGGCGGTGTAGCAGCGCGTCACACACACTCACATATGTTTTCCGCATTGAGTTTTTGGGATTGTACTCTGATTTATATTACTTATGTTGACATGGTGTCCGAACACGTTGTTACAGTTTTTGTAAAATGACGTGACTTTGGTAATGTTTTAGTAAACTATGTTGCGAAGTATTATTTAAAAATGAAATTTTTGGCCTCGAAAATTGGGATGTTACATCGTCGTCCTTGGCAACTTCGTAATGAAGTCCATTGTGATCTCCTCCCACTTCCACATGGGAATGGGTAGCGGCTGGACCGTACCATGAGGCCGCTGATGCTCGGCCTTGACCTTCCTGCAGGTCAAGCACCGCTCTACAAACCAAGCAATTTCTCGCTTCATGCATGGCCACCAGTAACTCAGCCTCAAGTCCCTATACATTTTCGTAGCTCCTGGATGTATAGAAAACTTAGACTTATGTGCTTCCTCTAATACCTTCTGTCTCACTCCCCCGGTCACCGGTACTCACACCCAGCCAAACTGCGTCAAGAGACCACGACTATCCCGAGCAAACAGAGGATACTTCCCTCAGATCCTTTCTACCTTTCAATTATCTTTCTTTACCCCCTCAACTTTAGCCTCTTTGATCATCTCCAACAATGGAGAGCTCACTGTTATGCTCAAACACATATTCCCAATCGGGGAACCTGCCGTCTTACGGCTCAAAGCGTCGGCCACTACGTTGGCCTTCCCCGGGTGGTATAGAATTTCACAATCATAGTCTTTTAGCACGTCCAACCACCTTCTCTGCCGCATGTTGAGGTTCTGTTGGTCCATCAAATACTTCAGACTCTTGTGGTCGGTGTAAATGGTACACCGCACTCCATACAATTAATGCCTCCAAATCTTGAAGGCAAACACCACTGCCCCCAGTTCCAGATCATGAGTAGGGTAATTTGCCTCATGTGGATTCAACTGTCGCGAGGCATATGCTAGCACGTGTCCTCTATGCATCAGTACCGCACCTAACCCTGAAATCGATGCGTCACAATACACCACCAAATCATCTAATCCCTCTGGTAGAACAAGGATCGGAGCCTCGCACAACCTCTGCCTCAAGGATTCGAAGGCCAACTGCCGATCCTTACCCCACCGAAACGTCACATTCTTCGTGGTTAGTTGTGTCAGTGGCACATCAATCTTGGAGAAGTCCTGGATAAACCTCCGATAATAACCCGCTAAACCCAAGAAGCTACGAATCTCTGATGCATTCTTTGGTACTTCCCACCGCATCACGGCCTCAACCTTGGCTGGATCAACCGATATACCCTCTTGGTTGATGATATGCCCCAAGAATTGTACCTCTCGCAGCTATAAACACGCCCTTAGGGTCTCCAGCACCTCCCCTAAGTGTTGTTAGTGTTGTTCCCTGGTCTTAGAATAGACCAGGATATCATAAATGAAAACGATCACCAACCGATCCAGCATCGGTCTACACACCCTGTTCATAAGGTCCATGAACGCTGTTCGGGCATTGGTGAGCCCAAACGGCACCACTACAAACTCATAATGCCCACACTGTGTCCTGAAATCAGTCTTCGTTATATCCTCATCTGGTGGTATCCTGACCGAAGATCAATCTTCGAAAACCAAGACGCGCCCTGTAGTTGATCAATCAAATTATCTATCATTGGCAACGCATAACGGTTCTTCACCGTTAGCTTGTTTAGTTCCCTGTAATCGATACACATCCTGTGGGATCCATCCTTCTTTTTCACAAAAATAATCGGTGCTCCCCACGGGGTACTGCTCGGATAAATGAACCATCGGTCTAACAGCTCCTGAAGCTGTGTAGATAACTCATGCATCTCGGGTGGTGCCAACCGATATGGTGCCTTTGCCATCGGAGCGGCACCCAACACTAAATCAATGCAAAACTTCACTTGCCTCTCCGGAGGCACTCCTGGTAACTCTTCAGGGAAAACATCCCGAAAATCCTGAACAACCGGCACACTGCCTACTGTTGGATAAGGTGTCTGAGTCCATAACTTTATTTGGTATATACTTGACCCGACCCGGCATGTTCCATTTAGGTTGCACTTCACCCGAACTATTTGTATGGTTAAACCTTTGGGAATTGTATGCTTATGACTTGTTAATATATTATAAGTTATAATATATTAATATGAAATCGTATTATTTAATTAGTATTTGATCATAAATTAATTTAGAATTAATTTGGTGATAAAAAAGGTGACTAATTAAATATGGGCTCTTGTACTTATATAAGTGTGGGCTAATACTCATTTGGAATGGGCTTGGCATGCATGGGAGTCCATGGATAGTCCATGGATCTTTTAACCCATGGATCCTTAGAAAGGAAGAGTCATGGGTATTAGGGTTTACATGGATGTAACCCTAATTCCTCACACTATATAAAGGAGGTTATGATGATTGAAATGGCACTAGTAGTGTGTGTGCAAGAAGGTGGCCGATTTCTACAAGCAAACATACACTCTCATAGTTTTTCCAAGTTTGTGGTGATTTGTGATTTCCATTTGAGGCATCCACATTATTGGTGCTTGGCTCTCAAACTCCTAGGAATCAACTCACTATTGAAAAGGTATGTAATTCATCTAGCCTTTATGTTTAAAGTTCCCCATGCCATGCTAGATAGGTTATGAACCTTGGAAAAATAAATTTGCATGTATTCATAATAAAACATAGATCCAAGGTTTCTAGGGTTGCATGTACACCATAGGAGTGTTAGGATGCTCAAAAACCCTTCAGTGGTATCAAAGCCTAGGATTGTTTTCTTGAATACTTGATGCAAACTGTTGAAAAATCGAAAAATTAAGCTGTTTGGGCAGTGGACTCGCCGAGTCCATTGGGGGAGTCGACGAGTCCAAGTGAAAATTCATCCTACTCGTCGAGTAGGTTCCTGCACTCGACAAGTAGGAGGCTCTGACTGCTGTTTTTTGAATTTTGCTGCTGAAAATGGACTAGAAACATTACCCTAAAACTTGTTTTAGATGGTGTAATGGTTATGCTAATCCATTTACAATAGCTAATATCAAATTTTCATGTTTTATATGTGTTCATATGATTCTTGAAGTTTTGATATGATATTCATGTTCTTATGAGTTATTGTTAGATCATAGGAATTACTTGCTAAATTGTTTAATGATTAATTTTTAATCAATTATGTGTTTTATTGGAATCCATAATTTGTCCTCAAGTTATGGATTTCCAAAGGTCACTTTCTTTAATGTACATTTAAAACACATAAGTTACATAAAAATGAAGAGTCTTCACTTTTATCAACCATTAACTCATAAGTTATGAAATTAAAAGTTCTAAATAGTTTCAAAACTTGCCCTCAAGTTTTGGAATTTGTAAAGTTACACACACATTAAAATACCTTAATTCCAACCCTTAGGATTTTAACAATTAAAATTCATCCGTTATACTATTATAAGATTAATAGTTAATATATATATATATATATATATATATATATATATATATATATATATATATATATATATATATATATATATATATATATGTATAAGATCAAGTCGTTTTACCGTTAATAGGCCTCATTCACGAAGCCGGTCTATAAGGGTGGGTATAAGGTTGTGGCTTATAAAATGGCAGCTTAATAGGTGTCCACTCTCACCCACCGCTTCCTTGACTGGTGGAGGGCCGTTAGCCGAACGGTTAGGACAATGACTTTAACTATCATTAAAAGTATAATGATTATTATAAAGTAACTAAATGTTTTATAAATTCCCAATCTTAGTTACTTTAGGAAAATGTGAAAATGGTGCTAACCCATGAAATTCACACTTTGTAACTTACCAAGTCATTGGTGGAGCGTGTGTGGTTAACCGGCACACTAACTTGGACTATTAATGATAACAAAGGGTGACTTAATGTTTATCATAGATCGGTGGAGCGCGTGTGGTTAACCGGCACATTGATTAGGTGATAATATTAAGGGTACCAAGTGAATTTTCATGGTTATTCACACCTTGTTTTGTGATCATCGGCATCCCAGTCACAAAACTTGAAGGGCACAATCGAGATTGAAACATGCCATTGAAAAGTTCAATGAATCTCAAAAGAATCTAGGAATTTCAAAAAACCAATTAAAACCTAATAATCTATTTCGTTTTCATGGTGGAATTTGGTGAATCATCATTCACCTACCTTCAAAGATGTTATAGCTTAGATTACGACATCCCTCTTCTAAGTTATAATATATTGTGTTGGGTCTTAGCCTTAATATTACATTTGGGTGTCTTATTAAGGGATTTTTATATCTAATCTAAACTTGTCTTTTTTCTTTTCAGATGTCTTCCAACAATGCTTTGGGTTCTAACCCTACCGCTCCTTCTCTCTCATGAACCTCTGTGGGAGAGTCATCTTTGATGGTTCCGACTTTATCGATTGGATCCGGAACATCAGGATGGTCACTCGTTACGAGGACAAGGGATATGTCCTCCACAAGGAGCTTAAGGAACTTGATGAGAATAAAGTTCTCTTAGATCGATAGATTCAAACAGATATTAATGAGACAATAACAAGCAATATGAAACAATGAATACCAACGTGAATCAAACGAATGTCGAATGATTAAAACAGCAACCCTCATAAGAGCTCGATGAATAACTTCTACTTTAGAGGGTGCTAGGGTTACAGTACTTGTCAAAAGAAATATTCAGAAGTGTAACAATCAAGATGCATGCATGCACCATAAATACTAAGCCCTAAAAACAAATACACGGTTGGACAGGCCCAAACCATGATTACATATGGACCGAACTTAACGAAGCCCAATGGCGCAACACATGAACTCAACAATCTCCCCTTTTGCGCCAATTGAGGCGAGATATCACTTCGGTTGAGTAAATGTTGTTTTCCTCACAGTCTTGAACAGCTTGGGGATGATGGCAAGAAGAGTTTAACGAAAAAGAATATACCACCGAAGCATATCAGTAAACATCTTTTTATCGGCTTCGCTGTTCTGATTACACCCGTGTATGATATCGAGAATATGCTCCAAGCAGGCAGTGGAGAACAGGTGTTTGTCAACAAGAGCGAACATGCATTTTTGACCTTCGCCCCTGATGAACATGACTATATGAAACTTGGGGTCGATTTTACCCTTAATCATCACATTGATGTCCCTTGCCTTCCCAATTGGCTTGATAGTGGGCTTCTTCTTTATGGCAGAGGCGATTTCATGATCCATCTTTGCGACTTTAAGAATGTAACACACCAGCATTCGCTTGATGTGATCTATAATAGGCTCATACTCCTTTTGATTAGTCAGCAAGATATTGTTCAGGAGAATCCAGTCATGAGGATTCAAATTTGGTAAGTCAGCCAAGGAGATCATATGAACCAAATTGTCTGAGCCTCGGGTCACTTTAAACTTGATATTGATAAACTTCCCTGCTGAAGTGGGTTTCAACACCTTGATTGTTGTGATTTTCAGATTACTCCAAGTCAAGTATTGAGGTTGAGCTAACTCAAGATAGTACTCAAGCAGATTTCGATCAACCTTCGGGTCAGGAAAGGGGATGGCAACTGTTGACTCAAAACAATGAAATATGAATGCCTTTTTGGTGATTGGCATATCAAATTGAGAATCCTTGGAATTCTTAAGAGCGAATGAAAGGACCGGTTCGAGCCAATGTGTGCTTGGAGCTTCAATTACCTCCCTCTGAAGCTTTTCCATAGACCATAGAGGAAACATAGATTTCCTCTGTTCTAGCACTTCGTTCTCTTTCCTCTCCTTATCAAATACTTCCTTCTCTTTCGAACCTTTGCCTCAATCTCTCGATCATCAGGCTTGACTTTGAGGCTTTCGGTTTTAGAAGCTTTTTCTCCTGTATCAGTTTGATCATCGAATTCAATCTCATCATCATCACCAATCTTCTTCTTTCCTTTGTCCTTCATACTGCCTGAAGCTTCATTACCCTTCGGCTCAGTAGTGACTTTCGGTTGGGTGATAGGTTTGCTTTTTGGAGGATGTTGCGATTAACTCTGAGTGACATTTTCTCCCCCTTGTTTCGGAGGGACAACGGGCTCCAGAACACCCTCAATCTTGCTAAGAATGTCTAGAGCAGGTCTCAATTTCTCAGCCAAGTGGCGTCGAATTGAGATAGTAAGGATTGATTCATGGGCTTCCAGAAGATGTAGAAGAATGGAGTGCACATCACCAATCGAGCTTTTAACTACTGCTCTTTCATACTTAAGCTCTTTAATCTCTTTGGTCGCCGTTTTTAGCTTCAGATTCTGAATTTTAAGCTGAGAAGTTCGTTTATCAAGGTCATCCATGATCTTGCTTTCCACAGCTAGTTCGGCTTCAAGTTGAGTGAGACGGGCATCAAATGATGTTTGAAGCTCGGTATTGGCACTTTGGATTGCTTTGCGTGTTTCTTCAAAGTGTTTCTTCTCAGCCTGAAGTGAACGTGTAAGATTATCAACCGAAGCATTCACTGTTTGAGCATTCTTCAGAAACTAGTTTTTCGACGTTTGCGGTCGCTTGCGTGCAATCTTTGGTGGAGGCTTCGACTGCAATAGAAGCTTTTTGACAAGTGGAAGTGGAAGCATCGATATCTTTAAAAGCATTAGAAATGGATGTATCATGCTCTTTGACAAAGGTTGCCAAGAGAGCCTTGATAGCAGCTTCAGAGTATGCACTTCCGGAAGAACAGGAAGAAAGCAGTTGGTCAAGCTTGTCATTCATAGCCTTTAAATGCTTCTTCGTGACAGGAGCGTCATTATCATCATCGCTCTGTACTCTATATGGACTATAATAAACAGAATCGAAATCCATTTCTTCGCCTCTATGAACAGGTTCAGATTCGTGTGAAGGAGGTGGGGATAAAAGTTTTGAGGTAATTGGGGGTTTAGAACCGAAAGTAGATGCCCGCGTATCAGATACGTTGACACGAACAAGAGGTTCGGTTGGATGAGTAGTAGTTGTGGTAACCTCGGTAAATAAAGGAGTTGGAATTGGAATCGAGGTTGTAGTGGAAGAGGAGATGGGTGGAGGAAAGGTAGAAATAGTAATAGGAACTGATTGTGTAGGAGAATGAGGAGGTGAGTTTCGGTTACCTTCATTAGTTGGTGAGGGTGGAGGAGAATTACCTCGAGGCGGACTTTCATGAAGAGAAACATCACCATCAGTGGACTCTGGTTCGGGCTGTGGGTTAAAGGGAACATAATCAGAGTCACTTGAAGAAGGGGAAGGATACTTCGGCTTGTGAGCTTTCCTCTTGGTCTTTCATTTCTTTGGAGAAGTAGGGCTGCTTGTTCAGACTTTCGTTTCTTGGGAGTAGAGACTTTTGAGGATTGACCTTCCTTCTCCCCTTTTCTTTCAGGATTCTTTCCTCTTTTATCTGGTTTATCTGTTGCGTCTAGTGAGCTTTGCATTTCTGGAGTAAGCTGCCTTGGCCCTGTAGGGGGTAGCTTCTTGTACTCAGTTATCACCTTGCTTTCACTGGAAACACACCTGTACATAGATTCCGGAACCGAACCAATAAAGAGAAACTTCAATGGATCTGAGACAAGTATCCTCTTCATGTGACTAGTAGGAATAGATGACATCAGTGAGTATGCCATTGTTGGAACGTGAAACTTTTCCATCGCCCATTGAGTAACAAGAGTCCAAAACCTAGCACAAGAGATTTCAGAGTAGCGTGAAGTAGAGCTTATACTCTGAACCAGTTGAGACCATAAGATAGTACCAGAGTCCAAAACCTGCAACGCTCTCCGATAAACCCTTGGAAAGGAGCGTAAATAGACTGTTCCACTGAGGAGGAAGACATGATTTCTTGAACATTATGACAGTGGTGAGAATCTCAGTGTACCCCATATCATAGAACATTGTGAAGAGTTGAGTGGTGGTAATGGAATCAGGGTTTATCATGGAGTCGCCGACAGCAAGCCTGAGCAACAAACAAAACTTAGCTTTTGAAATCGACTTCTTTTGATTGACGGTCTCAAAGAAAATACGCTCCTTTGCTTTATCATAGACAGCGAATGAGTAGACTTGAGAAAGTAGTGACATTGGAACACACTCCACATGGGTTAGGGCTATGCCGAGTGGTGAATATTTGAGGCATTCAACCACTTGCAGCATGTAGGGCTCATACTGGAAAGGTGAGAGTTCAATGATGAGGTTTTGATTCGGTTTAATGGTGAGAAGAGAGGACTGAGCATTTTATTCATAAACAGATGAAGATTCAGCCATTTTTGCAGGTGAGAAGAAGAAGCTGAACAGTACAAATTCGTCGGTGTGTTCTTGATAGAGTTGAGAATTGATGAGAAATGGTAAAGTAGTCCAAGAGGTGTGAGAAAACCTTTTATACCATCTCTAGGAAAGAGAAAGAATCCACAGTAATGATTCGACGATCTTCTGAATCGACGCCTAAAAAAGCGTGATTTGACAGCTGGGTTTCCCTAGGAAGACGTCATCAGGCGTGATGTTAGGAGTCGTTTCAAGTTCATGCGCCCGTTTCAAATTTTATCCAATGACGTGTTTTGAAATCTTATCTTGTTACCGCCGTTACAACTTCGAAAACTATTCAAATTCCTTTTCAAATTGTGACCAACCCTTTCACTTCATATAGGACTGGCAATGTTCGCTCCTTAACATGATATACCTCCATGGCATTAACAACCGAAACATAAATTCTGAAAAATAGCCATTAGTACCACGAGCAAGAATTTGGAAAATCATAAAGATCTTCGTGCAAGAGTGTGCCAATAGAAAAGAAATAAAGCAAAGTATTTGTGGGATGTAAGTGATGTTTATTTAGACACGAAACTATGGATCCCGGGCACAAATCGCTTCCTTCAAAGTCAAGAGAGACTTAGAAGTGTCTGTGTGGTTTCCCGTTGAATTACGATCAAATGTTTATTAAGAAACATTGAAAGGCATCTTTTCAAATTTAAGCTATAAAGGGTGGCTGATCTTCAACCGAACTTCAGTACTTGACATAAGACCGAAAGTGGGATAAAGTACTTGTGAGACCAGTGTAGCCTATTAAACAAGTAGGTTAGTTAATATATTTAGTGACTTTGTGATAATTTGTAGAAATCTCAAAAACAAAATTAAATTGGATCTTATGGGAAGCAATGCCTTGGTGTTAGACAGTTTCATAAAGATCGCACCAAAATAAAAAAAAGATTTTGTGGTACCTTCCACTAAAGTGGTTTCGTTAAAGCGTGGGTGAAAACTAGAACATTTGATTGTTCACCGTCAATTCGTTATTAGTGTTGGATTTTGGGTTTCAATTAGAACGTGGCGAAATGAAACTAAGTGTAACGTCCCAAAATTTAAGTCCAAAAATTTCATTTTTAATTAATTAACTCATAAAACATTCACTAGAAAATATTGTATAAACACGTCATCTCATAAAATCAAGTATCATGTTTGAAACCCACAACATAAGCAAATATCAAATCAGAGTACAATTCCAGAAAACACCGTGCGGAAAATCAGATGTGTGTGTGATGCCATGCTACGCCGCCGGCTCCTTCCCCTTAGACGAAGAGGTACCTGAAACAAAAAACTGAAACCGTAAGCACAAAGCTTAGTGAGTTCCCCCATCATACCACATACCATACAATACCATCGGTATCTTTCAACCGGTAATCGTCATCGGTATCTTTCAATCGGTAATCATCATCGGTATCTTTCAACCGGTAACTGGGGACTATTCCACCCCCTACCACTAACATACAATAACAAGATATAAGCATACAGTCAGGCATATCCGGGTACCGACCTACCCCTTGGTCCTAAGGACCACTATCAGGGAAACTATCCCTATCATGTAACATATCATACATATATAACTCATAACCAAACACATACCAGATCAAGATAATTATCACAAAGACAATCATCTTCTAAATACTCCTCATCGGTGGGCCGGCATTGTGGCCTTAGACCCACCCCTACTGGAAGGTAACTCACCTCGTACAAGTAGCTGTTGATAATCAGTGCGGGAACCTTCCGTCCGCTGCTGCTCCGAAAATCCTCCGGCTACAAACCCGACAAACACTCAGTTAGAAACTGATTTCTATACTCTTAGGGTAAAATGACCATTTTACCCCCAACCAAGTCAACTCAAAGTCAAAGTCAACTTCCAGTTGACCCGACTCGCCGAGTTGGGCCATCAACTCGCCGAGTCCCTCACTCTCTACTCGTCCTCATCCGTGACCCTACTCGTCGAGTTGGGTCGTCAACTCGACGAGTTCTTCTCTCATTCGAATGCCTCATGAAAACTCATCCGACTCGCCGAGTTGATGAACAACTCGTCGAGTCGGCCTTCATCTGATGAACCAGATCTGTCCTCAACTCGCCGAGTTGATGAACAACTCGCCGAGTTCTATGGAGATTGCCTTGGACTCGTCGAGTCCATTCATGCACTCGCCGAGTCCCATGAACTTCTAGAATAACGGCTTAGTCCAGAATGTTGGGTCACTCCCTGGGACCCCCTTAAAACCTTCCCACACTCAACTGGGTTCTTTTGACCCTCAACAGAAAGGAGCAAAACCCTTAGACTCGCCGAGTCCAAGAATGGACTCACCGAGTTGGTCACATCCCCTCACTAAATCTTTGATTTCTGATGTACAACCCTTGATCAAAAGATAGATCTAAGCTTCCACAATCGATCTAGCACGTAAAGTTACAACCTTTACATACTTGCATGGGACTTTGAGCTTAAAAGGTCCTAAAACAAGCCCTTATAATGCATAAGGCCTTCTTTGAGTGCAAAAGCCACTCCTTTCTGCCTTGTAACCCCTCTAAGGACCTAGATCCGAAACATCAACCCCAAACCATGCTTGCAATCATGGTTGGTGACCAAAATGGCTTAGAAAAGCCCTAAAACTCCATGAAATGGGATCTATCAAAAGAACAAGCAAGGTATAGAGTTTATACCTTCTGTAGACTGCAAATGATGCTCAAAACCGGATCCTTCTAGCCTCCTTCTGATCCTTCAAGCTTTTCCTTCCTTCCTTTGGTCACAAAAGCACCAAAATCACTTCAAATACCTTAGATTGATTCAATAACGGCTAGGGTTTCGATGAGAGGTGTTTGGGAGCATAAAGGGGCGATGGAGGCTGCATAAGGTCGTTTAAATAGGGTGCAAACCCCTGGATTAGGGTTTTTGTCCAGACAACAGCTACTCGCCGAGTCCGTGACTCGACTCGTCGAGTAGCTCATGAAACTCCCGTGCCACTCTCGCTTCTACTCGGCGAGTTGGTCCTTCAATTCGCCGAGTCCAAAGCCAAAAATGCAAAATAATTAAGG
This sequence comes from Lactuca virosa, assembly GCF_052849685.1. Classification (NCBI taxonomy): domain Eukaryota; kingdom Viridiplantae; phylum Streptophyta; class Magnoliopsida; order Asterales; family Asteraceae; genus Lactuca; species Lactuca virosa. The sequence continues at coordinate 153,838,244 of NC_136427.1, read as the reverse complement.
ATTTGAGTAAAAGAATACGTACAAAAAACAGGTGCTACAAATCTCCCCCACTTATTTTAGACTTCGTCCTCGAAGTCTGCTGCTCGCTCCTGAAACAGCTCGGGGTAATGCTCCATCATCTCGTCCATCGGCTCCCAAGTCCACTCCGACCCCTTCCTGTGCTGCCATTGCACCTTCACGAGTTCCACTTTCTTGTTCCTCGGATCCTTCGACTACCGGTAGAGGATCGCTACAGGCCGCTCGATGTAATTCAGGTTGTCATCAACCTGAATATCCTCCAAGGGTACCACTGCTGAGTCGTCCACCAGGCACTTCCGCAGTTGGGAGACGTAGAAAGTGTTGTGGATCTGACTGAGTTCGGCTGGCAGATCCAGCCGGTATGCCACCTTGCCCACCCAGGCTACAACCCTAAACGGTCCAATATACATGGGACCCAACTCGCCCCGTTTCCTGAATCGGATGACGCCCTTCCAAGGCGACACTTTCAGGAGAACCATATCCCCGACCTGGAACTCCAGGTCTGATCGACGCTTATCGGCATAACTTTTCTGCCGACTCTGAGCAGTCTGAAGCCTGCTCTGGACCTGCTGAATCTTCTCTGTCGTCTTGAGCACTACTTCGGTGCTCCCCATGACCCTCTGGCCAACATATCGGGGTCCTGCACCTCCTTCCATACAACATCTCGAAAGGAGGACGGTCGATACTCGCATGATAGCTATTATTATACGAGAACTCTACCAACGGAAGATAGGTATCCCAGCTACCTCCGAAGTCTAAAACACATGCCCGCAGCATATCCTCCAGAGTCTGGATGGTCCGCTCGCTCTGGCCATCCGTCTGCGGGTGAAAAGCGATGCTGAAATGCAGACGAGAACCTAACTCGTCGTGAAATTTCTTCCAAAACCTGGAAGTGAACCGCACATCCCTATCCGAAATCACCCAAACTGGCACTCCGTGCCGCGCCACCACCTCCCTGATATAGATATCGGCCAATTTCTCGGCCGAGATGCTCTCCTGAATCGGGATAAAGTGAGCGCTCTTGGTCAATCGATCGACGATGACCCATATCGAATCCACTCCCCGCGCGGTCATGGGAAGCTTGGTGATAAAATCCATCGTGATGTCTTCCCATTTCCACAGCGGAATATCCAACGGCTGCATCTTGTCGTGTGGTCTCTGATGCTCGGCCTTGACCTTCCTGTAGGTCAAGCACCGCTCCACGTACCATGCCACATCCCGCTTCATGCAGGGCAACCAATAGTCCAGACAAAGATCCCTATACATCTTCGTCGCCCCGGGATGAATGGAGAACCAGGATTTGTGCGCCTCCTCCATCAGGACCTGGCACACGCCTCCATGATAAGGGACCCACACCCTACAGTGGAGCGTCAATAACCCCCGGCTATCATAGTCGAAGGAGGAAACCTGCCCCACAATCCGCTCACTCTTCCGATGTTCCTCCTTCATAGCCTCCTGATGAGCCTCTCGGATCCGCTCCAAAAGCGGAGTCACCACTGTCAACCTCAGACAGATATCCCTGATCGGCGCTGCCTTGCGGCTAAGCGCATCGGCCATGATATTGGCCTTCCCCGGGTGGTAGAGGATCACAATCATAGTCCTTCACCACGTCCAACCACCGACGCTGCCTCATATTCAGATTTGGCTGGTCCATGAGGTACCTCAAACTCTTGTGGTCCGTATAAATCGTACAACGAACCCCATAGAGGTAATGACGCCAAATCTTGAGGGCGAATACCACAGCCCCCAACTCCAAATCATGCTTTGGGTAGTTCGCCTCGTGAGGCTTCAGCTGCCTCGACGCGTAGGCGATGACATGCCCTCTCTGCATCAATACCGCACCCAAACCTGCGATGGATAAATCGCAGTACACAACAAAATCCTCCATGCCCTCTGGCAGGGCTAAGATTGGCGCCTCGCACAATCTCTATCTCAGTTCCTCGAACGCGGCCTGCTGCTCAGGCCCCCGACGATGCACCACCGACTTGGAGAAGTCCTGAATGAATCTCTGATAGTAGCCTGCCAATCCCAGAAAGCTTCGAATCTCAGATGGAGACCTCGGAACCTCCCAACTCATCACGGCCTCCACTTTGGCCGGATCTTGGTTGACAAGGTGCCCAAGAAACTGCACCTCGCGCAACCAGAACTCACACTTGGAGAACTTAGCATACAAGTTCTCCCTCCTCAAAGTCTCCAGAACCTCCCGCAGATGCTCCTCATGCTGCTCTCGCGTCTTGGAGTAAACCAAGATATCATCGATAAACACTATCACAGACCGGTCTAACATCGGTCTACATACGCGGTTCATGAGATCCATGAACGCGGCAGGAGCATTGGTGAGCCCGAAAGGCATCACCACAAACTCATAGTGGCCGTAACGCGTCTGAAACGCAGTCTTCTGCACATCCTCCTCTCTGACCCTCATCTGATGATACCCTGAACGCAAATCAATCTTGGAGAACCAAGATGCTCCTTGTAGTTGGTCAAATACGTCATCAATCCTCGGGAGTGGGTAACGGTTCTTCACTGTTACCTTATTCAGCTCCCAATAATCTATACATAACCGATACGACCCGTCCTTCTTCTTTACAAACAGAATCGGGGCTCCCCAGGATGAACTGCTCGGTCGAATGAAACCCTTGTCTAACAGCTCCTGTAGCTGTGTAGACAACTCCTGCATCTCAGGAGGAGCCAATCGATATGGTGCCTTGGCTATCGGAGCCGCACCAGGGACTAGGCCGATCCTAAACTCCACCTGTCGCTCCGGAGGTATCCCAGGCAACTCCTCGGGGAATACGTCCGCAAACTCTCGTACCACGGACACATCGCCCACCGTCGCCCTACCCACCTCCCGGGTATCCGTAACATAGGCGACATATCCTGCGTAACCCTGCTGCAGATAACGTCTAGCTCTCGCTGCTGAACATAAATCTGGTCCTCGATGCGGCCTCTCGCCCGAAATCACCAGCTCTCCCCCACTTGGGGTCCTGACCCGCACCAACTGCTACGCGCAGTCGATCACTACCCCATTGGGGCTTAGCCAATCCATACCAATAATAACCTTGTTCCCTCGCAAAGGTATGGGAACCAGATCCACCAGGTGGCGCTCCTCGAATAATCTCAGCACGCAATCTCGGAATACCGTCGATGCTCGCACTGATCGGTCGTCTGCAATCTCTACCTCTAGAGGGCAATCCAACATGCCTGAAGACTTGGAAAATCTCTTGCTGAGCGCAAGAGAAAAAAACGATCGGGTAGCGCCCGAATCAAACAACACCTGTACTGGGATGTCGTTCACATGGAACGACCCTAAACAGAGCACATATCAATAACATAAACATCATAACAATAAATCAGAGGGGAAAGAATCATACCTATCACCACATCGGGTGCAGCGCGTTTCTCCTCGACTGTCAGCTGAAATGCTCGGCTCCGCACTACTGGAGCCTCTGCCTTGACCTTCCGGCCATCTGTAACCCACGTCGTCCCTGAGACCGGCGCCGCTGCTGGCGCTGCTGACAATCTCGGGCAATTGGCCCTTTTGTGGCCCCTCTGATTGCAATGGAAGCAAATCAGGTCTGTTATTTGTACAGCAGGGGCGGGGGCAGTACAATCCCTGCCAAAATGACCCACCTTGCCACACTTATAGCAGCCCGAACCCGGCCCAGTGCGACAAGCTCCCTCGTGTGACCAACCGCATTTCCCACAACGGTCCCGTCCTGCCTGGTCTTTCGGCCTACCATCAGATCCCTTGGGCTTCTTCCCCGAAGCCCCAGTCGTCAGTCCTTCCACTGCCTTCCTCTTCTGGACGTACTCCAGATCAATCTCCCTCTCCCTAGCCCTGGAAATCATGGAATCCAAGGTAGGGTAAGCTGAAAAACTAACATACTCCCGAATGTCATCTCGTAGCATGTCGTGGTAGCGGGTCCTCCTCATATCCTCATCTCCAGCATACTGGGGCACCAGCAATGCCCTCTCCCGGAACTTGGCGGTGATCTCTGCCACAGTCTCCGTAGTCTGCCTCATATCCAATAACTCCCTGGCCAGCCGCTGGAGCTCCACAGCTGGCGCGAAATCCGCCCTGAATCTGGTCCCAAAGTCTGACCATGTCATAGCCTCAACAGCCGAGGCTCCCAATGAGTCACCAACAGACTCCCACCAATCTCTAGCCCTGTCTCGCAAGCATCCTGCTGCATATCTCACCTTCGACCCCTCCGGGCAGAAGCTCGTCAGCTGCGCAGACTCAATGTCTGCGATCCATCTCCTAGCAGCAATGGAGTCTTTCACCCCATGGAAATCTGATGCACCACTCCCTCGAAAGTCCTTGAAGGACAGTGTGCACGCACCCACCTGGCTAGATGCCATATCACTCCTGAATGCTCGGAGGCGATCCTCCATCAGCTCAACAATCCCCTCCTTGATCGACCCGAAGATGATAGGGGTCGACTCAAGGATGCCTCTCGTGATCTCAGACGCTATGAACACGCGCAGCCCGTCATTAACCTGCTCGGATCCCGATCCCGATCCTGATTCGGAACCTCCTGCTCCATGTCGTATGGTCACCATGCTGAAATACACACATAAATGCCAGGATCATACACATACTCGAGAGATCTAACACACTCTCCAAGGTCCCTGGTTCTATTTAGGCCCTCCTTGATTCGAGTACGGGTCCTCTGCTTTCAGTAGTACGGGCCCATACTACCTTCCACATCTACCTGTACTTTCCTCAAGGATTGCTTCGACTTCACCAAGTCCCTTTTACCGATACCCTTTCCACTGACCTCATCCTAGGCTTCCCTAGGGCACTCTCCGACCTACCCTCCGCCATCAGCTGCACTAGGAGCCCCTACTACTTTCCCCTAACTAACTTGCAGATACTGTTACATATCCGCTCCTTAGTTAGTTGGAAATAGCCAGGACCCCCATAGCACAAAGCAAGCAGCATTCGTGCATCGAGTAACCAAATCAGGCATAACCTATATATGCCATCCTACTGCTGACTAAACAGTCCTAGCATACAGCTCATACAACAGGCATATAAGGCATCCTCCTAGATCCTTAGCCCTAACTAGCATGCAATTCTCGGAATCATATATCAGGCACACAAGGCATCTTCCTAGATCCTTAGTCCTATTCTAGCATGCAGTTTCTGAATCAAAACCATATAGCATAATATAACAAGTATGGGTATCTTGGGGAAAACTTACTTGAGCCCGGCCGGTCGCATGCATCACACACCTTAAAATCCTTCCGTTTAGATTTTTAGAAAACCATTTTATTGTAAAAATCTTTTAGCCCCTCAGTTTGAGTCCAGACACCCCCGAGGGTGTGTCCGAATCCCTCAAACCAGGGCTCTGATACCAACTTGTAACGTCCCAAAATTGAAGTCCAAAAATTTCATTTTTAATTAATTAACTCATAAAACATTCACTAGAAAATATTGTATAAACACGTCATCTCATAAAATCGAGTATCATGTTTGAAACCCACAACATAAGCAAATATCAAATCAGAGTACAATCCCAGAAAACACCGTGCGGAAAATCAGATGTGTGTGTGATACCATGCTACGCCGCCGACTCCTTCCCCTTAGACGAAGAGGTACCTGAAACCAAAAACCGAAACCGTAAGCACAAAGCTTAGTGAGTTCCCCCATCATACCACATACCATACAATACCATCGGTATCTTTCAACCGGTAATCATCATCGGTATCTTTCAACCGGTAACTGGGGACTATTCCACCCCTACCACTAACATACAATAACAAGATATAAGCATACAGTCAGGCATATCCGGGTACTGACCTACCCCTTGGTCCTAAGGACCACTATCAGGGAAACTATCCCTATCATGTAACATATCATACATATATAACTCATAACCAAACACATACCAGATCAAGATAATTATCACAAAGACAATCATCTTCTAAATACTCCTCATTGTTGGGCCGGCATTATGGCCTTAGACCCACCCCTACTGGAAGGTAACTCACCTCGTACAAGTAGCTGCTGATAATCAGTGCGGGAACCTTCCGTCCGCTGCTGCTCCGAAAATCCTCCAGCTACAAACCCCACAAACACTCAGTTAGAAACTGATTTCTATACTCTTAGGGTAAAATGACTATTTTACCCCCAACCAATTCAAGTCAAAGTCAAAGTCAACTTCCAGTTGACCCGACTCGCCGAGTTGGGCCATCAACTCGCCGAGTCCCTCACTCTCTACTCGTCCTCATCCGTGACCCTACTCGTCGAGTTGGGTCGTCAACTCGACGAGTTCTTCTCTCATTCGAATGTCTCATGAAAACTCATCCGACTCGCCGAGTTGATGAACAACTCATCGAGTCGGCCTTCATCTGATGAACCAGATCTGTCCTCAACTCGCCGAGTTGATGAACAACTCGCCGAGTTCTAAGGAGATTGCCTTAGACTCGCCGAGTCCGTTCATGCACTCGCTGAGTCCCATGAACTTCTAGAATAACGGCTTAGTCCAGAACGTTGGGTCACTGCCTGGGACCCCCTTAAAACCTTCCCACACTCAACTGGGTTCTTTTGACCCTCAACAAAAAGGGGCAAAACCCTTAGACTCGCCGAGTCCAAGAAGGGACTCGCCAAGTTGGTCACATCCCCTCACTAAATCTTTGATTTTTGATGTACAACCCTTGATCAAAAGATAGATCTAAGCTTCCACAATTGATCTAGCACGTAAAGTTACAACCTTTACGTACTTGCATGGGACTTTGAGCTTAAAAGGTCCTAAAACAAGTCCTTACAATGCATAAGGCCTTCTTTGAGTGCAAAAGCCACTCCTTTCTGCCTTGTAACCCCTCTAAGGACCTAGATCCGAAACATCAACCCCAAACCATGCTTTCAATCATGTTTGGTGACCAAAATGGCTTAGAAAAGCCCTAAAACTCCATGAAATGGGATCTATCAAAAGAACAAGCAAGGTATAGACTTTATACCTTCTGTAGACTGCAAATGATGCTTAAAACCGGATCCTTCTAGCCTCCTTCTGATCCTTCAAGCTTTTCCTTCCTTCCTTTGGTCATAAAAGCACCAAAATCACTTCAAATGCCTTAGATTGCTTCAATAACGGCTAGGGTTTCGATGAGAGGTGTTTGGGAGCATAAAGGGGCGATGGAGGCTGCATAAGGTCGTTTAAATAGGGTGCAAACCCCTGGATTAGGGTTTTTGTCCAGACAGCAGCTACTCGCCGAGTCTGGGACTCGACTCGCCGAGTAGCTCATTAAACTCCCATGCCACTCTCGCTTCTACTCGACAAGTTAGTCCTTCAACTCGCCGAGTCCAAACCCAAAAATGCAAAATAATTAAGGATTTGAGTAAAAGAATAGGTACCAAAAACCAGGTGCTACACTAAGATCACCAACACAGATGTTGTGTAACCATAAACCTCAGTGGTAAATTCTGAGAGTCTCAAGGGTTACAATGATGAGCCTAAATGAGATGGAGAAAAGTGATAAGGAGGTTAAAGAACCGAAAGCACCTCTGCTATATAGTAAGGACCGATCAGACAAATCGTAACTCAATGTGAGACGAGTAAGGTAGCTCATGACATAAGTGATTTTATCAGCCTAATTGGGAAGATTTGATTTGTGTATATCAAATCAGTAAGGCTACAGTTCAAGTCATTGAGGCTTTGGCCGACATACAGCAGCATGTTTCTAGGGACTCTTAGCTAGTACTAAGATAAAGAAATGTATACCTGTCCCAGCTCCATCATTTGAATGGTCGATGATACCTTTCAGTGATATTTTTTGAATTTTTGACTTTAATAAAAAGCAACAAAAACAAAACAAAAAAATATTTTTGGATTTTATAAATTTTCTAAAAAAGAAATAAAAACAGAAAGGAAAATATTTTTGATTTTTTATGAATTTTCTGAAAAAGAATTAAAAACAGAAAGGAAAATATTTTTGATTTTTATGAATTTTCTGAAAAAGAATTAATAACATAAAGGAAAATATTTTTGATTTTTATGAATAGAAACGAAGTGAGAAAAGAGATAGACAATGTACAAACTATACAACCGAAACTTCACCTAAAAGTAGTGAACCGAAATAGACCGAGCGTTCGGTTCATTTCGGTTCGCAAAAAATCAGGAACCGAAATAGACCGAGCGTTCGCTCTATTTCGCGTTCGGTTCATTTCGGTTCCTGAAAATTCTGGAGCTGAAATAGACCGAGCGTTCGCTCTATTTCGCATTCGGTCGACTTCGGTTCCTGAAAATTCTGGAGCCGAAATAGACCGAGCGTTCGCTCTATTTCGCTTGATAAATTTTAATGAGGCGAAAGTAGTTTCGGTACTGATTCTGCTTCCATCGTTCCTAAGCCTTGGAGAATTTTATTAAAACTTACTTCAGGTAAGGCTTTCGTGAGGATGTCAGCTAGTTGATCAGCAGATCTAACAAAATGGATTTCCACATTACCATCTTCAACGTGATCTTTGATGAAATGGTATCTCAGTGCAATATGTTTCCTTTTGGAGTGCTGCACTGGATTATGACAAATCCTGATTGCGCTTTCAGAATCACAGTAAAGAGGAATTTTCTTCATATTTAGGCCATAGTCTCTAAGTTGGCTTTGTATCCAAATGACCTGAGAAGTGCAAGATGATGTAGCAATATATTCAGCTTCGGCTATTGAGAGTGAAACACATGTTTGTTTCTTGGACTGCAAGGTGATGCGTTTACCATCGAGGAATTGACATCTGCCTGTAGTATTCTTTCGGTACAAACCACATCCTCCAAGATCAGTATCAGAGAATGCTTGAACGAAAAATCCTGATTTAGCAGGATACCATAGACCGAGAGATGAGGTTCGCTTCAAATATCTGAAGATGTTCTTAACAGCCACCATATGAGGTTCGCGTGGATTAGCTTGGAACCTATCATAATAACAAACAAAAAACATAATATCTGGTCTACTAGTCGTTAGATACATTAGAGACCCTATCATTTGCCGATATAGGGTCATATCTACAGCTGGTTTCTCCAAAGATGGTGTTAACTATATTCCAAATGCCATAGGAACCTTTACTTTGGAATCTCCTATCATGCCAAACTTAGCCAGTAGAGTTTTTATGTAAGCCTCCTGATTGATAAATATGCCTCCGGCTCCCTGTCTAATGTTCAAGCCAAGGAAAAAGTTAATTGGAGCCATTGAACTCATCTCAAACTTAGTCTCCATCAACTTCCTGAATTCAGCTGTGAGGCTGGGATTCGTGGAGCCGAAGATGATATCATCAACGTAAATTTGGACGATCATTAAATGGTCATCCTCTTTCTTGTTTAAACTTTGACATTTTTAGAAATCGAGTAAGGGTTTCATACCAGGCTCTAGGAGCTTGCTTCAAACCATAGACAACTTTATCCAGAATATAGCAATGATCAGGGTACTTTTCGTTCAGAAAACCCGGTGGTTGCTCAACATATACAATCTCCTCTAGTTCTCCATTCAAGAATGCACAATTGACGTCCATTTGAAAGACTTCAAAATTCTTGTGAGCAGCGTATGCCAGAAAAATCCGAACTGATTCTAGCCTTGCTACAGGAGTGAAGGTTTCTTCGTAATCTATACCTTCTTTCTGACAATATCCCTTGACCACCAACCTTGCCTTGTTGTGAATTACATTTCCCTCTTTATCCATCTTGTTCCTGAATACCCATTTCAACCCAACCACAGATGCATCCTTTGGTGTGGGATCCAGTCTCCAGACTCGATTTCGCTCAAACTCGTGGAGTTCGTCTTGCATTGCTTGTACCCAATCGGAGTGATCGAGTGCAATAGAAACCATTTTTGGTTCTATTTTCGAGACGAATGAATTGAACATGCAAAATTCTACTTGAGAGAACAGAGCAGTTTGCTTCGCTTTTATTTGAGACCGAGTAAGAACGCCTTCTGATGTTTCACCGATTACTTGAGTCTTTGGATGATCTTTTGTCAATTTTGTGAGAGGAGCGTAGTTTGGATCATAGGCAGGATCCAGTTCAGCATTTATTTCTTCCTCGAATTCTGATTGAGAATCTTCGTCATTTGTATTGTTTTTCTCCCCCTCGAATGACGAAACAACCTCAACATCTGGTTCAGAATTCTCCCCCTCGATTGGACTTTCATGGGTCATTGATGGAGATGGGTTCTCCCCCTGGAATGGTAAGTCAGGTCGCCTTGGTGTCGATGAAATCTCCCCCTAGAATGCAGAAAATTTATGAGAATGATCATTCAAGCTTTTGGGGTTCGCATTGAACTGGAGGTTCGCTTGAGCTTTGAGGTTCGCCGGAACTGTGAGGTTCGCTTTGACTTGTCTGTTCGGTTGGTCCTTGGTGTTTTATTTCCATTTCTTTGGCTGCTTCATCGATAATTTTCTTCAAGTTGTCGATCTTGTTGCTAGCAGCTTTCGCCTCAGAATGAATTGCCTTCTCTGGTTCATCAAAGAGCAACATGTATTCTTCAAATAGATTGGAAAAAGGAACGGAGACTTGACCAGATTCATGAAAGATTTCCTCCGTTAACCCTTTACTGGACTGCAGTTTCTTCACATAACTATAATCAAAGGTAACATAGTAGGTTTCTTCAAGTTTCTTTGATCGTTTATTCAGAACCCTATATGCCTTTGAAGTTAGTGAGTAACCAAGAAAAATTCCTTCATCAGCTTTGACATCAAACTTGTTTTGTTTCTCTTTGGAGTTGAAAATAAAGCATCTTGAACCGAACACGTGGAAGAACTTGACATTAGGCTTGCGATTATTTAAGATTTCATATGGAGTGATGGAAAATCTCTAGTTGAGGAAGGTTCGATTCTAGGTATAGCAGGCAGCAGCAATTGCATCAGCCCATAAGTACAGAGGTAGAGAAGCGAAACTTAGCATGGTTCGGGCCGCTTCACACAACGAACGATTTCTCCTTTCAACTACGCCATTTTGCTGTTGAGTATAGGCAGCAGAGAAGTTGTGAGATACTCCCTTTTCAGCTAGAAATTCTTCAAACTCTTGCTTTTTGAATTCGAGCCCATTGTCACTTCGGACATTTCTAACCACCTTTCGCAATTGAAGCTCCACTTGCTTTATAAATTCTTTGAGCTTTGGAGTTGCCTCTGATTTCTATTTAAGAAAGAAAACTTAGGTGAAACGTGAAAAATCATCAACAATAACCAAAATGTACTTACTACCACCGATGCTTTCTATGGCTGATGGACCACATTGATCGATGTGAAGAAGCTCTAGAGGTTCAATGATCTTTGTGTTGACAATTGTAGGATGACTCTTTCGACTTTGCTTTCCCATCTCGCATGTTGCACACAAGTGTTCCTTATCAAATTTGAGAAGTGGAAGTCCTCGTACATGATCAACGATAACCAACTTGTTGATATCCTTAAAGTTGAGATGTGAGAGCCTTCAGTTCCAAAGCCAACTTTCGTTAGAATGTGCTTTCGTTAATAAGCATACATCTCTCCTTTTCGCTTGGATTTTAACAATACAGCCTTCGTTTTCTTTTCAACAATCTCAGAGCCTTCATCATCAAACGAAACCTTCAGTCCAGTTCCCACAACCAGTTGAGAGACACTGATGAGATTATGTTGCAATCCCTCTACATATGCTACCTTCCTGATTGAGAATTCACCATTTGTGATCATTCCGTAGCCTTTGATCGTGCCATATGAATTATTCTCGTATTTGACACATCCACCATCCTTAAGAGCCCGAAACTCCCTTAGCTCTTCCCTCCTTCCTGTCATGTGACGTGAGCAGCCACTATCGATGTACCATTCGTCGTCGAACTGCTCGTCACTTATAACTTGCAAAATTAAGCAGATTTAGGAACCCAAAGTTGCTTGGGTCCACGTGATCCTTTTACAGAACAGGGAATTGCAATAGAAATATCAACCATGTAAGCTCTTTTTATTAGAGTGGTTGCATCTTTTCTTTTGATGGTAAAGACCTTGAGTTTGTTTAAATCAGATTGAGGAATTTTATTTTGATTCTTAACAAATTTGTTTTCATGTTTCCTAGGGTTAGCTGACGTCTTCTTTGTTTGCGTTTTGTCTTCATAGACGAGCTTACCTTTTCACTTGCTATCCTTGACATCCTTGTTGGGATTCTGCTTTGTTTGAGAATGACGAGGATCAGATTTAGGACCGAAACTTGTCTTTCAGTTCTTATCAAAGCTAGACTTGGGACCGAAACTAGTCTTTCGGTTCTTTTCACTGTAAGAGTTGGGACCGAAACTAGGCTTTCGGTTTGCTTGACTGCAGGATTGGCAGTGGGTGCATGAACCAGAATTATCCTTTGATTTAGATTTTGCCTTAAGATTTGACGCCTTTTCTGTGCGAACATAATTGGAGTTTTGGGAGTTCCAAAACTTCTTCCTTTCATTGAGATTCTTTTGATATCTTTTTGTTTCGCTGGTGTTTTTGTTCAGCCAGCTTCTTTTGAGACTTGTGTATGTTAGCTCTTGGCTTCGGTCTCTCAGCATGAGTTTCGCTCTTCAATGAAGAGGTTTTGCTTGTAGCCGACTTTGGTTCGCTTGGGATTTCCTTGGTACCACTTGTGCTTGGTACATCATGTCACACCCCCAAACCAGAATGGCGAAAACATTCGGGGGCGGATGACTTCGTTTAGTATCATAACAGTTGAATATTTGTAAAGAAAGTAAACACAACCATCATAAATATAATTAAAAGTTACATTGTTTCATGTGATACATGTCTCAAAAATAAATTACAATATGATGATTTAATAAGTTTGAAAACTGACGCCTTAGCGTCCCTTTTCCAAAAGCTGATGTTTTACCTGTATTACTGAATCCCTGAGAAATACAAATAGTTATGAAAAAGTGTCAACAATTAAGTTGGTGAGTTCATAAGCATTTTTGTTTGAAAATAGTATCCTTTTTAGTGTAAAATAACTGAGTTTGTTTCTAGAAAATCCAATATTTTCCATATATATGTGGTAGTTTGAAAAAGTTCCAAAGACTGAATGCATAAGTTTTTTCCATACTTGAAATAGTATAAGTAGATTTATATAAGTATATATAATCACTAAGGCGTTTAACAGCCCCGTAAACCGAGATGTATTAGTACCCCATGTGAGTTTTTATAACCGTGCTATTGACCCAGACTGCCTGTAACAACGTTCTTCAGGCGTTGGAATGATATGACGTTTGTCACCCCAGACCTGCCTGTCTAACTGTAGCTAACAGTTTAGGTGTGGGATTGTCAATCCCATATAGCTCTATACACAAATATCACGCTCTCTCTTATGGCTTATAAAACAGGACTTAATCTGCGAACTGAAAGGTTCGATGAAATCAGATATCTCACAAAATTTAGTATCAACAGGTTTACTTATGAAAAGTCCATTTTTCTTGTGAATATAAGTATTTCCTCTTTTGTTTATAATATGTAAAACTATCATGAATATCTCGTAAACTATATCTATTATAGTTTTAAAAAGGGTGTTCCGTTAGGATGAAAAACCTTTCTGTATTACCAACTTTGCATGTAAATTAGTCTATAACGTTAGTAGTAACGTTATTTTATGTATTTAGCATTTATACATAAGATATAGGTAAAAACATTTGAACTTATATATAATGATTTGTATTTTTAACATTAGTTTTTCTTGCGCTTCACTTGTATTTCCCCCCATAAAGTATAGTAAAAACGTGAAAATAAAGGGGTATGAACTCACCTGGAAAGTGTGATGATTTGAAGAAAACGAGATTTTTCTCGGGCAGCATTTCGACCGGAAAGCGGTAAATTTTTCGGGAGTTTCGGACCTTCGGACCTTCGTCGTAGCTTGGATACGTAACCGGGGCGTCGGGATAGTTCCGGGAGGCTCGAGAGTGAGAAAATATGGGAGAAAGGTTATGAATTGGCAAAAGAAGCCGGAACCCTCGCATCTTATTAATAGGGGTGGAGTCAGCCTCGTACGCTGGGCGTACTCCGAAGTACGCAGGGCGTACCTCGTCTGCAGCTCGTACACTGGGCGTGCCCTCGTACGCGGGGCGTACGTCAGCCATGACGTCATCATCGGTCGTCGGTCTTCGGATGGGACGGGAGTAGAGTAGCATAGGGGAGATGTGGCCGATCCGAGGCCTTATATCGGGTACGCTGCGCCTACATCCAAAGTACGCAGGGTGTAACCCTTCGGATAAGCCTCGAAGTGTGTGCCCAAATCTTCTAAAATGCGTAATTTTCGCATATGAGCTCTGTTTTTTACGTTCTTTATATCCACGCGTAGGTGAGAATATACTCTACGACTTTCATTTAGACTTGGTCGGCAAATTTTGACTTTATTTTTAATTATATATTTTTAACAGGCTGGGACTGGAAAAGTCCGTTAAAAATCCATAACTTCTTCATCTGACGTCCGTTTTCGTCATAATTTTTACCGTTGCACTACTATTGTCGAGATCTTCGATTCTCGTTTAGATTGTGTAGGTTAAAAATCACTCGATCACTGTTTCGAATTTTTAGATGTCTACTGTTATCCCGAAACTTAGAAAAATCATAACTTCTTCATACGAAGTCAGATTTGGACGTTCTTTTTATGTACGCTCATGGTTTGTTATTATCTACGTCTTTCGTTTAGATACTTAAGGCTAAAAAGTATTTTATTGAAATTTCGCGTTTTATGCTTAACAATGTTTTACCGGTTTTTGCTGTGGACTTTCAATTGGTCATAACTTCTTCTTTATAACTCGGATTTTTTTGTGTTCTCTATGTTTCTATAAACCTTTTCATGATATCTAACATTTTATGTATCCCAATTGAGACTTTTGAACATTTCATTTTTGACGCTATTTGTATTGATTCCAAAAATAGATTATAATATTTGACTTTTAGGTCATTACATTGATTCGAAATATCGGGTTGTCACATCATCCCCCCGTTAGAGAGAATTTCGTCCCGAAATTTTAGTCTAAGAAAAGGATTTATGGACTAGGGAAAAGATGCTGGTATTTTTGTTTCATCTGATATTCGCGCTCCCAGGTGTATTTAGGTCCTCGCTTTGCGTTCCAGCGAACCTTCACAATGGGTATGCGACTTTGTTTTGTTCTTTTTATTTCCCTATCCATTATTTCTACCGGTTCTTCTACGAAGTGGAGACTCTCGTTGATTTCGATTTCGTCCAGAGGGACAACGAGGGTCTCATCGGATAAGCACTTCTTTAAGTTTGACACATGAAGGATAGGATGTACGTTATTTAGTTCATGCGGTAATCGAAGCTTGTATGCTACCGGGCCGATCCTGGCAAGGATCTCGAATGGTCCGATATATCTTGGATTTAGTTTCCCATGTTTTCCAAAACGTATTAATCCCTTCCAGGGTGAGACCTTCAACCGTACTCGGTCTCCAACCTGAAATTCCAAGGGCTTCCGTCTTTTGTCCACATAACTATTTTGTCTGTCTCTTGAAGCTTTTAGTCGTTCCCGGATTTGGACAATCTTCTCGGTCATTTCTCTTATGATTTATGGGCCTGTGAGAGTATTGTCAGGTATTTGTCCTCTAACTAGCTGCGTGTTACCCACTTTAGCCCAGCACAAGGTGATATGCACTTGCGGCCATAGAGGGCTTCGAATGGAGCAACCTTGATGCTAGTGTGATAGTTATTTGTTGTACGAGAACTCGACTAGTGGTAAATGGATATCCCATGCTTTACCAAAATCGATCACATAAGCTCTTAGCATATCTTCCATGGTTTAATTCGTTCTCTCACTTTGTCCGTCTGTTTGTGGATGGTAAGTTGTACTTATGTCCTAGCCTAGTTCCCAGAGATTTTTTTAAAGATTGCCATAAACGAGGGGGTGAATTTGCTATCTCAGACTAAGATAATAGATATTGGTACATTGTGTAGTCTAAAATTCTCTTTGAGGTAAGCTCTTGTTAGCTTCTCCATCTTATCGGTTTCTTTTATTGGTAGAAAGTGTGGATTTGGTCAATCTATCGACAATCACCGCAAATGGTATCATAACCACCTATTGACTTGGGTAAAATAGTTATGAAAATCATTGCATGGATTATGCCTGATTCATCTAATACAGTTCCATGTATATGAGTCGTATATGGTTAAGATTGAAAAGGCAGTCGAATAAATGATTCATTTCTAAGCCCACATCTAGACAAGGAAAAGGAGTCAAAGTGGAATCATCAATTCTAAGTCTGTAGAATCTTAATTACGTACTACTCTTATGTATACATTTGATAGTATTAGATCAATCGCATAAATTTTTGGGGTCTTTGTTGGTGAACATGACTTTTTGTGCGAGTGGTATTCCTGGAAACCCTGTTGGCAGTACTTGAGCAAAGTTATAGAAAATTTGGTGCTCCTTACGTGACTACTTCGTTGGAGGTTTTTGTTGGTTTCCTTGATTGTCATTAGGGTTCGAAGTGTCCACTCCGTTTTCATTTTCTTTTGTGTTGTTAGGGTTAAATTGCGCCATGACAACTGCCAGTACAGTCGTTACAGCGGCTTGGAACGTAGCGGAGTCTATGTGTAGGATCAGGGTTTCGTCGGTTGGTTGATCAAATTAGTCATCTACACAAGGTAGTGGGTAACTATTCTTCATGGTATTCTTGTTCAGTTCTCGATAGTCGATGTACATATGAAACGATCCGTTTTTCTCTTTGACGAACAAGACCGGTGCTCCTTATGGGGAGAAGCTTGGTCTAATAAATCCTTTACTAAGAGGTTCGTTAAGTTGACCGGAGCGTTCCTGCATCTCTGTTGGAGCTGGACGGTAAGGCGATTTAGCTACAGGGGTAGTTCCTGGAATAAAGTCGATTCGAAATTCGACTTGACGTTGTGGTGGAAATCCTGATCATTCTTCTGGAAATATGTCGGGAAGGTTGCGTACTTCTGGGATATTATTTGTTGTTCTTCGCTTTAAGTCTAAAAACTATTGGGTAGGTTAGAAGGGTGTGGTACCCCTCGCATGGGTACTTCTGAAGGGTTGTGCGTTAGGGGTCGGAAAAATTTCAGCTGACGGTTGTTTAAGGGAAGAGTTCTTTTCATCTAGCACATAAACTTTGCATGGTAAGAACCAAGCCAAACCATGTCGGATGATGATGTCGTAACTTCTTGATGATTTTAATATTATGTTGGTCTGGAATAAGAAATGAATACTAGGATGAAGAACTAACCTTGGTATTAATACTACGAACCCTATTATATCACAAATTACAAGTAAAAACTAAACGAGGGTTCTGATAATTTGAAATACTGAATTTTCGTGAAGTAATCCCTACTAGGTTTTTCTATTATCGTCCGGTGTGTGCAAGAAGGTATAATTATTCTGTAAAATTTCAGGGGTCTAATTCTTGAGGTTTAGATACGCACCAGAACTTCCTAGTAGAGTTCCTTGTTGCCTTTTCATGTTCCGTTGTTACACTCCCCCTGTTCCCCGTCATTCCTCTCCGTTGGGCAGTCCCTCTTTAAGTTTCCTATTTCACCACAAAGGTGGCATATTAGACTGGCGCCCACATTGGTGGTTGAAGTGATGAGCTCGACTGGGGTCCTACAGAAACAGGTCATGTGCCCCTTCATGTTGCATCTATTGCAATGCAGCACTCGACAGACTCCATAATGATGGTAGTTGCACTTATTGCAGAGTAGGAGGTTTCCTAGGTACGGTGTGATCGGTGTTGGGATAGCAGGGTTGTTGGGGATATTGACTGCCCCAACTTGGTATTCTTCTGAAGGCCCTTTAGTTAAACTGCTCCCTTTCTCGCTCTCGAACTTTCGTTTCAGGATGTTAGGTTTGAGGTCTCGAGTGTCTTTACAAACAGGCACTCTTAGTTGTACTTGGTTATCACCGTGATTGGGGTTGTCGATAACATTTCCACAGCATTTAGGTGAGTCATGACAGCTGCTACGGCAGCTGTGACCGCAGCTTGAAAAGTAGCCAAATCTATCTGAAGAGTTGGTGCTTTGCCAGCGGTTTGGTTACGTTTCTTCGGAGGCATGATTTTGTTTTACAATAAGAAAATTAGTTTGTGAGCGACTATGGTTCGCTCTAGATGTATTTTGATCATTCATGTGATTGTAAGTTTTTCGTTTTGTTATACTGTTCTCGATGGTTCGACCTACGTCCCTATGATGCAGTCCTGGTAAAGAGTAGGAGTAAGTTTCTAAAATGGTTACAAGACGAGTGTTTATCCAACTAAATCATCTTTTATTGGAGGTATAATGCTTTCCATCTTCGAAAAGATTTGAAAGTGATACCTGATGGAGTCTACACAAGGTAGACTTATGAGTTTGATAATTATTCACTCTCGACTAGAATTCCGTGATCCGATATATTGCTATTAGCCATAACGGAAAGACGATAAGCTTAAAACCTAACGCGAGAAATGTAATAACTAAATCACTAGGTGGCATTAGTAGTCATTACTATGACGAAGGGGTATTCAAGCACTTCGTATGGAACACGCATGGTTTTTCCTTGGTTCTATGATTTAATCTAAGTGGTAATGGTTCATTCTCCCTTGGTATCTACATGGTGTCCTTCCGCTCTGTAAGTACATGGAATTTCTGTGTCGTATTACTTCCGATTCTAACACTGATCCCCATTACTTCATAACGGAGAGTTCGAATCCCGAAAGTTCACGCGAACGTTTCCTCGGTGTCTTTAACAAGGTAGCGGCATGTTGTGGTTTCTATAGTTTCCTCTTGGTTGCGAGTACAGACGGTGTTAATTTCAGAGGCAACATCTATCAACTAAGTTTGCGAAGATGGAGATAATGATAAGAATTCAAGAGTGAGAATAATGAAAGTGATCCATGAACTCAATCACGATAGTTTAACCATTAAATGAGAGTGTGATTTTGGTAGAGTTCTAACAATAGAAGGATGAAAGTATTTGGACAAATATTTCCCTAGGAGATTAGACGTTTGCCGATGTCATTGGTAGCAAAGATGTGATAAGTTCGGGAAAAATTGACCTTGGAGTAGGTCTTACATCACATCAGGATTGAGAAAATTTTGACAGTACATAGACCTAACCGACTGAAACTTCAAGGTCTTAACATAAGCATGAAATTAATACTAGAGTCTATACATAGACCTAATTTATATCCAAAAGAGAGAGTAGAGTAGACTCTACTTGCAGCGAGAACCGCTCGAATGAGTCATTGATTCTGCCAGACGACGCTCCATGTCCAACATGCGTCTTTCAAACGTTTCCTGATGACCTCGAAGTTCCCTGACTTTAGCTTGGGTTGTAGTTAGTTCTCTCTGCAGGGTCATATTCTGGTTCAGGGTTCTTCCATGAGCAGCCTCTAGATGGCGAATGCGAACTGTATTGACTCCCGCATCGACATCAACCTCCATGACCCGGTTGAGGGCTGTCTTTCCCTGTTCCTCATTACAAGCAACCCTGCGAACCAAAACATGCAGGATTCTGTCTGTTGAGCCTCCCTCACTCAGGTTGTAGAATCTTCGGTCTCCATTGTAGGGTAAGGTTTGACCTTGCTCGTGACTCCATCTGTTCAAGTTTGCTGCCCACAGGGGTGTAGGGCCTTGAAATCCTGGTCGAGGGTTAGGATTTGGGATAGGAGCCACCAGGGGTAGATTATTGACTTCTGGCTCGGAGTCAGCATCTTCTAGTAAATTTTCTGTGAAATCACCATCCAATGGAATTGCATGATTCTCTTCTGGCTCTGCATCGGTCCATCCACCATTATCTTGGTTGGGAAAGTACGGGTCGCCGGGGAGATGGGATCCAGTCATGAAATCTAGGCGAGGAAAGGGATGTAAGAAACATCTAATAGACGTATAACTTAGATTATTTTAGGATGATCCTTACTAGTTACTTCAATACTTGCGTAGTTCATACCAACCATATGTAACCAAGATAGAATAGACCTTCGAATAAGTGACCCTAACTCTAAGTCCACAACCAAACAAGGAACAGGAAGTAAAGCAAATATCACAGATTTTGAGTCTATGACACCCTAGTCACACATAACCTTAGCGTATCCACTCAAAAACTATTGGCCTATTAATAAAGACCTTTTTGTTCTTAAATAAGTAATTATAGCAACACAAAATACTCCTATAGTATTTTAAATTTGTAAGTTTGATTATAGTGTTTTCTTTGGTAAATTTTTGACTTGTTGCTCACTATGACTATTCCCCAACATATGTTGGTCACATCTCGGATAGATATAGTTGATCAGGCTATATTCATCCTAGATCTGATTACATATTCTGAGGCCTAATCATAGTGTCTAACTTGTCTCAATACTTTTGTATAGTTTTGACTATGATACTAGACCGTTGCATGCATGTACTTATACTTTTATAAAACTAACATTTTAGTTTATTAAAAGTGTAGTTTGTGAAAAACGTTTAGTCAGAGAGTTTAACTCCCTTTGCATTTATAGTTTGTATATCTTATGTGGTTCGATATACTTACTTCACTATAAACAATGCTCTGATACCAATCTGTCACACCCCCAAACCAGAATGGCGGAAACATTCAGGTGCGGATGACTTCATGTAGTATCATAACAGTTGAATATTTGTAAAGAAAGTAAACACAACCATCATAAATATAATTAAAAGTTACATTGTTGCATGTGATACATGTCTCAAAAATAAATTACAATATGATGTTTTAATAAGTTTGAAAACTGACGCCTTAGCGTCCCTTCTCCAAAATCTGATGTTTTACCTGTAATACTGAATCCCTGAGAAATACAAGCAGTTTTGAAAAAATGTCAACAATTAAGTTGGTGAGTTCATAAGCGTTTTTGTATGAGAATAGTATGCTTTTTAGTGTAAAATAACTGAGTTTGTTTCTAGAAAATCCAATATTTTCCATATATATGTGGTAGTTTGAAAAAGTTCCAAAGACTGAATGCATAAGTTTTTTCCATACTTGAAATAGTATAAGTAGATTTATATAAGTATATATAATCACTAAGGCGTTTAACAGCCCCGTAAACCGAGATGTATTAGTACCCCATGTGAGTTTTTATAACCGTGCTATTGACCCAGACTGCCTGTAACAACGTTCTTCAGGCGTTGGAATGATATGACGTTTGTCACCCCAGACCTGCCTGTCTAACTGTAGCTAACAGTTTAGGTGTGGGATTGTCAATCCCATATAGCTCTATACACAAATATCACGCTCTCTCTTATGGCTTATAAAACAGGACTTAATCTGCGAACTGAAAGGTTCGATGAAATCAGATATCTCACAAAATTTAGTATCAACAGGTTTACTTATGAAAAGTCCATTTTTCTTGTGAATATAAGTATTTCCTCTTTTGTTTATAATATGTAAAACTATCATGAATATCTCGTAAACTATATCTATTATAGTTTTAAAAAGGGTGTTCCGTTAGGATGAAAAACCTTTCTGTATTACCAACTTTGCATGTAAATTAGTCTATAACGTTAGTAGTAACGTTATTTTATGTATTTAGCATTTATACATAAGATATAGGTAAAAACATTTGAACTTATATATAATGATTTGTATTTTTAACATTAGTTTTTCTTGCGCTTCACTTGTATTTCCCCCCATAAAGTATAGTAAAAACGTGAAAATAAAGGGGTATGAACTCACCTGGAAAGTGTGATGATTTGAAGAAAACGAGACTTTTCTCGGGCATCATTTCGACCGGAAAGCGGTAAATTTTTCGGGAGTTTCGGACCTTCGGACCTTCGTCGTAGCTTGGATACGTAACCGGGGCGTCGGGATAGTTCTGGGAGGCTCGAGAGTGAGAAAATATGGGAGAAAGGTTGTAAATTGGCAAAAGAAACCGGAACCCTCGCATCTTATTAATAGGGGTGGAGGCAGCCTCGTACGCTGGGCGTACTCCGAAGTACGCAGGGCGTACCTCGTCCGCGTCTCGTAAGTTGGGCGTACCCTCGTACGCGGGGCGTACGTCAGTGATAACGTCATCATCGGTAGCCGATCTTCGGATGGGACAGGAGTAGAGTAGCATAGGGGAGACGTGGCCGATCCGAGGCCTTGTATCGGGTACGCTGGGCGTACATCCGAAGTACGCGGGGCGTAACCCTTCGAATAAGCCTCGAAGTGTGTGCCCAAATCTTTGTAAAATGCGTAACTTTCGCATATGAGCTCCGTTTTTGATGTTCTTTGTATCCACGCGTCGGTGAGAATATACTCTACAACTTTCATTTAGACTTCGTCGGCAAATTTTGAAATTATTTTTAATTATATATTTTTAACAGGTCGGGACTGGAAAAGTCCGTTAAAAGTCCATAACTTCTTCATCCGACGTCCATTTTCGTCAGACTTTTACCGTTTCCCTTCTATTTTCGAGATCTTCGATTCTCGTTTAGATTGTGTCGGCTAAAAATCACTCGATCACTGTTTCGAGTTTTTAGATGTCTACTGCTATCCCGAAACTTAGAAAAATCATAACTTCTTCATACGAAGTCAGATTTGGACGTTCTTTTTATGTACGCTCATGGTTTGTTATTATCTACGACTTTTGTTTAGATACTTAAGGCTAAAAAGTATTTTATTGAAATTTCGCGTTTTACGCTTAACAATGTTTTACCGATTTTTGCTGTGGACTTTCGATTGGTCATAACTTCTTCGTTATAACTCGGATTTTTGTGTTCTCTGTATATCTGCAAACCTTGTCATGATATCTAACATTTTATGTATCCCAATTGAGACTTTTGAACATTTCATTTTTGACGCTATTTTTATTGATTCCAAAAATAGATTATAATATTTGACTTTTTGGTCATTACATTGATTCGAAATATCGGGTTGTCACACATCAAAGCTTGCAGGCTTGTTGAGTGGTTCTGCCACGTATCTGCCTTTAACCCTTCATGAGGTTCTCTCTGATAAACCGACAGTTTCATCTGCATTGTCGATTGGAGCAGACCAAAAGTAGTCATTATAGCCACCTGCGTTATCTTCGTTTACTATGGCTGTCAGTTCGGCTGTGTGTTTTTGAGTAACCCCTTTCGTGGCGTAAACTTGATTAAGTACAGTTTGTACCTTTTGATAAACCACTGCTTTTGGTTTCAGAATTTTGGATTCATCTTGGGACACACGAGCGAACTCAATCGAATTTTCAGATATAAGGCCTTTGGTAGGTTCGGTTTCGCTCTTGACAAATTCTGAAAAATCAACCACATCGTCTATAGAAATTTCACTCATATCACTTTCCTCGTCAAATTAAGAAGAGGTTTCAACATTTATTTTGTTTTCTGAACTTAACTTGGCATTCAATGAGTCAAATTTTTGTATGGTTTCGGTCTTGATTTTCAATTTATCATTCTCGTCCAAAAGATTTTTGAGCATGTCCTTATGGTCTTTGGACTTGATAAAGGACTCGATTTTGTCCAGACCAACCCTGTAAGCGTCAGAGACATTATCTGAGGAGACAATAGATTCACAGTTATAGCCATCAATATCAACCTCATCCTCCTTTAACTCTAGGAATGGCAAAATCATTTTGTGAATCTTTTTGCCAATGTCACAATCTAAATGCAACTGAGTGATATTTGTATATAAACTTTTAGCAATTAAGCAAAAAATGTTTCTTTGTTTCATCAGTTTCAAATTATCATGTTGAAAATAAATAACTTCATCTCCTGTCCTAACTAACTCTAACTTTCTCTTCTCTATCCACATCCTTCGCTCCTCATTCTTGGATGTCACCCTGCTAAGTTGATCGGTTAGGTTAGCATTTGTGAGGCGTGTTTGCATTAGACTACCACTTAAACTAGAAAATTTGAATTTCAAATCGTTTAATTCTTTTTCATAGTTAGTTACAGATATTTTAAGTGATTCGAGAATGGATTGTACCTTCTTGATCAACTAATCGCAGTCATTGATCCTCTCACTCATAGGTTTGGCAGCAAAACACTTATCTTCCCTCAGATTCGCCTCCTCACACTCGCCTTCGGTTGTGTAACCCCTCATTTGTGACACTCCAGTTGTCACCATCAAGCATCTCCCAGCAAACTCAGCACTCTTTTCTTTCACCACAAACGCCTTGCCATGGGTGGGTTTACGTACTTCTTCATCTTCAGAGTCTGTAGACCAGACCTCTACGCCACCTAACTCGTCATCCACAACGTTCTCCTGCACAATCAAAGCATTCATTGAACTGTTAGAGGCTTTCTTCTTCTTTATCTCCTCCAGCTTGCGCATATAGTACACTTCATCATCTTCACCCTCTTTCTTCTCTGATAGCTTTCTCAGCATGCAATCTTTGGCAAAGTGGTTTTTGCCATGACAGAAGTTGCAATCATATCCAGAGTCTCCCACCAATTTCCTCTCCTTCTTCTCTTCTTCTTTCTGAGGAGTATTTTTTATATCATCTTTGGCCTTTTCTGAGCTATAGCTTCCCTGCCAGTTTCAGTTCTTGGCAATAGGAAACTTTTTGCGAGCAAACCTTTTCGGGTTGGAAACCATCATTGCATATTCTTCGCTTGTCAGATCACATTCTGACATCTCTGACTCTTCTTCATCTTCTGCCACATTCTTTGCTTTAGAGAGAAGGGACAAAAATCCCATACCAGTCACCACTTTCGCTTCCTTTGTCACAACACTTTCATGAGACTTGAGAATACCTTCCATCTTCGCCAGAGAATAGTTTTTAAATTGCTTGTGGGCCGTCACTGTTGATACCACAGCCATCCATTCGGGTCTTAAACCATTCATAAATGTGACCTTCTATTCGATCACTTTCCTTTCAATGCCGTGCTTGATCATTTTGCTCAAAAGATGATTGAAGTGATCGAAAGTCTGAACAAGTATTTCATCAGCCTTTTATTGGAAAGCACCAAACTCAAAGAGCAATAGAGTTTGGATAGAATGCTCTAGGTCTTCATCAGTGGAATATAGCTCTTTGAGTCTAACCCATATCTCTTTTGTCGTGGCGCATGAACTTACTAAACGAAAAGTATCAAACTGTAAAGCAAATCGAATCATTCTCATGCCTTTAACATTACACAGCAACTTGTCTTTTTCGTCTTGAGGAATCTTCTCCACATCAGTTACGAGCTTGTTGTATTCTTTTTGAGTCTTAATAGTTGTATTTGTACCAGAATGAACAAAAGGACCCAATGTTATCGCTTCCCAGATAAGATAACCATTGTCTTCAGAACCAACAACGTATTCCTTAAAGTGATGCGTCCATACTTCATAATCTTGAGTCTAAAAAATCGGGATCCTGGTTGTAGATCCAATGTTGTTGGAGATCTTGATTGGATTGGTTTGTGAATCTTCGTGAGACATGATGACCTTCTTCAGATATCTGCTTAGAATCAGACTTGTAAAGATTGAATAGGGTAATATCGAGATCTATGAACAACTTCAATGAAGGAATGACGGCTTAACAGATCCAATAAAAGCGGAAACCCTAAGAAAATTCTTCAAATAGAAGAGATACATATGATTTACACAGCCTCCTGCTCTGATACCAATTGATAAGAATAAAGTTCTCTTAGATCGATAGATTCAAACAAATATTAATGAGACAATAACAAGCAATATGAAACAATGAACACCAACGTGAATCAAACGAATGTCGAATGATTAAAACAGCAACCCTCAGAAGAGCTCGATGAAGAACTTCTACTTTAGAGGGTGCTAGGGTTACAGTACTTGTCAAAAGAAATATTCAAAAGCGTAACAATCAAGATGCATGCATGCACCATAAATACTAAACCCTAAAAAACAAACACACGGTTGGACAGGCCCAAACCGTGATTACATATGGACCGAACTTAACGAAGCCCAATGGCGCAACACATGAACTCAACAGAACTCGAGGACACTACTGCTAATCCTAAGGAGATCGCTGAATACATGACACATGAGAGAGATGCCACCAATGTGGCATGCATCATGATGGCCACGATGACAGTTGAGCTCCAAAATTCCTATGAGGACTATTACCCTTTTGAGATGCACCAAGACTTGATGGAAAGGTACCATCAGAGTGCTCGTCAAGAGCGGTATGAAATAATCTCCTCCATGATAACAACCTGGATGAAGGATGGTGAACCCATCACGAGCCACATGCAGAAAATACAAAGGTATGTAGACCGTTAGCTGAAATTGAATGTGAACTTCCCTGAGGAGTTGGAAATTGACATCATTTTGCATTCCCTACCCTCGTGTTATGATCAATTTCGCATGACATACCACATGAACAAGGAGGAAGTTACACTCATCAAGCTTCAGGGACTTCTGAAGACTGCCGAAAGTGGTCTTAAAGGTAAGTCAGTTGTTACTACTCCTACTCCTACAGCTACCCCTGTTTTGGCTATCGGGCAAGGCAAAGGGAAGAAGAGGAAGACCCGTTCTAAGGGTACCAAGGGAAAGTCTCTTGATGGCTCGTCATCAAGTGGAACCAAAGGTGGTTCTGCTACTCCTTCTGCCATCCCTAAGGATGCTGATTGCTTCTATTGCCAGAATAAGGGGCACTGGAAGCGAAACTGCCCAAAGTACTTGCATGATGTCAAGGATGGGAAAGTGAAACCATCTCATGCAGGTATTTACACTATATTGTCTAATAACTCGCCATATTCTAACTCTTGGGTCCTTGATACAGGTTGTGGTATTCACATATGTTCTTATTTGCAGGGCCTAAGAAGAAGTGAGGATGTGGAGCACGGGAAGATAAACTTAATCATGGGGAATAGGAAGGTTTCACTTGTTACCAAGATTGGAGTTTATACTTTGTTGCTAAGTAGTGGGTTAAAGTTAGATTTGAATAAATGTGTTTACTCGTCTGAAATGGCGAGGAATATTATTTCCTTTCATGGTTTGTACAAACAAGGGTTTACCTTTTCTTTTGATAATGAAGTTGGTGGTATTAATGCTTTCTTTAATAATGTTCTTTATTTTAAAGCATTACCTTGTGATGGTGTGTATGAAACTGTGTCGGTTGTAGATAACCTAGGAAATAATGTGTTGTGTATTGATTCCTCTACTAGCTTGGATAAAGCATCATTATGGCATTGTCGTCTTGGACATGTAAACAAAAAACGCATAGGCCAACTCCAAAAGGATAGAGTCTTGGAGTCATTTGACCTAAAGTCAGATGATAGTTGTGAATCTTGTTTGCTTGGGAAAATGACAAAATCACCCTTCACTGGTACTTGTGAAAGGGGTGAAGGTTTTTTGGACCATATACATACTCATGTATGTGGACCCTTCAAAACTGCCACAAAGGATGCTAATCGCTGTTATCTGACTTTTACTGATGATTATAGTAGATATGGTTATGTCTACTTAATCAAGCATAAGTCAGATACTTTTAAAAGGTTTAAAGAGTTTAAACATGAAGTAGAAAATCAATTGGACAGGAACATTAAGATGCTTCGATCCGATCAAGGTGGTGAGTATCTTAGTACAGAGTTCCTCGACTATCTTAAGGAGTGTGGGATTGTCTCACAATTGACACCTCCCAGGACACCACAGCTGAATGGTGTGGCTGAGAGGCGTAATCGGTCCTTGTTGGACATGGTTCGTTCCATGATGAGTCAAGCTTCGCTACCAATCTCTTTTTGGGGGTATGTCTTACAGACTGCCGCCCACATCCTTAATCTAGTCCCTACAAAGAAGGTTGCCAAAACACCTCATTAGATGTGGACTGGGAAAGTTCCCAACTTGGACCACATCAAGATTTGGGGTTGCGAGGCTTTTGTGAGGTGCGAGACTCACGGTAAGCTCGAACCTCGAAGTGAGAGGTGTATTTTCATCGGCTACCCACAGATATCCTTTGGTTATCTCTTCTACAGAGCCAGTGAGAATACGTCTTTGTAGCAAGGAGAGGACTCCTTCGCGAGAGAGAGTTCATAAGCCAAGGAAACAGTGGGAGGCAAATTGATGCTGAATAAATTCAAGAGTCAAGTGGTGAAGGCACCTCAAACCCTAGCAATCAACCTGAGGACGAAACTCCTGTTGATCCGACTGACGAGTCTGTACCGCTGAGGCGTGCCACAAGAGTTAGGAATGCACCTGAGCATTACTATGGTTTCCATATTACTGCGGAAGGTGATACACTTATCAGTGATAGCACACTGGTAAGTCTGGATGAACCTAACAGCTACACAGAAGCCATGGCAGGCCCTGAGGCTGCTAAATGGAAAGAGGCTATGGACAGCAAGATACACTCCATGTATGACAATCAAGTTTGGAAATTGGTTGACAATTTACCAGGTCGTAAGACAGTTGTGTGCAAGTGGATCTTCAAGAAGAAGACCGACATGGATGGTAATGTACACACTTATAAGACGCGACTGGTTGCAAAGGGTTTTTCTCAAACTCCGGGAGTTGATTATGATGAGACCTTTTACCAATAGCGGAGATTAAGTCTATTAGGGTTATGTTATCCATTGCTGCATTTCATGATTATGAAATATGGCAAATGGATTTCAAAACCGCTTTCCTTAATGGAAAGTTGGCTGAGAATGTTTACATGAGTCGGCCAGAGGGTTTTGTCAGTACATAGTATCCTAATAGAGTGTGTAAGCTTGAGAAATCCATCTATGGATTAAAGCAAGCACCTCGCAGATGGAATCTTTGTTTCGATGAGAAGGTCAAAGAGTTTGGCTTTTCGAGGAGTGAAAATGAATCTTGTGTATATGTCAAGGCTAGTGGGAGTATAGTCAGCTTTTTGGTATTGTATGTGGATGACATACTACTCATAGGAAATGACATCCCAACTCTGCAGGAAGTGAAGTCCTGGCTTGGGAAGTGTTTCACTCTGAAGGACCTTGGTGAAGCTGCCTATATCCTAGGGATAAGGATTTTGAGAGACAGTAGTAAAAGACTAATTGGACTTAGTCAGAGTACTTACTTGGATAAGGTGCTGAATAGATTCAGCATGCAAAATTCCAAGAAAGGAGAGTTACCAATCTAGAGTAACGCCAAACTGAGTAAGACTCATGGCCAGAGTATAGAGGCTGAGATAGCTGAGATGAGTCGAGTACCTTATGCTTCTGTTGTAGGCTCGATCATGTATGCTATGAATTGTACTCGTCCTGATGTGGCCTTTGCATTAAGCATGGTCAACAGATATCAGGGGAACCCTGGCAAGGCTCACTGTACTGCGGTAAAGAACATTCTCAAGTACCTGCGGAGGACTAAGGATTGGGTTCTTACCCTCGGTGGGAGTGGTGACTTGAGAGTATTGGGGTATAGTGATGCTAGCTTTCAGACTGATAGGGATAATTTCAGCTCTCAGTCAGGTTGGGTCTTTACCTTAAACGAAGGAGCAATCACTTGGAAGAGTTCCAAGCAGGAGACGGTAGCTGATTCGACTTGTGAATCAGAGTACATAGCAGCGAGTGAAGCGGAAAAGGAGGCGATATGGATGAAGAACTTCATCGGAGACCTTGGAGTTGTACCAGCTATTAAGGAGCCTATGGAGATTTTCTGTGACAGCAATAGTGCGGTTGCCTTAGCCAAGGAACCGAGAGATCATGGCAGATCCAGACACATTGACAGAAAATGTCACTTCATAATACATAAGATAGAAGAAGGACTCCTCGTGGCAAAGAGGGTATCATCAGAAGAGAATCCTGCAGATCCCCTGACGAAGGGACTGACGAGGGTTAGGCATTTACAGCATGCGAGGCGCATCGGGCTGAAGGATGATATTATTTTTACAAATTAGATAGCTATTTCTGAAACTTGTAAAATGTAATCGACATTTGATGATGAATAAAAGGTGTGTTTATTTATAAGTAAAGTGTTAATGTCTTTTATCAATTATTTACTATTGTTTCATCTTTGCATGTTTTGACTTCCAGAATAAATTACTTTATTCAAACTTCCACAGTCGTTCATACGTCGGAAGTAGGTATGAATTAAGACTGTTATGAATTGGGCTTGTAGATGACTAAAGGTGTTTAGGCATACCAATGGTTGCTACAACATTCATGAGTGCTCATAAGTTCTGAGTATTGGAATAAACCCACGCTCACTTGCATCACTTCATGGAATTTATCTCGAGTGATCGTGAGACGGTAATATCATATAAGTCTTCAAACCTAGATATATGGGTTGTTGCCTATGAGTTGGTTGTGCATTGATTGCACGAAAACGCATCAGTAACTTGATGTTATATAACGTGCCTTTGTGTATAATTCAACAAGTAGTAGAACAAGTATATGAGTCGAAATTTATCTGTTCCTTCTAGTCCTTGGAGGATTAGAAGCGATATTTGGGCCCCTCGATGATTTTTTTAACCTATGTATTGGGCCCAGTCAGAACCTAATTGATGTGTTCAATTTACTCCTATGTCAAACAAATCGGAAATCGGGAAACAAACTGTTGGACAATATGTACGACGTTGTTCCATGTCTTTGTCCGGCTGATATCTTGAGAACAGAGTATTATATGATCACTTATCTAACATGGCACTTCATAGTTCAACAGAGTTTTAAGAGCTACGATTTCCGGTTGGTTCCTGAAGTAATATAGGCAAATATAGTTATTAGACTTATCCAAGTGGGAGACTGTTGGATAAGGTGTCTAAGTCCATAACTTTATTTGGTATATACTTGACCCGACCCGGCATGGTCCATTTGGGTTGCACTTGCAACGCCCGTGTTTCTGGGCTAGGCATTAATGCCATTGTAATAGTCTAGGTTAACTTTTGTAACCCGTCTTGAAATAATAGAAATGTATTATTTGAGTATTATGTGTTTTATGCTTAATTTCTTAATTGTGTGGCTTAAATGAATTAAGAATAAAAAATAAGCGTAAAAATGAAATGTTAGATAAACCCAATATCGATACATGAAGACGTAGTGGTCGTGACGAGGTTTCCGAATATATAAAGAATTCTGAAATCCGAGTTATAACGAAGAAGTTATGATCTGTCGCAGTTTCGCGACAGAACCGGTACGACACTGTGTGACGTAAATAGTGAAATATCGATAGAGTGATATTTAGCCTTAGTGATCTAAAATAAAGTAGTAGATTACGTTAAACCGAGAGCGTGCATGAAAAGAACGCCCAAATCTGACTTCGTATGAGGAAGTTATGATTTTCCGAAGTTTCGACTTAGCAGTAGACAGCCCAAAGTTCGAATTTGAGATCAAGCGAGTTTTCTCCGAAACAATCTAAATGAGAATTGAAGATCTCATCGATAGTAGTCCAACGGAAGAAATACAGACGAAAACGGACGTCAGATGAAGAAGTTATGATTTTCTAACAGAGTTTTCCTGTCCCGGCCTACAAAAAAATAAATAAATAAAATAAAGTCAAAATTAGCCGACGGACTCTAAATGAAAGTTATAGAGTATAGTCTCACCTACGCGTGGATATAAAGAATTTCAAAAACAGAGTTTTATCATGTATTGTTTTGGGGACAAATTCCGCAACTCTTTTAAATCAATGGATTTACTCTGAAATTATTTTAAAAGCATAAATGAAACCGGTCTTTTCTGGTCGTGATTTTGGGGATGTCACAGTTGGTATCAGAGCATTAGTTTAAGCGAAATAGGAATTTGTAGGATTTCTAGACTTAAACTTAGAATGCTAAGTGAAGATTTTGAGATAGTGTTTGTTATATTTTAGACACGAGCACTAGTTTATTTTAGGAAAGTTGCCTAAAATGCTTTTATGTGCTAAATGTTATATGTTTGCCATATATGATATTATTTGTTCGGATATATGGTTTGTTGCCAACCGGATCTGCAAACCTTATGTGTTTAGGATTCTAAGCGTATGGCGACGGTATTAGAACTAGCATGTAAACGTTTCGGAGTGATAAGGATGATTTGATTATCTATCGTGATTGAGGATCTAAACTCACCTTATTCGGTGTATAGATCAAGAATGGCAAGAACAAGAAGCGGAGTTGGAAACGCTAACGAAAACAGGAATCAACAGGCTCAACCACCAGTGATTGAGCAAGCTCCTGTAGTAGCTGCAGCACCTGAGCCAATGACAATGGCTGGGGTACAAATGATGATTCAAACTATGTTGGATCGTCAAATGGAAGAAACGAGGCATCTGCTTCGACAGAATCGTGAAGAACTGTAAATTCTCGTGGAAGAGCCCGAAGTTAATGAAGGGCAGTCTGAAGGAGGGAACTTTAGTGGGATAATTGGTCAAGACAACCCACCGATAGTTCAACAAGATAACCAAGATGGAGGGAATAATGGATTGGGATGCAAGTACAAGGACTTTTTGACTTGCAAACCATCGACCTTCACTGGAAAGGAGGATCCGATCGGAGTCATCGATTGGATTTCTTAAATGGAGCTGGCCTTCATGACGTGTGGTTGCAAGGGCAAGCTGCAGACCACGTTTGTAGTACGGCAGTTCAGGGGTGGGGCTGTTCGTTGGTGGAACACTCTGGGGAAGACCCTAAACCCTAATGAACCACTGCAATTGACATGGGCAGAATTCTTTGTGCAGTTCAAGCGCAAGTTCTACTCGACCCAAAATCTGTTGGAGTTGGAGAACAAGTTCCTGACATTGACGAAAGGCAGCATGTCAATTGACGATTACACAAACGCCTTCACAGACGAGATGGAGTTTGCCTTGCGTATCGTCCCCGACGAGCTGAAAAAAGTGGATCGGTACGCAAAGGGACTCCCATGGGAGTATGCGGTGCCAGTACGTCAGGCACCTACTCTGGAGGCAGCTATTTGGGCTGCCAAGTCTGTTGAGGACATGATCAAGGGAAGA
Organism: Lactuca virosa; assembly: GCF_052849685.1. Classification (NCBI taxonomy): domain Eukaryota; kingdom Viridiplantae; phylum Streptophyta; class Magnoliopsida; order Asterales; family Asteraceae; genus Lactuca; species Lactuca virosa. The sequence continues at coordinate 153,805,535 of NC_136427.1, read as the reverse complement.
ACCACCAGCAAAGTTGAAGTTGGTGAAAAGATAAAGTTTGAAGGAACTTCAAGTTCCAACAAGAAAAGCAAATTTTCAAAGTCTGATTCGAAAAAGTTTGGAGGAGGAAAAGGAGGCGAATCGAAATGGTGTGAGAAGTTCAAGAAAAAGCACTCTGGGAAATGTAGCGAGGATGTATCCTGCTACAAGTGTGGAAATACGGGGCATTATGCCAATGAGTGTCCGTCCAACAAAAGAGTTTGCTTTGGATGTAACGAAGAGAGGCACATTTTGAAAGACTGTCCGAGAAAGAAGGAGGCAGCAAAACCCAATATTCCCCCAAAGCCTAAAGCAAGAGCTTTCCAGATGACACTGGAAGCTGCTAAAGAAGAAGCTGATGTCGCTTCAGGTACCTTTCTCGTAAACATTTTGCCTGCCCAAATTTTATTTGATTCTAGAGCCAACTACTCCTTTATATCGCATAAATTTGGTAGAAAACTAGCTTTGCCTGTTGATAGACTAAATAATGCTTTATTAGTCGAAGTTACTAGTGGCAAGTTTGTACCTGTTAGCTATCGTATGAAAAACATATTAATCGACATGAATGGGAATAAGTTCCACGAAGAATTATTGCCTATCAACTAAATGGTTTCGACATCATGCTAGGAATGGATTGGCTTAGCACCAATGATGCCGAAATACTATGCAAGAAGAATATTGTAAAAGTAAACCCGACAGGGAAGGAGTCATTTATGGTGTATGGGGACAAACGCAGGGTAAATTCTGGAATCATTTCTATAATGAAAGCCAGAAAGTGTTTGGCCATAGGATGTACATCATATTTGGCATTTGTGATTGACGCAAAGAAGGAGAAAAAGGAGGTGCAAAACATTCCGGTGGTGTGTGATTATCCGGAAGTATTTCCCGAAGATATTCCTGGATTACCGCCTGATAGACAAGTGGAGTTCAGAATAGACTTGTTACCAGGGACGACGCCAATAGCAAAAGCACCTTACCGACTAGCACCGGCGGAGATGAAGGAGCTAATGATGCAACTTCAGAAGTTATTGGACAAAGGTTTCATAAGGCCTAGTTCATCACCCTGGGGAGCTCCGGTGTTATTCATGAAGAAGAAAGATGGAAGTATGAGAATGTGCATCGATTACAGAGAGCTAAACAAGGCAACAATAAAGAATAGATATCCGTTGCCGAGGATTGATGACTTGTTCGATCAACTACAAGGTTCAAGTTATTTTTCAAAGATCGACCTGAGGTCAGGATATCATCAGCTGAAAGTAAGCGAGCAGGATATAGAGAAGACTGCATTCAGAACACGATATGGACACTACAAGTTCTTGGTTATGTCGTTTGGACTAACCAATGCTCCCGCAACATTCATGGATTTAATGAACAGGGTTTGTAATCCGTTCCTTGATAAATCTGTGATAGTGTTCATAGATGACATTCTAATTTATTCGAAAAGCCAAGAAGAGCATGGCAGACACTTGCGAGAAGTGTTAGAAGTCTTGAAAATGGAGAAGTTGTATGCTAAGTTCTCCAAATGTGATTTTTGGATTCGAGAAGTCCAATTCTTGGGTCACGTGGTCAAGCAAGAAGGAATAATGGTTGATCCAGCAAAGATTGAAGTTGTGATGAAGTGGGAACAACCAAAAAGTCCAACGGAGATCCGAAGATTTTTGGGATTAGCTGGATATTACCGAAGGTTTATCCAAGGCTTTTCTTCGATTGCTACTCCACTAACATCTTTGACTCACAAAGGAGCTACTTATGCTTGGAGTGATAAGCACAAAGAAGCATTCGAGTTGCTAAAGAAGAATCTATGTGAAGCACCGATTCTTTCTCTATCCGATGGAGTTGAAGACTTCGCTGTCTATAGCGATGCGTCTGGTGTTGGTTGGGTTGTGTTTTGACCCAAAGAGAAAAGGTGATAGCATATGTGTCTCGACAGCTGAAGGAGCATGAAAAGAACTACCCCACTCATGATTTGGAGCTGGCAGCGGTAGTTTTCGCTCTAAAGATATGGATGCATTACCTCTATGGCACGAAGTGCAAATTTTTCACTGATCATAAGAGTCTCCAATATCTCTTTAGTTAGAAAGAATTGAATATGAGGCAGCGACGCTGGCTAGAACTACTTAAGGACTACGACTGTGAGATACTTTACCATCCTGGTAAAGCAAATGTTGTCGCTGATACTCTCAGTCGGAAAGTCAATCTTGAGAGAAAAAGGCCAAGACCATTGAGAATAGAAGTTGTCTCGACCATTGTGGAAAGTATAAAGAAAGCTCAAGAGGAAGCTTCTGAAAAGAATGACTGGAAGGAGGAAGGTTTAGGCAAAACGTTGGTGTTTGGTACAAACGGTCATGGACTGAAGGTATTCCAAGATCGTATTTGGGTACCTAAGACAGGAGGAATAAGAGATCTTCTGATGGAAGAAGCTCACAAAACCATGTACTCAATTCATCCCGGTAGCACTAAAATGTATAGGGACCTGAAACCCTATTACTGGTGGCCGACGATGAAGCTCGACATTGCGAAGTATGTGGCGGAGTGTGTGACATGTGCGAGGGTCAAGGCACAACATCAGAAACCATACGGGAGTTTAGAACCTTTACATGTGCCTATGGGTAAACGGGAAGACATTGCTATGGATTTTGTCACTAAACTGCCCAGAACAAATAATGGTCACGACATGATTTAGGTGGTCGTTGATCGCTTCACTAAGAGTGCGCATTTCATAGCAGCCAATGAGAAATGGTCTATGGATAAGCTTGTGAATTCTTACGTGAAGGAAATTATGAGGCTTCACGGTGTTCCGTTAACGATTGTATCGGATCGTGACAGCCGTTTCACCTCAAGATTTTGGAAAAGTCTACAAGAGTAATTGGGTACCAAGTTGTGTTTGAGTACAGCTTACCATCCACAGACTGATGGTCAGAGCGAGCGAATGATACAAACACTTGAAGATATGCTGAGAGCATGTACCCTGGAATTCCAAGGCAACTGGGATGAACATTTGCCTTTGGTAGAATTTTCCTACAATAATAGTTTCCACTCGAGCATAAAGATGGCACCTTATCAAGCTTTGTATGAATAGAAGTGTTGTACGCCGTCTTGTTGGCTTGAGGCTGGGGAAAAGCAGTTTATGGGACTAGAGATAGTCCATCAAACTACTGAAAAGATGAAAATAATCAGGGAAAGAATGTTAGCAGCTCAGGATCATCAAAAGAGTTATGCTGACAAGAAAAGAAGACTGATGACTTTTGGAGTTGGAGATTCGGTTTTACTTAAAGTCTCGCCGTGGAAGGGACTTATAAGATTTGGTAAAAGGGGAAAGTTGAGTCCAAGGTTTATTGGACCGTTTAAAGTTCTTCAGAGAATTGGGAACCAAGCTTACAAGCTGGAATTACCAGAAGAGCTGAATGGTATTCACAACACTTTTCATGTGTGTTATCTGAGGAAATTCACGGGAGAAGTTCCCGATATAATTCCAATTTCTGAGTTAAGAATTGATGAGAAAAAAAGGTTAATTGAAGAACCAGAGGCAATCGTTGACCGAAAGACTAAGAACTTGCGATGCAAGATGGTCGAATTACTGCTTGTCCGATGGAAACATGCGAATGGGCCAAATCTCATCTGGGAAACGAAGAGCGACATGATGAGTCGCTATCCGCATTTGTTTGTTGATGTGTGATTCCGAGGACGGAATCATTCTAAGGTGGAGAGAATTGTAACGCCCGTGTTTCTGGGCTAAGCATTAATGTCGTTGTAATAGTCTAGGTTAACCTTTGTAACCCGTCTTGAAATAATAGAAATGTATTATTTGAGTATTATGTGTTTTATGCTTAATTGCTTAATTGTGTGGCTTAAATGAATTAAGAATACAAAATAAGCGTGAAAATGAAATGTTAGATAAACCCAATATCGATGCATGAAGACGTAGTGGTCGTGACGAGGTTTCCGAATATATAAAGAATGTTGAAATCCGAGTTATAACGAAGAAGTTATGATTTGTCGAAGTTTCGCGACAGAACCGATACGACACTGCGTGACGTAAATAGCGAAATATCGATAGAGCGATATTTAGCCTTAGTGATCTAAACAAAAGTCGTAGATTATGTTAAACCGAGAGCGTGCATGAAAAGAACACCCAAATCTGACTTCGTATGACGAAGTTATGATTTTCCGAAGTTTCGACTTAGCAGTAGACAGCCCAAAGTTCGAATTCGAGATCAAGCAAGTTTTCTCCGAAACAATCTAAATGACAATTGAAGATCTCATCAATAGTAGTCCAACGGAAGAAAGACAGACGAAAACGGTCGTCAGATGAAGAAGTTATGATTTTCTAACAGAGTTTTCCTGTCCTGGCCTACAAAAAAATAAATAATAATAATAAATTCAAAATTAGCCGACGGAGTCTAAATGAAAGTTGTAGAGGTATAGTCTCACCTACGCGTGGATATAAAGAACGTTGAAAAGGGAGCTCGTATGAAGAAGATATGATTTTATGAAGTTTTTAAATAATTAAAATATATAAATTTAATTATTTATTCGGATAATATCCGAAGAGCTGACTCACCTGATCTAATCTGAAAGGTACGCTCAGCGTACTAGGTGTACTCCCCGCGTACATGTCGACACCGAGGTACGCCCTGTGTACAAGATGGTTACGTGCAGCGTACTGCTGCATTGCTCGGTCCATAAGAGGCCACGTCGCCCCACCCGAAGTTCGCCACCTGCGAGGTTCAGCCCCTATAAAAGGGCATGCGAGGCTGCCGATCTTTTTTGCTCAAAATCTTTCTTTCTCTCCCATATTTTCTCGTTTTGCGTGCAATTTATACCCCCGAAGCCCCGGTATCATCCCGAGACCCGAAGCAAGTCCCGAAGCCCCGAAGATTCCGAGAAGTAAAGTTTCTGAGTCGAATCTCTGCCCGCGTAAAGCCCGGTTTTGGAGAAAACGTCCCGGTTTTATCGGAAAATATTATTTTAATAGACGAGGTGCTGTCCGATCATCGTCTTATCATGTGAGTGTATATTCCTTTTCTTCTAACACATAGATACGAAGTATTCTCTACAAAATATGGGTTATGTGTTTGTATATTATTTGCTTATTTGAATAATTTATTGAATGAATGATTTTTACAGGTTTTAAGCTGTATATAAATGTATATATTTTTATCTACTAATATGTTAGGTAGAACATGGGTAGACAGTTGTTGTGTGATGAAATAAAATGATGAGAGGCCTCGATGTGATTGTGATCTAGTCATTCAGCAGAATATGGATGATGACCACGGACTTTTCTAGACAGTTCTGTGGAATGCTGGCAGGCTCATAACCTGTAGGTGGTTGTGAACTTGGGTGTTCATTTGATGTATTCTATCCCCCTCATGGTTGCCTTAGGAGATTCATTGCTGAGGAAACCCCTCTGCAGTAGTGTCCGTCCCGATGAAAATCCTAGATTAGGTCCCTTGTAATAGTTGTTGTCATAGGGACGTAAAGTGAGGATAACGGGAATGGGTAATCGGGTTATTGTTTGTTGGTGAAATTAAATATAACTATTTATTGTGGGATGAAAACCCTATATGCTCACCAGGCTCCCAAGCAAGACCCACTCAGTTTCTTTGTATTACAGGTAGTGGCGCGAGAGCATAAGTTGGAGAACTTGTGAAGACCTTTTTGTTTATAGACCAGTAGTTTTATAAACTGTGTAAGGTCTATGTTTTATTGTTTACGCTTTTGTGTCTGTATCGGAACATGACATCCCGAGTTTTGATATATAATGAAAATACATTTCTTTAAGAAATGCTTTGATAGACCTTATTTTATCATGTATTGTTTTGGGGACAAATTCCGCAACTCTTTTAAATCAATGGATTTACTCTGAAATTATTTTAAAAGCATAAATGAAACTAGTCTTTTCTGGTCGTGATTTTGGGGATTGTATGTTTATGATTTGTTAATATATTATAAGTTATAATATATTAATATGAAATCATATTATTTAATTAGTATTTGATCATAAATTAATTTAGAATTAATTTGGTGATAAAAAAAGTGACTAATTAAATATGGGCTCTTGTATTTAATTAAGTGTGGGCTAATACTCATTTGGAATGGGCTTGGCATGCATGGGAGTCCATGGATAGTCCATGGAGCTTTTAACACATGGATCCTTGGAAAGGAAGAGTCATGGGTATTAGGGTTTACATGGATGTAACCCTAATTCCTCACACTATATAAAGGAGCTTATGATGATTGAAATGGCACTAGTTGTGTGTGTGCAAGAAGGTGGCCAATTTCTACAAGCAAACATACAATCTCATAGTTTTTCCAAGTTTGTGGTTATTTGTGATTTCTATTTGAGTCATCCACATTATTTGTGCTTGGCTCTCAAACTCCTAGGAATCAACTCTCTATTGAAAAGGTATGTAATTCATCTAGCCTTTATGTTTAAAGTTCCCCATGCCATGCTAGATAGGTTATGAACCTTAGAAAAAAAAATTTGCATGTATTCATAATAAAACATAGATCCAAGGTTTCTAGGGTTGCATGTACACCATAGGAGTGTTAGGATGCTCAAAAACCCTTCACCTACATCCTTCGTGATTTCTAACCTTGTATCCGAGATATATGCCAGAAATCCCGAACAACCCTGTTGTAGGAACCTCCTAACTCTCGCATCCGAACAGAAGGTCGGCCCCTGCGATGCCTTATCACCATGTATCACCAATTCTCCCCCACTTGGGGTTCGAACCTTCACCAACTGATGCTCGCAGTCAATCATGGCCCCGTTGGCCCCCAACCAATCCATTCTGATAATCACTTTCAGCCCACGCAACAGTATCGGGACTAGGTCGACACGAAATCTCTCACTAGGCACATTCAGGACACAGTCCCAATACACCCTCGCAGCACTAACAGTGCGGTCATCCGCAATCTCCACCTCGAGCGGGGAATCTAAAGTTCCCGGCGCGTCCCGGAACTTCTTGCTGAGCGCAAGAGATACGAACGATCGGGTAGCACCCGAATCAAACAAGACATGATCAGATATACCATTGACCAAAAAGGTCCCTATACAAGCATATAGTACACATAAGCGAAACAACTACATAGAGTAGGGAAGAATGAATACGTACCAGTCACAACGTCTAGCGCTGTCCGTGCCTCCTCGGTAGTCAGCTGAAATGCACGGCTCCTCACTGCTAGAGCTTCCGCCTTAGCAGGGCGACCATCGGTAATCCTCATTGTGGCGGGCGTAGGCGCAGCCACTGCTCCCCCTCCTCCCTGCAACCTCGGACAATCGACCTTTTTATGGCCAGTTTGGTTACAGTGGAAACATATCAGGCCCTTCTTGGGGCAGTCCCTGCTTATGTGGCCCGGCTGACCACACGTATAACACACCGGGTTCGACCCCCGGCAAGCTCCCCCATGGGATCACCCACACTTGGCACATCGGCCACGGCCCTGCTGGCCCTTACTAGATGTATCTGAGGTCTTAGGCTTCTTAGCTTGTCCTACTGCTGCCTGAGCCTGCTCAAGCTTCCGCTTCGTGCGGGATTCCAACTCCATTTCCCGTTCCCGGGCCTTCTCCACCGTTTCATTTAGGGTCTTGCACCCCGTAAAGCTCACAAACTCCCGAATATCGTCCCTCAGCATGGAATGATATCGGGTCCGCCTCATCTCCTCTTCGGTAGCGTATTGCGGAATCAACAAACCTCGTTCCCAAAACTTGGCGGTGATCTCCGCCACAGTCTCGGTGGTCTGCTGCAAATCATGAAACTCTCGCACTAGTCGTTGCACCTCAATGGGTGGTGCAAAATCCAAATCAAATCGCCGAACAAACTCGACCCATGACATCTCCGCCACCCCGGCTAGTCCCACCTGTTTAGTAACCTCGCCCCACCAATCCCGGGCCCTATCTCTCAACATGCAAGAAGCAAACCCAACCTTTGCCACATCCGGGAAAAAACTCATGCGCTGGGCGTTTTTGATATCCGTCACTCAGCGTCGGCTGACAATGGGGTCCCTGAACCCGAAAAACTCTGGCGCCCTACACGCCTTGAAGTCCCGGAACGAGGGAGTCCGGGCCCCAATCTGGCCTGGAGCAATCTCAGCCCTGAATGATCTGAGTCTCTCCTCCATGATCTCCATTATGCCCTCCTTGACCGTCCCAAAAATGACTGTGGTATCGTCAAGGATACCCCTTGTAACCTCGGCTGCAATAAGCTCGCGCAGCCTCTTATCTATGTCGTCTGTAGTGTTACCCGATCCATTCCTGGATCCGGATCCCGATCCTGATCCTCCCGCTCCGAAACGTGTCACCACCATGCTGAACTGGAATGTCATAAATCATAATGATCAGGATTTCCATAAAACGGATCTCTCCACACCGGTCCTCCTTGAAGTCGTCAGATCTAACATTGGTTCGGGTACAGGTCCTGTGCTTCCAGTAGTACGGGCCCAATACTACCTTCCACACCTACCTGTACCTTTCCCCAAGGCTCTGCCTGATAAATCTAATTCGTCCCAAATGAACCATATACTACAAACGACCGCATAACCCAAATCCTAGACTTTCCTAAGATTTTCTCTACCCTTCTCAATCAAACCATTCATAACCGGTTGCCTTTATGCATGCAAGTTATACACAGAAATGGATCAAATAGTATTTTGAATAAAAGATTCTACCCTAGGACCACAACCAAACAAGGAACAGGAAATAAGGCCAAATCAATCATTCTGAGGCTATAAGCTCCTAACCGTATACAATTTTAAAATCATAAACATAGCAAGTTTCATACGATTATTAAGTTCAAATATCAGTATAACATGGCTAACACATTGGGAACTACTTACTTGGCTCGGCCGAGCACGTGCGTTGCACTCTTTTCTTTTTATTTCTTAAAAGTTTTTAACTTTTATTTTGAAAACCAATTATCATTTTCTTAGTTTGAGTCCTGACACACCCGAGAGTGTGCCTGAATCCCTCAAACCAAGGCTCTGATACCAACTTGTAACGACCCCATTTTTCAAAGAAATTTTTCATTTTTAATTAACCAAACATATTTCCATAAATCAGGAACTTCCAAAACAATTGTTCAAATCCATATTCATTACAACTTTATTTTCTAATATCATAGTGTCCCCTAAGTCGCCTGAGAGAGAGTGTATGTCGCGCCATCAAGCTTTGCCCTTGCCCTTGGACTCAGATGATCCTGAAACAAATCCACAAACTGTAAGCGAACGCTTAGCGAGTCCCCCAGAGCATATCCCACCCACAACCACATAACACATATCGAATTATCCATACGCTTCATAAGTCACAAAAGTCATGCATTCGAAAAATAGGGAAGCCCTGGAAACCCTCCCGGGTCTTATACCAAATGCCATGGGAACCCCCACATGGTCTTCATGCCTTGGGAACCCCCACAAGGTCTTCCTACCATACAAAACATAATGCAAACTATACAAGCAAATTTTTAAGATGCCATGGAAAAGGTCTTACACCAAAAGCCACGGGAACCCCCACGTGGTCTTTCATGCAAATAACATACTATCATACCGCACATTCACTCAATAACCGTATCTCATAAAATGGGCCCGCCTTGGTGCCTTAGACCCATTGATATGGTGAGAAGACTCACCTCTTACAGGCTGAACCGGTAAACTGTAGTCAGATATATCCCACGCTGCTCCTCCCAAACTGCCTATAATCAATGAATAAATAACTCAGCATAACCCCATAAATACCCCCAGGGTCAACCCTGGTCAAAGTCAAGGTCTATAGTCAAGGTCAACAGTCCATATTGACCTTGACTCGACGAGTACAATCAGTCACTCGTCGGGTCCCTGCTTCACTCACCGACTCACCGAGTCACCCGAGGGACTCGTCGAGTTCCTTGATGTTCACGGCCGTAAACCACCAACCGTACACCCCTGACCGTACACCCCTGACCGTGAACCCTTTCGACTCGCCGAGTCACCAGAGGGACTCGACGAGTTCTCACGTAATCGGTTCTTTCCAGTGGGATTTAAGGTTTTAAACTTCAGATCCATACTCTCCTAGTGAAGATATCACGTAAAGTTGCAAACTTTAGTAGTTATTAATCACATGTGATTGATATAATAACCATAAAAGATCAACTTGTATTCCCCCCCCCCCCATAAAAGCATTTTAAAACATTTAAAAGGTTAATTAAGGGGTATGAACTCACCTGTAGTGAGTAACTCGAATGAAAGATCGATATAGGATTGTTGGGTGTCAATTGGAGTCTTGAGCACAAACGATTCCTATTTAACATATAATCACACATATATGAATACATTTCATGTATATAACCACTAAAAGTGATAGGGACACGCCTTAAGGACATAAAAACACTTAGAATTAAGTGTTACTAACACCTATGGTTGCACATAAGGGGTATATGGCCCTATATTGGAGTGTAAGGCCTCAAAACCATGGGTTTTATGTGTGTGCGGCCAGAGTGTGCGGCCAGGGTGTGTGTGCAGCCGCACACTCCCTATGGAATGTGCTAAAAGCCCAAGAACACTAGTGTGTGTTCTTGGTGTTCTTGGTGTTCTTGGTGTTTTTGACTAAAATGGATGATTTCATGGATCAAACCAAAGGTAAAGGCTACTTAAGGTCATATATCAACAATTAAAAGGAAGGGTTACTACCTTTTATGAAGATCTTGATGAAGGTTTGGATGCTACTTGAGAGAAAACGAGCTCTAGCCTTGAAGAAGTGGAAAAAGTGTTCAAAATGACTAAGTGTTCTATATATAGGGGAAAGTGTGTGGTTGGGATGGGTGTGCGGTTGGGTGTGTGGCCGTACACTCAAGTGTGCGGCCGCACACTCCATGTGTTGGAGTGTTTGGCCCGATTTTGCTTGATATGCCTCGTGTTATCCCATTTCTCGGCTCTCACCTTAATTGTACTGGGTTTAGAACACTCTAATTGACTCTAAACAGTGCTATAAAATAGCAAAAACGAGTCTAACCTTCATTTATTTGCATAAGTGTATAAAGTAAAAATTTCGGATTGTCACAGTCCCGTTCCGTGTTTCGTGACCTCACGACCCTACTCGACGAGTTGACCTCCCAACTCTCCGAGTCCATGCATAAATCCTTTCCAATTCAAACCAGGTGTTACAAGTTACGTCTTTGAAGCCACCACTGTTGCATTGTTGCACGAAAAAAATCGATCAACATAAGTATTGGCACCTTACGTGCGTGTGTAGATAATGCATTTATAGACTCCGCACTGTTGGACGACATAAGATTGTATCGGTTCCCTTTAAAATGTGCCCTAAACCAAGTTTCTGGATTTATACTTTTTAAGTACTCCCATACTGGTTCTTTTGTCTTTTTCATAAGTTCCATGGCAACGTCAAAAGCATCAATTGTATACGCCCTACAAGCCTCCCAAAAAAAAATTCCTTTAACTGTCTTACTCTTCTCGAATCTAGATACTATGTTGAAATACAAATGAACACCACATATTCTGTGATGAGCGTGAGGAAAAATGTTGGCAACAGATGTCGCTATAGATGGATACCTATCAGATATAATTGTAAGCTCCTGCATATTGCCTATGCAATCACATAGTTTTTGAAAAAACCATGACCAAGAATCTGCACATTCATTTTTGCATATATCATATGCAACCGGTAATATTTGGTTTTGTCCGTCCTTAGTAACTGCAAGTAACATGGTACCTTTGAACTCACCCTTTTGGTGGGCTCCATCTACTACAAGGGTTGGTTTACAAAAATTGTCAAAAGCGCATACCTACAATACATTGTATATCTATTCAAATACACCAAAATAAAAATAAAAAAAATAATAAAATATTAAAATACTAACCGAACAACCAAGTGCGACGTACAAAAACTCAAAGCGGTCATTACCATATGTTTTAATATGTGTCACCGTACCCGGATTATGTTTGACCAATTTGTGGAAATAAGCTGGAAGTTTGGTAAAAGAATCATCTTTCGTACCCCTTAACAACAACAATGCATATTGCATCGCACGCCATGCCTGATGGTATGAGATATTGATATTCAATTGAGCATTCATATCATTAATAATATCTTTTCCCCGATAAACTCTACTATAATCTTCAGCCAAAACATCAGCAAGATATTCACCCAAAACATATTTGTTTGTTTGTCGATGATTAGGTTGCAAAATTGTTGAAGAACATGTATGTACATCAACAACTTTATTCACTTGGAAAAGTCCATCAGAATTTTTAATTGCTTTTGCTCTTAGTAACCAAGAACAATTTTTCGAAACACACACAGCCTCATACCTTGATTTGGTGGATCTACTTGTCCTCGTCTGAAAACCTTCTCGAAGACATTTTTTACCAATAGCCCGCTTTAAAAGTTCTTTGTTCTTAAATATACTCTCACATTCAATCTTTTGAAGATTGATGTCTACCATCTGTGTTGGTATATCTTTATTAATATCAACTGGACATGCTGGTAGAGGGGGCATACCGTAAAAAAGGTTATCGGGAAACTTAGATTTAAGTTCATCACCCAACTCATCTCCATCTGAATTGCTTTCTAAGTTGGTTATATCTAAAGCTACATCAGCAACATCAACATAATCCCCGTAAACATGCTTTTTTTTTCATCTTTTTGACGCATAATTTTTTTCTTTTTACTTTTATCTACTACACGCCTATTCATAACTTTAACTTCTTGTTCAGGAACATCAACACAACGACCAACCACGTCATTACGATATGTACCAACATCATCATCACCAACATACTTGTAATTCTCAGGATCCATATAGTGAATAAGTAACATTAACATTTTCAGCAACACTGTGAAATTGAGGTACACTAGGAGTATTGAAAGTACCTATCGGATCGTTGCTCCCTTTATAGCTGCATAAATTACCAACCGACTGATTTCCACTCTGACCAGCCTCATTAACCTCATCTCCTTCATCAACCACCACAAACACTTTCACAGCCATTCGTCCACTACATTTGATTACATTTATCAACATTCTAACATCCATGTCTTCAACTATGGCTATATAATAATTCAATTCAGGATGATGGAAACGAAGACTAATTCTATGTTTGTCTAACAAACCAATTTTGCTTCTCACCAAAGATACAAAATCACTATAACTAATATACTCAGAAAATATCAAAGCGAATTCAGATATACCTCCCGTGGACATACGTATTCCAGATTTGTTTCAATAACTTGCCATCTCCCACCAGTTACAAGACAAACCAAATATTCAATCATTTTTTTAGAGAGATTTTAAAGAAATTTCATAAAGAAATAACAAATAAACTGATAATTTTCTACAAAAGTTTATATATAATAAGGTTATTTCGTAGTCAAATCCATTGATTTCATAGTTAAAATAAAAAATAAATAAAAAAAATAAAAAAACATAAAAAAACATAAAATCGCAGATCAAAAAGAGAGGAAAAATACCCACCTACGAATGTACAAGTGGCTAAAGCACGTCTGTGTTTTACCCAATTGTACATTCGCAGATGGGATGTGAAAATCGCAGATGGATCATTCCCATTTGCGATTTCGGTGGCCAAATTTTGTAATTTCAATTTTTTTAGTTATTTTTCATAAAATAATTAATAATTACTATATTTAAAGTAATTGGTAATTATTATATTTGGCTAAATTTGTCCTTTTATAGGAATCCGATTTGGTCGACAATCATATTTGTGGCCAGCAAAATAATATCTACCCAAATATCTATATGTTCAGCACCCATTATTGACCGATGGAAAATGATATTTCCAATTCAATTTACAATTCTCAAACGACTTTCTCCTCTCCTATATCATTTTGGGAATATTTTCCTCTTTCATACCCGAACTTCAATTATTAAAGGAGAAAACAGATAACATCAGTACACAACTAGAGATGAACATGAAACAGTTGGAAAAAAGCTGGTTCCCATGGCCGCTGGCTAGTCTAATGGTGGTGATGATGTTCCTACCCATGGGAAAGCCGTTGACATCTCAGTCTAATGATAGAAATATCACTCTGATTAGAGATTATTGTAGTACATATTACCAGACGGAGGAAACATATTTCTTCCAGAATTTCAACGCCACCTTTTCTAGCCTCCGCTGGCAGTTGCTGGTGAACCGTTTGCGCTATGCTGTTGCACGTACTTTGGTGAATGGAGCGTCCGTTTGGGGCCGTGCCTGGTGCCGGGGATATGTCTCCACCGCCAATTGCGTTGCTTGTTTTGACTATGCCGTCGCTCAGCTGAGAGTATGTGGGCATGTCGATGGAGGTCATGCTTTTTACAATGACTGCGATCTCAGGTGCCTATGATATTTAAATTTCTTGCTACTTGAATATGACTTTGCTTGATTTCGTTTCCACTTTTGATGCAATATTATTATCGTTTTAAAAACATGTAATGATAGGTCTTCGGTCGGTGGTTTGGGTTTCGTTTGTAGCCATATTTCACAATTTACAAAAAAAGAAAAAAAAAACAACAAATACCAAACCTAATCCAATGATACAAACATTTTGCAAAAAATTACAAACCAAAATACTGTTTTTAGGTAAAAAAATAAAATAATAATAATAATAAATAAATAAATAAATAACCAAGCAAATTGTAGATCTAATATATGCCCTTTTGCGAAAACAATTTCATGATAACATTGATTCTTATGCATGTAAAAAATTAAATATGTTGATATTTATTTTTTCTTAAAGTGAAATTAATTAAATCATCAAAAGTTAAAACCATTTATATTGTTTTGAACATTCAAGAACGATTAAAAAAGAAGATATTTTTTTACTATACGGATTGATTTGTAAACTATTTATAGTTCAAAACAACAGACAGTAGCAAAGAACAATAAATACGTTCAATCTTACATAACTATTGTCAATAACACACATTCTCACTAATTAAATTGTCTATAAGGTTCTTATACACTTATTATTATTATTCTCATTTCTGTCAGAATATTGTCAAAATGTTTATTGGGTCGTAATTCTGTCAGAATGAAATGAATGAAAAACGATGTGTGAGAACAAAAATAAATAATAATTAACCCAGGATCAAACGAAAAATATTATATATATATATATATATATATATATATATATATATATATATATATATATATATATATATATATAAGATGTTCATGTATTCTCACTAATTAAATTGTCTATAAGGTTCTCTCTCTCTCTCTCAAATACATCACCCATCGCTGGAAATCGTTGAAGAACCCTAACGTTTTCCACATCACTGAAATTGGAGTTTAAATTCCAATCGAGCATGCTCCCTTCGAGATTAATCGCTTCCATCTTCTTCATACCCCAAATTTCATCGGAAATTTCACTACTTAAATCATTGAACGAGAGATCAAGCTTAGTTTCTCAATTAAATTCTTGTAGTTATCATCCTCTTCGCCTTCAATCGCTTAATCTTCTTCCTTATTTTTTGATGTTTCATCTTTCAAGTCCTGATTCGGGCTTGAGTTCCCAATCCGATAGCAGTCGCTTCAACCCTAATTGACGCGAATCATTCTTGTGGATATCAGGAGGAATAATGCTGGATTTTGAGAAAATTTGTGGCTTAACGAAGTAATTTGATCTCTCGAGCCGGATGGCGTATGATGCTTCCGGTGTGCTCACAACTAAGTGACCGATAATCGATCTCGTTAGTTGGAGTGATGAAGATCTGAAATTCGTGATCACAATCTCTAAGCTTATAGCATCTTCTTTCAAAGTTACAATGTGTTTGATTTCAATTTTATCTTCTATATTGCTACTAATCAGTTCTGCATAAGAACATTGGGGCAATTTCAATTCATTCATACAGAGGAACGGAAAATAGATATCGTGAATTGAGTATTCACCTGAATTGTCTGGACTTCCTCCAACATTGCAAAGATTCCAGATAGTGGGAGACCATGAAATCCCTTCATTTTGCTTATCGTGAACTTTCTCCGAGGTTTGTGAAGGAAGTGTCATGGCCGCTAAATTCTGTTTCGAGGTAATCGACGTTGATAGGTGGATGTGGAATCGAAGCGGCTCATGGCAACTGGAAATTTCAAGTGGAGGCGTTGAAGTTATGGTGAGGTGTAATGAGATTAAAGGTGATTTTGGTGATGAGGTTTGTTAAAGGTTGAAGATGGATGATGTTGGATGTGTGAGAGACAGAGAGAGAGAGAGAGATTTTGTTTTTATTTTTTATTTTTTTAAATCTAAAATCAGAAAAATAAAAACAAATAAGAGAGAGAGTGATTTATTTTTATTTTATTTTTATTTTTTACTTTTTTTAAATATAAAATCAGAAAAACAAATAAGAAAAAAAAGAAAATCATATTAATAGGGGCAAATCCATCATTTTGAAAAAATCAAAACAGATTGGACCAAACAAGCAACAAAATGAAAACTTTGGACCTCTGGTGCTAGTCCAAACCTTTTTGGACCAAAGTGGCAATTTTGAGCAAACCACAGGGACCATTTGTGCAGTTTTGTCATATATATATATATATATATATATATATATATATATATATATATATATATATATATATATATATATATATATATATATATATATATATATATATATATATATATTCGCAAAAAATAGACGCTCGAATAGATGTCTCTATCATAAGGCCTTCGTGAAACAAGAATAGGAAATAAGGCTGAATCAAAAATTCTCAGGCTATTTAGTCTTAACTATGTACTACCTTAATGCATTCATCAAATAATTTCCAATAACAGCAAAAACCCTAAAGCACCTAAGTAATCCACACATAACAGACATATAAAGGCATCTTTCTTAATAGGAATATTCGCATCAAGTCCATACTCCATGAGACCAAGTTATGGGGCGAAAAGATGCTATGTTCTTCCCCAAACCTAGATCTGGACATAAAATGAACAAGTTTCAGACTTTATACCTCCAATGAGCTAGAAATGATGAACAATCTCTGGATCTACAAACTCCTTCTTGTCCCAAGCTTCTCCTCAAGTCTTCTTTTTCTTCAAGATCACAAAAGAACAACCAAAAACTCTATGTAAGCTCAAGAATGTTTTCAAGATGTCCAGGGTTTCGAGATTAGCACAAAAACACAATGGGATCTGATAAGGTGATGAACTTGAAGGACATAATGACATTAAATAGGGTGCAAAACCTAAAAATTAGGGTTTGCATCAGGCTTGAGTATGCATTGCGTACGCATGGGTACACCCAATGTACGTAGGGGTTATCTAGATTCGCACATGCAAAGGGAGTACGTCGTACATACCTTATGTACACCCAACATAATCGGGGTCTAATCCACAAATAATAAAAATGATTACAAAAGTTTTACCTTGTGATTCGAGCGTTACAGTAGTGGTGGTCCAATGATCAACATATTTTCCACAAGCGACGTCACTTCATGGAAGACCTTATAGCACGTCGTAGCCACCAAAATTTCACAAAATATAAATATAAACTTGCACCTGAATTCGGGTGTTACACTTAAATAATATTAGTGATACAATTCACCAACAAAACTCCCTCATGTAAGTGTAATCTTTATTAAATTAAAGAAAAATCATAACAAACACCAAATTGGTGCATAAATGAAATGTCATGACGATTGAATTTCACAATAGTATATTACTTGTTCCAAATATTTGAATATTAGGGCCTCACTAAGGATTAAACCCTTTTTAATCATAGTGAATACATGAAGATAATACACACAACAAGTTACATACTCATAAGTTCTAACTTGACATTATATTTTACTAGCATGTGTCCTATCCTTCAATAAGCATATCAAAGCTAATCTCAAACTTCTTGAAGCAGCTAAACTTCATGCTTATATAGGGAGTCGTTTTAGTCATGCACCTACAAATGCAATTTTTCAAAGAACACTTAAGATATAAAATTCCAACCTCCTGTACTTGCACTACTGAACACATACCTTGGGACAATATTAATAATGTGTTCTGATCTTCAAATATCAAGCTTTCCACATTGACTTCAACATCTTATATTACAGTAGATGGGAATTGAGTATCTTAATATGAAGGATTCATGTGAACTTTAAACACATCCCCACAACCTCCTTGTGCACAGGATCTGTAGCTAACCCTTTGGTTAGATGATCGACTAAATTCAACTAAGTTCTCACAAACTCTACGGATATCACACCATTCATGATGATCTCATGAATTATGTTATGTATAACAACTAAATGTCTTAACTTTCCATTATAATTAACAATAAATGTTAGCGAAAGTAGCAGCACCTTTACACCTAATAGAAATGGTGGATATCGATTTAGGCCATAATGGAATTTCATAAATCAAATCCCTTAGCCACTCAACTTCTTTACCAGCAGCCAGTAATGCTACAAATTCAGAGTTCATGGTTGAGTTTGTAATACAAGCCTGTTTTTTGGATAACTAACAAATGACACCTCCTCCAAGGAAGTATACCCAACCACTAGTAAAAGAGTGATCCTCCAAATTGGCAATCCACCTGGCATCTGAATAACCTCCCAAATAGAAAGGAAATCCATTATATGTCAATCCTTAATCCATGGCTCCTTCCAAGTACTTGAATATTCGATTTAAAGCTTTGAAATGATGTAAACTAGGATTGATAGCATACATACTAAGCTTTCCTACATCATATCCTATATGTGGCGTACTACTAATCATGGCATACATAAGACATTCAATAGTCCATGAGTATTCATTTTGAGACACTAGAGATCCCTTATTAGGTAGAAGCTTAAGATTAAGATCTATATGATTTCTAACTAGAACACAATTCTAAAAGTTAAACTTTTTCAATATCTTCTCAATGTAATTGGATTGAGTAATTGAAATTCCTTTGTTTCCTTGTTTGATTCTAATGTCAAGAATCGCCTCAGCCTCCCCCATGTCTTTCATATAAAAACTGGATGATAAGAATTTTTTGGTTTTATCAACTTGATCTAGATCAGTACCAAAAATCATCATATCATCTACATATAGAAAAAATATAACTCCTTCACCCTAAGTATAAAATTTGCTATATACTCACTTGTCATCTTAGTTTAATGCAAAACCATTAGACAAGACCAAACTTTTGATGCCATTTTTTTGGTGTTGGTTTCAGACCATACATTGATTTCTTTAACTTGCACACCTTGTTTTCATTTCCAAACATCACAAACCCTTCAAGTTGTTTCATGTAAATCTCCTCATCCAATTCACCATTCAAGAATGTAGTTCTCACATCCATCCAAGAGTTGCCACCCCTTGGACCCCACTACCAGGGGCTGCCCCCAGACCCACTTGGTTCAATATTGTGCCCCTAAATAACATTGTACTTTAAATTATGACAAACTCAAACAAGTATGCACTCCACACCACCCTTACTTGTTCAGAATTTGTTAAGATCACATTTTTCGACAAGTTAATCCCATTTTACTTAAATAATATTAGTGATAAAAATTATCAACAAGTTGTGGCCATCTGGTCATTTTGAAAATGAAGATGGTAACCAATTCTGAATTAATGAAAAAACATCACAAAGTGAATGGTGACCTAGAGAAGTTTTATTGTTAAGGGAAGTTTGTTGAAGGTGATGATGGTGACCGTTTCTGAATTAAGGAGGAGAATGTTGGGTGAATTTAGATTCTGGGACAAATTTTAGTCTTAGGGGAATTTTTGGGAAGTTACTTTTTTCTTTAGTTTTTATATTAGAATAGGATACCGGCACGTTTAGTATAAATAGGGTACACATATTATGTATTTTTAATTTAATTTTTATGCTTCAGTAAGTGAGTTTCCATAAGAGAGCTTCAGCCAAGAATGTCAGGGGAAGACGAGAGTGAAATAATAGAGTATGTGTTATATTGTTAATAATGTGAATCATTTGTTCAGAATTGCCATTTTTTGGAAGGTGTATGGGCATGAGAATCGCATGTGAACGCCATGGGTGTTGCATAAATCATGAAATTTGGTAATGTTGTATTCCCCACCATTATCACATTGAAGATACTGAAATTTTTTCATAAATTGATTTGCAGTATAAGCCCAGAAGTGAACAAATTTATCAAAAAACATAAGATTTAGCTTTGAGACGGTATACACAAAGATAGTGAGAATATTGATCAAGAAACAAGACATAATATTTGTAACCATAAATGCTAAGAACATGAGATGTCCAAAAATCATAATGAATAATTTCAAAAGAAAAAGACACAACAGTATCAGATAAATGAAAAGGAAGGTGAACATGTTTTCCGAATTGACATGACAGACACAAAGAATTTTTTTTATTGTTTTTACATGAATTAAATTTTGAGAAACTAAATTTTTAAACACATCCTGACTGGGATGACTAAGACAATGGTGTCAGGTAGAGTAGCTGATGGTGACAAAAGTTTGCGGAGTCGATTGCGTGACGGGGTATAAGTCGCCAGAGCCTTCACATTAGAGGAGAGTTTGCTTGGTTCGAAAATCCTTCACAGAAAACCGTAGGCATCAAATTCAATTGAACAAATATTATCACGAGTAAATTGACGAACCTATATGAGATTTTTAATGATTTCAGACATGATGAGAATAGTTTTTAGAACAAGTAGCAGCACAGATTAAAATTATGAAGAAACACATGTCCCGAATTAGTTATAAGAATTTTAGTTCCATTACCAACGAAAACCGAAGGCAAATTTAAGCTTTTATTGCTAATAAAACAAAGCATACCTGCAATAGAGTGGAGATGTGCAGTAGAACCCGCATCCATTACTCATCATGAGATATCCATTACTCATCATGAGAGGGGTGATTTAGGGACATTGTGTTGAACATTTGCGGAAGGACAGTGTGCTACAAAGTGATGGGATTTACTACTTGTTGAAACCATGCCTTGGGCCATTGGTACAATCTAGGCTAGGCATTGAGGACCAGATCGTTAGGACTATTATGTGGGATCAACCCACTGTTGTGTACGAACAGCCCACTACTAAAAGTGGGCCAAATGTTGCTGCTGAATGATGATGAAGACCATGTGGGCTAGGAAACAATCATAGATCGACAACATTGAACATATATCACCCAAAACCCCAGCTAGGTAGGGCTTGATGTTGATGGGTCTGATTAGACCATCATCCCTAACCACATCGGTCGCTGCGCCTGCAACCCTGACCACGATGTCTTCCTCTGCGATTATGAAATCCACCACAATTTTCGTTATTGTTATGTTGTTGATCAGAAAAAGAACGGTATGAGATGATGAGTTTGCCACCGGTGATGTCGATTGAGAGGTTAGAACATATTCTTCATTAAGTAGGATTGATCGGGTATCAAGAAAAGATGGGAGTGACCTACTTTGACGGCGTATTCCAGCAATATGATCAAACTTTCGACTAAGACCACTAACATCATACACGACAAGATTCTTTTCTGGAATTGGAGCATTGATTTTAGCAAGAAGATTAGCAATAGACTTGATGCGGGTAAGGTATGACTCGGTGCTTGAATCACGGAGGGTAATGTTCCCAAGTTCAAGGTCAACTTGCAAAGCCTTTGCATTTTTGTTGGAGCAGAATAATGCTTCAAGGTCTTCCCATATCTCTACAACAGTGCATGTTTTCTTCAAGATCATTTGAAAGAGGGATTTGGATCTAGTGTCGTAATCCACATGATGATAATGGAATTGATATGTTCCCTTTCACTTTTATCATATGGATTATGAGATTTGTCGTTCAGTTTTTCCATATGATCAGCAACACCGAACCCTTTTTGAAGTGAGTGGAAAACAATTGGCGCCAAGCATCGTAATTGAGCTTTCCAGATCAAGAACGAAGGGAATGGATGCTTTGACATAGGAGATGCCATATGGTTTTTCTAAAACAGAACCAACAATGGGTGCAACCAATGTTGCAAAGAGAAGGAAAATGAGAAGATGAGAAGCGAAGTAGGAAACAGATGGAGAAGATGAGAAGGGATTGAGTCGCCGATAGAGGATAAGAGGCGGCTAGGGTGAGAGTTTATGGGCTCTAATACCATGTTGATTGGTATAATCACTTGGGATCTTCCCTTCCAATTAATCAGAATATATATATATATATATATATATATATATATATATATATATATATATATATATATATATATATATAAAGAGAGAGAGAGAGAGAGAGAGAGAGAGAGAGAGAAGGAATCAAGTTCAATAGTGAACTCCATTTTTTGGAACGAACCAGCGAACTATTCGATTACACCCAAAGTCTTACCGGTAAACGACAATAATGTCTGATTTCCACATAAACCAACAACATACAAAACGATTACAGTCTATATTCAAATCCTTGTCATGAATTTTGGTCAATTTGCACTGAATTGGAAAAATAGGAAAACAAAAGCAATGCATCAATCAAATGCATAAGTTTTTTTTTCCGAAGTTTACTTGAAAAAAAACAGACCCCATTTTTTTGTTTCAGTAGCTTCATATATCTGCAATACAAGAGATCAGTTAATTAAGTAAAAAGATCTAACTGTAGGCGACCCAACCACTTGAGCTCTGTAAATTCTATCAGCCGCCGACGAGGTCTTCAAGGTGGCTTTCAATCCTCAGATTCTTCAACGATCACAATTCTTCGGGTAAGCTTGACAGATGAAGCTTTTTAGTTGTTTTCATTTTGTCTGATTTCAGACTCGTCTTTGTTTTCATGTGAATTTCAATAAAGTAAAAAATAGAATTTAATAGATTACATGTAAAAGACGGATGATCACAAGGTGTTCGACAAAATACCAGTGAAAAAGTCCTTATTTTGATGATTGTGTTTGCCAATGCTATTTGTTTCATTAAAGTTATTCATGTTTTTTTTTCATCTCACCTTACTTGGAAAAAGCTTCAAATGGAAGAACCAGTAAATTTTTGTTTTTGACGAGACATTCATAAGAACAATGATTAGATTTTTAGTTCTCTGTAGGTAAAACAAAACATATTATATGTAGTTAAATTTCAACCTGAGTAGTATCTTTACGTTTGGTTTTTTAATGAATAGTAATTTTTAATTCAAGCATATTAATGCAAAGTTATTCTGTAATTTTCGTGTTTTAACTTGTTTTCATCATGTATATTAAAACTTGAATTTAATTTGCAAAGAAATTTAGCATCCTGCAAATACAGAAGAAATTGACACTACACAATGCAAAAATAACTCAGTTATTTTAGTCAAGAAATGTCCTATTATGGTTGTTATCTTTATTGTTGATAAAATTTTTGGTACACAATGTCTAGTTACTTTGTTTTCTTAAAAAAATCATATGCATCAATCAAATACATATGTTTTCTTGAAAACAAAATCAACTGTATAGTGCATTGATTCAGTGTAAATTAGTAAATAGGATTTGGTAATTGACTTAAGCATATGGCCCTAAAAAAGTTTTCTCATACAATTTTGGTTCTCATTTAAGATTCTTAAAACTTTTGGTCATTTTTCCAAGTAAATATGAATAGTTTTTATCTTTGAGTGTAGCTACTTTTCGCAAATTTGGTCGAAAAATAGTCATTTTATTTACATCTTGGTTTCTAAATGTAGCTACTATTCACAACTTTTATCCAAAAAATGTAGTGATTTATAGGAAAATGGACTAAATACGTACAAAATCCTCAAATAAAGACCAAAATTGCATAACCCTTTTACATAATAAGCATATGTCATATACTTATTCTTATGCATATGCATATGCATATACATAAGCATAATCATATGTACTTAATTAGCTTATGCATATACTTATTCTTATTCTTATGAATATACTTAAGTATATGTATATACTTATGAATATGCATGTCACATATTTTTTTTCTTATGCATATACATAAGCATAATCATATATATTTAATTGGCTTATGCATATACTTATTCTTATACATATGCGTATGCATAGGCGCATACTTATTCACATGCATATATATATATATATATATATATATATATATATATATATATGCTGAGTATGAATCCACAGAAATGTTGAGTGTGAATCCACAGAAAAGCTGGTCAAAAATGGCAGGAACAATGTGAAGTTGTGAAGCCACAATTGTTGAATGAAGACCCAGTTGTGTTTTTTGACTACTTCTGATTTCCATCTCTATATAAGAGATTATTCTGTATTTGTAAAACTTGTATCTAGTGTAACAAAGAAAGAGTGCATATTAGCACCAAGAAATGTAAATTCCTAGTTACCGGTGGACGTAGGTCAGAGAAGGACCGAACCACGTTAAATCCCTCATGTTTATCCTTGTGTTCTTGTTTTTCGTGAGCTGTGTGTGTGTTTAGAGTCGTGTGTTAAGTGTCTCGATCCTAACAAGTGGTATCAGAGCAAGGTTTTAGCTCCAGAAGGTGATTTTCAGTTTTTGGTTGAAATTTTTTTCGTCAAAAACGATTTTGGTGTATACCGTTGGAAATGTCTCGTTCCGAAGATTCCGAAAATATTTTTTTCTGAATTTTTTGACCACCGGAAGACGTCCAAATCGCCGGTCAAAGGTTGCCGGAATAGTTACCGGAAAAACCAGTTTTGCCGGAGAAGACGACACTGTAGCACCGAAGTTCCGCCGGAGAAGACGACATTGTAGCACCGGAGTTCTGCCGGAGAAGACGACACTGTAGCAGGCACTGTAGCACGACGTCAGCGGTGACGTCAACAGAAACTGTAGCAATCACTGTAGCACGACGTCAGCGGTGACGTCAGCATGCACTGTAGCAACTGTAGCAGATTTGAAAATTTGCAATTTGGCCCCTGAATTTCCAGAAAATTGCAAAATAGGTCATTGTTCTTTCAGAAAATGGCAGAAAGCAATAAGCTTCAGATTGAGAAGTTTGATGGGAAAGATTTTGGTTGGTGGAAGATGCAAATTGAAGATTTTCTCGTGCATAAAGACTTGGACGCAGTTTTAGGTGAAAAACCGGAGGCGATGACACAGGCAAACTGGGAGACTTTGGATAAGAAGGCCAAGGCATTTATTAGACTGACGTTGTCAAAGGATGTTGCCTTCAACATTTTGAAGGAGACCTCGGCAAAGGGAATCATGGAGGCATTGTCTAATATGTACGAGAAGCCGTCGGCAGCAAATAAAGTCTTCCTGATTCGGGAACTAGTCAACACGAGGATGAGGGAAGGAAGTTCAGTTATAGTACACATCAACAATTTGAACTCGATTTTATCCAGACTTGGGTCAGTGGGAACAAAATTTGAGGACGAAGTTCAAGCTTTACTACTGTTATCATCATTACCTGACAGTTGGTCCGGAACAGTTACAGCCGTTACTAGTTCCGCAGGATCGAAAGAGCTCACTTTTGAGGGAATTCGGGATTTAATTCTAGGCGAAGACGTCAGACGAAGAAATTCCGGGGAATCATCAAGTGAACAATTGAATGCGGTGAGAGGTAGAAGAAATAACATAGGTAGTGGGAGCGGGAACAGGAGAAGGAGTCAGTCGAGGACTCGAAATGATGTGACTTGTTGGAACTGTAAAGAGGTTGGACATTTCAGGAATCAATGTCCAAAAGACAAGAAAGAAGTTAACGTTGCAGTAGACCATTCAGATGATGATGTTTTGATCTGTAGTGTGGAGAGCAATGTGGATTCCTGGGTTATGGATTCGGGTGCTTCATTTCACGCTACCCACAGCCGTGAAGCACTGCGGAATCTGAAAGAAGGGGATTTTGGTAAGGTAAGACTGTCGAACGATGAGGTTCTTGATGTGACGAGCATAGGTGACTTAGATCTGAAGACTCCAGTCGGTCCATGGACTTTGAAGGATGTCCGGGTAATTCCAAGTCTGAAGAAACAGTTGATTTCTGTTGGGCAGTTGGATGAACAGGGACACGAGGTTAAGTTCAGGAATGGGCAGTGGAAGGTTGTCAAAAGAAATCTTGTGATAGCTCATGGACATAAGAGGGGTTCATTATATATGGTCAGTTTACCGTCTGAGGGAGTAACCGTCCCAGTTCAGAAGAAAAACAAAATCCGGTTCATAGAGTCTCGTGGACAGAAGAAGATTTGCTTTGCAGATGGCAAACCCAGAGTCACAGGTCAGATTCAGGTTGAACGTGTTTGGAACGGTTCAGAAAAACCAGTCAAGGGCATTCATAGCAGTGGGAGCATGGGCTTTGTTTCAGCTAGAATACCCAGAACACAGTGGGTTAAGAGAACCAGTATTCCATCTGTAAAAGTCTCTCCAGATTATCTGCTTCACATGGAGAGTGTCGTTTGTTCTCAGGATGTTCTAGGATCGGGCAGTTCATTTCAGTGGGAGCCGGTGGAGACAGAGAACAGGTCAGTGGCAGACTTTGCCATGACTGATGCGTTGGAGCTAACGAAAGCTTCAACTGGCCTTCAGGTTAATTGAAGAGAAGGCCAGGGTAACTAGGAAGGAGTTAAGATCAAATACAGATGCACAGTTGAAGCACAGGTGAAGATTGTTCCGTGGCTTCAAGTGGGAGATTGTTGAGTATGAATCCACAGAAATGTTGAGTGTGAATCCACAGAAATGTTGAGTGTGAATCCACAGAAAAGCTGGTCAAAAATGGCAGGAACAATGTGAAGTTGTGAAGCCACAATTGTTGAATGAAGACCCAGTTGTGTTTTTTGACTACTTCTGATTTCCATCTCTATATAAGAGATTATTCTGTATTTGTAAAACTTGTATCTAGTGTAACAAAGAAAGAGTGCAGATTAGCACCAAGAAATGTAAATTCCTAGTTACCGGTGGACGTAGGTCAGAGAAGGACCGAACCACGTTAAATCCCTCATGTTCATCCTTGTGTTCTTGTTTTTCGTGAGCTGTGTGTGTGTTTAGAGTCGTGTGTTAAGTGTCTCGATCCTAACAATATATATATATATATATATATATATATATATATATATATATATATATATATATATATATATATATATATATATATACTTATGAATATGCATATTAATATCCATATGCACATACTTATTTATATGCATATACACATACTTATTTATATGCATATACACACACTTATTCTTATACATATGAATATACATATACATATACTTATTCATAAGTATGTATATACTTATTCATATGCGTATGTATACACTTATTCATATGCATATGCATATACTTATTCTTATACATATGTATACACTTATTCATATGCATATGCATATATTTATTCTTAAGCATATGTCATATTATACATATGCACATGAATTTTGCAAATATTTATACTTATGCACATACATATGCATATATATAAGCATAATCATATTTATTTAACTGGCATATGCATATACTTATGCTTATGCATATGTATATACTTATTCATATATATATACATATACTTATGAATATGCATATAGTTATAAATATGCAAGTCATATACTTAGCGTTATGCATACACATATAATTATTCATATGCATACACATATACTTATTCATATGCATATACATATACTTATTCTTATGCATATGCATACGCATATACTTCTGAATATGCATATAGTTATTCATATGCATACACATATACTTACGAATATGCATATTTCATATGCTTATTCTTATTCTTATGCACATATGTGCATATGCATATATTCATAAGCATATGCATATGTTTATTCATATGTATATGCATATGCTTATTCTTATGCATGTAGAGACATTAAAAATGTTTTTTTTTAAATGTGCATGTACATATGCACATATACTTTTAAAATGTGCATATACATAAAAAAATATGAATATGCATTAAAAATGCATTCTTCTAAAAAAAAATTTAATATTAATTTCAAAATATAAGGAACATTTCTGTTACTTGTAACAAAAAAATTACTTTTTCCAAATCCGCGAAATTATTCCTTATATTTTGCAATTAATATTTAAAAAAAGAAATTTTCAAAAAATACATATTTGGTGCATATTCATATTATTTGATGCATATGCACATTTTTAAAAAACATGTGCATATGTACATACATATATTTTTTTCATTTTTTTTCAAGTCTCTTACATATGGATATATACATGCACAAGTGAAATTTGGTACGAAAATTAATTGTAGATAAAAAGTTTGTTGGTTCATTCTTTCAATTTTGCCAAAACTAGATCTTAAGGTGTTATTTGGTCGGGTTTTTTTTTTTTGGTTCAGTTTATTCAGTTTTTTGACATCAAAATATCATCTAAAACCAATGTGAATGAAGAAACAAAGTAAAGAATGATATACACGTATTTATAGAATGATAAACTAATTCTAAGATACAACTGAGATACAAATCATGAAATGAAAAAATGCTAAACAATAGAACAAACATAAACTTATGAGATACAGTGACAAAATGATAAACGAATTCTAAGACAAAATGACATATTGCTAAACAATAAAACAAAAATAATATGACGAGATATAATGATAGAATGATAAAACTATTTCTGAGATACTTGGTTTTTGACAACATCACAAGTGTCACTTAAATAACCAACATCATAAGTACTATAGTACACAATATTGGAACAATGCTTAACCAGGAGAATATTAGGGGTAATAATGACCATACCAAACAAAATTCTCATATTAATATAGAATCTTAGATAACTAATTTATTATAGGACTCATTAATACTCAAAAACCTACAATCCACATCACAATTACACCAAACTACCATTATAGGACAAGAGATGATTGTAGGGGAAAAATTGTCCATGTAACATATGACCCAACAAAAAATGAAATTACAACCAACTAACTTTATCATTGTATTATCCAAATGATTACAAACTCACAAGTCGCATCATAACTAGACCCATAACAATTCATCTAACTAACAAGTTAGTAAAGTAACTACAATGCATACATTGAAAGCTTGTACATTCAATGTATAAACTGAAAAAAGTTTAAGACATTGGATGTTATTTTAAATTCAAATTAAATGGAGTAATTGTATTAGTTTTTAACCTTGAGTTTTTTTAAATTATTTTTTCATATATTTTATCTTAAATATATTGGTTATTATAATTGTGCATTTAACAGATGCATGGTTTATCTTACAGACTAAATATTTATTTCAAATATGTTGCTAATTAGTCTTATGCAAACTATATAACTCTTATCAATTTGGTTATACGTTAAATTGATATTATATATACAGAATTTCATATGTATTGTGCATATTATACAAAAATAAAAAATCATTCCAGTTAAAGTTAGAGCTTTTTTCCATTTTATATAAAATTCATATATTTGTTCACTATCAATTGTTTTAATTTGAAGTACGATTAAATGAAATCTAACAGTTATTAATCTGTTAGAATCAAATCTCTCACCGAATTCAGCCCCGTTTATCTCAATTTCGAACTGCGATTGACTATGTATTTGACAGATGCATAGTTTTTTTCCATCAGATATCGAATTGAATTCACATTTATATTTTTTGTAATTTGAGATACTATTAACTAAAAACAAGAGAGATTTAACTAAACGATTAAGATCTCCCACCGAGTTCAATTTCAATTTAACTAAAAACAAGTTAGTCCGTTGGTTCTCTACTTCGATAGAGTTTGTCACTAAACCCACCTATATAATAACATCTAACAGTTTTAACCAGTTTTAACCGGTTGAAAGTTAGATCGAGAAAAGGGACACGAATTAACCAGATTGATTGGTGTGTTGACTCTTCTGGGCAATGTAAAAAACTAATGTAATTCTTGCTGTAAAAAAAATGTGGATTATCGGTATATTATCTACTGTTTTCTCCATATTGTCAAGTCATCATATTTTTATCATATTCAACAAGTTTGGAAAAACATTTCTAACAACACAAAGCCATTTGCTGTTTAAGGTACGACACATACGACTTCTACACCAACCCATATGTTGATCGATCATATGTTGATCGATCTGGAATATATTTATGCGGCAATCAGTCGGCATCTCAGCCAACAAGTTTTATCCAAACTGTAGATGGGTTGTTATCAGATATTAAATATGCGACTCCAAAAACCTCTGATTTCTATGTAGCATCCATAAGGCAAATCAGAAATGGAAATGGAAATGTGTACGGGGTTGCACAGTGTGTTGAAAATATAAGCCATGCCATTTGCCAAGACTGCATCAATGCAAGATATACCTCTGTAACTAAATGTTTGCCTAACACAGAAGGTATGTCTTTAGACATGGCCTGTTTTGCAAGGTATTCAGCGACTCCCTTCTTCAACATTAACCAGACAATTGACATCCGAAATATCTTACAAGGTTAGGCCAATTTTATTCATTTCTAATATAACTATACCTAAGAACCCATTTATCGTTTCCTTGCCGATGCACAAAGAATTTGACAGTTGACTTTTTAACTTTTGTATGATCCCATATGACAGGGCATTCAAGTAATGTAACCAAATTTGGTGGAGCAATTGGTGGAGCTGGTCTATTTATTTTTCTTGTTTTGTGGTTAATGCTTCAACTATGGAAGAAGCCCAAGAAGACAAAAGAAGGTAATAACGAAACTGTGAGCGCCTGAGAGAGGTATTTGTATACTTTTAAATGCAATATTATGCTTAGTTTCACCATACTAATAACATTTATCTATATCTATTTGGACCATGTGATACCTTTAGGTGAACCTGACCTTGACGAGGCAATTAAATACAATTATAAACATCTACAATCAGCAACAAATAATTTCAGCGAAGAGAATCTTTTAGGGAGAGGAGGTTTTGGCAAAGTGTTCAAGGTAATAAAAATGAACTTTTCGTATTGCATTTCTAATATTATTAGTAAAAAATTGTGTAGATATTACATATTTAAATGATATCACTTTGATTTTAATACCACATTTACCAACCTGGAAAGTTTTCTCTTCATGGTATAGCTTGCAAACCAAATAAAAAGATGAAAAATTAAATATTCTCCTACTTTTTATTCCTACCAATCGTCCTACCCATTTAAATGATGATATGTGTTACATTAATATACTAAAATAGCATTAAATTTGGTAGAAGGATTTGTAGGAATAAAATGTAGGATGATATTTAATTTATCTAGAAAGATATTAGAGATCAAATCGGAGTACTGTTATTTCTTTGCTATTTCTGTTTGAAGAAATGGCACATAATATAAGTACACAAACACAAAAGTCTTAGCAAATCAAAGAATTGAAGTATTAATTGCATTCGAGATGGCTCTAAAGATCTATATATAGGGTAAGCCGGTAAGGCTAAATTTTGGTAGGTACGACTAAAACTTTGGAAACTTGAAATTTACGATAAATTCTTGAAATTAACCATTTAACTAAACGTGGAAAAAAATTGGGAAATCACATATTCAGACATTAAAACAACGACAAAACAAAAAAATTATGGAAATAGGTGAAATTGAGGGAAACTACAAATTGGAGACCGAGGGGCAAACTCTTAATGGATTTAAAGTTATGGTTGTTTGAAGGTGAATATTTTGGTCCAGTTTGTCCTTTTTCTATTTATCCATAAACACTTCTTCCAGTTTTTCTATATGCTCTGCATCAAGTAAATGCATTAAGCATAAGTTTATAATACGACTAATTTCTTTTATATGCTTTTACTAGGCAGATCTTGATGCTAATAACATTGTCGCAGTTAAGAAAATTGAAGTAGGGTACACTAGTAAAGCAAAAGAAGAATTCGAAAACGAAGTGAAACTCATAGGTAACATACACCATCGAAATCTTCTCCGCCTCCTAGGTTGGTCAAGTGAAGGGTCCAATCTAGTTCTTGTCCTGGAATACATGTCAAATGGCAGTCTTGATGGATTCTTATGGGGTAAGTAATACTTATGTTGATTGTACATAGTTGATGACAATTATTATTCTTGAAATAGATGGTATACTGATAAATGTATTCAAAATGGAGGTGCAAAAAAAGGGACTTTGAACTGGAAACAACGATATGGCATAATATTTGGGATAGCAAGGGGTCTTCATCATTTACACAATGAATCCCATGTAAAAATCATTCATAGAGACATAAAGTCAAGCAACATTCTCTTAGATCATGATTTTCAACCAAAGATAGCAGATTTTGGGCTGGCAAGGTTTATCCCCGATGATCAAAGTCATCTTGTTAGTAGCCGGTTTGCAGGGACATTGTAAGTTGATTAACACAGTATTTGCCTTTGGTTCCAAATATATATACCGATCTAATCCACTTCTCAATCTCATATTTGCATATAACTATTTAATAAAAAAAAACTAGGGGCTACACCGCACCAGAATATGCACGTCATGGTATTTTATCAGACAAAGTTGATACTTACAGCTTTGGAATCGTGACTCTTGAAATCATCAGTGGAAGAAGGAGTACCGACATGAACTTTGATAGACCATCCATGGATTATCTCCTTGAACATGTAAGATACCACCTTAATACATTTTACCCTTCTACTCTGAAATTAGTTTCGTGAACATTAAGAAGTAAAAGAACCACGAATAAACATAGTTGCCTTTTGACTTTTAAGATCACCCCTTGAGACTATTTCACACTGAACTCTTCCACAACGTACACTCACACATAGTAAAATGATATACAAAGGTTTAGTTTTTTGTTATAAAAACTCGACATAGTTAATTTCTCAATTTTTATGGATAGGTTTATAAAAGAAACTAGACAAATCCCTGCAAATGAATATATTCATATAGTTCAAATAATAAAAATTATATTTCATTCAAAATATTGAAGTCATTTTTATTAACTAAGACATAACAATTTTTATATACTTAAATCAGAAATTGATGTAAACCAATGTCATTATTTGAAACAATATGATAAAATAGACACATATTAAAGTTAAAATTTAAAAATTATAATACTTGTAATGGTGGAAGTTATTATGTATAATAAAATCTATGTACTTTGCTTAACTTATAATATATTTTCATTTTCCTATTAGAAATAAATAAAAAAGAGGGCCAAATAGTTTTTAAAAAAATAGTTTATTAGTCTAAAAATAGAAAAACAGTTAATCTTGTAAAATATAATTATTATTTTTAACCATATTACTTAAAATTTGATAAGATATATTAGTTTTAACACTTATATAAATAAAATAAAATGATATGAATAATATTTATGGTAGTTAATTTAATATCTTATTAGTAAACAATAATGAAATATGAGGCTAGTAGGCCAATGGTCTAGCGGGAAGAAGTGACATATATCATATGAGAGGTCATAAATTTAAGTTTCGGTGGAGACATAAATGATTATCTAAGAATAGGTTAGTTAATTTGTTGTTTAAAATTTTTTTACTAATAAAATATGTTAAACCATGACATAAATAAACATTTATGAACTTCTTATAATAATAAATAAAGAATAATAAAATTTCACAAAAAAAATGAAAGCATTGAATGGTTAGTATCTTCACTATGCAAAAATAATAATAATAAAAAAATCATTTGATGCTCACTAATAATGAAGTAACGTTAGCAAGAAGTTTGACCATTACAATGGATTATTGTTTTAATATCATAATATTTCAATTTAAAAAAAAAAAAGCTTTAACAAACTACACCTCAAAAAACAAAGTAAAAAAGTTAATTAATTGCCTTGATTTATTATTTTAAATGTGACAGCTTCTAAACCTAATACCAAGATCATTAAACAAGTACGAAAATTAAAACAGTTGACTAAGTGCATTGAAATATTATTTTAATAATAAAGCATTTTAGATTCTAAAAATTATTTAACAATAAATTATTACTATTCAAAAGACTTTGTTAACTTATGTTACTCAATTATGAAAGAATTACATAAACATTAAAGTTTAGGAAGGAAGTTGATTTGGTTTAATATTTTCATATTTACATTTTAAATTTATAAACTAAACTAATATGAATGATGTTTGTTGTAAAGAAAAGGAAAGTTAACCACACACCAGTTAACATATACCTTGTGAAACTTTTTTTCTAGACTTATTGTAGGCCTGTCAAATCGGGTCATCGTGTCGTGTTTTTGTCTGACACGACACGACACGACAATGTTTTTTGTAACACGAACACGACACGACACGATGTCGTGTTTTTTTCACTAACACGAAAACGAACCAATTAAAAAACGTCAACACGACACGACACGACACGACAAAGATAATATTAAATAACTATTATTTTATTTAATTCATATTTAATCATATATAACACAATAAAAACGACAAACACGGAAAACACATGCTCAGTCGTGTCAATTTCGTGTGTATTTGTAAACACGAACACGACACGACACGACATCGTGTTTTTTATACTTGACACGAACACGACACGAAAACGAATTCGAATTTTGATTTCGTCCCGATTCCGTTTCGTGTCGTGTATTTTTGTCGTGTCGTGTCATAATTTGACACCCCTAACTTATTGGTAGTGAGAACTATATATATATATATATATATATATATATATATATATATATATATATATATATATATATATATATATATATATATATATATATATATATATATATATATATATTTGCTTTTTTGTTTCAAATGAATATGATTAGGCCTGTAAACTATCCGAACGAATACGAAGAAAGCCTTGTTTAAGTTCGTTTGTTTAAGTTAGCCGAACAAATGAACGAACACGAACGAATAAACGAACAAGTTTTCTTTTTCATATTCATTTGTTTAACAAATTACCTTCTTCATGTTGGTTTGTTTATGTTCATTAACATGGTAAACGAACATAAACGAACAATGATATACAAACAAAATTGAACATATATAAACATAAAAACATATAATATAGTAATATAATACAAAAGAATTGAACATATATGAATATACATAAACTTAAACGAACAAACATAAACAAACTTAAACGAACAACATAAACGCATGTTCACAAACATAAAAAAACGAAAGAGACTATTAATTGTTCATGTTTGATCATTTAACTAAACGAACGAGAATTTGTGTTCATGTTCGTTCATTTATTAAATAAATGAACATAAATGAACTTCCCGCCGAACAGTTCACGAACGGTTTGTCGAATGTTCTGTTCATTTACAGCGCTATATATGATGCAAGAATATACCATATCTTAAATCATATTCATTTGAATAACCTTTCTATAAAATTTATAAAGATTTTATCATTAAATCATTCAATTAATTAGATGCCTCTTAAAAAATTATCGAGAAAAACCAAAAAAGGAAAATATACCTTTTGTAGTCCTTATCAAAACTTTATCGAGGGTCAAAAATCATATTGTTGTTCAATTAGTCAAAATAGGAAGATTAAATTTGAAATTGTTCATTTTAAACGGTCATAAAAAATATCAATTGTGCAATTAACTACATTTTCGATAAATTATTAATTTATTAAATGAGTTCTAAAATACAAATTAATTTTTCTAAAAATAATAGGCTTTGGACTAACATATTAAAAAGACATTGAAAAATGAACTCTAACATGTATAAAAATATTCAACACTTAAAAGACTCAAGATCTCCTGAAAAATATCATTTATTAAAACTACAAACCAAAAGCCATAGGTATGGTACACATATAGAAATTTTTTTCTAGATTAACTGAAATGATTAAGATATATAAACAGTCACGAAACAGTAATTTAGAAACAATAAATCATGTTTTCTCAATCATAACCAAAACAACTTTTTAATATGAATTTCTCTAAAATAGAATATTACATTGATTTTAATTACTTAAAAGATATTGAATATTATAAAGAATATAATGATTAAAAAAGAGCTTGGCATAACGAGAATTTTTCATATTACATAAAATTTCTACATTTAGGATTTTGGGAGGATTATGTTTTGTTAACAAAGATTCATTCTTCGTTTTCAATGATTTGAATTAGTTTATGCCCCTAAACATAATATAAGTTATCCATTTAAAAATAATATTATCACTCATGTTTTAAATAGAAAATATAAAGATAAAATTACATTATATTAAAAAATTTAATAAAAAATATATTCCTTCAAAATCTAGGGTCATTCATATGAATAATGAATTAGAAATTCATTGCAAAAAGAGATTCAAGACTTATTCGAAAAAAAACTTATAAGACCTTCTAAATCACCATGGTCCTGCTCAACTTTTTGTGTCATGAATGTGACCGAATTAGAAAGATGATCACCAAGATTGGTTATCAAAAAGAAACCCTTAAAGAAAACTTTAGAATGGATTCGTTATCATATTCCTAATAAACGAGATTTGTTAAAAAAAAAACTTTATGATTCAAAAATATTTTCAAATTTGATATGAAATCCGAATTTTTTTCATTGGGAATATTAGAACAAACGTTTTTCCCAAATTTTGATTTTAAAGCTGTTACTCTATATTGAACATGATTTTCTTTTAAATGATTAATTATACGAACATTTATTTCGTTTATAAGATAAATGGCCAGTTTTGATTTAGAATTGAGGACATTAATAGTTAAATACGGAGGGGTTCACAAAATTTGAAAATGATTTTTTTTCCAAAAATATTAGTTCTAATTCCATTATCATATCATGGACCGGAAAATGATATAATTTTGTAATAAAAGGTGTTCCTAAGATTAAGGGAGAAGAGATCTTTTTACTAAAATTAGATGAGTTTTATAACAATAGACTTGATCATTACAAATATGAACATCAGAAACTTTATAATTTACAATTAATTTTGTACCTCTAGCACCAGATAATCTTGATGTGGTTTTTTTCTTCTTCTAAAATTGAGTAGGAAATATTCCATCTTGAATACAATTCATATCAGCATCACTATCAATCAAAATTGTTATACTAATTTTAAAACTGTCTTTTACTAAAGTAATTTGAATATTCAATTTTTGAGAAACTTAATCATTTATTATTTTATCAATAGTAACATTTTCAATTTTATTTTCTTATTCTTCTTTAATTTCTATATTTTTATGTTTAGTAGTAGAAGATTTTACTTTTTCTATAATAAGAAGTCTATTTTTATTTATTTTATTTCTTGTTTTACTATTTTTAATTCTTCTCGGAGTTCTTGCATAGAAATTGGTTTCGTTTCATAAAATCTTTCATATATATTTTTTAGATTAAAATTTTCATTATTAAGCATTTCTTTTATTAGTAATTCTTGAACATTCTTATCTTTTATATAATCCATAATTTTTAAAAGATCTTTATCATATTGTGAAAGGACATTAATTAAATTATTGGTAATAGCATTAATTGAATTATTACAAAGACATTTATCATAATATTCTGAACTAGAAATAGTATGTTCAAGAATATTCAAATCATTTGTTTGAAAATCAAAAATACTTTCATCAGAGTCCGAATCAGTATTTAAAATAATCTTTTTTATTTGTTCTTTTAATTCTTCAAAAAAGTTTAATTCATTAATTTTTGTCTTAGCATAATAATTATTTCGTTTTCTTGAAATATTTTGAAGATTTTTTATTATACCCTTTAGATTTTGAGGTAGATGGACCAACTAAGGGTTGATAACTATATTATTGATAAAATTTTCCTAATTTATTTTTACTATTGGTTCTATCTTTTTTTGAGTTTTTATTTAAACCTAAGATCAAAGCAAACTACTAATCCATCTTTATTAATGTAATTTATCAAGTCTCCATAAGTTAAATTTTGATAAGGAATCGTATTGTTAAAAATTTCTCGTAATTTTTTTCTAACTCTTGCAGCACAAAGTTTTGGAAGACCGATAATAAAACGTTCTTTTCAATAAAACTCTTTACAATCAGGTTTTGAAAAAACTTTAACAAGATAATTATCTTTATAGCATCTAAATACAATAAGTTTTCTGCAGTGTAAATTCATTAAAATTTCTGAGGTTTTTTCATGAAAAGGAATAGGATCACCTACAAAGTTTTTGATAATAATAAAAATTAAAGTGTTGACCATATCATCTTCTAATGTTTGTATTTGTTGATTATTTTCTTGTTTTATAAAGGTTTTCTTAGCAGGTAGAATATAATATTACAAACAATATAATGATAAAAAGAGCTTGGCATAACGAGAATTTTTCATATTACATAAGATTTCTACATTTAGGAGTTTCGGAAGATTATGTTTTGTCAAACAACATTCATTGTCTAACAATTATTTTTTCTGGTTTTCCCCCAAAAGAGAAATTGTTATTGATGACATGTTTATTGTCACTGCTTTGGTTCAAGCCCCAAATCAGTTAACTACTGAAAAGGGTCTTGAAAATATTATTTACGAAAATAATTATTCCAACAAAACTTTGTCTAGTATTACTGAGCATCTGGTTAGAATTGAAGAAAAGAATATTGAAACAATGAGAATAAATAAAACAATAAAGAATATAGAATCACAATTATCGAAGATAAAAGAAAATGAAAGCAAAGATAAAGATTAATATATATATATATATATATATATATATATATATATATATATATATATATATATATATATATATATATAGGGCTAGGTTATAATGTGGATGGCCAACTATTGTACGAATGTATGGACAGTGCTATTCTATGAGAATTACTAAGAGAATAAGTTGTTTAATAATTCGAATACGTTCAACCTCACACAAATATCGTCATTTTCATGCATTTTCACTAATTCTTATTCATTTTTGTTCTCACACATCGTTTTTTCAGTCATTTTTATTCTTACAGAATACGACTCAATAAACATTCTGACAACATTCTGACAGAATGAGAATAATAATAAAAAGTCTATAATAAACTTATAGACAATTTAATTAGTGAGAATGTGTGATAATAATAATAGTTATGTAATATTGCACGTAATTATATTATCAAACAACATATTTTCTTTGTCATTCTTACAGAATAGCACTGTCCACACGTCCACACAATAGATGTCAATCCATATTTGAACCTAGCTTTGTATATATATATATATATATATATATATATATATATATATATATATATATATATATATATATATATACAGAGAGAGAGAGAGAGAGTGAAAGAGAGAGAGAGTGAGAGAGAGAGAGAGAGTGAGAAAGAGAGAGAAATAGTTTAGATCTGGTAGGAACCTAAATAATAGTACGAACTACTAGCATAATTCTTGAACGCACATTTCATTAAAGGCAAGAACGTGAAACGCCATCCTTGGAAGTGATTCAATCACATGTGACACACTTCATGGAACGTAATACGGACTCGAGGATATGATCACGTGCGTTTATCGTCTATAGAACGTCGTTTAAGTGAGTTTTTCTTCTCTTTTGTTTTTTTTACCTTTTTAAATAAACTAAACTCGATATTTAGTTTTTCTTATTTGTATTTATTTTTATTTTTTATTTTTTTTAAAAAAACTTTATTAATGTTTTGCATTCCATGTGTAGTGTTTCTTTGTGTTTTGGATTATAACATTTTTTATTATTTGATCAATAACATTTTGAATCATAATAAATTATGATCATTATAATTTAAAAAAGAAAATGATTTAGATCATATTAATTTAGAGCATACCATTTTGTATCATATAATCTTGCATCATAAATATTTTGGATGATATAATTTTAGATTACAACATTTTCATCTAAAACAATCTTTTATATCATAAATAGTTTGTATTAGATAATAACAAATTTTAGATCATAACATTTTTTTAATCACGTCATACCATTTTTTGATCATAATATTTTTAGATGATAAAAAGTTAAATAGGGTTTATGTTAGAGATCTGGATACCCCTTGGATTGTGTGAACACTTTCGAAACTAATATTTCTACCCTATGTCTGGGTTGCAAGAAATTCAGCGTAAGATAATCCAAGAGGACACTTACGAATCTAGACATAGAATCGCAAGCCAAATTGCTAGAAGGATTCTATATTCGTTTGAAGAAGAAGAGAGCTAATGATTTAAAAAAGAAATTCTATATTCGTTTGGCCGTCATGGGTTGCTTTGGAAGCAATGTAGGAAATTCGGAATTTAATGAGGATTTAGGGTTTCTAAAACTAACGAGTTTCGTTAGTTTTACCATAATTACCCTCAAGAATTTGAATTTCCCACAATGTTCCTATATGTAAAATTCGGAGACCTTTTGTGGTGTTGCCCCAAACTCCGCAGCACCCTAGCCAGCGGCTCTGCCCCTTAGACCCCACTAGGGGCGTTACCCCTAGACACCTAGTTATTGATTATACTTTTTGAATATTTGTATATGTTTCTTTTTTTGGAAGACAATTACATTTCTAAGTTTGGTCATAAAACTGTGTGTAAATATTTGATGAACAGGCTTGGACTTTGTATGAGAATAAAGAGCATATTAAGCTCATTGATGAGACATTGGATGTGAGCCATTACCAAAAAGAACATATGATGCACATAATTGAGATTGCTTTGGTCTGCACTCAATCACCAAGTTCAGAACGACCGAACATTTCAGAAGTTATTCTGATGCTGACAAATAACCGATCAGTGCTGAATAGGCAACTAAGAAGACCTACTCTTGTTGATTATGACAGGAGGATTCGTATAGGCTCTTGAAATAAGTATATGAATGCCAAAGGAATTAGAGGAAAATGAGCATATGCTTTGTATTTAACTATATGACAAAGTAGACATCATGGATAAGAGGAGTAACGTTGCAACGGCTTGCTAATTTTTCATCAGAAGGTCCTTAATTACTATTTATCATAGTTTGTTTGGTGTGTTGCATATATGCTTTTGTCACTGGAACACTAGAAGCTTTCATTTGTTTTATTTTCTAAATCACGTGTTAGGAATAAACAAGAATAAATCACACATACAAATACACAATATTAAATGTCATTAGGTCAATGTGACATAAGGAGGGATTGTACTTATATTTACAAGATTGAAAAACGATAGTACAATTGAAACTCTATCTATCAACCATATTATATATGCAAAGTATAAAACGTAACCCTAACTAAACGGGTCGGGCCCAGCTACAGAGATCAACGTAGGTCCATATCCAAAAACTTATCCCGTTGATATCAGGTGTTTGGTTTCTTTACTGAGCACGGATGGATCGATATCCATTCGGGTTGACAGTTCTCTAGTCACATTTAACAATCTCAACTCTAATACAAAAATGGTTTTGGGTGATGGTTTTCATATTATTCTTCACTAAATGTCATAAACTAATTTTCATGATTAGTTTACTCAACATGCGTGACCATTGGAAATCTGAATTCACATATTAGCTATGGATTTACATAAGAATTGTGACAAGTATTGTCGCGGTCGAAAATTGTGGTCAAATGTCATCATTTATAATGTTTTTTTCTTTGATATGTACATTTACCTTGACCAAGTTATTAAGTGAAACGTAAAGACATAAAAAGTAACGAATTATAATTTTAAGTGACCAAATCTTATATCGGAATTAGTCACATAAAAAAATCATGGCGAATATGAAAGGTATCTAGTGAAAGAAATATATTTGAATGACAAAAGGGTTATGGTCATGGTTTAATGTTCCATTTATGACTAGAAGTAAATAATAGTCATAAAAAATATAAATTATAATTTGTCACTACAAATTGTAAAATTTGTAGTGTTACTATAAAATGTGTGGTGACGATCGAATTTCTTATCTGTAAGTAAATGTAAACAACATTCATGATAAAAGATTAAACATGTGACTAAATATAAAAAATAAGCATGATAAACGATTAACTTGTTTTGTCTGTGTATATGATACATAATAGTCATATTGTAACACCCGTGTTCCTAGGTATTTTCATATATGGCTTAAAGTATAAAATATTTGCAATTTTGGCCCTTACGCTAGGTGTACTTGAGGCGTACGCAGGGCGTAAATAAATAAAAGGGACGCATGGACTTCTTGGAGTACGCTGGACGTACATGATGTACGTAGGGCGTACTCACGATTATCCTAAAACCCTAAATTTTAGGGTCCATCCCCTATTTAAGGACCTTAAGTCCCTTGAGGCCTCTTCATGTTCAGCATCCACTCTCCCTAAATATTATTTCGAAACCCTAATCCTTGGTTAACTTGTGTGAGCCTTTTTGTGTGCTCTTGGTGAATAGTGAAGAAGTATAAGTATTTTTTTGAGGATTGGTACGGCTAAAGCATGAAGATCCAGGCTTTCATCTCTTTTGCAAACTTCTGGAGGTATAAAGTTCCCACCTTTATGGTTCCATGGCTTGGATCTAGGATAGTTTAGAGTTTTACATTATTTTAGTCCCATGGTTTTAGTTCATGTGAATAAAAGCTACTCTAGAGCTTAAGGTTGCTGTTTTATGTTGTTTATGATATTCATATGTCATAAAAATGATGTCTTTGTGGCTATCTTTCACCCACACAAGGGTTTGAAAGGGTGATTTGGATCTAGGGCTTGATTTTATGCTCCATCAAGCCATGCAAAATCTTAAAGTCGACGACTTTATCGGTTAAGAAGAGTTTGGCAATTTCTCAGTTACGCAGGGTGTAACCCCTGAGTGTGTAGCGCGTAACGAGACTGTTCCCCGTCTCTTTCTTTGGAAACTCGGTACACATGGTGTAACACCCCGATTAAAATAAGATAATTAAATACTAAACCCGGAACCCCGAGAAGTAATTATTATTATTATTTTATATTATTATGATCCAAAACCGAATAATAATTAGTTGGGAGTTGGTTTCGGGAAACCAAATGTCAAGATTGGAATCTTCGGGGGTTAAAGTGTAATTTTGGGACCTAATTGTAAAGAATTCATTGAAACAAGGCCTAAGAGTAACTTTTGGACCTAACTTGAAAAGAATTTGTCAGGCAGGGACTGCATGGTAATTTTGGGGACTTAAACTGAAAAGATTTCTTATGGAGAGGGTTTAAAAGTGTAATATGTGCAAATGGTTGAAGATGAATTCGGGTGAGTCCGTCACCCTCATTAAGCTTCCTGTATATATTCATCATAACCCACCAAACCCTAGACCTAACCCTAATTTCATAAACCATCCGCCAACCCCACTCTTCCCTCTGGTCGGCGCCGCCACTATGCCACCACGGGTGCCGCCGAAGAAGCTGTGAACGCCGAAGATGAAGCCACCGCCGGACGCCCTTCCCCGTCGCTGTTGCTACTGTCGTTCGCTTCACCCTTCCTTCTCCACCATTTCAGTGACGTCTCAGCCATGAATCGCCGCCGCTACTGCCTGTGATCTCATGGCCGGCCGTGAGTGAACCACCGAAGGCCACTTCGGAGCTGTGAATACCGACGCGTGCGTCATGATCAACTGAAGTCGCCGCCACCTCTTTCCACCTTCGCATTGTGCCGCTGCCTCCACCCTTGCAGCTGTTTCCCTCCGGCGAGATCGAGTGGCTGCCGGGAACACCCGCTGCCACCCTCTTCTTCTTTTCCATTCGTTAACCACTGTTGTTGTGCGTGTTCTGAGTCTACATGTGTTCGAGTTGCTGCTCCCGGAGGAAAAGCCAAGGAAAAACCACCATGGCCGCCGGCCATGGTGGCTGC
Source organism: Lactuca virosa (assembly GCF_052849685.1). Lineage (NCBI taxonomy): Eukaryota > Viridiplantae > Streptophyta > Magnoliopsida > Asterales > Asteraceae > Lactuca > Lactuca virosa. Next base: position 153,762,057 of record NC_136427.1, on the reverse strand, counting down.
TGCCTCAAGGACCGCCATGGAGGGTGTGTATGCTTCTATAGGGTGTTATTTTTTTGTGTGTGTTTATTAGTGTTAGTATGTGTGTTCAGGTGGCGGTATGCTTTGTTTGCGTTTGGACCTCGTTTGGGGGATGTTTGGACAATGTGGGACCAATGAAACCCTAGTGGGCCCAATGGAACCCTAAGGGGTCAATAAGGCCCAATGTGACCTAAAAGCGCAACAAATGGACTAATGGGCTAGTATTGGGTTGGAAAACATAATTAGGGTTTGGAAAACCCTAAGAGCATAAAACCCTAAATGTGGGAATTGTTTGGGACACACACGAGAATTAATTATTAAACCTAAAATAATAATTAATAATCATTGGCAAACTAACTTAAGGCAAGAATGGACTTAATGGATTAGCTCCTTAATGGGTTAAGTAAGAAACACTCAACCCTAATCATCATTTCATGAGAACACCCTAATTTTGGGATTATGGGCTTGGACTATCGGGACCCATATTTGGGCCATTGGAATGGAATTGTGCATTAAGCCCATCACACCATATGACTTATTTAGTAAAGTGATGGACTTAATGGATTAACTCCTTAATGGGTTAAGTGAGAATCATAAAACCTCAATTGTCATTTTATGTGAAACCCTAATTTCACTTAGACTTTGTGTTGGGCCTTTCTATCGGGCTTTGGCGATTAGACTATTAATGGGCTTTCCAAGAATAAGAAAATAAACTAAATAATTATATGGGTTTTAGGACAAGGCCCATGTGAGAGTCTTGGGCCCTATTTGGAAAATTGGGCCATACTGGGGCCTTTATGATTACGCAATATTGGACCATGGGAATACCAATAGTTTGGACTAGAATAATTGAACGGGCCTTAAGGAAAGACCATGTAGAGGTCTGAGCCCAATTTGGAAAATTAGGCCACATGTTGGGCTTTGGCCCATTAGTTGACTTTTGGGCCTTTGGAGTGTGAGTTGGACCTTGGTCTTGGAACCCAATTATTAATTAGGTATTGTTTGATGTTGAAAGCTTGGGAACCTGTCAACCAGCACCTGGAGTTTTGTCTGCGGGACTTCAACATGTTGGTTGTGGGCCGTGAGTATTCCATCCCGAGGATGATTGGACTCATAGTATGTGGGCATTCCAACCTGTTGGTTGTGGGCCTGGGGTATTCCATCCCGATGATGATTGGACCCATAGTATGTTGGCATTCCAACCGGATGGTTGAGGGCCTGGGGTATTCCAACCCGATGGTTGACTGGACCCATAGTATGATGTTTATGATAATGTCTGTATTGTTCTGGGTATGGATATATTGGGGGAACTCACTAAGCTTTCGGGCTTACAGTTTCAGTTTATTATTTCAGGTACATCAGGGGATCGTGGCAATTCAAAGGCGTGATCCTACAGCTCCTCACTTTTTATGACTTTGCTTCTGGGATACTCTGATATGATACATTTTGAAAACAAGTTTTGTAATGGTTAGTGGTTTTGGAAATGTTTTAAAATTTTTAAATTGGCTTGAATTTTTGGGATGTTACAAGTTCGTATCAAAGCCTTGGTTTGAGTGAATTGGAGGAACATTCGTGTGAATCCAGTCTCAAATCAAGTAAAGTTTTCAAAATAGTTTTTTTTTAAATGGTTTTCAAAATAAGTAAAAGAGGATGCGAAGTGTATGATCAGCCAGAGCCAGTAAGTAGACTCCAAAATACCATACAGTTAGTTGATATTGTGATATGTTAGAACAACATGCTAGTGCTAGGCTAGGGATCTTCAGGAATTGCATGATAGAATTGTCTGATTACATGATGCCTGCTAGCCTAGGGTTTCCTTTATATGAGATTGGCATCATTACTGTAGTGGCTTAGTGTATGCATCACGGTTATACATAATTAAGATCTTATAGCCTGGGAATGTTTGATTTGGCCTTATGTTCTGTTATTGTTTGATTGGGAGCTTAGGGTAGGGTTGGATATTCCAAAGTCTATGGGGTCCAGTGTTATGTATGGCTAGCATACACTGGTACTGCAGGGTTGGTGGAAGTTTTATAGGTGGGTGGGTTGTGTGAGGCCGGTAGATCAGTTGTGATACAGTTAGCCTCCCTCTAGGAGTGAGGATTGGTCGACCACCATGATTATGTATATTGTTAGGGCGTTATGATGATACTTGAGACAAATATGGGTAGGTGTGGAAGGTAGTATGGTCCCGTACTACTAAAAGCACAGGACCCATACGCGTAGCAAGGAAGTGACAACCCCTAGGATTTGGTTGAGAGTTGGTTCCCTGTCATTATATGGGCTATTAGAGATCTTTCTGGTGTATTATCAGAATGTTGGTTGCGATACGTCATGAGACCGGATCCGGATCAGGATTGGGAGATGGCAGCCAGGATATGCCAGTATTTTCAGAGGATCGTGTCAGTGAGATCATCCGAGTGGAGGTGACCAAGGATGTCCAAGGATAGTTGCCAGAGATGTTTGGGTCTATCAAGACTGCCACGGTTGAGTATTTTTATGAGCGCTATGCAGCCATTGCCAAGACGGTTTCCGCGGCAGCTATAACAGCTGTAACGATGGCGGGGGAAGGAGCTAGTCAAGCTCGCTAGTGCTGGGACATGTTTTGATGGGGAGAGGGCTGCAGTTACTTGGGATCATGGAGATGTTCCATACTCGTTACATTCCGCGGGTTGAGCAGGAGAGTCTAGCATATGAGTTTTTAGATTGAGGCATCGGGGGTTTTGCTCGAGGCCGGAATGTGAGTCGCGAGGACTCCGAAAAGGAGTGATGATTATGTTCATCTGGGGTTTTGCAGCTGGAAGTAGAATGGATAATTGATGGATTGGAATGTCGTTTTAAAGGGCAAGGATTGTGCCCTTTCTGTTTTCGAGCTCAAAGGAGTGAGCAGGCTTGTGACCCTAGGATCAGGTTGTATTTCAGCTCGGGGTCAATTGGTCGTCGGGATTGGCGACAGTAGTTCAGCGCTGGTGAGCGCGGGTGGGTCAAGGTGACATAAGTATCTTGTGAGATCCGATTCGCCTTGGATCTCTTGCATCAGACGGTAAGGATTGATTGTACGATCTATTGCACTTTCGGGATTAGAGACTATGTCTTGGGATTAGTTTGTAGCCCGGTATAGGGAAGAGGTTGCTTCAACTACTGCAGTTCAGCTGTGGATGACTGTGCTGGTGAGCAAGTCAGGGAGCGAGACCCTGAATGATATGATTTCTAGAGCCGAGAGCGGGAGATTTGTTGGAGCACTTTGGGAAGAAGGGTATTATATGCGAAGTATGCGGACAGGGTCCCACATGATGGTTATTCAGCATTATCAGGACTGTTCGTTTCACTGGGATTCAGGAAGTGTTCATCTAGTTATTAAAAGCATGCGATCATATTGGGTTGGCTAGTAAAGGAGTACTAGTTGGAAAGGTCTGGTTGTCATCAGATCAATAGTTGGAAAGTGAGAAGGACTGGAAAAATTTTCAAATTTTCATGTATTCTGAAGACTTAGTTGAAACTAAGTAGGGGAGAATCGTCTTGGAATGCAGAAACATGATTGGTTTTGAAATGGGATAAGTTTCGCATCGTTATCAAGAAGGAGGACAACCTAAGTGGCTGTTTGGTTTGAGGCTTGTGTGAGTTGGGAGTTCGATAAAACTCCCCAACATGGGAATCGCGTCTTCTCGGTGCTGGATAACAGAATTTGGGGAATCAGGTTGGGATTCTAGCCATGAATTAAGTTCAGTTGTGTGTTAGGTCAAGTGTGTGTCGACCGGTATGGAAAGTGTTGTAAGACTGCAGGGGTAGCCGTAGCATTCACTAGCGATCAGGTAGTATGGAAAGTGTTGTAAGAGTATGGGGTTAGCCGTAGCATTCACTAGCGATCAGGTAGTATGGGAAGTGTTTTAAGTCTGCAGGTGTAGCTATAACATTCACCAGGTTGGCAGATAGTGTGATAAGTGTTGTAAGACTGCGGATGTCGCTGTAGCATTCACCAGGTTAGCAGATAGTGCTAGAGCGATGCAAGTCTGTGGGTGTAGCCGCAGCATTCACTGGGTTGGTATGTAGCATGAGCACATTGTTAGGACATGGAAGGGACAATAGTAACCACCAGTTCGGGTGTAGCAGTGAGGACATGAAAATTCACGGATGGGTTTATGGGTTTTCCCAGAGGGATTAGACCTGATTAAGCCGGTGGTAAGACTGTAGGGACGTCACTACAATGATGAGATCAAGAAAGCAATGGATTGCTTAAGGTTGCTTGTGATGTAAGGCTACCATTGGTCATGTAGCAATTGCTTTTAGCCGTGGATTTGGTAACGACGGGATACGACGCATGGATCCGATCGGTTGGATCAGGAGGTTGTTAGAGTCGTAGTGGCATGATAACTAGTGGCAACTAGTTCCAGGGAAGGATTTCGTTCGGAATTCGTGTGAGGTAACTATGTGGGAGAGCTTTAGCTCCGCGACCGAGCCGGAACCCAATATTCCAGATGAGTGTTACTCGGTTGTGGCGAATCAGAGGATTTTTGGATGAGATGCAAGGATAGGTCCTTGGATTTCAAGTTATGGGTTAGACGTGAGTTATGTATATAGTGGTATTCCAATCTAGGTTATTCCATCGTGAGGATGACCGGACCCTACGATAGAATGGACCTGACGTGTTTGGTATTGGTTGATTGGACCAAACATGTGTGTGATACGAGGGTATTCCATCCTATGGATGACTGGACCCGTCGTAGGCATGCCTGGTATTCCAGCCCGAGGCTGATTGGGCCAGGTATGAGTGTTTGTGCTTATGAGCCGGTTATTATACGTATGTGGTTCGGGAACTAAAGGAAACATTGTCTTGACAAACCTAAAAGGGTTCATCTCCCAGTTTCCATCCCGTTGTTCATTACATCGCTGGGAATTGGTTAACGAAACGAGTTTCTCTTGAAGGAGTACCTAATCTCTTGCCAAGAAGAGGATTACAGGTAGCAGTGTGGGATTTGTGTTTCCGTTTTTGGGTGGGAACCCCAGGTTATTAACAATTGAGTAGCCAGTTGGTAGTTTAGTGTGATGAATTCCATCTCGAGACTTCAGATTTCAGATTGAGTAATGTGATCATAATGCGGGGAATTCGTCCATTTTCGAGTTTTAAAACCCTGTTAGGGTGGTTTTGATCACCTTGGGAAGGCTGGGTCTATGCACGGGATTGTGGCCATGTAGTTCAAGTTGCCTGGCATGTGAGGAATGATAAGAAGCAATTTCGAGGACGAAATCAAATTTAAGTGGGGGAGAGTTGTAACACCCAGATTAAAATAAGATAATTAAACACTAAACCTGGAACCTCGAGAAGTAATTATTATTATTATTTTATATTATTATGATCCAAAACTGAATAATAATTAGTTGGGAGTTGGTTTCGGGAAGCCAAATGTCAAGATTGGAATCTCCGGGGGTTAAAGTGTAATTTTGGGACCTAATTGTAAAGAATTCATTGAAACAGGGCCTAAGAGTAACTTTTGGACCTAAGTTGAAAAGAATTTGTCAGGCAGGGACTGCATGGTGATTTCGGGGACTTAAACTGAAAAGATTTCTTATGGAGAGGGTTTAAATGTGTAATATGTGCAAATGGTTGAAGATGGATTCGAGTGAATCCGTCACCCTCATTAACCTTCCTGTATATATATATTCATCATAACCCACCAAACCCTAGACCTAACCCTAATTTCATACTCCAGACGCCAACCCCACTCTTCCCTCCGGTCGGCGCCGCCACTGTGCCGCCATGGGTGCCGCCGAAGAAGCTGTGAACGCCGAAGATGAAGCCACCGTCGGACGCCCTTCCCCGTCATTGTTGCTACTGTCCTTCGCTTCACCCTTCCTTCTCCACCATTTCAGTGACATCTCAGCCATGAATCGCCGCCGCTGCCGCCTGTGATGTCATGGTCGGCTGTGAGTGAACCACCAAAGGCCACTTCGGAGCTGTGAATACCAATGCATGCGTCATGATCAACTGAAGTCGCCGCCACCTCTTTCGACCTTCGCATTGTGCCGCCGCCTCCACCCTTGCGGCTGTTTCCCTCCGGCGAGATCGAGTGGCCGCCGGGAACACCCGCTTCCACCCTCTTCTTCTTTTCCATTCGTTAACCACTGTTGTTGTGCGTGTTCTGAGTCTAGATGTGTTCGAGTTGCTGCTGCCAAAGGAAAAGCCAAGGAAAAACCACTATGGCCGCCAGCCATGGTGGCTGCTGCCTCAAGGACCGCCATGGAGGGTGTGTGTGCTTCTGTAGGGTGTTATTTTTGTGTGTGTGTGTTTATTAGTGTTAGTGTGTGTGTGTTAATCAGATGGTATTGTAAATTGTAACAAGTGGAATAATGAAATAAAAATCTAAACCACCACCGTGAGGTGGTGGCTGCCGCCTCCTGCCGCCACCGGCCGCCGTGTCGGGTGGCGGTATGCTTTGTTTGCGTTTGGACCTCGTTTGGGGGATGTTTGGACAATGTGGGACCAATGAAACCCTAGTGGGCCCAATGGAACCCTAAGGGGCCAATAAGGCCCAATGTGACCTAAAAGCCCAACCAATGGACTAATGGGCTAGTATTGGGTTGGAAAACCCTAAGAGCATAACACCCTAAATGAAGGAATTGTTTGGGACACACACGAGAATTAATTATTAAACCTAAAATAATAATTAATAATCATTGGCAAACTAACTTAAGGCAAGAATAGACTTAATGGATTAAGTCCTTAATGGGTTAAGTAAGAAACACTCAACCCTAATCATCATTTAATGAGAAAACCCTAATTTTGGGATTATGGGCTTGGAATATCGGGACCCACATTTGGGCCATTGGAATGGAATTGTGCATTAAGCCCATCACACCATATGACTTCTTTAGTAAAGTGAGGGACTTAATGGATTAACTCCTTAATGGGTTAAGTGAGAAACACTTAACCCTAATTGTCATTTTATGTGAAACCCTAATTTCACTTGGAGTTTGTGTTGGGCCTTTCTATCGGGCTTTGGCGATTGGACTATTAATGGGATTTCCAATAATAAGCAAATGGACTAAATAATTATATGGGTTTTTGGACAAGGCCCATGTGAGAGTCTTGGGCCCAATTTGGAAAATTTGGCCATAGATGGGCCATACCGGGGCCTTTATGATTACGTGATATTGGACCATGGGAATGCCAATAGTTTGGAGTAGAATAATTGAACGGACCTTAAGGAAAGACCATGTAGAGGTCTGGTCCTAATTTGGAAAATTGGGCCACATGTTGGAATTTGGCCCATTACTTGAGTTTTGGGCCTTTGGAGTGTGAGTTGGACCTTGGGCTTGGAACCCAATTATTAATTGGGTGTTGTTTGATGTTGACAGCTTGGGAACCTGTCAACCAGCAGCTGGAGTTTTGTTTGCGGGAAGGTAGGATAATATTATGTGGTATGTGGTATGGTCTAAGGAACCAAGGCCGGCCCTTTGAATTGTTATTGGTTATGTTATGCTAGTTTGATCGGTTAGATCGGTATCCTAGACGGTAGGATGATAACATGTGATATGTGGTATGACCTGTTAGTACGGTATCCTAGAGGGTAGGATAATATTATGTGGTATGTGGTATGGTCCGTAGACCAGTTGTTTTCTATAGACTGTTATGTGATTATCTGTTATATGTGCACATGTTTGTTTGGCGGTTGAGGCTTATCTACTTTGAGCGAAAGCCAATATACCTGGGCATTCCAACCTATTGGTTGTGGGCCGTGAGTATTCCATCCTAAGGATGATTAGACTCATAATATGTGGGCATTCCAACCTATTGGTTGTGGGCCTGGGGTATTCCATCCCGAGGATGATTGGACCCATAGTATGTTGGCATTCCAACTGGATGGTTGAGGGCTTGGGGTATTCCAACCCGATGGTTGACTGGACCCATAGTATGCTGTTTATGATAATGTCTGTATTGTTGTGGGTATGGGTATATTGGGAGAACTCACTAAGCTTTCGGGCTTACAGTTTCAGTTTATTGTTTCAGGTACATCTGGGGATCGTGGCAAGGAAAAGGCGTGATCGTACAGCTCCTCACTTTTTATGACTTTGCTTCTGGGATACTCTGATATGATACATTTTGAAAACAAGTTTTGTAATGGTTAATGGTTTTGGAAATGTTTTAAAAGTTTTAAATTGGCTTGAAATTTTGGGATGTTACACGTGGTGTAGGGAATGAGTACATATGACGTACTCCTAGAAGTGGAATCAGGTCATTTTTGGGCCTTGGGCCATGTTTGGTTGGGATTAGCTTTGAAAGGGTAAAATGGTATTTTACCCTAAAGAGAGAAAGTATGTTATAGACCTTTGATTATGAGTTCTGTATTGATCTGGTTCCAAGTGCAGCTCTGATAGCCAATGCACGTTATCGGTTAGCACCGCCTGAGATGCAAGAGTTGTCTACACAACTACATGAGCTGTTAGATAAGGGTTTTATCAGGTAGAGTAGTTCACCCTGTGGAGCGCTGATTTGGTTTGTGAAAAGGAAAGATAGCTCCCACAGGATGTGCATCGACTACCATGAGTTGAACAAGTTAATTATGAAGAAATTTTATCCGCTTCCAAGGATTGATGATTTGTTCGATCAGTTACAGGGTGCATCTTGGTTCTCCAAGATGCATCTGCGTTCAGGCTACCATCACATAAGTTACACTTAAAGCGTAATAGGCGTAGCTCAACTTACAAGGTTTCTAGTAAAAACTTAGAACTTTGTGGTCAGAACTTCTTCGTTGAATGCTCACCTTACTATACTAAAAGAACAGAAAGAGAAGTTGAATCATGAGGGACTGAAATGTTCAAAGATAAGAAGAGAAAGACTCTTGAATCAAGAGAATCGTGTAAGAAATATGAGAGCCTAGAGCCTCATATTTATAGTAATTGAATTTTCAAAAACCACCATTTATAGTTACTTAAACAACCTTATAGTTATTTAAACGACCAAACGCCCCTTTATAATACTATTTTAAATAATAGTCTTATATCGACCGCATCATCGACACCTTTCTAATGATGTGTGTGTGTGTGTGTATATATATATATATATATATATATATATATGAATTATACGTTATTTTACTACGTAAATATGCTATTATAAATTATAACTTATTTATACGAACTCTGTTTTTGACATTCTTTATATTCACGTCTAGCTATCGACGATATCTACAACATTCATTTAGACTCCGTTGGCTAATTTTGACTTTATTTTTAAAGTTGTATTTTAACAGGCTTACACTGTTAAAGTCCGTTAAAAATTCATAACTTTGTCATCCGACCTTCATTTTCGTCTGTATTTTTATTGTTGAACTCCTATTAATGATATCTTTAGTTATCGTTTGGAATGTTTCGGCTAAAAATCGACTGATCTAAAATTCGATTTCTGAACTGTATACTGTTATGCTGAATCTTAGAAAAATCATAACTTCCTCTAACGAAATCAGATTTAGACGTTCTTTATATGTACGCTCTCGGCTTGACAACTACTACAAATTTTGTTTAGATCACTATGGCTAAAAAGTATTTTATAAAAAATTTACTTTTTAGATTACATAGAATCGTGTCGGTTTAATTAGGAAACTTCAACAGGTAATAACTTCTTCGTTATAAGTCGGATTCAGCATTCCTTATATCTCTAGAATCCATGTTACATATACTATAAATTTTGGTAAGATTATTTGTCCTAAATAATATTCTATCAAAAAGTCATTTTTAATGCTTATTGTCTCTAAATTGACTAGACAAATATGCGGATGTTACAATTACCCCCCCCCCCCCCCCCCCGCCCCCCCCCCCCCCCTTAGGATGATTAAGTACATGAATCATCAACAAAAAAGGGATTGTATAATGACTTCGCACGATACCTTTCCATCCTAGGAGTTAATGGTAACTCTCATATCCTTTCTATTGAGTTTCTAATTCTTAGACTTCTTAACCGCTGACAGTGCTGCACCTATTCTTACTTCTAAATTTGATCTCCATCAGAGACACCTGCTCTTTTTAGAATAGAGTTAAACTAAATTAAGGTCCTTACTTCGAATATCGTAACATACTGATGGTTCATGCATCTAATGAACTTTCGTCGTATGAGGCAATGGCTAGACTCAGGTCTTTTGAGTCAGACTCCAACATGGATGATGTCTAGAGATGCACAAAGACCCGATCCGATCCGATCCGATCCGGATCCGGATCCGATCCGGTTTGATGACGTCATAGCCGATCCGAATAAGCCAATAATCCGAACCGGTTTCAAACCGGATTTGACCGGTTTTCCGAGGCCCCAATCCGAATCGGTTTAATCCGATCCGGTTACAATCCGATCCGAAATCCGATCCGAATTTGGTTTTTTTTTAAAAAAAAAAAAACATTTTTTGGACCTCATATATAACAAAAAATGTTGATAAGCCTTGTGCATATTCTTCATCCATGATCTCCGGTTCAACATTTTGTGGTAGTGGGCCTTCTAGTGATGCCAAGTGTTGTATACGTTCCACCGAATCCAAGTAATCCTTCAAGCAAACGCAAACCTCTACCGCAACCGGGGTAAGATTCGTCCTCAACTTTGATAAAACTCTACCACTAAAAGAAAAAGCGGATTCCGAAGCTACCGTGGAAGCTTAGACGGTTAGTAAATCGCGGGCCATGACGGAGAGAATAGGAAATTGTGCTTCCTTTTCTCTCCACCAAGCCAAAAGATCCAAAATTTTAAATTGTGGTGCACTCATGAATTTTAAAAAATTTGACCCCATATAAATTCCAAGTTCGCTACTAGGGGTTAATGTGCGTGCTTTTTTGTTTTGTTCCTCCAAAAGGTAGTTATAGAGGTCGATATGAAAATCCGTTCGACCCCCACCACTACCCGATGCACCACTAGTAGAGTCGGTTACACTTGCAAAAGTGTTTCACATATCGCCATACTTTGTAGCGTAAATGCCAAACAAATTAGTAAAAGTATTATTAAAAGTGTGTATTTGGTTACGGATGTAGTTTGAGTCATCTTTGTCCAAATTTAAAGACATAGAAATTTTGGTAATCAAAGCCTCTACACCCGTAACATTGATACATGAGTTTAATGCCGCGGCACAAGTAAAAAGTGGTGGCATTTGTTTGAAACATTTGACTAGTTTTTGTCTCATTGGTCTCGTAACCAAAACAAATATTTCACTTCTTTGTTCAAAACGCTCCAATTGTGCAGACATCAACCATAATTCATTTAGTAACAACGGACTTGTAGGGTAATACACGCCCGATAAAAAAGTGGTTGATTGTTTAAAAACTTTTAACATTTCCACAAACTCTTCCATCAAATCCCAATCATAATCCGAAACCGGATTTTTTCCTTTTGAAATTGTGTCGTAAAATAATTGTAAAGCGATTCTTTGACGTGTCAAACTTTCAAACATCATACATGTTGAACTCCATCTAGTGTCAACATCCCAATGAGGACTATATGGAGTTACGTTTATGGAAATGGCAAACTTTCGATATTTTTCCATTGTAGCTTTATTTTTTCCAAAAACTCTAGTTAACACAGTTTTGAATTTTTCAATCGTCGAATCTATCATTTTTAAACCATCTTGTACCGCAAGATTAATAATGTGACAAACACATCTAGTATGAAAAAACGAGCCATCCAAAATAGGTTTATATTTTGCAATTAATCTTTTTGCCGTGACAGTATTATTACTTGCATTGTCAAACGAAATAGAGAAGATTTTGTCGCGTAAATTATAAGTCTCTATAACGCTTACTAAAATTGCAAATAATCGTGCCCCCGTGTGAGGATGCGCAAAAAGTTCAAAAGCAATAACTCGTTTGTTCATTACCCAAGTAGTGGGATCTATCCAATGTGCCGTGACGGCAAGATAGCTTTTGGGACAAGTACCGGTGGAGGACCAAACATCACACGTTAAAGAAACACCGGTTTTTATATTTAAAAATCCCAATTGCATATCTTTTTTGGCTATATCCCAATACTTTAAAGCATCACGTCTAGAGCCCAATCCGGTTTTTGTGCCCATCTCTAATGATGTCACACCCCCGGACCAGACGGCGGAAATGTCCGGAGGTGGGTGACTACATTGTGCAGTATCATAACAATTGGATATAAATGAAACAGAGCAATCCAAACATCATACATTGAGATAACAAACTTACATTGTTAAATATTGTATTTGTCCTTCGAATTACACAAAAGAATCATAAGCAGAAAATTTCAAACTACAGCCAAATAGTCCTGCATCCGCGTCCCTTGTTACCTGCTTACTAGATCCCTGAGATTACAAGTCGTTTTGAAAAGCGTCAACTAAAAAGTTGGTGAGTTAATAAACATTTTTGTATAAGATAGTTTTACACTTGTTTAGAATCGTTCTTATTGTACTTTCAGAAAATCCGATATTTTCTATGAAATCGTTTTGAAGCCATGCTTTGAAAATCATGGATATATGTGTGCATGTCGTTACTTTTGTTCATCCTTATAGGGAGTGATTATGAAAAGTAGTGTAATTTGTAAAACCGAGCTGTGTTCGAGAATAGTTCTTTTGTATAGAAATAGCCAACCGTTTCTAGAAAATCCCCTATTCTCGAAAAGAGAATATTGTTGTAAATCTTGTTTTTCTTATCGAGTAAAATTGAGTGTGCGTTCTACGTTATCGTTATCGAAATCGTATAAAATCGTTACCTCCAAAAAATCCTATATTTTCTGCTATAAAATATGCGTAAGCTCTATTTCCAACTGTGTAAACTTGCATGTATGTGTATTAGTTTATCCTTTTCAAAAAGAGTCGTCTACGAACGTTTTCCATAAAGTCCTACGTTTTCTGATTTGTAAAATAGCAGTGTCAGGACTCCATACTTGTTAGATGAAAGAATCAACATGGCAATTGTGGGCATTCTACGCGATGAAAAAGAACAGTCAACGCAACAAATGCGGACCATCACTTATCATGTGTAGGAAAGTCAACACAACGTGCCAAAATTTATTTATGAGGTTTTCCTTACATAAATTTCTAGATGACATAACATATTCTAGTGAGTCGTTATAACCATACTAATATGACGAAAGCCTGTTTTGGCGTTTCTCAGGCGACCTCGGTTTGGAAAAGACATTTGTCACCCTAGACTGGCCTGTCTAGCTGTAGCGAACAACGAAGGTGCAGGGTGTCAACCCCGTATAGATATATACACAAATTACCGCTCTCCCTCCAGGAGACTCTGCCTATAACTCCTTACAGGACTTTAGACGTATACTAATATTTTTATATTTAGGTACTTTTGAGATTTGTCTGATTAGAATATTAACAACCTTTTGAGAAATCGTTCGAGATCCATTATTTGTTATATAAATCATGATATCATACTCAATGAATAGAATTATCATTCTTGTTCCATATCGTTATTTGTGCTTGTTAACTGGATATTTCGGGTTCATTCCGTTCCGTTCATTGAAAATTAGGTCGTTTTGAACGCTTATCAAAATGACCCAACATTATCGAAATTGGCAAAATGGTCTTTCCTTTCCATGAATTGTCGGCTTAGGCCCATTTTAGTGAAGAGAAAAGTATCAAGTTATAATTTGTGTAAATTTATAACTGCAGGTTATGACACGCATTTTCTGTTTTATGACATATAGATTATTACTTATGTTCTTGAAGGTTTTACGACAGCAGTTTATGACATGCAAATATTTTTTTCATGAAAACTCTATTTTCGTATATTTTTCCTTGATAAAATTATTTATATTAAATAATCACAAATATTCACAATTAGTTTGTTAGTCTGGTAAAGAGTCATGAGCATGACATAATATTCCAAAATAACCCTTGTATTTATGTTTGGCCAAAAATAATGATCCAAAATATTATTATTTCCATACTTTAATCATTTTCAAAATATTTTGTCCCACAACTTGTCAAGTTAATCTTGAGCGAATACTTATAGTTGTTGTTATAAAAATCCATGACTTATACTTGGTAACGTACTAATTCTTGTTTCCAAACATGATTTGTGAAATATAATCCAAACTCTTGAGACTTAACCAAAATCTCGAGTTTTTGGACTATTTATACGGTTTTCATACTTAAGCACATGTAGGATGGCATGTATACACAATAAACAAATAGATCATGATTTACACAAGGATTTGACTTGTATTCTCCCCTAAAAATAATAGAAATCTCGAAAAAGTAGGGGTATGAAGCTCACCTTGGTTCGCTTGCTGGGTGATTTGAAGGGATGTGAGGAAGTTTCCAAGCTCCAAAACTTGGGAGGTTCTTTAATCTTTAGAATATTCTAAGAATAATTTTATGTGTAAATATATTGAAATCTCAGGAATAATGTTGAGAATTATTATTCAAAGAAGATAAAATACTTACAAAAAGAGAAATCTGGAAATTTTCTTTGGAGGAGATGAGACTTGAAGCTTGAATAAGTTGAGAGCACTTCTAGAAGTTCACTGGTTGTGAAAATGGGAAGTGGAATTATGGGGAGGAAAGGAGGAGTTCACGTATCAAGAAGGAGGGGATAAGGGTGACATGACACTTTCTTGGAGGACTGGTGTATAATGCTTGGTCACCCATGGATATTTTGTGTTTAACTGGGATTGCATAGGAAATGAAGAATTTGCATCCTATCATAAAGTCAACCCTTATCTTCTTAGAATCCCCTAACAAAATCTTGGGTATTATTTTTATATAAATATGTTTAAAATAATCAATTTTGGCATAAAATAGGGGTTTAAGGGGTTTAAGATATGAAAAATATGAGTTTGATGTGATTTCCGACGTCAAAATGCCTTAAAATGATGAAAAGGTCCGAAAATGACAAAAATCCGGAGTGGAGTTCGGAGCCTGCGAGGGTCCGAAGTCAGATCCGAAATTCTGGAGTCATTCACAAAGACCCGGAGTCAACAGGAGAGTTTCGGAGTGTATTCTCGGATTCCGAAGGCACATTCGGGATCAATGGTTCGGTCCAGCTAGCAGTATTCTGAAGCGAGGCGAGGCTCGGCCTTCCGGTGCGAGGTTCCGAAGGCAATTCTGAGGATTTCGGAATGTTGTGGTCCGGATGAGGGGCTTAATCCGGAGCGAGATTGTCTGATTCAAGGGGGGGTTCCGAGATTGCGAGTCCTCTTGGTTCCTTAGAAGGTATTCCGAACCAAGAGGTTCAGGACCAAGAAGGTTCCGGACCAAGAGGTTCAGGACCAAGAGGGTTCCGGACCAAGAGGTTCAGGACCAAGAGGAGTCCAGACCAAGAGGATTCCGGACCAAGAGGGTCCTTTTGAGTTTTCTCCTTCGGTTTTGGGCTGTTTTCGACTGAGGAAGGTACATAGAGAGATTTGGGAGAGATTTCACATACTTGGAGAGATTTGGAAGAGATTCGATATACTTGGAGAGATTTGGAAGAGATTCGATATACTTGGAGAGATTTGATATACATAGAGAGATTTGGGAGAGATTTCCTATTCTTGGAGAGATTTGGGAGAGATTCGATATACTTGGAGAGATTTAGGAGAGATTTAATATTCTTGGAGTGATTTGGGAGAGACTTCATATACTTGGAGAGAATTGCATTCTAACTTTACATGGTTCATTAGGAACTCAAATTGTACACTTAAATGTGTTAGCACAAGTCTCACAATAGTCCTTGCTTACCTGAGGATAGAATTTCCTAGCCAAATATGCTAGTTGTGACATCATCCCCCCGTTAGAGGGAATTTTGTCCCGAAATTCTTTCGAAAGATAGGGTCATGGATAGGGGAATAGGTGAACGTACTTTCGATTTATAAAGTCTTCGCGCTCCCAAGTGAATTTCGGCTTACGTCTAGCGTTCTCTCGAACCTTCACAATCGGGATGTGGCTTTGTTTTGTTTACTTAACTTTTCCATTCATTGTTTTGGTAGGCTGAGCAATGATTAGGAGGTTCTAGTTCATTTTAGTCTTGTCTAGTGGAACGGGGAGGGTTTTGTCCGATAGACACCTCCTAGGTTCGACACATGGAACAGAGGGTGTACGTCACTAAGCTTGGAGGGTAGTTCTAGTTCATAGGCTGCCGGACTGATTCGTGCAAGGATTTCAAACGATTTGATGCATCGGGGCTTTAGTTTACCTTTCCCTTCAGCTCGAGTCATTTTTCCCCGAGGGGAGTTCTTAAATAATACCCTGATTTTGGGATTTCAAGGTTTTTAAGATGTTATCAACATAGCTCTTTTGTCGGTGTTACTATGGTTGGGGTTGTGTTCGGTTTTGGACTATCCCTCCCGTGGTTTCTCAAATAATCTCGTTTTTAGTGAGTGTGCTATTGGGCATTTTCCGAATAGCTGGCTGAGTATCTCCCACCTCAGCTCAATAGAGGATGATCTGCTCCTCTGGCTACATAGGGCCCTGAGGGGTGCAACTCCTATGCTCGAGTGGTAGTTGTTGTTATATGAATACTCGATTAGAAGCAAGTGGGTGTCCCAAACTTTGTCAATGTCCATTACACATGCTTCTTTTCGGGATGTGGGTTCTTGTTTACCTTGACCTCATCAGGTGGGATTTCTAGAGTTTCGGTGGTCTGATACTTGTTAGTGCTGAACACATGGAATGTAAAATGCCCGAGACTAGGTTCTTAGGTTAATCGGAGGCTATGAGTTATCGGGCCTAGCTTGGCGAGGCCTTTTGAATTCTCTCTTAAGGATCGGGATCCTGGTGTCCTAGAAATAGGGTTTTCTGAGCCCTAAGAGTTTGTACTATGGTCACCGAGGTTGAGTTTGTGTGTGGTGTAGTTAACCTTATGAGTCTTATATTATCTTGGGAGTTTTCTTTCTATGGTTTTCCTGAGCTAATGGTACGTCGGCCTCTGACAGTCCTCATTATTCGTTAAACATGTCTCCGATTCGGAGGTAGGGAGTGTCGATCCTTGAGGATGGGTTTTTTGGCTTATTTGTAGTCGGTGGTGCCTATGGTAGTTTCGTCTTTCTTTCTTATGAGCTAGATAGGTTCTTCCTATGGTTAGGGACTGGGTCTGATGTTTCCTTTATTTATTATGTGGATATTGTGATCAGACACTATCTGTTGTTGTGACCGGGCTAAGTGGTTTCGGGCGTTTGGGTATTGGGATGGTTCCAGGAGTCGGGGTGATTGTAATTCCGCTTAGCACTTGGTTGAGGTTTCCAAAGGGATTCTTGGGAATACCTGGAGAAAGGTTGGAAGCTTTTCGAATTCCCTTGATGCCTTTTGCTTCTTGATTTTCCATCTTTATTAGGGCTAGGGAGGGTGTGGTATTTCTTACACCAGGACTTTGGTGTCTGGTTGTTAGAGATTTGTTGGTGCCAACTGAAAGAGTTTAGTTATCTGGTTGAGTAAGACGAAAGTCTGTTTGCAGAGCTCGAGGTTTGTAAGGTGAGGATCAAGCCTGTCTGTGTCAATTGATGACATTGGACTCCTTGTTGTTACTTCGATTTGAGGAGTATTGGTTGCCAGGAACGACAGGGTGTTCTATGTTCATTTTCTTATTGTTGCTAGTTTTGTTTTCGTTGTTACCATGGGGTCTATCTTGTTTCTGCTTGTTAGGTATTCCAATGTTCGTGTTCTTATCGTTGGTAGTTTCGTTTTCATTTTTTACCATTGGGTCTATCTTGTTTCTGCTTGCTAGGTGTTCTGGCAACACGAGGGTGCTGTTATCAGGCAAGGGAATTCGTAATCCGAATTCTGCCAGGTCCTTCCACTACAGATGGATGTGACCTAACCGTACATACTTAGGAGTTTTAGAGATGGTTGACTGCGGCGTTATGTCCTAATTGCTATTCAGCCCAGGGACAGAAAACAAGGCGGAATCGCACGCTCTTAGTTTGCGGAATCCTAACCATATATGATACTAATGTTCATATGGGACCATCATGGTCCATTCGTAAGGATCCCTAGCTTCCCGTGATTTAGAGGATTTTCTCTAACGAGAAAATAGTTTTTTGGATTATGTTTTTAATTGACAAAAACTTTTTGTGATAATTCGATGCTTAAGTTTATCGTGGAACGTACCAAAAGATGAGGTAGGGTTCCTTGTCGTCTCCTCCTGTCTAGTTGTCGACTCCTTCGTTAGTCATCTCTGTTGGGCAATCTCTCTTGAAATGTCCTGTTGCACCGCACTTGTGACAAACTGGCCTTACTTCTGGGTTGAGGGTTGGAGTGACGCATGGGGCCGGGGCCCTATAGTAGTGGGAGGTGTGCCCCATCTTGTTGCACCTTTTGCAACAAAATGTCTGGCAGGCTCCCCAATGATGGTATTTGCACTTGTTGCAGGGTGGATTGTTCCCAAGGTATGATTGTCTCGATGGGGGAGGAGTAGGGTTAGTAGGGGTAGGGACTGATCCCGCTTGTTGTCTTTTAGTAAGCCTCTGAGCCGAACTGCATCATTTTTCATTTCCGAACTTTCGTTTCTTGAGCTTAGGTTTAGGTTTTAGGGTGCATTGGCGAGTTGTTTTTCGTTGGTTTCCCTGGTTATTGTTACGGTTGAATTATCGATACTGCTTCCATTTTCGTTCGTGTTGTTGGCATTGAAGTATGCCTTGGCGGCTGCCACGACATCTGTTACAGTGGCTTGGAAAGTGGCGGAGTCTATTCGTAGAACCGGTGCACCGTCAGGGTACTGGTTATCTTCTTGAGAAGACATAACTCTGTTGCACACGAAAAGTGAGCTTGTAAGTACTCGTAGTTAATTTCTGGTGAGTTTACTCGTACAATCTTAACGTACTGGTGTTAATTGGGCCAAACTACATCCCCATGATGCAGTTATGGTATAGAGTGGAAACATATATTGTATGAAGTTAAGTCCGTCAAAATAGCACATAGTTAGCAGTATAGTTAGCGGATTCGGTTGTATGGATTCTTGGAGGGTGTACTCCTCTTGGTTTACTATCACTGGTTGCGATTAAAGGCATTATGAATCTAAGGCGAGTAGTGAGGTGATCCTCTTTTGTCGCACAGAGCGCTTGGCCATTTCACTTATACTATGGGTGCCCTTTTAGTGTTCCTTACGCTACTAAGGTTGTCCTAGCCTTGATTGCTATGAGTTGTGGTCTCCAAATGACCATTTCCCCCTTTCAAAGAGTATACATGGTCTGCATAGTTTTCTGGTTCTACTTGTGGGTTTCGCAAAGCATTTGGACTGGTGTTCTGGTTACTTGTGGAGGATTTGATTTACATTGTTGCGTACTGGGCTTTGTTTACGGTCTCCATTACTCCATGACAGAGAGTTGGAAACCGGGAGTCATTTCGGGTTACTTGTGGCCCAAACGGAGGTGATGCTGGATTCATGAGGGTGTTGGCTATCGGAGTTCAGTGCACGTTGATTGTGGATCGGGGTGTCTTTCGTGACAGTGTGCCCTGAATTGGATATGAGTCAATTACTCAACTTGTTTTTGTGTGGGTCTCGTTTTGTTTCTAGGTATGTCTATTCCAGGAGTACCTATATGGGGTGTTTATATATCTGGGAAGAGAAAGGTGAAAGGATCCTTTGCCAATATGGATAAGCTTGCTATGAGTTCCCTTGGCGCTTTCATCCTTGTTTGGTCCTTAGTCGAAATCCTTCCTTTCACAATTCATCTCTTGGTATTCCTTAGGATCCACTTCTGGGTTTTTCCTCATGGCCTTCTTTTGGTCTCTCTTTTCCCCATCCGCAAATCATCGTGACAGGGTAGTAGAAATCTTGGCGAGGAATTTCAACTACGTTGTTTGTGCAAGAATCGAGGTACGAGATATACGGGGAGAGTTTAGGTATGGGAGGGGTTTATAGTATCCTAAAATATTCCTATAGTATTTTAAACTTGATGTTCGATTCTAGTATTCTCTTGTACTCATAGTTGGTAGGTTTTAGGTTTGTTGCAACACAACCATCACTCCCAAGCACATGTTGGTCATATCTCAAATAAATATAGTTGATCAGGCTATATTTATCCCAAATATAATTACATACTGCCTAGGTTTGACTGTAGCGTTCAACCCTTATTTACTTTTGTTTTCTTCTTGTTATGATACTGTGTTAGTAGGTATGTATACTTTTATAGAATACTTGTCTTTTTAAAGTATACTTTCAGGCAGAGTGTGTTTTAGTCCCATTGTATTTATAGTTATATATCTTGTATGGTTAGATATACCAGTTCACTATAAACAATGCTCTGATACCAATCTGTCACACCCCCGAACCAGACGGCGGAAACGTCCGGAGGCGGGTGACTACATTGTGCAGTATCATAACAATTTGATATAAATGAAAGAGATTAATCCAAAAGAATTTGATATACATTGAGATAACAAACTTACATTGTTTACATATTATATTTGTCCTTCGAATTACACAAAAGAATCATAAGCAGAAAATTTCAAACTATAGCTAAATAGTCCTGCATCCGCGTCCCTTGTTACCTGCATACTAGATCCTTGAGAATACAAGTCGTTTTGAAAAGCGTCAACTAAAAAGTTGGTGAGTTCATAAACATTTTTGTATCAGATAGTTTTACACTTGTTTAGAATCGTTCCTATTGTACTTTCAGAAAATCCGATAGTTTCTATGAAATCGTTTTGAAGCCATGCTTTGAAAATCATGGATATATGTGTGCATGTCGTTACTTTTGTTCATCCTTATAGGGAGTGATTATGAAAAGTAGTGTAATTTGTAAAAGCGAGCTGTGTTCGAGAATAGTTCTTTTGTATAGAAATAGCCAATCGTTTCTAGAAAATCTCCTATTCTCGAAAAGAGAATATAGTTGTAAATCTTGTTTTTCTTATCGAGTAAAACTGAGTGTGCGTTCTAGGTTATCGTTATCGAAATCGTATAAAATCGTTACCTCCAGAAAATCCTATATTTGCTGCTATAAAATATTCGTATGCCCTGTTTCCAACTGTGTAAACTTGCATGTATGTGTATTAGTTTATCCTTTTCAAAAAGAGTCGTCTACGAACGTTTTCCATAAAGTCCTACGTTTTCTGATTTGTAAAATAGCAGTGTTAGGACTCCATACTTGTTAGATGAAAGAATCAACATGGAAATTGTGGGCATTCTATGCGATGAAAAAGGACAGTCAACGCAACAAATGCGGACCATCACTTATCATGTGTAGGACAGTCAACACAACGTGCCAAAATTTATTTATGAGGTTTTCCTTACATAAATTTATGGATGACATAACATATTCTAGTAAGTCGTTATAATCATACTAATATGACGGAAGCCTGTTTTGGTGTTGCTCAGGCGCCCTCGGTTTGGAAAAGACATTTGTCACCCTATACTGGCCTGTCTAGCTGTAGCGAACAATGAAGGTGCGTGGTGTCAACCCCGTATAGATCTATACGCAAATTCCCGCTCTCCCTCCAGGAGATTCTAGCTATAACTCCTTACAGGACTTTAGACGTACACTAATATTTTTTATATTTAGGTACTTTTCAGATTTGTCTGACTAGAATATTAACAACCTTTCGAGCAATCGTTCGAGATCCATTATGTCTTAGATAAATAATGATATCGTACTCAATGAATATATTTATCGTTCTCGTTCCATATCGTTATTTGTGCTTGTTAACTGGATATTTCGGGTTCGTTCCGTTCCGTTCATTGAAAAATAGGTCGTTTTGAACGCTTATCAAAATGACCCAACATTATCGAAATTGGCAAAATGGTCTTTCCTTTCCATGAATTGTCGGCTTAGGCCAATTTTAGTCAAGAGAAAACTGTCAACTTATAATTTGTGTAAATTTATAACTGCAGGTTATGACATGCATTTTATGTTTTATGACATATAGATTATTACTTATGTTCTTGAAGGTTTTACGACAGCAGTTTATGACATGCAAATATTTTGTCATGAAAACTCTATTTTCGTATATTTTTCATTGATAAAATTATTTATATTAAATAATCACAAATATTCACAATTAG
Source organism: Lactuca virosa (assembly GCF_052849685.1). Taxonomy (NCBI): domain Eukaryota; kingdom Viridiplantae; phylum Streptophyta; class Magnoliopsida; order Asterales; family Asteraceae; genus Lactuca; species Lactuca virosa. Next base: position 153,740,118 of record NC_136427.1, on the reverse strand, counting down.
TTTGTTAGTCTGGTAAAGAGTAATGAGCATGACATAATATTCCAAAATAACCCTTGTATTTATGTTTGGCCAAAAATAATGATCCAAAATATTATTATTTCCATACTTTAATCATTTTCAAAATATTTTGTCCCACAACTTGTCAAGTTAATCTTGAGCGAATACTTATGGTTGTTGTTATAAAAGTTCGTGACTTATACTTAGTAACATACTAGTTCTTGTTTCCAAACATGATTTGTGAAATATAATCCAAACTCTTGAGACTTAACCAAAATCTCGAGTTTTTGGACTATTTATACGGTTTTCATACTTAAGGACATGTAGGATGGCATGTATACACAATAAACAAATAGATCATGATTTACACAAGGCTTTGACTTGTAATCTCCCCCAAAAATAATAGAAATCTCGAAAAAGTAGGGGTATGAAGCTCACCTTGGTTATCTTGCTGGGTGATTTGAAGGGATGTGAGGAAGTTTCCAAGCTCCAAAACTTGGGAGGTTCTTTAATCTTTAGAATATTCTAATAATAATTTTATGTGTAAATATAATGAAATCTTAGGAATAATGTGGAGAATTATTATTCAAAGAAGATAAAATACTTACAAAAAGAGAAATCTGGAAATTTTCTTTGGAGGAGATGAAACATGAAGCTTGAATAAGTTGAGAGCACTTCTAGAAGTTCACTGGCTGTGAAAATGGGAAGTGGAATTATGGGGAGGAAAGGAGGAGTTCACGTATCAAGAAGGAGGGGATAAGGGTGACATGACACTTGCTTGGAGGACTGGTGTACAATGCTTGGTCACCCATGGATATTTTGTGTTTAACTGGGATTGCATAGGAAATGAAGAACTTGCATCCCATCATAAAGTCAACCCTTATCTTCTTAGAATCCCATAACAAAATCTTGGATATTATTTTTATATAAATATGTTTAAGATAATCAATTTTGGCATAAAATAGGGGTTTAAGGGGTTTAAGATATGAAAAATATGAGTTTGATGTGATTTCCGATGTCAAAATGCCTTAAAATGATGAAAAGGTCCGAGAATGACAAAAATCCAGAGTGGAGTCCGGAGCCTGTGAGGGTTCGAAGTCAGATCCAAAATTCCGGAGTCATTCACAAAGATCCGGAGTCAACAGGAGAGTTCCGGAGTGTATTCTCGGATTCCGAAGGCACATACGAGATCAGTGGTCCGGTCCGGCCAACAGTCTTCCGAAGCGAGGCGAGGCGAAGCCTTCCGGTGCGAGGTTCCGAAGGCAATTCTGAGGATTTCAGAATGTTGTGGCCCGGATGAGGGGCTTAATCCGGAGCGAGATTGTCCGATGCAAGGGGGGGGGGGGGGTTCCGAGATTTCGAGTCCTCTTGGTTCCTTAGAAGGCATTCCAGACCAAGAGGTTTAGGACCAAGAGGGTTCCGGACCAAGAGGTTTAGGACCAAGAGGATTCCGGACCAAGAGGTTCAGGACCAAAAGGATTCCGGACCAAGAGGGCCCTTTTGAGTTTTCTCGATTGGTTTTGGGCTGTTTTCGAATGAGGAAAGTACATAGAGAGATTTGAGATACGTGGAGAGATTTGGGAGAGATTTCACATACTTGGAGAGATTTGGGAGACATTCGATAAACTTGGAGAGATTTGATATACTTGGAGAGATTTCCTATTCTTGGAGAGATTTGGGAGAGATTTGATATACTTGGAGAGATTTGGGAGAGATTTCATATTCTTGGAGAGATTTGGGAGAGACTTCATATACTTGGAGAGATTTGCATTCTAACTTTACACGGTTCATTAGGAACTCATATTGTACACTTAAATGTGTTAGCACAAGTCTCACAATAGTCCCTGCTTACATGAGGACGAAATTTCCCAGCCAAAAATGCTAGTTGTGACAGATGACACCTTCCTTCATGTTTTAATGTGATATAATCGCAATCATCTTCGTAGTCATTACTGAAACGATGGTAATGATGGAAACAAACGCAACAAACTCAACTACTAATGCCTTAGTAACCTTGTGACTTTCCCTGATCCAAGTGCGAGTCCTATGCTTCCGGTAGTATAGGAATCTACTAGCTTTCATACCTACTCATACTCGTCCCAATAATTGCTTCGTAGTTTTCCTAGTCACCATACAAGAATTTCACATAATCATTTAACACATCGGATAACATAACTAAGGTTTATATTATTTCTTGAAACGATTACATAGATATTCAAATTCACCATACATTATGCCTCTTATATTAGGCTACACCACATGATACAATCTATATGGCTACTTTATATCTCGATCTTCAGATATATAGATCCTTACTCCCGATCCCTTGCATCGTCGCCTAGTTCATCAAGTATCATATGGAATGCTCTTGCCTTTCGTTTCGGCGACACATTAGGCTTTGCAGCCTCCTTCTTCATCGGGTAGTCCCTAGTGTTATGACATGCTCTACGGGGGTTTGGATGCTTGATGACGTACTAAATCAAAAGCTTTCCTAAGAACACAATCACAGAAGAAACGTTAGAGTACGACTGGGTGTTCTCCCGGGACGTCGCTCCGACGATCAAGTCAGTTTTTCTCTAGAGAGAGTTTTTGGGGTAGATTCTGTGTGAGAGAGAATGGATCCCTTCCTTGAGAAGGCAAAGATCCTTTTATGCATGTTACTAACGGATCGTGGGGATGTCACGCTATGAGTGTTGGACATGGCCTCCTCTTACTGGGAGATTTACCCATGCTAACTAACAGTCGGGTGACGTTAGTTTCGGGCGTCACCGGAGCTATTCTTCGTCCTATGATTGGCTGTGGGTGAATGAGGAGATCACGTGGAATGTTCTTTCCTTGTGATGGGAAGTGAGCTGTCAGCCCGGTGCAGGATCACGCGGAGCAAGATCGACCCTCGGCCAAGCTACCAGCATAGTAACGCTCCGTCAAGGCCTTCCGTTAAGTTTAATGTGACCGTACATGGTAAAGTTAACAAGTCCCTTAGACCAGTAGGCGTCTGTGTTCGTGACGTAGCAGCGTCGTTCTGGTCTATTCCAGGCACGTGGCGAACCGCTATTGACGGTCTATGCGGTTGTCAGGGCGAAATCATCGCTCTTCGGCAGTTTCATTTATGGAAACGATTCACTCCCCTTTTTTGGTATTTAAAACTCTGCTTATACTGGCACATCCGCTTCGCCTGCTATTTTTCTTTCTTTAAGTTCTTATTCAAAATAACCCTTTTCATCTTTTCCTTCAAACTCTTTCATGGCTTCCTCTCGTTCTCTAGGGAGAAATCTCACTGCTGAAGAATGTGAATCTTTTAAATACCGATTCGGGTTTGTTCCCAAACAGGGCGTACAGATTCCTCTCTCCGACGCGTCACTTTATAGCCCGCCAGGGGGCAAAGTCGGGATTCTGATCGCGTTATTCGAGGAAGGTCTTCATTTGCCTACCACCGATTTTTTTAATCTGATCATCCGTGAATACGAGTTTTCAGTGTGAGAGCTGACTCCCATTTTTATAAACAAGATAGTAGGCTTCAAGCTCCTCTTCCGCGCTCTAGGTCTTTAACCGACTGTTCCGGCATTCAAACACTTCTTCAACGCTTCCACTCAATCTGGGACCCAAACCCTTTCTCACCGGCGGGGAGTCCCTACCTTTATTCACGACCAAAAATCCAATAAGAACTGGCAAGAAAAGTTATTGTGGGTGAATAATGATCTTGTGGTGCTTGGCTACCCAAGTGTTAAGGCGTATGTGGACCGTGCTCCCATGCTTTTTGGTGCTGACAAGGAGCTGGCTGACAACTTTGAGAAGATCAGCATCAACGGCGAGTATTGGCTCGATTTCGTTTTTGCCGCCGGTGGAATGAGAGTCGCTTGGAGGGCTCGTGGGAAGATGCCTGAGTTCTTTGTTGAGAAGGAAGGTATAACACTCTTTTTCCCTTGTCCTACCCCCTTTTTTTATAGGCAAAACGCGTTGAAATCAAGGTTTTGGCTAATTATCGTTGCTTTCGTTTTGTTTCCAGGTGGGTAGGAAATTATATCCTTGGAGAAGGTTCTTCAGGGTCTGTTTGAGGGTGAAATTCATTTCTGTGAAGTCGACCTTGTGGAAGCTCTTCCCCCTCCTGTTTCTGGTTAAGGAATCGAGGCTACCCACGAGTCTCCTGCCGGTGCAGGTGGTGCCGTTGGTGATGGTGGTGGTGGGGACGACGAGTCGGATTTCCAGGACGTCATTGTCACTGGTGCTTCCCAGAAGGATCCTATCCCTTTTAGGTCTCCAATGAGTCTTCGCCGTGTCAAGAGGCGCTTCGTTGTTCTGGAAGCCTCTGCCGGCAGTTTTGCCAAAACCGCTAGCTCTGAGCCCCCACTACGCAAGAGACGTAATATGAGTTTCTTGCTTGAGGGTTCCAAGAGCTACACCCGTTCCCCTGATGAGGGTCCTTCGAAACTGTCGGAGGGGGCACCCAATCTGGCTACTAAACCACTCGGTCGTAATGTAGAGGGAAACGTCAACAAGGCTAGCCCCGTTCCCACCACTGGAGGAACCGAGGCGAAAACTGGGTCTTTGCCTTCCCATGGTATTGCATCAGCTTCTTTTGATAAGACCACAATCGTCCCCCTTTTTTCAGGTTCTCGTCTGGACGGCTACACGCCGGATTGGAAGCTAATTGTCCAAGACCTTTTCTCCGATCATGACGCCGCTCTTGAGTGGTGTCGGCATGCGTTTCCTCCCGCTACCACTGAGGCCCTATCGGTTCTATCGGATGAACATATGGCCGACGACTTGCTCTACTCTGCCGCCTAGGTGTCATCGTATTTGGTTGCAGCCGCTGAATGTATCTTTGGAATGGAGACTCTCCAGCCTGATTCTGACCAGAAGAGTATTGAATGCGAAGAGTTGAGGGCCTAGTTGGCGAAGATAGAAGTTGACAAGTGCAGTTGGGAGGATGAACGGGAGGTTGTGCTGCGCGAGAAGGAAAGCTTGGCTGATCAGGTAACAAAGTTGGAGGAGGAGGGTAGACGTCTAGATGATCGTGTATGGGTTTTGAGTTTGAAGAATGTGGGGCTGAGCGAGCGGACAATAGAATTGGAGGTTGATCTGGTTACTGAGGGAACTGCAAAAGGGGCATTGGAGAAGGATGTTTCATGGGTCCTTAGCGAGGGGCTCAGCAGGGTGGTGGACCGGTTGATCGAGAGCCCTCAATTTCTCCAAGGCTTGGTACATGTGAAGAAGGCTTGTGTTTCCGTAGGCGTAGAACATGGTAAAAGGATTATATGGGGTGCTGGTAACCACCGGGGAGTCTGAACCAAAGTCCAAGGAGAACGTGGCTGCCAGGACTCAAGAGATGGAAGATGCCCTAGTGGCTTTCACTGAGACAGACTTTGCTAACCACTTTCGCCTGGGTAGTCTGGACATGGCTGGGCTCCGCAGTCTCTTTTAAGAAGCTCAGAGCGATGGGTAAGGCTCCGGCCCAAGCTCCGCTCCTGGTGATAAGTAGCCCTGTTTTTGCGATTTGCTCTTGATGTGATTTTCTTGAACAATATTTTCTTTTCCTTTGTTTGCTTATGTTCTTTTCTGCCCTCTGTGGCCATTTGAAAGTCCGGGAGTCTGGAAACTGTAACAATGGTTTCTTTATATGAATGTTTGATATTTTCGCACATATTCTTTTTGTTTGATTGCGTCATGTGTAGTTAGTATTGGCCATCACGTGGTATTGATGCAGGGTCTGTTTACACCTGACTTGAGTTCTTTTCCTAGTGAACTCTTTGGGCTTTACTGAAGCTGGTCTTTGAGAAATTTGTTCTAATTTGCTGCTTAAAGACCATGGGTGGAGCCAAGATCGTCATCTTGAGGCTCACCCAGTTTTGTTTTTTCTGATTAGTGGAAGGTTATGACTCCTCTACACTTATGTCACATGTTTTCATACGTATACTGTAATGTAATTGACCAACATGTTTTGGGGGAAAGGTTACGATCCTTTTTTTTTTGATAAAAACCCCCTGGCTGCCTCCTTGTGACGATTTCGCTCGTGTGACGTTGGATTATCAGTCCTTGTTGTCACACGGTAAATACACACAACCTATTTTGCTTAATTTTTCAAGCTGAAAAATGAGAAGCATCTAAATTGCTTTCTCTTTTTTTAGTTTTATTGTTTGAGTGTTATAAAACTAAAAATGATAATGTAATTTATGACGGTTACATTTATATGGTGAAATTAATATACAATGCCTTCTCTAGCACTGATTCTACCTTTAACACTCGTTTTAAGAGTAAAAGTGTCGCAGGCTCTGCGCATTCCACGTTCTTGGAATGGCACGCCCGTCCTGAATTTCTAGGACATAAGCACCATTCTTATGGGCTTCCACGATTTTGTACGTTCCTTCCCAAGTGACACTGAGTTTCCCCAATGGTTCAGCATGGCTGGACTAATTCTTTCTTAGTAACTATTCTCCAACTTTGAAGTTTTTTGAGCCGGACTTGGCGGATGTAATAGTTCTCGGTTCTTGATTCGTAAAGTGCTAGACGCAACTGTTCCGCCTCACGTTTTCCGTCGAGCATGTCTAGTTCTTGGCGTCTCCCTTCTTCGGTTGCTACTTCCTCGAAACTCTCTGTTCGTAGGGAGATGACTACTATTTCCAGTGGGAGGACTGCTTCCGTCCCGTAGGTTAGACTAAATGGCGTTTCTCCTGTGCTTGACCTTGCTGTGATACGATAGGACCACAACACTGTCGGGAGCTCATCCACCTAGGCGTACTTCGACCTGAGTAACCTTTTCTTCAAACCATTGACTATGGTTTTGTTTGATACATCGGTTTGCCCATTGGCCCACTGACGTGAACCGTCGATGGATTTTTTTTGTCTTCGCACCACACTTTGAAGGGACTTCCTTCAAATTGTGTGCCATTATCGCTTATGAGGATTCTGGGTGTGCCAAACTGAGCCAAGATGTTCTTGGTCATGAATTTTATCATTTGTTTTCCAATGACGGTGGCCAGTGGTTCTGTTTCTATCCACTTCGTGAAATAATCAATAGCCACTAGCAAGAATTTCACACCCCCTGGCGCTGGTGGGAAAGGTCCCACTATGCCAATTCCCCATTGGTGGAAAGGCCATGGGTTGGTGATGCTGTTCAACGGCGAGGCCGGTTGATTTTGGAAAGGAGCGAATGCCTGACATTCTTTGCATTTCTTGGTTAGGGCTACAACATCGTTGTACACGTCCGACCAATATACCCCTAGGCAAAGTATTTTGACTCTGAATGCTTGAGCGCATTCATGTGCCGCCGCATCCCCCGAATGACTTTCTTCTAGGAATGTCTACCCCTCTTCCTTGGAGATGCCTCCTCAGGGTCATTTGGTAGCACGCCATGGTGTAAGTAGTAGACATATTGTTTGGTCCATCCCGGTGCAGTCGATACTGTATTGACCTTTTGGTTATCAATACTTCTCTTCGGGAGCACTTCGACTTGCACTTTCTTTGTTAATGGTCATAGGAAGTTGAGGCTAACTTGCTAAAAGTGCCCGCCCTTGCATTCTTTTCCCGGGAGATTTGTTTTATGGAAAAGCTTTTGAACGTGCTGGTTAGACTTTGGACTGGGTCGAGGTATTTCTGCATCCTTGAGTCTTTAGCCTCGTACGTTCTATTTACCTGGTTTATGATAAGCAGTGAATCGCTGAGCACTGCTAGTTGCTTCATGCCAACCTCATTGGCGAGCCTTAGGTCTGCCAGGAGCGTTTCGTACTCTGACTCGTTGTTGGATACTTGAAAGTCGAATCACAATGCGTAAGTGATCTTTTCTGCTTTGGCGCTCTGAAGGATTAGGCCTGCGCCTGAGCCTTCCTTACTTAACGTGCCATCGGTGTACAGTTTCCAGAGTTCCTTACTGGCTTCAGGCTTGAGTGGGTCGGTGGAGATTGTCGTTGGTATCCCCTTGATGGTATATGGGATTTCAACCAGGAATTCTGCAAGAGCCTGGGCTTTGATGCTGGTCCTAGGGTGGTATTGGATGTTGTGCTCACCCAACTCTATGGCCCATTTAGCCAGGCGCCCTAACTTTTTTGGCCTTAGCAGCACTTGTTTTATCGAGTAACTAGTCAGGACATCCACCTTGTGGGCCTGCAAATATCTCCGTAGTCGGCTGACTACATAAACCAAGGCGAGGACCAGCTTCTCCAAGGCTGAGTAATAAACTTCTGGACCTTGCAGAGCTCTGCGAACAAAATGAATGGGGATCTGCTTGCCCTCTCTCTCCACTGCTAGTACAGAGGAGATGGCCTCTTCAGACGTTGCTAAGTACATCTGTAGTGTCTCCCCTGGGAGTGGGCAGGCGAGAGCTGGGAGTTGTTGTGGGGCGTATTTCAGTTTTTGCAATGCAGTATCTGCTTCTGTTGTCTATTTAAACTGTTTTTTGTCTAAACATCCTTTTGAGTGTCTGGTACAGCTGAAGTGTTTTCTCTGCAGATTTGGCAATGAACCTTCCCAACGCCGTCAACCTACTGCTGATCTACTATACCCCTTTGAGATTGTGGAGAGTTTTTGATTTAAGGAACTCCTCTATTTTAGTGGGATTGGGGAGAATCCCTTCTCCGGATACCTAATACCCAAGGAATTGCCCTTCCTCGACTCCAAAAGTGCACTTAGCTGGGTTTAACTTCATCTTCACTTTAGCTAGCATTCTGAAGGTTTCTTCGACATCTTGGAGTAATATTTCCTCATCGCGGCTCTTGATTACCATATTGGCGACGTAGACTTCGATATTCCTACCAATTTGATCGGCGAATACCTTGTACATCAACCTTTGATAAGTAGCGCCCGCGTTTTTTAGCCCAAATGGCATTTTCTGGTAGCAGAAGGTGCCTTTTCTGTATGGAAGGCTGTTTTCGCCTCATATTCTCATTGCATCTGTACTTGGTGATAACCCTTGTACGCGTCAAGGAAACATTTGAGTCGAAAACCTTCAATTGACTAGACTTTCTGGTCGATCTCCGGGAGAGGGTAACAATCCTTTAGGCATGCGTTATTAAGATCCGAATAATTAATGCACATTCGCCAGGACCCATTGGCTTTCTTCACCGTGATGAGATTAGCTATCTACGTCGAGAACATGACCTCCCGAAGTATGCCAGCATTCACCAGGTCATCCACTTCTGCGTTTATAGCTCTGTTCCGGTCTGCTGCCTGGCCCATTTTCTTTTGTTTAACAAGGTTGTTTAGTGGTGCAATATTAAGGCTATGTTCTACAACTTGTCGATCGACGCCGGTTAGATAGGTTGGTTTCCAGGAAAAGATGGTGGAGTATTGTTTCAGGAGTGCCACCATCAGTGCCCTGGTTTCGTCTGACAAGTGAGCACCAATTCGTATGAGCTGATCTGGATATTTCATGTTTATTTGGTTCCACTCGGTGGAACATCCCTCTTTTAAATTCGTTGGCGCTCACACAAGCTCGAGAGCGGCTATGATTTGGTGACACTGTTGTGCCTTGGTGTTTGTGGAGAGGGTCGTCGCTGATCCCTGGCGTGTGTTAAATTTAACTATGCCATGCATCGTTTATGGTACGAGGTGTCGTGAGGAGATTGTCGATCGTCTGAGAAGGATGTTGTGTTCTACGGGATATCGGATCACATTGAATTCAATTGTTCTTATGATTCGACCCCTCTCGTCATTACTGACCATCGTTAAGGGAAGTTGAATTATGCCCAATGGCCACAAACTGTGTCCGGTGAATCCTATCAGCAACCCACCAGTTGGGGGATATAGCCCCTCCTTCCACGCATCCGGTAGTTGTCTAAAGCAATGCTCATAGAGTATATCACAGCAACTACCGTTGTCTATATATATATATATATATATATATATATATATATATATATATATATATATATATATATATATATATATATATATATATATATATATATATATTCGATGGATTTTTGTGTTACGAATAAGTCCATATATGAGGAGCGGATCTCTCAGATCCCAGTTCAATGGTCTGGGTTCGTTGCTCGAAAAACTGATATTGAGTATATTTCTCGAGAGTACCTCTATTTCGTCCCCTTCTTGATGAGTCGTGTTTCTCTTACGAGGATTAGAGATAGTAAGTACCTCCATGCCTTAATGTGGAGGTTTCTACAACAGATCAGGATGCGATATCGCCGTCTGAGGCAATGAACCATTCGATGACGGTTTCCGGAAACTGCTCTGGAGTACTTGCCCCGTAATCGGTGAGATCTGCTCGATGAGCCCCTGGATTGGAGTCTGCGTTCTATATTCGTGGTGGTGTACATTGGTTATCGCCACCGGTATTCGAAACAGATCTGCTACTGCAGGCATAGGTGTTGTTGGGCTTAGATCTCCGTTTTTTGAGGAACCAGTGTCGTCAATTGGCTGTATCACTCTGAGGATACATCCGGATGGCGCCAAATGTTGTGACATGCTCTCTGGGGGTTTGGATGCTTGATAACATACTGACTCGGAAGATTTCCTGAGAACACAATCACAGAAGAACCCTTAGAGGACTACCGAGTGCTCTCCTGGGACGTCGCTCCGACGATCAAGTTCATTTTTCTCTAGAAAGAGTTTTTGGGGTAGATTCTGTGAGAGAGAGAATGGATCCCTTCCTTGAGACGGAAAAAATCCTTTTATACCTGTTAGTAACGGATCGTGGGGCCCTCACACTATAACCGTGAGACGTGGCCTCCTCTTATTTGGAGACTTGTCCACGCTAACTAACTGACGGGTGACGTCAGTTCTAGGCATCACCAGATTTATTCGTCATCCTCTGATTGGCTGTGGGTGAATGAGGAGATCAAGTGGAATGTTCTTTCCTTGTGATGGGAAGTGAGCTGTCAGCCTGGTACAGGATCGCGCGGACCAAGACCGGGCCTTAGTCAAGGTACCAGCATAGTAACGCTTCGTCAAGGCCTTCCGTTAAGTTTAACGTGACCATACAGGGTAACGTTGACACCTACCAATATTCCCTTCTTCATTACATCCGTAACACACCTTGTTGGATGTACATTTATTGGCGTGATGACCAGTTCTCCCACACTTGAAACAAGTCAAATCCTCGCCATATTTCCCAAAGTGTTTCTTCCTGCACTTCTCGTACCACTTTTCCCTATTGATATCGCAAGACCTTTTTTTGTTGGGACCGGACTTTGAAAATATGCTCTTTTTATCGGGCCTTGAATATCCCTCAAACGTCGTTTCCTCTCCTACCTCAGCTCTCTCCAGACCATTTTCCCTTAATTGGGTCTCCATGTTCTTGGCTGCCCAGATGACGAACTTCAAAGTTGTTGCTTGTTTGACCATTAGACCAAAGTCCGATGGTAATCCATTAACAATTTTGTTGACCTTGGAGAGTTCAGTTGGAACCAAGTAAGGAACAAGCTTCATTTCTCTATGAAACTTGCGGCATACTCCCTGACGCTCATCCTTCCCTTCTTTAGACTCTGGACCTCGTTGTTGATCTCCAGAAGATCCTGCTCAGAGCAGTATTGCATTTTCAGTTGCACCAAAAAGTCTTCCCAAGAGATCTTAGTAGATTATCCTTTGGGCATGGTATCAGCCAGTAACTTCCACTAGCTTAATACCCCCGTCTTCAACTATCTAACAGCGAAAACGGTCTTCTGCTTGTTGCTGCAGTCGTAACTTTCAAACATCATCTCCATCTTGGAGATCAAATACATGACTTCCATCGGTGTTGGTCTTCCAAAAAGACTTGGTGGCTTGGATGTACTTGCGTCTATGTCTATCATCTCCTTCATTTGGTTGGTTCCTTCTAACCACTCTTGGCTCAACTTGGCTAACAACCGCGCTGTAGTTCCCCTCCTCAGACTTTCCTTCGTTCAACTCAAGATGCACAACAGTTATAGTAGTTTCATCCATATTATTATGCAACATTTGTCTCATCTCCTCCCTTTGTGCGGCCATCAGAGCCCGAATCATTGCTTGGACTCCTGTCATTGTGATTGGCTCGAGTGCAGTTGATACCTCTGGTGCAGGCTCAATCACTCGTGCCTCACGCTACTGATTACCATTTCCCAATCCGCTTGGAGTTCTCACGATGTCGATCTATTCACAAAAACAGATGTTCAATGTATAGTGACAAGAATTAAGATATGAAAAGCTTTATTTACGATAGACGTATAAATCTCCTTATCACTCCAAAAAGTTACATGCCAATTCTAATATAGTGATTAAACATTTAGAAATGTAAACACATAAAATTTCCAAATCCGGTCGTCAATAGACCACGTATATAATCATCCAAAAGCATATAAGGCATCTGATAACTATAGCATTAATCATTTAGTACATAAAAGCAATTTAGGCATCTTTCCTAAAATAAGCTAGTGCTTGTGTCTATTCAGGCATACTTCCTAAATATAGCAGACACTCATCTCACAATCACCGCTTACCATTCTAAGTTTAAGTCTATAAATCCTACGAATTCCTAATTCGATTAAACCTGGCTCTGATACCAACTGTGACATCCCTAAATTTCATGGCTAGAAAAGACCGATTTATTTATCCTTATTTAAAAATCAGTGTATCCTTTTATAGAATAATATTGCGGGATTTGTTCCTAAAATATGATAAAGATATTAACAAATCATTTCTTAAGAAATTTATTTTAATTATATTAAAAACGTTGGGATATCATCGTTAATACAATACATAAGCATAAACGGAAATAGTACAGGCCTTACGAACATCTATTATTTTACTAGCCTATAATCCATAAATCTCTTATCTATTCCTCACACATGTGCTCTTGTGTCACTACCTATAATACAAGAAACTAAGTGGGTCAAGCTTGAGAGCCTGGTGAGCACATACGGTTTTCAACCCACAATAGTTAAATTCTTTATTTTCATCAAATCATTCAACCCGGTTACTCATTCCCGTTATCCTCACTTTCTATCCTTAAAGCATCTAATTCAAGGGACCTATCTTAAGGATTATCTTCGAGATAGACAATAATTCTTAGGGGTTTCATTAGCAATATATGTCTGTAAGGAAACCATGGGGGGATGGAGTACACGTGGTGAACACTTAGTTCAAAAACACCTATAGGTTGCGAGCCTGCCAGCGTTCCACTAGACTGTCTAGAATAATCTGTGGTCATCATCTATATTCCGCTAGACGATTGTATCATATTTAAAGTCAAAGCGTCTCATCATCAATTTCATCTTTCATCTCTCATAATCTATATCATCTTTCATCTACCCATTTTTACCTAACATATTTATAGGAATAAAAAATACATATACAGTTCAATTCAAGTAAAACATGTACAAATCTTTCATCTAGCATATATATCAGGAACACATATAAAAGACATATAGAACGGAATTTATCTTAAATACTTCATATATATGTAAGATGAAAATAACTATGCACCCACTTGTTAAAGTGATGACTCAAAATTCGGATAGCGTTTCGCTTCTAGTAACTGTGTTTTCCTTTGACGTAACCTAGTATCATTATCACTATGTCTTAGTCTAATATTTATTGTGAGTAATTATTAGTCTAGATTCATCATTACTTTAAAGATTACTGATCTATAGTTGATAAGGGACAACAAGGTAAGATTATATCGGAGGTAGGGTCCGTTTGGCATACATAGTATACTATTTGGAAAGCTCACTTTAAACACCTCACTAAATCTTGCCTTCTTATATCATCCCTATAAGTAGATCCATCAGTAGAAGGACTTGGAATAACTGATAAATCTTGTTTATAGGTTCATAATAACGATAATGAATTTAAACATAAGTTACACTTAAATCGTAATAAGTGTAGCTCAACTTACATGGATTCTTGCGAAAACTTAGAACCCCGTGGTGAAAACTTCGTCGCCCTTTCTTCAGAAAAGATTCTTGTAACGGTTCAGCGTTCACCTTACTATACTAAAACTATAGAAAGAGAATTCGATCACGAGGGACCGAAATGCTCAAAGATAAGAAGAGAAAGACTCTTGAATCAAGAGGATGGTGAAAAAATATGAGAGCCTAGAGCCTCATATGTATTGTAATTTAATTTTCAAAAATCACCCTTTATAGTTATAGAGTCGAAATATCTTATAATATGTCGAAATGTCGAAATCGGTGTAATAGTCATTTTCGTATGTTTGTTATGTATTTACTAAGGCATATGTTTTTACAAAGCTTAGAAGTTTAGCCTTAGTATTTTTTGTACTTTCAGCCTCCTATAAATAGGAGCTAAACATTGAGTTGTAAGGAGAGTTTTCCCATTTCTGCTTACGTTTTGTACTCGTGTTCATTGGAAGTAATGAGAGCTTAAACCAGACTTTATTTACTTCTCGTGTTCATCTTTACTCTGATTTTGATTCACTTACTCGACTAATTCATCTACAATTGGTATCAGAGCAGGAATCATACTGCAATGATCTGATTTTCAATTGAATCACTAGTTTTTGAGTCACGAATTTGTCTCAAAAGTTTCCGCACTGTTCGATTCTGAAAATCATTACTGATCTATAGTTTTGGTTTGATTATGTGTTTGAATTGTGTAATCGAGTAATCGTTTTTGAGTTTCTGATCGATTCAGTCATTCAATTTCAAGTTTCTTCAAATTTTTCTGAAAAATCTCATCCGTACGTTAATGGAAAATTTCAACATGAACATGATTCAGTCATTCAATTTCAAGTTTCTTCAAAAATCTCATTCGTACGCTAATGGGAAATTTTTCTGAAAAATCTCTACGAAGATTCCTATGTTGATCCCGGAATACTATAATCAGTGGGCTGATCGAATGGAGGATTACTTGAATGGTTTGGACGAGGAACTCTGGAGCTGCATTACTGGAATCGTTCAACCTCCACCAAATGTTCAACAAATTGGATCATCTGGATCAGCATCTGCAGTCAATGATTAATCCACCAGGCTGAAGAACAACGAAAAGCGTTGTTTGAGAGAACTGAGAGGTGCCTTGCCACCTGTTGTTCACAATTACATCCGTGGTTGTAAAACTGCGAAAGATATCTCGAATACTCTTAAGGAAAAGTATCAGGGAAGCAAGAAAACGAAGATAAACCCTGTTAAGCAGTGTCTTGTGGAGCTGAAAGCATTCAGACAAAATGAGAGTGAAATGGTTGAAGTTTACTATGATCGTCTTAATGAACTGATCTATCGATGCAATCGTTATGGAATCATAATTAGTTGCAAACACACAAAAGTGAAGTGAATGAGATGGCTGAAGAGTCAAAACTGAGTTTGGGAGGTCCGTTAGCTCTTGTTTCGAAATTATCTGAGAAAGAAGCTGTTGAAAAAGATGGTTCTGGTGAAGAAGGTTTTCTAATGAACTCTGATGATGAAGCGGTTGCTTTTTACTCGAAAAACCGAGTTAAAAAGTTTTTCAAAAAACCTTTCAATCCTAAGATGAAGCAGAGTGATGTGAAAGGAAGTTTTGTGAACAAGTTTGTGGGAGAGGAGAAGAATAAAATTGAAAAGAATGATGTGAAGGCAACTGAAGTCAAAAGCGAGAAGATATTGAAGGGAGATTCGGGCATTTACTGTCATTAGTGTAACGGAGCACATCATTTTGGCAAATGATTCCATGCTTTGTAAGAAAGAGGAGAAAAAGAATAGGATCAAGGAAGAAGCCTATTATGTGGAAATATTGGAAGAAGTAAGTGCAAAGACGAAGGGGTTATCTTTGGTTGCTCATGGCGAAGGTGAGGAGGAAGGCACATATCAGATCTGGTCTTCGGGGTCTGATGATGAAGAGATGCGTAATCCAACAGATGGTGCTATGTTCGCACAGTTTGAGGAGGATGAGGACGAAAAGGTGATTGGTCGTTGTTTCATGACCAAGACAGGAGACAAATCACCAATAACAACAAAGGTACGTGCTATTCTTCAGTCTTTTAACATTCCTTTACAAGCTTATGATTCTGAAATAATTGCATTTGATGATACTGTTGCTTACTTTGATACAATTGTGGTGTCTGCTAGTAATGAAGCTAAGAAACTAAACATCCAATTGCAAGAGACACAAAAATTGTTAGATTCGAAACGCAACAGAGTAGAGTATCTGGAATTACAAATCACAAATATCATGTGTGATAGGGATTCGTTAAGCAGTGATGTTAAAATGTTGTTAGGTCAAAGAAACATTTACTGTAACTCTGCAAAACGATTATATGCTAAATTGACTGCTTTGCATCATTCTTCTGACATTAGCAAAGAACAACATAGGAAGTTATTACCTTTTCTAGCTTTCGAAAGAGAGTAAATTGATAGCTTGTCTTATGATTGTGAGAAAACCATAGCAGAATTCGATAAAGTGCCTGATAATCGATTTGCTTATGGTATTGTTAAGATAGATGAATATTTGAATGATGATGAACTTGTTGAGATTGTGAATGATACCTTAACAAAAAATGAACAAATCAAAATTTTGAAAAGAATTGAGAATTCGAAACTTGACTCTCAATCCAATTTTGTTGATGTCGATGATAATTCTGATAGTTTTAGCGAAATCAGTGAAATTGAGGAAGAGGAAAGTGTCGATTGTTCACAGTTGTCTGTCATTAATGTCACATCTAAGTCTAAAGGAAAAGAAAAATGTAATGATTCGTTGGTTAAGATTGGCACTGACAAACCCTCAACTTCAAAAGTTTTTGATTTCGACAATGTGAGTGTCAGAGATAGTCAAACAGACAGTAGTGATGATGAGGATGAATAACAAGTTTCGAACAAATCTAAGCCTGACAAACCTGTTTGAAAAGAAACAACCATTCCACGAGTTGTTGTTGATCAAGTGTTTGGGGACACTGAAAATTTTGACAAAGTTTTGTCTGAAAAAAGGAGCCCATTATTTGGAAACAAATCAAGTGGTGTATCCAAATTTCAAGTGTTCAGATGATGTTGTATTTCCAAATCAAGTGTTTGTCACTACTAGAAATGTTGAAAACATTAAACCAGAGTTAAACAAAATGGTCGAAGATGACAACAAAAAAACAACAGACGAAGGATTCTTTTCAAATCAAAGCACTGTCGAAAATAATCTAACAAAGAATTCGTATGTTTTTCAAAGAAAAAAACCTCAACGAAAATGGATTGTAAAACAAGAAAATACAAAAGAATGTTTGAAACAAGAATCTAAAGAAACAAATGAGAATGTGAAACTTAATTCAAATGAATTTAAGGATCGTGTTGAAAATTTTCGAAGGAAAAAGGAATTTCGAAAAGATAGGCAAGAAAGAATTTTTTTTGGCAAGTTGTGTCAAATGAAAAGGAATCCAAAATACCGAACCAGAAAATGTTTGAAAATAAGTTGTCCAAATCTGAACAAACAAAGTTTTCAAAACATTCGGATAAAAAGGAAAATCCCGCTCAATCAATTTCGTCTGATTCACAAAAGAATTCTGAGAAGTTTTCAAATTCAAAAACTTTTCAATCAAATAATCCACAAAAGAATTTTCATTCAAAAAGCCAACAAAAGTTTTCAAATTCAAATTCATCCTTTTCAAAACCAACAAACAATAAAAATCGATTTTCTTCAAATAGAACAAATCGACCTTTTGACAATGTTCAAAAATTTACGAATGTTCGAAAATTTGAGAACGGTCTAAAATTCGAAAATGTTCGAAAGTTTGCAGACAATCAACCATTTGTGCATGATAAATCCAAGCAATCTGCAAGGTTTACTCCTCAAAAACCAAATTTTCCAAATCCTTCTGCGAAGCAGAATTTGAAAGTGTCATACACAAAGGGTTCGTCAAATGTGAGTAATATCGATCATTGGCTTGAAGGACAAGGAAAGATGTTTCAATCTCGTAAGTATTCCCAACAACAAATTCACGAAGCATATGAGAAATATTTGAATGATTCTTCAAATGGAAGTTCCTCTTCCAAAGACTCAAATATTCCTGTGAAAACATGGAAACCAGTTTTGAAAGATAAACCTGAGAACAAAAAGGTAAATGTCAGTGACAAATCTAAACCTTCGAAAACTTATGTTTCTGCTCCTTTACCTAATGATGTCGACTTAATTGACACTTTCAAATCCAAAGTTTTTAATTGGGTTTTAGGTTCTTCATTTCAATCGGTTTTCAAAGCTAATAACCAAGGACCCAAACAGCCTTGGGTACCTAAATTCTTTCATTAATTGCAGGTTCTATGTGATGAGCAATATGATGATAAATAGTACATTGATAGTGGTTGCTCTCGTTATATGACTGGCAAGAAGGAGAATTTACGTGATTATCGAAGTTTAGACAATGCAGGAGTAGTTAAAATTGGAAACAATCACGAGTGTCAGGTGAAAGGATATGGCAAAGTCACAAATGGGAAGTTTACTGTAAAGAGATTTGCATATGTCGAAGGTCTTCAAGATAACTTGATAAGTGTTTCACAACTTGTTGTGGGCACTGGCAATCAAGTGGTGTTTAACGAAGCAGGAAGCATTATTTCGAATGTTGAAAGTAACAAAGTTTTGCTCAAATCCAAACGACATGGTGACATGTTTACTCTTGATATCAAACCAATCATCGGCAAACCCTCAGTGTGTTTACTTTCGAAAGCCTCCTCTGATGTCAGCTGCCTATGGCATCGACATTTATCACATTTAAACTTTCAAAATTTGAATAAGTTGGTCGTTGACGATATTGTTCGAGGTTTACCTGTACTAAAGTTTGATAATTATACTTTGTGTGCAACTTGTGAACAAGGGAAACAACATCACAAAAGACATCTAATTGTCATAGATTCGAAAATTGTTGAACCGTTGGAACTTCTTCATATTGACCTTTGTGGACCATCAACTGTTGAAACTCTCAACAAGAAACAATACATTTTGGTTGTAGTTGATGATTTTTCACGATTCACTTGGGTGTATTTTCTCAAGTTAAAATCTGAAGTCGCTAAAACAATGATCAAATTTATCAAGAAAATTGAGACCAGTCTGAAAAGGAAAGTTCGTAAAATCAAAAGTGATAATGGTTCGAAGTTTAAAAATAACGTGCTCGATTCGTTCTTAACTGAAGAAGGAATTTCGCATAATTTCTCATCGTCATATACACCACAACAAAATGGTGTGGTTGAAAGGAGAAATAGGTCTCTTTGCGAAGCAGCCAGAAAAATGTTGACATATGCGAATCTTTCTCAATATCTATGGGTAGAAGCAGTTTCGACAACATGTTTCTCAGAATCGATCTTTTATTCATCGTCGTTTTAATATAACTCCGTATGAAATAATAAATAACCGAAAACCTAATGTCAAATTCTTTCATGTTTTTGGTTGTAGGTGTTTTATCATGAATCTCAAAGATAATCTTTCGAAATTTCAAGCTAAGGCTGATAAAAGAATATTTTTGGGATATTCAAATAATTTGGTTGCATACAGAGTGTTAATAAGCGAACAAGAAAAGTTGAAGAGACATTTAATCTCACTTTTGATGATTACTTTGTGAAACAAGTTGAAAAACATTTCGAACAAAAACCAGTTCTTAATGAATCAAATGATGAGTTTGAAAGTTATAATTCCTCAGATTTCGATTATGATTTAATTTTTGGTGTTCCAGACAGGGCTGCTGATGTTGAAGTAAATGCTGCTGATAATCAAACTCCCGAATCTTTGAAACATTCTGATGATTCGACAATCATCTCAGATACGACTGCTAATGTCGAAAGTATGCTAGATGCTCAAGTGGAGGGGGAGCACTTGCATATACCTTCAACTGTTGGGGGGGAGCATCCTTTCGAGGGGGAGAAGAGCAGTTTGAATGATGTTGTCGAGGGGGACCATCAGAATGACATTTATGTCGAGGGGGAGCATGATAATACTGAAACCATAAATTTTGATCAAAATGATGAATTTCATGACCTAAATGATAATATTTCTATTGCAGGATCCGAAAATGAAGAGATGTACGAAGATGCACCTTTGGACTTTGATCCAGCATATCCACCATTAGAGCTATGGACAAGAAATCATCCGAAAGAACAAGTCATTGGGAGTCCACAAGATGGAGTTTTGACGAGAGCTCAAATTCGTGCAAAGAATGAGGTACTAAATACTCATCAAGAATTTTGCATGTTTAATGTTTTCATCTCGAAAATTGAACCAAAGACAGCTAAGGTTGCAATGGAACACTCAAATTGGGTTGTTGCAATGCAATCTGAACTGGTTGAGTTCGATAGAAACAAGGTTTGGAGATTAATTCCTAAACCTAAAAATGTTTCGATTGTCGGATTAAAATAGATTTTCAAAAACAAAACTGACAATGATGGAAATATTGTACGAAATAAAGCACGATTAGTCGTAAAAGGATATTCGCAACAAGAAGGTATCGATTATGAAGAAATTTTTGCCCCTGTCGCAAGACTCGAGGCTGTTCGAATATTTTTGGCTTATGCAGCTCACAAAGATTTTGATGTTTATCAACTGGATGTGAAGTGTGCTTTTCTCAATGGTGAACTCGAAGAAACAGTTTACGTTGAACAACCTCCAGGTTTCATAAATGAAGAATATCCTGATCATGTGTATATTTTAGATAAAACAATATATAGGTTAAAACAAGCACCAAGAGCATGGTATGCAACTCTTACCAGTTTCTTAAAACAATCGAAATTTAAACAAGGATCAGTTGACCCCACATTATATCGAAAGAAAGTTGGGAATCATCTAATGTTTGTTCAAATTTATGTCGATGATATTATTTTTGGCTCTACTGACCCTGCTTTGTCTAGTGAATTCGAAAGTTTGATGAAAAGCCAATTTGAAATGAGTATGATGGGTAAAATCAATAATTTTCTTGGTTTAAACATTCATTAAAGCAGAGAGAAGGATTTTCATCAATCAAGAAAATATACAAGGAATTTGCTCGAAAAATTTGGAATGACAAATAGCACGAAGTTAAGAGTACCAATGGCGGTTGGAACAAGGCTAACACCTTCGTTAGAAACACCTGCGGTTGATCTTACTTTATACAGGAGTATGATAGGTTGATTGCTTTATCTTACTGCAAGTCGGCCTGATATCATATTTTCTTTATGTAATTGTGCTAGGTATCAAGCAAATCGACGAGAACCACACTTGACTGCTGTGAAAAATATCCTTCGTTATCTCAAGGGAACAATTTCGTTAGGATTGTGGTATCCTTCGAAATCATGATTTTTTATTCAGGCATTTTCAGATGCAGATCTAGGAGGGTGTACTTTGGATCGAAAAAGCAAAAGTGGTGGATGTCAATTCTTGGATGGAAAGTTAGTCAGTTAGCAGTCGAAAAAGCAAACGTGTGTTTCGATTTCTACTGCTGAAGCTGAATATGTTACAGCTGTTGCTTGCACTTCACAAATCATTTGGATCCAGAGTCAATTGCGAGACTATGTCATTAATATGAAAAAGATTCCATTGTGTTGTGATTCACAAAGTGATATACGCATTTGTCATAATCTAATACAACATTCGAAAACCAAACATATTGCTCTTCGTTATCATTTTATCAAAGATCATGTGGAAGATGAAAACATTGAAGTTCATTTTGTAAAAACAACTGATCAGCTTGCTGATATTTTTACAAAAGCTTTGGATGAAAAATCATTTGTTCGAATTTTGATAGGTTTGGGAATGATCGAAGCAAGTTCAGTTCCAGGAATGATTTATAATGTATGACAAAGAAGTGTTATACAAATGTGTCGATTCAGAGGCAATAATGATTCATTCAGAAGCTGATCGTATTAACCATTCGGAGGTTACTGTTCATGTTCAGCGCTTCGACACGCTTCGTTTTCGACTTTTGGGAAAGAAAAGTTTCGTGAGTTTGGTACAATCTTACATTTTTGTTTTATTTTTTTATTTTCGAAAAATTGAAAAACTCAAAAATATGTTCGCTTGTTTGTATTCTTTTCGAAAAAAAATCAAAAATTCCAAAAAGATTTTCTTTTGTTGTTTGTTTTCATTTTTGAAAAAACTGAAAAACACAAAAATATTTTCTTTCTTTTCAAAAATATAAAATTCCAAAAAGATTTTTGTTATTGCGTACTTTGTCTTTTCTTTCTTCGTACATATTTCACGATCGTTTTACAAGGGTCATGCTTGCGTTTCTAAGGGAAGGTAAAATTTCGACAACTTTGTACTAGTCAGAATGTCCCTAGAAGCATGCTGCAGCATGTCGACCCAAGCCTCTTTTGACTCAATGTGTGTTTTCGAAAGCCTTAATGAAATTTTCATTATAAAAATTTCTTCCCAATCAGGCTTGCACTCACATTAGTCTACTGAGCTACCTTACTCTTTTCAAATGAGTTAAGAGTTTTCTGTTTGGTCTAAACATAACGGAGGTACAATTGATTTCGTGAACCAATCTTTTTCATATCCAAATTCTAACACATTTCACACACAATGACATATGTCCGAGAGGTCATTGATCAAACCAATCATGACATAGGCATATCAAAACTCTGTGTTTATGATCCAACATCATGAGACCGTGGTGAAAGTGAAACCCAAATTATCAAAATCATTTAAGGAATTGACGGGGAACTATGTTCCAGATTTAACGAAACATTTATTTCAGTACCAACCTTCGATGCTCCAAATCATATTCTTTCGTAATGAGTGGTTTTAATCAAATGGTTGAAACCCACGACATTTGTTTCCCAACAGGATCCAGCTAAATCTAATTTTTCTTTGAATATGATTTTCGTAGGAGTATCAATTCTCTCACTTGTCACATTCAAACTAATTCAAAGCATACTTGTCACTGACTACACTGGTCAAACAGGTAATTTCGGTTACAATTACTCACCTTATGTTTAGGTTGATACGTAACGAAATTTTTAAGCCACCCACGAAGCCTTGAAAAAGAAGCCCTTCGATACTTCTCTACAAGTATTCGATTGAAATTCACAGGAACATACACAAGCTGTTGATCATCTCTCTTGATAATTAACGAAGCAACCTTTGCCCGGGGTTTAACTGCATTTGTGTCGAAATTTTATATTTCGACATCACAGTTCCAAAATTTTCGTTAATTTGCTTCTCATCTCATAATCTTGGCACACTGCACTCATGAAATCCTTGAGGTTCTGAGTACCACCAACTCAGGCTGATGATTTCGAAAGTCTGGAAAATGACTTCGTCTCTCATCCCAAAGAAGAAAGAGCCTAACCTCCATGCCGAAGGTTTTTCGACCTTATCCATTTGGTGCTCACGAACAGTCTGATGTGACGGTTTGGCAACGTGGCCCGATTTTCAAGGAACTTTATCTGACATGACGTGTTTAACGGCTAGTGGTACGACTTTCAAGGACAGACGTGACTTTCTCTTTCCAGAAAACGGTTGGAATTCAATCAGGGTTACATATAAAAGGAAATACTACCTTCCTTTTATCATTACGCGTTCAAAATCACATACGATCAAAAAGCCCTAACTTTCTCTGTTATTCAAGTTTCTCTTAAACCCTAATCAATGGCGACTGATCCAACCTCCACTACTGAAGAAATTGCCTCTCAACCACTGATGAAGATTCAAAGCACAAACTATCAGGTCGTAGGAGATGTGTCACTGTATCCGGAAGAACTCAAGATGCTGATTGTTGCTCTTCAACATTCAGGTCTTGCAACTGCGATGTTCAATGCGTTTGCAGTTCCGTTATCATGGTTATCAATGGCTGGTTCTACTGCTTCTTACATCAAATCCACTGATTTAATCACATTCAGTCTGGTGAATGAATAGCATATTCGACTTTCAAAGAAGATGTTTGTTCAAATCTTGGCAATTCCCAATTCTTCTCCATTCTTAAAACCTACTGCAGAACAAGTTATGTTCATGTTTAACGAGATGGGTCATCAACCACCACTCGTCAAAATTAGTGATTTCAAGAAATCTGGTCTTCCTTGCATCTGGAATTTTTTGTTCGGAATCTATCTTCGTTGCTTAACTGGGCGAAGTGTAGGGCTTGATAAGGGGAGAATGGAGGTTTATGCTCTGGTAGCAGGGTTGTATTATGATCTCAAGGTTAATTATGCTACTGAAATTTGGAAGGAGTTTATCAAGAGCTTGGAAAAAACGAATATGGTGAAAGGAATTTTGTGTGCAGTACCTGCTGATGAGGCTAAGGTAGAATTTGCGAAGTATCACTTTCCAAGGGTTGTAGCAGATGATTCTGATGAATTTCCTAATGTTGCTCGCATTCCTGATGGGATGTTAAAGAAAGTGGATCCAACAAATTCCGTGTTGGTTGAATACTTGAAAACCATAAATCCTTCTGTTGAAATTGGGGTTTTACTTCCAGTAAGTGATGAAGGGTCATCTAAAAAGTCAAAAAAGTCAAAGAAGAAAATGAAGGTTTCTGAAGAAGATGTTTTTATCGAAAGTCCCAAGAAACAACCCAAGATTGAATCTCCTAAGAAGATTGAAATAGAAACTGAGACACCTAAGGAGAAGATTGTTCCTGATTCTTCGAAGGAATTGATCCCTTCGAAATCTGGTGTGTTTAAACGGTTAAGTAAGTTTTCTTTTATCAAACGAACTTCGGAAGATCCATCTCCTACTATTCGTAAAACACAGCTTAACAGGAAAGGAGTTAAGGTTCGTGAGATTCCTGCACCCGTTTCACCATCATCTAAAAAGAGAAGAGCAAAAGATGTGACGAAACTTATCAACAAGAAGATGAAGAAACGAAAGTTGATTGTTCAAGATGAGTCTTCAGAAGAAGAAATTGTTCCAGAATCTCCTTTGGGTTTCAATTCCCCAACACAACCTCTTATCATCGAACCTGTTTCCTTGCCAATGACAACAGTTCCACTCGAAATTGTGGTAACCAAATCAATTCCTGAGGAGGTTCCAATTTCCAACATTGTTATAAACGTATCTGATACGGGTGTACATGTTTCTGAGAATGTTGATCCATCATCTCAAGGTATTCCTATTACCTTTGCTTCTGAACCGATCACAAGTACTATTGTTTCATTACCACCATTTATTAAACCAGTTTCTACTACCATTCCTTCACCAACTTTTGAACATGTCTTACACCAACCCTTCACTACACTTTTCGCATCTCAATCCACCGATCCACCAAAACCCAATTTCGATGAAGAAACAGATGGAGGCGGTTGTGGAGGAACGTTTGATGATCTACATTTTGATTCAGAGGAAGAAGATATACCGGATCATATGTTAATGTTTGGTAAGCAGTTCAAGATCCTAAATCGGAAACTTAATGCTATTCTTCAATCACAAGCTGATTTCGGAGCCAAGAACACGGTGTCTGGGATTGAATTAGATGTGATGCTCAAAGCTGTGGAGCATCGCATGCAAAAAAAATGGATGTTATAGATAAAAATAACGAATTGAGGGTCAAAGATCAAAATGATTCGTTTAAATCTGCACTCAACGATCTTCGTTTGACAACAAAAGAACGACACGTTCTTTTTGTTAAAGATGTCAAGACAGTTCGTGAAGATGTGAATCGAAAATTAGAGGAGTTGAAGGTAGAAGTCTCCAAAGAACTGAATGCGCTGAATTCTAATTATTCGACACTTCGGTCGAATGTTGACACTGTAAGGGTCGAAATTAGTTGTAATATGTCGAATTCGTTTGTTCCCTTCGTATGTTTGTTAATATATTTACTGAGGTGTAATTTCATACGAAGCTTAAGTGTCTAAGCCTTAGTACTTTTTGTATGCTTTCATTGTTCCTATAAATAGGGAACTTTACTAGAGTTAGATAAGAGTCCTTTATAGAACCTGTCTATTTTTCTCTGTAAACGTTGAAAGCATAATAGAGCTGAAACCAGATTATATTTACATCGTGTGTCCAATCTACATTTTTTTTACTCTGATTTGATTCATACTTGATTCTACACTTGATCAATTGGAATCAGAGCAGGAATCATAATCTGCGATCTGATTTTCACTATGTTTCAAAAAGTTTTTTTAATCAATTCTGGTTCAAAAAGTTTTCGCGCTTTTTGAAGTGAAAATTCGTTCTACATCTTCAGTTGTGATTTGATTCTGCAACTGATTTGTTGAATCAAGTGTTTTATTTGATTTTGTGGTTCAATTCAGCTATTTGCTTTTAAATTCTCATTGAATTCTCAAAAATCTCAAAAATCTTCATCCGTACATCAATGGCGAACTTCAATCTCAACTCGATGACTTCTTTCTATCATCTGCTAGGATCTTCAACTAAGATTCCTATGCTTATTCCTGAATATTATGATCAGTGGGCTGATCGCATGCAAGATTACTTAAATGGACTCGATGAAGAGTTGTGGTCTTGCATCTCTGGAAGTATCACTCCTCCGACTAATGTTCAACCAATTGGATCATCTTTTGGAACTTCTAGTGTTGTAAATCAATCTGATCGTTTGAAGAAATTGGAGAAAAGATGCGTGAGAGAATTGCGCGGTGCATTGCCTCTAGTTGTGTACAACTATGTTAGGAGTTGTACAACTGCCAAAGAGATCTGGAATAATCTGAAAGAGAAGTTTCAAGGAAGCGAGAAGACTAAAATCAATTCTGTTAAGCAATGTTTGGTGGAGCTAAAGGATTTCAGAAAAAAGGAAATTGAAACAATTGAAGTTTATTACGATCGTTTAAATGAGTTGATTTATCGCTGTAATCATTATGGAATCACTAGGACAGCAATGGAATTCAATCTCATTTTCGTAATGGGTCTTCGTAAAGAATGGAGAAGTGTTAGTATGATGGTGAAGTATCAGCAGAGTTTCGATACTTCAACTCTTAATGATTTGTACAATCAACTGAAAACTCACGAAAGTGAGGTGAATGAAATGGCAGAAGAGTCGAAGCTCAGTCTGGGAGGTCCGTTAGCACTTGTCTCTAAAGTATCTGAGAAAGAAACATTCGAAAAAGGTGATTCTGAGGAGGAAGAAGGGTTTATAATGAACTCGGATGATGAGGCAATAGCTTTTTACTCAATCAACCATGTCAAAAAGTTTTTCAAGAAGCCATTCAATCCGAAGGTTAAGCAAAATGAGGGAAAAGGAACTTTTGTGAGTAAAGTTGCCGGAGAGGAGAAGAAGAAGTTTGAGAAGACTGATGCAAAGGTTACTGAGGTGAAGAATGAGAAAAAGTTAAAAGGAGATTCAGGTGTGGATTGTCACTACTTCAATGGAGCAAATCATTTAGCTAAGGATTGTATGCTTCGTAAGAAAGATGAAAGAAAGAAAAAAAATCAAGGATGAAGCGTATTATGCTGAGAAGCAGGAGGAGGTTAGGGCTAAAGCTAAGAATTTGTCTTTGGTGGCAAAAGGAGAGCAGGAAGAAGATGACACTTATCAGATCTGGTCTTCGGGATCAGATGATGAAGAAATGCGTAATCTGACGCATGGTGTCATGTATGCGAAGTATGAGGAAGATTCGAATGAAGAGATGAATAAGGTGACGGAACGATGCTTCGTGACAAAATCTGCTGACAAGTCTCCGATGACAACCAAGGTACGTTCTATTCTTGAATCTTTTAATATTCCAATAAGTGCCTATGACTCTGAATTAGTATCTTTTGATGAAACTGTTACTTATTTTGACTCAATTGTTGTGTCTGCTAGCAATGAGGCTAAGAAATTGTCAATGCAGTTGTTAGAGACCCAGAAGCGTTTACATTCGAAAATAAGTAAGATTGAGTGTTTAGAATTACAAGTCACAAACATCATGTGTGATAGAGATTCATTATCTAGTGATGTTAAAAATCTGTTAGCACAACGTAATATCTACTGTAACACTGCTAAAATACTTTATGGAAAATTGACTGATTTGCATCATTCATGTGAAATTAGCAAAGAAAAACATAGAAAATTATTGCCTTTTCTAGCATTTGAGAGAGAGAAGGTATATAATATTTCGTATGATTGTGAGAAAACCATTGCTGAGTTTGACAAAATCCCAGGTGATAGATATGCTTATGGAATTGTCAAAATTAATGAATGTCTGGATACGAATGCATTAGTTGAAATAGTAAATGATACTTTAACTAAATCAGAGCAAATTAAAATTTTGAAAAAGACTGAGAATTCGACATCTGATTCTCAATCTAATTTTGCCGATATTGAAGATAACTCTGACAATATTAGCGAAATTAGTGATATTGAGGATGTTGATTGTTCTCAGTTGTCTGTCATTAATGTTGCATCAAAATCTAAAGGAGAAGAAAAATTTAAGGATTTGAAGGTTAAGATTGACACTGACAAACCTTCTACTTCGAAAGATTGTGAATTTGTGGATATCTGAGATAGTCAAACGGATAGCAGTGATGATGAAAATGATGATGACAATTCGGACAAAAAGGTCTCATCAAACAAAGATTCGAAAGAAAAAGAAATTCCACGTGTTGTTGTTGATTAAGTGTTTGGGAACACTGAAAACTTTGATAAAGTGTTGTCTGAAAAAGGAGCCCATTATTTGGAAACAAATCAAGTGGTGTATCCGAATTTCAAGTGTACTAATGATGTTGTTTTTCCAAATCAAGTGTTTATCACTACTGGAAATGTTGAGAACATTAAACCAGAATTTAACAAATTGGTCAAAGATGACAACAAGAAAACAACAGACGAAGGATTCTTTTCAAATCAAAGCACCATCGAAAATAGTCTAACAAAGAATTCGTATGTTTTTCAAAGACAAAAACCACAACGTAAATGGGTTGCAAAATCGAAAATTGTGAAAGAAGTTACAAAAGAGGTTGTTGTGGAAAATGAAACTGTTGTCAAATTAAATTCCAAAGAATTTAAAGAACAAATTGACAAGTTTTCAAAAGAAAATGCAATTTCAAAAAGACAAGCTCGAAAGAAGATTTTTTGGCAAACCGTGGAGTTACGAAAGCAACAAAATGGTTTGACATTAAAAACAACTGAAAACACAAAGTCTAAATCTGTTGAGAACAAGTTTTCACAGTCAGCATCTTATTCTGATCAAAAGACAAATCCCGCTCAGATAAACAAAACAAAATCTGAATTTTATCCAAAAACAAATTCTTCGAAAGATCAAAATAAAAATTTTTCCTCAAATTTCAAAAATACCTCAAAGCGTTTTCAAAGTCAATCCTCAACGCAACGATTTTCTTCTGATCGACAATCAACATTTTCTCAAAGACAAAAATCTCACATTCGCTTCTCTCAAAATTCAACTATTAGAAACAATGATAGAAGTCGATATGCAATGGCATTTTGTCCGAAATCAAATGTTGATTTCTTCCCACAAAAATCGAATTTTCCAAATCCTACAGGGAAACAAACCTTCAAAGTTTCGTACACAAAAGGGTTGTATCGTGACAAAAACATCAATCATTGGATTGAAGGAAAAGGACGAATGTATCAATCAAGGAAATACTCTCAACAACAAATTCAAGAAGCTTATGAGAAGTATGTGAATACTTCGTCAACTGAAAGCTCATCTTCAAAAGATTCAAATGTTTCAGTAAAAACTTGGCAACCGGTTTCGAAAGAAAAGCATCTTCACACTCAATCTAAAAAGACGAAGGCATGTGTCAGTGACAATCCCAAACTAACAAAAACTTATGTTTCTGATACTTTACCTAGTGATGTCGACTTAATTGATAGTCTCAAAACTAAATTTTGTGATTGGGTTAAAGGTTCTACATTTCCTTCTGTTTTCAAAGCTAATTTCCAACGACCCAAAAAGCCTTGGGTACCTAAATTCTTTCATTGATTGCAGGTGCTATGTGACGAGCAATATGATGAGAAATGGTATATCGATAGTGGTTGCTCACGTCACATGACTGGACGAAAGGAAAATTTAAGAGATTTTCGGAGCTTGGAAAATGATGGTGTTGTGAAGTTTGGAAACAATCATAAATGTCAAGTGAAAGGCTATGGGAAAGTAACGAATGGACAGTTTACTGTAAATCGCGTTGCTTATGTCGAAGGTCTGAAACATAATTTGATAAGTGTTTCACAACTTGTTGTGGGCATTGGCAATCAAGTTATGTTTAAAGAAGAAGGGAGTATTATTTCAAATATTGAAACGAACGAAGTGTTGCTGAAGTCGAAAAGTTATGGCGATATGTTTACTCTTGATCTAAAACTGATTGTTGGGAAACCTTCAATTTGTTTACTTTCGAAAGCAACATCTGAAGTTAGCTGGTTATGGCATCGTCGATTATCACATTTAAATTTTCGAAATTTAAATAAGTTGGTACTTGATGATCTTGTTCGAGGCTTACCAGTTTTAAAATTTGACAATGATACCTTATGTGCAGCTTGCGAACAAGGAAAACAGCATAGGAAAGGTCATCCATTTGTGATAGATTCGAAAATTGTGGAACCGTTGGAACTTCTTCATATTGACCTCTGTGGACCATCAACTGTTGAAACTATCAACAAGAAACGGTACATTTTGGTTATTGTTGATGATTTTTCTCGATTCACTTGGGTGTATTTTCTCAGGTTAAAATCTGAAGTCGCTCAAACAATGATTGATTTTATCAAGAAAATTGAGATGAGTTTGAAAAAGAATGTTCGAAAAATCAAAAGTGATAATGGCTCTGAGTTCAAAAACAAAATGTTGGATTCATACTTAGTTGGGAAAGGAATTTTGCATAACTTTTCGTCTCCATACACACCATAACAAAATGGTGTAGTTGAACGAAGAAATAGATCACTTTGTGAAGCAACAATGACTATGTTAACATATGCGAATATTCCTCAGTATCTATGGGCCGAAGCGGTGTCAACAACATGTTTTACTCAGAATCGTTCTTTTATTCATCGACGTTTTAACATCACTCCGTATAAAATTATCAATAACCGAAAACCAAATGTTAAATTCTTTCATGTGTTTGGATGTAGGTGCTTTATCCTGAATCTCAAGGATAATCTTTCGAAATTTCAAGCAAAAGCTAACGAAGGAATCTTTTTGGGATATTCGCACAATTCGGTGGCATACAGAGTGTTAAACAAGCACACACGCAAAGTCGAAGAGACATTTAATCTTACTTTTGATGATTATTATGTCAAACAAGTTGAAAACCAATTCGAACAAAAGCCAATTATTAATGAATAAAAACATATGAATATGAAATTGTGAGTTCATCTGATTTTGATTATGATTTAATTTTTGGTATTCCTGACAGTGCTGTGGATGTTGAAGTTCGTGAAAATGATAACCAACAATCTGAATTCTCGAAGCATATTGATGACTCCGAACTCATTCAAAATATTGGTGATAGGATTTCAACAACGAATTCTCCAGAAGTTGGTGAAAGTATGCATAATAATCCAGTGGAAGGGGAATACTTGGATTCGAATACTCTAGTTGAGGGGGAGCATTCTTTCGAGGGGAGAATGGGAGAATAGTTGAAGATGTTGAGGGGAGCATCTTGTTGAGGGGGAGCATCAGAATGATGAATTTCACGAAATAAATGATAATCTTTCTGTTACAGGATCTTAAAATGAAGAGATGTACGAAGATGCACCTTTAGAATTTGATCCATCATATCCACCATTAGAGAAATGGACAAAAACTCATCCGAAAGATCAAGTCATTAGGAATCGTAAAGATGGAGTGTTAACAAGAGCTCAGATTCGTGCGAAGAATGAGGTATTAAATACTCATCAAGAATTTTTCATGTTCAATGTTTTCATATCTAAAATTGAACCAAAGACAATTAAGGTTGCAATGGAACACTCATATTGGGTTGTTGCAATGCAATCTGAACTGGCTGAATTAGAAAGAAACAAGGTTTGGAGATTAATTCCTAAACCTAAAAATGTTTCGATTGTCGGGTTAAAATGGATTTTCAAAAACAAAACCGATAAAGATGGAAATATTGTACGAAATAAAGCACGATTAGTCGTAAAAGGATATTCGCAACAAGAAGGTATTGATTATGAAGAAACCTTTTGCTCTTGTTGCAAGACTCGAGGCCATTCGAATATTTTTAGCTTATGCAGCTCATAAGGATTTCGATGTCTATCAAATGGATGTGAAATGTGTTTTTCTCAATGGTGAACTCGAAGAAACTGTTTACGTTGAACAACCTCCAGGTTTCGTAAATGAAATGCATCCTGATCATGTATACATTTTAGATAAAGCTGTATATGGGTTAAAACAAGTACCAAGAGCATGAGAAGGCATTTTCATCAATCAGGAAAAATATACAAGGAATTTGCTCGAAAAGTTTGGATTGACAAATAGCACGAAGTTAAGGGTACGAATGGTAGTTGGCACAAGGCTATCACCTTCGTTAGAAATGTCTGCGGTTGATCTTACATTATACAGGAGCATGATAGGTTCATTGCTTTATCTTACTGCAAGTAGACCTAATATCATGTTTTCTGTATGTAATTGTGCTAGGTATCAAGCAAATCCTCGAGAACCACATTAAACAGCTGTGAAGAATATCTTTCGTTGTCTCAAGGGAACAATTTTGTTAGGATTGTGGTATCCTTCGAAAACAGGATTTTTCATTCAGGCATTTTCAGATGCAGATCTAGGAGGGTGTACTTTGGATGGAAAAAGCACAAGTGGTGGTTGCTAATTTTTGGATGGAAAGTTGGTTAGTTGGCAGTCGAAGAAGCAAACGTGTGTTTCGATTTCTACTGCTGAAGCTGAATATGTTGCAGCTGCTGCTTGTACATCACAAATTATTTGGATCCAAAGTCAGTTGCGAGATTATGCTGTGAATATGAAAAAGATTCCATTGTACTGTGATTCTCAAAGTGCTATACGCATTTGTCATAATCTAGTACAACATTCAAAAACAAAACACATCGCTCTTCGTTATCATTTTATCAAAGATCATGTGGAAGATGGAAACATTGAAGTTCATTTTGTAAAAACAACTGATTAGCTTGCTGATATTTTTACAAAAGCTTTGGATGAAAAATCATTTGTTCGAATTTTGACAGGTTTGGGAATGATCGAAGCGAGTTCAGTTCCAGGAATGATTTCAAATGCATAACAAAGGAGTGATATACAAATGTGTTGATTCAAAGGCAATAATAATTTATTCATCGGTTACTGTTCATAGTCAACGCTTCGACACGCTTCAAATTCGACAATGTGCATGTTGGTTATGTGGTACAAAGTTTCGTTATTTTGTCAAATTTTCGTAAGGTTGTCAAATTGTCGTTAGTTTACAAATTTTCGTATATTTGTAAAAATGTTTTTCGTAAGTTTGTATCTTAGTTTTATTTTTGAAAAATCAAAAACTGCAAAAAGATTTTATTTTTGTTTTGTCGTTTTATTTTCGAAAAAAAAACCAAAAACTCCAAAAACATTTTCTTTTGATCATTGTTTTCTTTTTCGAAAAATTCAGAAAAACACAAAAAAAAATATATTTTCTTTCTATTAGAAAAATCAAAAATATCAAAAAGATTTTTGTTATTTTGTTATTTATCTTTTGTGTGTACAGATTTCACGAAGGTTATACAAGGGTCATGCTTGTGTTTCTCTGGGAAGGTACAATTTCGACAACTGTGTACTAGTTAGATTGTCCCTAGAAGCATGTTGCAGCATGTCGATCCAAGCCTCTGTAGACTCAATGTGTGTTTACGAAAGCCTTAATGAAAATTTTCATACGAAAATTTCTTCCCAAGTTAGGCTTATATTCACATTAGTCAATTGAGCTACCTTACTCTTCTCACATGAGTTAAGAGTTTTCTGTTTTGTCCGAAAATATCAGAGGTATAATTCGTTTCTCAAAACCAATCTTTTTCTTCAAAAAGTTCTAACACGTTTCACACACAATGACATATGTCCGAGAGGTCATTGATCAAACCAATCATGACTTAGGCATATCCAACTTCTGTGTTAATGAACTGACATCATGAGGCCGTGATGGAAGTGAAACCCAAAATTCTATCTTCGTAAGGAATTGACGGGGAACTATGTTCCAGTTTTGACGAATCATTTGTTTCAGTACCATTTTTCGAAACTCCAAATCATATTTATTTCATATGAGTAGTCTTGATCAAACTATCGAAGCCCACGATGTTTGTTACCTAACAGGATTCAGTATCAATTTTTTTATGAATATGATTTCCGTGTGAGTTTCATTTGCTTTCGAAGTCTCATTCAAAATAATTCAAAGCATACTTGTCACTGACTACATTGGTCAAACAGGTAATTTCGGTTACAATTACTCACCTTATGTTTAGGTTGATATGTAACGAAATTGTAAACTACCCATGAAGCCTTATAAAAGAAGCTCTTCGATACTTCTCTATAAGTATTTGATTGAAATTCACGGGAACATACACAAGCAGTTGATTATCTCTCTTGATAATTAACGAAGCAACCTTTGCCCGGGGTTCATCTGCTTTTGTGTCGATTTTTTTTTTGACATCACAGATCCAAATTTTCGTTAATTTGCTTCTTATCTTTTCTTTGCCACACTGCACTCACGAAATCCTTGAGGCTCTGAGTACTACCAACTCAGGCTGATGATTTCTAAAGTGTAGCAAACGACTTCGTCTCTAAACCCAAAGACGAAAGAGCTTTACCTCCATCCGAAGGTTGGTGACAGTTACTATTCTATGAGGCGACACGAACAGACTGTCTGATGAGACGTTTTGTATTCAGTCCAGCTTTCAAGGCGATATGACAGTTACTTTTTGACGCATGGCAACTTTATCGGCAGACTGGTGCGACTTTTAAGGTGCCACGTCAGATCTCAGTTAATGCTTATCTCGCGTTAAATTCAAATTCCAGGGTTACATATAAAAAGGGGAATCAAGGGTTCTTTGTCCGTTTATGCTCACAAAAGAAAATTTCCCTAATTCTCTCTGTTATTCAAATCTTCAAAGCCCTAATCATGGCTGGTGTTGATTCTGCTTCCCGAACAACTGAGGACATCACTTCTCAACCAATTAAGAAGATTCAAAGCACGAATTATCAAGTGGAAGGGGATGGTTCTTTATATCCTAAAGAATTGAAGATGTTAATCGTCGCATTGAAGGGTTCTGTTCTTTCAGAGGCGATATTCAACTCGTTTGCTGCTCCTCTTACTTGGTTTTCACAAGCAGGATCCAGTGCTACTTATAGCAAAGCTATGGATATCATTACTTTTCAACTGGTGAATAACAAGAAAATTCGATTGTCCAAGAAGCTCTTTTGTCAGATTCTTGATACCCCTAATTCTCAATTATATACTGATCTTTCTTCTGCTCAAATAATCCATATGTTTAATGAGATGGGTCATCAACCCCCACTCACCAAGATCAGTGATTTCAAGAAGTCAGCTCTTCCAACTGCTTGAAATTTTCTGTTCGGAATCTTTCTACGCTGCTTGATTGGTCGCAGTGTTGGATTGGACAAAGGTCGAATGGAGGTTTATGCGATGATAGCAGGCTTGTAGTATGATATTTCCGTAGAGTACTCTACACAACTATGGAATAAATTCCAGAAAAGTGTCGAAAACACGAATGCTGTTCAAGGCATTTCGTGTGCAAGGTACTGGAGTTTGATCCTTGGTTATTTTTATGACAAAGAAGGAATTGTGGTGCCTGCTAATGAAGAGAAAGCTGAGTTCATGAAGTATCACTTCCCAAAGGAAGTTTCTGATGATGCCGAAGTGTTCACACACATTGCCAGGATTCCTGATGCAATGTTGAAGAGGGTTGAGCCAACAAATTCGGTGTTGGTTGAGTATTTGAAAACAATCAACCCTGATGATGAAACTGGAAGGTTATTGTCTAAAGAAGATGCTGGTCCTTCGAAGAAACCAAAACGTTCTAAGAAGGATACAAAGGCTACACCTGAGAAGTCTGTGCACGAATCTAAGAAGTCACCACAGAAGCCCGAGAAGCCAGAATAACATGTTTCGACTGTTGTGATAGAGCCTGTGGAACCTGTTACTGATGATCATGTCAAGGAAACCATTCCATCCAAGTCTGGTGTTTTTCGAAGACTAAAGAAGAAAGCTCGTGGTGAACGACATTCTAAAGATGGATCATCTCGATTTTCTCCTTCAAATGTTCGTAAACCACAAATTACACATCAAGGGGTAATTATTCGTGAAGTTCCAGCTCATGTTTCGCCTTTATCAAAGAAACAAAGAGCTGCAGACGTGGCTAAACATATTTCGAAGAAGAAGAAAAAGCAACGAAAGTTGGTTATACAGGAGGGGTCGTCCGAAGAGGAGATAGTTCCTGAGACACCCGAAACTATTCTTCCTAAATCAACTCCTGAGAAGACTATGGTCATACCACCCGAAGTTTCGGTAACTGATTCAATTCTTGAGGAGGATCGAACTTCAGACATCACTACAAACGTATCTGTTATGGATGTAAATGTCACTATGGGTGAAGGAGAGTCGAACAAAGAGCTTCCTGAATTTAGTCAAGGTAATCCTGATACTATTTTTACCACTTTACCACCTTATATCATTCCCAATCCTTCATCCACAAATTCACCCACTTTTGAAAACATTCTCCATCAACCTTTTACCACTCTTTTTTCATCCTAATCCACTGATTCACCCAAAATCGATTCACTCCTTAAAGATTCACCCATTGTTGAAATTGATAATGAAAATGAAGGTTTTTGGAGGAATGTTTGATGATTTGGAGTTTGATGATGAAGAAGAAAACTTTCCTGATCATATGTTGATGACGATGAAGCAATTCAAGATTCTGAACAAGAAATTGAATTCTATTATTCAATCTCAAGAAGATCTGGGGGTAGTACGTCTGTGTCAAGACTGGAAGTTGACAGTATGTTGAAAACATTCAAAGCAAAGGTGGTGAGTAAAGTTTCTGGGATGGTTAGAGAGTCGGAGTCTAGAATCTTGGAGAAGGTTGATGACAATGATCAGAATAATGAGTTAAGAGTGAATTCTCAATCTTCGAAGTTTATGGGGGAGGTGAAAGAATTCAAGCATCTGGTGAAGGAAAGACATGTTTTATTTGTTCAGGATGTCAAGAAGGTCAGGGAGGATGTGAATTTTCAAATTCATGAGCTTCGTGAAGATATGCAAAAAGAGATTACAAATGTGCAACAGGATTATGCATCTCTAAATAGAAAAGTTGATATTATTTGTGATGCAGTTACCAAATATGTCAAGTTGTACGAAAGTTTGAGTCCTCAAATTACTCAACTTTCTACAACGGAGAATCAAAGTTTTGTGGAAGTGCTTAATTTGCTGAAGGAGCTGAAAGATTTAACTGTCAAGCCAGTTTCATCTTCGTTGATTACTCCAGAATTTTTGTCTCAAAAGTTCACTCATTTCGAAGCCATTTTACATAAGCAATTGGCCCCTCGTTCCAGAATTTCAAGCCTTCTACCAACAGATGCCCCACCTGTTTCCACAGGGGTGCAAGGGGGGAGAGAAGAAAGTTGGTGATGTGAAGGCTGGAGGTGAAGCTTCGCATGAAGATGCAAAGGTTGTTTGAACGGTGTTCTCTTTGAAGATTCCAACAACAAAACCAATTTTTTCTTCTGCAGGGCCAGTTACTTCAACTGTTGTAACCACAATGCCAATTACAAGGCCAAGTTCGAAAGGGATTGTCATTGGTTCATCTGTTGCATGCAGTAGTTCGAAGCCAAAGGAAACTATTGATACTTCTGCACAGAAAGACAAAGGGAAAAATAAGGTGATTGAAAATACTAAGGAAGAGAAGAAAGTAGAAGCTGAAGCAGAAATCGAAAAATTAAGAATTATTCAAAGCATCATGACTCAACGTGCAAGTGATCCTCCAGGTTTGAACAAAGGAGATCCGGACAAACATTACAACTATGAAACTATCGAAGCCAAGGTTGCATTTAATCACATGTATACATTTAAAAAGAAACCAAAGCAAATTTTTGTTATAACAAACACTGATGCAAGCCAATTAGACTTTCCTGTGAATGAGATGATCTTCATCATGCCTCAGTTCAAAATTACAGAAAAGTTCAAGAATAAAGATGAGAGTACCTATATGAAAATTAGATTTCATGCAGTTCTTGCCAAAGCTCCTGAGGAAGTTTGGTCATTGGTGAAGATTAAGAAGGTCATCAGCATCAGGAAGGATGTTGTATTTGAGAATATGGTGCAAAATTTCAGATATTTTGTGGCCAGGGCAAATGGACAAGTTTGTGATTTCACTATTGCTGACTTTCCATTGATGAACTTATATGATCTTATATAAGTTGCATTGATTCTAAAAGATAAAGACTCTTCGTATCTTCGAGAAGCTGATCCTGAAGATTTTCGACTTGGAGTTGCTCACATCAAGATTTTCATTGAGAATTACTACGAGTGTTTAGCACTAACTGATGTTGAGTTAGCTACGGAGAAAGGGTTAGAGGTAAAAGCTCCAATGGAATATACGAAGTCTCAATCTCATTTAAAGAAGTATGCAAATGGAGAAATCTGCTTAAAGCCATTTGGAATGGTGTTCGCTGGAAAAGACAAAACTGGAAAAGCGAAAAGATTTTTGTTCCAAGCTTGCAAAGTTAAGAGCTATACTACTTCACAATATACGAACTTTATTGTTCGTATGAATCAGTGCAAGAAGAATAATGAAGGAGACAAGAAGGAGCTGAAAAGAATTATTTCATGGTATTCGGAAATACGAAGGGTGATGTTGTATTCTATACAGTTACACACGAATTGAGGTGGTCGACATTATTACAAAGAGGGAGATTGTAAGGGTTGAAATTAGTTGTAATATGTCGAAGTCTTTTGTTCCCTTCGTATGTTTGTTAATATATTTACTAAGGTGTAATTTCATTCGAAGCTTAAGTGTCTAAGCCTTAGTACTTTTTGTATGCTTTCACCATTCCTATAAATAGGGAACTTTACTAGAGTTAGATAAGAGTCCTTTACAGAACCTGTCTATTTTTCTCTGTAAACGATGAAAGCATAATAGAGCTGAAACCAGATCATATTTACATCGTGTGTTCAATCTACCTTTGTTTTACTCTGATTTGATTCATACTTGATTCTACACTTCATCAGACACTATTGCAGCTGCTTTCTGAACAGTTGTTGAATGGTATCAAGCTTTGACTCTAAAGTTTGATGCAAAGGATAAAGCGGATGTTCAGCAATTCAAAAAGATGGGTGTTCTGATTGGGAAATTAAAAGAGTTAGTGTCGAAGCCAGTTCGAACTTCACTTTTAACTCCTGAGTTTTTAACTGAGAAGTTACATTCCTTGGATCAAGCCATTCAGAAGGTTGTGGCTCTAATTTCGAAGTTTGCAAATATGCTACGCACTGGTGCCCCACCTTCGAAAGTTATAAAAGTGGTGGAAAAGCCAAAGAAGACCGAGAAGATTGTTACTATTACTGGTGAAGTAACGAAGGTTGTATCTACTGGTGAAGTAACGAAAGCTATATCTACTCAAGTCACAGTTCCGATAGTTCCATTGACAAATACAACTGAGGCCATCAAGACAACAACAATACTCATTTTGAAGGGAATTGTAATTTGTGGTTCGACAACTGAAGGAGGAAGTTCTATTTTGTCAAAGCCAAAAGTGTCTGAGGATAGTAGAGATAAAGGAAAAGTGGTTGTGGTTGAAAAATCAAAGGAAGAAAAGAAGGCTGAAAAGGAAGCTGAATTGGATAAGCTGAGGCAGATACAGAGCATAATGAGAATTCGTGAAAGTGATCCAACTGGTATGGAGAAAGGTGATCCAACGAAGTTGTACAGTTATGAGGAATATTGAAGCCAGAATAGCGTACAATCACATGTATGCATTTGAGAAGAAGTCGAAGAAAAGTTACTCTATCACTAACATTGATCTGAGTCAACTTGATTTCCCTGTGAACGAAATGATATTTATCATGGCTCAATACAAAATTGTTGAGAAGTTCGAAAATGAGGATGATTATATCCATTTGAAACTTAGGTTTCAAGCAGTTGTAGGGAAAGAGCCTGAAGAAATTTGGTCTTTGGTGAAGATTAAGAAAGTTATCAAAATAACGAAGGATGTGATGTTCGAGAACATGATACAGAATTTTCGGTATTTTGTTGTAAGGGCGAACAATCAAGTTTGTGACTTTTCTGTTGCTGATTTTCCTCTGATGAACATGAATGATCTGATTCAAGTTGCATTAATTTTGAAAGATATGGAGGCTTCGCAACTTCAAGGAACAGACAAAGATGTTTTGAGACTTGGTCTTGCACATATCAAAATCTTCATAGACAATTACTATGATTGTCTAGCATTAACTGATGTGGAGTTAGCATCACCAATGGGAAAGGAAGTGAATGTTGCGATGGAATTACCGAAGACTCAAGCAGAATTGAAGAAGTTTACTAATGGGGAAATCTGTTTGAAGCCTTTTGGAATGGTCTTTGCTGCGAAAGAAAAAAATGGCAAAGCGAAGAGGTTTTTGTTTCAGACTTCAGAGATTGAAAGGTATACCACTTCGCAATATACGAACTTCATTGTTCGTATGAATAATTGCAGGAAGAACAATGATGGGGATAAAACGGAGCTGAGGAAGATTTTGACGTGGTATTCAGAGATACGAAGAATGATGCATTTTTCTGCACAGATTCTCACGAATTGAGAAGTTCGACATGATTACAAAAGGGGAAATTGTAGAGTCAAAATATCTTGTAATATGTCGAAATATTGAAATCTGTGTAATAGTCATTTTCGTATGTTTCTTATGTATTTACTAAGGCATCTGTTTTTACGAAGCTTAGAAGTTTAGCCTTAGTATTTTTTGTACTTTCAACCTCCTATAAATAGGAGCTGAACATTGAGTTGTAAGGAGAGTTTTCCCATTTCTGCTTATGTTTTGTACTCGTGTTCATTGGAAGT
Source organism: Lactuca virosa (assembly GCF_052849685.1). Taxonomy (NCBI): domain Eukaryota; kingdom Viridiplantae; phylum Streptophyta; class Magnoliopsida; order Asterales; family Asteraceae; genus Lactuca; species Lactuca virosa. Next base: position 153,699,418 of record NC_136427.1, on the reverse strand, counting down.
AATGAGAGCTTAAACCAGACTTTATTTACTTCTCGTGTTCATCTTTACTCTGATTTTAATTCACTTACTCGATTAATTCATCTACAATAGTTACATAAATGACTTTATAGTTATTTAAACGACCAAACGCCCCTTTATAATACTATTTAAATAGATCTAACGATATTTGTACTAAACTAATGTCAAAAGTATTCAATATTAGTCTTATATCGACCACATCTTCAATACCTTTGTAATGATATATAAATATGTTTACATTTATATGATTTATACTTTATTTTACTACATAAACATGCTATTATAAATTATAATTTGTTCATACAAACTCTGCTTTTGACGTTCCTTATATCCACGTGTAGCTATCGACGAGATCTACAACTTTCATAAATTTGACTTAATTTTTAAAGTTATATTTTAACAGACTTAGACTGTTAAACTCCGTTAAAAATTCATAACTTTGTTATCTGATCACTGTTTTCGACTGTCTTTTTATCGTTGAACTCCTATTAATGAGATCTTCAATCTCGTTTGGAATGTTTCGGCTAAAAATCGACCGATCTAAATCTCGATTTTGAGTTGTATACTGCTATTTAGAAAAATCAAAACTTCCTCTAATGAATTCAGAGATATATGTTCTTTATATGTAGGCTCTCGGGTTGACGACTACTATGACTTTCATTCAGATCACTAAGTCTAAAAAATATTTTATAAATAATTTACTTTTTACATTACGCAGAGCCATGCCGGTTTAATCGCGAAACTGAAACGGGTCATAACTTCTTCGTTATAAGTCGGATTTCAGCGTTCCTTATATATCTGGAATCCTTTTTACATATACTATAACTTTTGTTAAGATTATTTGTCCTAAATAATCTTCTATCAAAACGTCATTTTTAACTCTTATTATCTCTAAATTCAGTAGCCCGAATCGGTGGGTGTTACCGTTGAGCCCCTTATTTAAGGACCTTAAGTCCCTTGAGGCCTCTTCATGTTCAACCTCCACTCTCCCCAAAAAGTATTTTGAAACCCTAATCCTTGGTTAGCTTGTGTGAGCCTCTTTTGTGTGTTCTTGGTGCATAGTGAAGAAGTTGAAGTCTTTCTTTGAGGATTGGTGTGACTAAAGGTTGAAGATCTAGGGATTTCATCTCTTTTGCAAACTTCAGGAGGTATAAAGCTCCCACCTTTATGTTTCTATGGCTTGGATCTAGGATAGTTTAGACTTTTGCATGCTTTTAGTCCCATGGTTTTAGTTCTAGTGAGTAAAAGCTACTCTAAAGCTATAGGTTGATATTTTATATTGTTTTTGTGAATCATATGTCATAAAAATGATATATTCGTGGCTATCCTTCACAATGTAAGTGTTTGAAGTCATTAAAGGGTGATTTGGATCTAGGGCTTGATTTTATGCTCCATTAAGCCATGCAAAAGCTTAAAGTCGATGACTTTATCGGTTAAGACCTTCCTTAGATTAAGATTTGTGAGTTGGACATTTAGTCTTTAGATATTAAGAGCTTAATGAAGAGTTTGGAAATTTCTCGGTTAAGCGGGGCGTAACTCCTGAATGTGCATCGTGTAACGGGACTTTGCCTCGTCTCTTTCTGTGGAAACTCGGTACGTAGGGTGTAGGAAAGGAGTACGCATGGCGTACTCCCAAAGGTGGAATCAGGTCATTTTTGGGCCTTGGAGCATGTTTGGTTGTGATTATCATTGATAGGGTAAAATGGTTTTTTTACCATAGAGAGAGGTCGTCTTTATTTCCAGCCGCCATACAGTTCGCCTTAAAGATGGAGAAGGGGAGGAGCAGTTATCTATGTAATTACGGTCTTTGTGAGAAAGTATGTTATGGACCTTTGATTATGATTATTGCCCTAGATCTTAATTAGGGTTGATTTTAATACAAGTATAGTGTAAGGAGATTCTTAGACAAGCAGCTCGGGTGTGAGAGTTATCTGTTATTGACTTAGGTGAGTCTTCTCACAGTAGTGTAGGACACTAGGTGTCGTATGTGCTTGCTGTCTTTGTGACTCTTTATGTATGTCTGTATGTCATAATGTTATATGTATGTGGGGTGAAATAGACCCAGGGGAGAAATAGACTCGTTCAGTTAAGAAACACTGATTGAGTCGGAAGGGACTCTCGGGTGAAATAGACCCGTAGGTGAAGTAGACCCGTTCCGTTGAAAAATACCAATTGATTCGGAAGGCACTCAGGGGTGAAATAGACCCGTTATATCCTTGTGGTGATATGCATGTATGGTATGCAATATTTTGGAAAACTCACTAAACTTTTTTGCTTACGGTTTATGTTTAAAATGTTTTTCAGGTACTTCCGGTTCCAAGAGGAAGAGCTCGACGTGATGATATGATTTGTACTCTGATAACTATTTTCTACATTGTCACACTTTGATGGTTTTGAAATGAATGATTGATGGTTTTGGTTGATTTAAAAATAAAATTTTTACATAGTATTTTTGGAACGTTACACATACAAAACTAAAAAGCATGTGACTACGTATTTTACGGTTTTATAACTACTATCTAATAGTAAACACTTGTTATGAAAAAATATTATTAAAACTATATGACTACAAGTTTTTTATCGTCACGGTTAAAAATCTTACAGATATCTTATAAATAAAATTTTGATCATTTAAATTAGTCATCACATTCTATTTATATATCGTTCTTCCAACTGATTAGAATGGTTAAATTTTGATGTGACTTGCTTTTATTCAAGTCCATGCATCTCATGTTATAAAAAACATATGATCAACTTCACACGCGCGTAAGAAGGAAAAGAATTAAATACTAGGAAGAATTTGTCAAGGCTTTGAACATATGTAAATTTTAAAAACCAAAAATTATCAAACTTATAAAAATATTGGGTATACAACAACAACCACAGAACCCGATATACGGTATATATAATGAGAATTACAAAATAAAAATTAACCAAAAAAATTTACAAAAATTATAAAAAAAAAGTAAAAAAAAATAAAGAAAATTAGTATCATGTTTTGTCATGCAGTATTGTCTCTTCAAAACTTCTATTTGGGGTTACATAGTTTTGTATTGCTTATTTTATACACATATTTTGGGAATATCATGTACGTTATGTTGTGTTATATTGTAAAAATGGACAAAAGGTACTTATATTGCTTTATATTTGGGAAGTGCAGATATTTTGGAAAGTTGCGGAACAGGAGCGAAAATGTAGCAAAAATTAAGAAGAGAAGCTGAAGTTGGAACTACACAAGCAGGATGTTGGAATTTATTTCAAACACGCGTCGTGCCACAATCATATGCGCACCGTGTGGATCTATTGGTTGCAAAAACCTTCGAAGAGTTTCAGAAAGCACACCACATTTTTCTATTATGTGCGCCATAATTTTATTGGTTGGCATTATTAGTATAGATAGGTCTTTTTCCTTAACTTAATTATCGATTTAGGGAATAAGAGATCCAGAAGTTAGAGAACAGTCAGAGAGTCCTTTTCAAGTTGGGAACTCATTTGTAGCAAGGATTTAAGAGATATGAGGTAGTAATCATTAGGCTATCATTCAGTATGCTTAATCATTAGGTTTAGCATACTTTATATGATTGCTTTGTGTTTAGTTTTTGAGATTATGGGCTAATGCATTTTGCTTTCGCTTAGATGTAGGTGTACCTTAAGATTGTGTGTTGATTTTGTGATTTAGATTATTGAAAGTTGTAACAATCGGTAAAATAGGTCAACAATTAACGGTCAACCACCGTGAACGTTACTATAATTAGACCTATTGTACGATACATCAATCGTTTATTTCAGAAAGTTTAATTGGGATTATACTCAATTACCCAAAAATTTATCTATTTTGAATTCAAAGACTTATGATTTTCATCTGAGTTAATTTTAAATGTTAACCTATTACAATGGGAAAAAAGTGACGTGAAAACCATAAAAATATATAAAATTGAACATGAAACCTTAAATTGTTGATTTCGACATGGATTATATGATTGGTAATTCATTCTGGGAATAGTTTGGAAATCCAATCCGGTTGTTGTGAATCTTAACGATGAAATAACTCAATATTTCTAAAATCGTGTATATTTATATACCTATATGTCTCGGGAATGTATATATGTTATGTGATTAAAATGATAAATCAACACTATATATATATATATATATATATATATATATATATATATATATATATATATATATATATATATATATATATATATATATATATATATCATGAGTCATTTCTAAATACCAATTACTAACATATAGGACAATGTGGACACTTATTATCTACAAATCTGGAATTCTTTATATATCTTACAAACATATATAGTCAACTTTTAATATGGGAGTTTATAAGTAATGTGTGCATTATTGCCTTTCAAACGTCTCAAACAAATCCCCACATGCATATAATATTATTAAATCTAAAAACGTACATTAAATCTATTAGAAATATACAGTAATACAAATGAATGTCCAGATTTTTACCCATATTTCCTTCACTCTCGATTTCTTCTCACCTCACACACACTCTCACATATGTATATCAAAGCACACACTCCATATCTTGAAGGAAATTTAGCATTGTACCTGTGCAATCTCCCATAGATCATGTAGGACTCCAAAAATCAACCAAAGTCTTCCAAAAATCTACTTGAGATCATGAAGTTGCAGCTGGCTATCCTTCTCATCTTCCTCCTCACTCTAACCTCTCAAACTCCCTCTTTTTTCAACCCCTTCCTTCCTTTGAAACTCATCAAAAACGAGAGTAAGAAAAGAGCTGCTTCCCTCTTTGTTTCAGCCCTCATTTCACCCTTTTTCTCCTTCCTTTTGTCAAGTAATACCACACCAAAAGCACCCTTGCAATGCTTAGTTTTGCTGCTGACATAAAAGACCAATAACAACTACAAAAGCATTACATGTCTAGCCCTTGCTACTTGCTGAATTTCGAGTAAATCAAGACCCTAGAAACCTCTATTGAACCCTCTTTTTGCTTCTGAATTTGATGATCTGATTTCTGCTACTTCTTTCCCTTTCTTCTTCTTTGTTTTCTGCCAAGAACACAGCGGAGGTGTGTTGCTATTTTCGGTGAACAAAGGGGCAACAAATCTTGTTTTTTTTCCCCTTGATGTCTGTCAAACGAACCACCCAAACACTCCTCCTCGGCGAAGAGGTCTAGGAAGCCAAGGGGATCATCGGTCTTGACGGCTCTTCCTCTCTCGACGGGTCTGCCACCACCGAACCATACTCCACCACCATTGTTTTCATCTTTCTCCTTCTTCGAATTGGTCAAGCACTGGAGGTGCTTCCTGATTTCTTCTTTCGTTGTTACTTCTCGATCAGACGAGAATCAAAGCCCTAACCCTTTGATTTTTGCCTTCGTTCTTCCCTAGCTTGCGTTCGTCCGTTCCTTTTCTCAATCTGAAGAAGACGAGGGCGCCTTCCCTTTTTGTTTGATGAGTTGAGCAGATCCAGCCCCTCCATTTGTAGTTTTAAATTAAAATCAACCCATTTGTAAAATTTAATAAAAAACAACCCTATTGTTTCTACAATATTACCAAATCAGCCATCTTTGATGCTAATATGACCAATCAACCCTTATTTACACATTTTAAATGAAATCAACCTTTCATTTGTTTGTAAAAGATCAAACTGTATCCTTTTGATTGAAATCATTACAAAATAGACCCTTTTTTGTTTAAATTAATACAAAACGATTCCAAAAGTGTTTCAAAATTCAAGAGTGTCGAGGTGCAGTTTCTAATGTCAAGCTTCCCACAAATGAACCAACTCCAGACAAATCGAACTCATGCGTCAAGGGTGAGTTTCTACCGCCCCTCTTTTATGGTTTCATATTTGGGGGAGAATACGTTTCTACCGCCCCTCTTTTATGGTTTCATATTTGGGGGAGAATACATGCGTGTCTATTAAAGTTTTGATGATTTTCAAGTTTTATACACAAAATAGCATCATACTTTATTATTGGTCAAAAGTTTATAAAATAGCAATCTAAAATGTATAAATCATCAATAAATCACATAAGTTATAGTAAAATGTTATCAATGATATATTAGTTCATATTAATGAAAATCAGAAGATTTTAAGTAGATTGCTATAAAGATATAATTTTATTTGACGAATCAAAAATTGTAATCCATGTCGTATATATGAACGAATATGTTGAGAAAGCCTAAAAAGACATTATACATATAACCAAATATGCTATTCAACATAACTATGTACAAAAGGAATGTACATTACCTTAAACGGTTGATAAATGAATATTGAAAAATTATATAATAATTAATCGAAAATATACCAAAAATCAATTATTATTATTATACTATTGATCATCATGTAGAAATGATTTTAAATAAACGATATGTTTTATTTTTATAATTATTATAAAAGTGTGAATCATTTTTACTATATAATGAGAATTGTCACATATAATAGCATACTTGATTCCCGAATTTTAAAAATCGTTACCTAATAAATATGTATTGTATCAATTATGCAAGTTAACGAATATTATGAGAATCGTTGGTTTCACGTCGGATGAAACCTGAAAAATGTTATAAAAACAGTCGTTAAGTTGTCCAAACTTCATCATATCAGGCAATAGAAATTTGGAAATTCATTAAGTCTTAAAATTCTCAAATACCATAATACTTCAATTAATAATTATTCTTAAACAACAAACAATTATAAGTGTTTGACAATCTTATAATGGAAGGGTTAGGATTAGGATGCCTACACTCATTATTAGGATCCAACACTCTCCGGTCTCTCTGTAGGAGCTACATTTGTTTCTAAAGCGGTATGAGTTAGGTTCATTTACTAAGCCATTTGGGCCATGTTGATGTATACATCAAGACTGATTGTCTTGATAAAATCCCTCTGCGTCATAACTGGTACTCTGTATGGAATGAGGAACGACATGTATAGGATTCATTTTTATGGACTTATACGACGTGAGTGCCTGCCCACAGTTGCTAGCTACAACTATCGTCTGACGAGACGAACGTGACATTGTCGTTCAATTTGTATTTACTCCACGACGTTGATAAAGCGTTGGTGTGGAACTTTCAACACGCCCATGTTAATGTTGTGTAACTTTTAGCACGTCCACTTTTTGTACCGGTGTAGAGGTGTCGCAGTTCGGTTATGAGCTCATTATAGATCCTGGATTTGTTTCGTTACCATATAGAATCGATATTGGGTTTATACGGGGTTTTTGTTCAATTATACTAGTTGCAAGAAACTGTATGTAGCGAGATAGTTTGTGACTCAAAACCATAAGTTTCAATACCAGAAATTAAGTCATATAACACTTAATTAATATCACGACACGTCCGAAAAAGGTTTATTAACTTACATAAAACAAATTATTTATATAACATTTAATAACCACTATGACACAACCTTATAAGTTTTATAAACTCAAAATCTATGATTTTTACATATAAGTATAAAATTTCTTGTACGAAAATTCAAGAGTAAAGTTGGTTATTTTATGTTTTCACAAAGAATAAGATGTCTTATTTTTATATGATTTGGTATTCAAATCTTTATATAAAAATGCATTTTGGTCATGAGAACCGTAAAAATTTGATATAAGTTTGATTTACTTATATATTCACCAAGTTTTGTACTTTCGGATTTGAACAAACGATACTTCTAAATGAGTCCAAATACACTTTTACAACTCGGTTAATTTTATACTTTTGATAGAAAAATACATATTTATGAAAGCTAGTTCACCAAATAAAATTTTATTAAACACTTTTGGTTATTAAAGTACTTTTTGTAAAAACTTGTAGAGTTCACCAACAATTTTTGTTGACGTATCTTAATGCATGTATTCTCAGGTTATTTAGCAGGTCGGAAGTGTTCGCACTGAGGACTCTTCGATATTTTTATTATATATTTCTAAATGCAGGATTGTTAGATATGTCTCACAATTTAGCAATAGTTATTGTGAATATAGTTTCTATTTTAGTAATAATAGAAGATTATATATGTATTGTTGAATGTATGTTCAATAACTGTGATCACTTATTTACATTGCGCACCTCGGCGTTTCCACCGGCGGCTTGAGGTGTGACAAACGTTGTTAAGTTTATTATGTTTACTTAATCAAAGATCTATATGTGTTAAGTATTTTTATTTATGACTTGTTGCTGAGTTCGCATGATCTAGTTGTTCATGATGACTAAAAGTTATGACAATTAATGGACCAAATCTAGGGCTATGTTGTTAGAGAAACAAACTTTAATGTGTCTGAATTCCATTTGATGACCATTATGTGCATTAATTAATTATCATGACCATTAAGATTAATTAAAAGATTAAGCCCTTTATAATATGAATTTTAAGACTAATTTAGGGATAACTAGTTGACATGACCATTGTAATTAGAGGGCTTATATCATAGGATTAGTGAACAAACCAATTGATCTAATCAGCTTAGGAATCAGTGAATGATAACCAATATCCATTGCATTTCTCATGAATCAACAATAATTGTAGGGGGGATCAAGTCTAATTGAAAGCATTATTTAATATTATTGTTTTTAAATATTTGTTTTCTAGTTGTTTAATTTGCTTACTTATGTTATTAGTTTGTGTTTCATAATCTAGTTCCCCAAATTTAATATTTTTGTTCAACCGATAATTAAGTTTTTTACACGGATTCATTATCGTTTCCCAAGTGTTTGACGCCCATTCTTACCAATGTTATACTACTAAATGATAGGGTACACTTTCCCATGTGTCTAATAGTACCTTCTGGAGAATCGATCTATAAATTTTAAACTGGATTTTACACATCAATAGTCTGACTGAAAGTAATCATTACTGGATTCAACACCCAAATCAAGTTTATCTACAGGTGACATTATATAATTATCTATGTGTGGGAAAACTACAATATTGTTGGGATGAAAATCCTTGATGACCGATTAGATTCAAACAGGTAAGTAAAGAACACAAAGATGATCAAACAGATGCTGAATAATTAAAAGTCACGCCCCAGATGAACTCGTTGAAGAATTTCAACTATAGAGGCGTGCTAGGGTTTACAAAAGATATCTATGCCAAAAACGTTAACAACCTATAGTGCATGCATGCACTATAATTACTTAAACCCTAATTAATGAGACGGATGGACAGGCCCAATACCATATACAAAATGGACTAACTTAATAAGCCCAATGACGCAACATCTTATACGCTACAATCTCCCCCTTTGCGTCAATTGAGGCGAGAAATGCTTCATTGTTGAGACTTCTTAACTGTCTTAAAGAGCTTGGGTATAACGGCGAGAAAAAGTTCTGTGAAACAAGATATACAACTAAATCATATCATTGAAGTTCTTCTTGGCAGCAGCATCATTCAGGTTATACTTGTGAACAATCTCCAAAATATGTTCTAAGCAGGTTGTGGAGAACAAGTGTTTGTCGGGTAAAACGAAGAGGAACGTCTAGAAAGCTCAAGGAACATCAGTCCCATGCTGAAACATCACGGTCAAGTGGACTGTATCAATCTTAACCATACTCATTCCGCTCATATCACTAGCTTTTCCAATCGGAATGACAGTGGGTTTTCGCTTCAGAACTTTAGCTATTTCAATGTCAAGCTTCACCACTTCATATAGATACGATAACAACATTCGCTTCAGGTGAGCCAGAATGAGTTCGTATTTTTGCTCTTCAGTTAGTAGGAGGTTGAGCAACAAAATCCAATCATGAGGATTAAGATTGGGCAGATCAGCAAGCGTGAACTCATGCATAACATTTTTTGAACTCCTTGTTGCTTTGAACTTCACATTCACGAAGCCTCCTGTAGCGATTGTTCCAGTGACCTTGATTGTTGTTAGATTCTGAGCACTCCAGGTTAAATACTGAGGTTTGCTATGAGTGAGATAAAAGTCAATTAAGGCTTTATCGACTTTCGCATCAGGAGATGGAACATCAGCAATTGAATCAAAACAGTGAAAAATGAAGGCTCTTCTTGTTATTGGCATATCAAACTATGAATCCTTCGTGTTATCCAGATCAAAAGAAATTACTGGCTCTAACCAGTGAACACTTGGGAACTCAACTGCCTCATGCATCAATCGTTCCAACGTCCACAATGGAAATAGCATTTTTCTGATCTCCAAAGTGTCGTGAGCTTCTTTTTCTTTTCTCTCCTTCTCCTCAGCTTCTCTCGCAATGCGAGCATTTTCGTTTAACTCATGGTCACGAGCCTTTCGCTTTAGTTGATTTTCTTCGGTTTCATCTTCTTCATCAACATCAACCATCGGATCTTTCCCTTTTGAACCCGAAGCTACATGAACCTTCGGCTCGTTTTGCTTTGGTTTTTCCCCTGCCTTAGCAGCTTTATCTTCCCCCTTGTTTCGAAGGGACAGAGGCCTCAGAAACACCTTCATGTCTGTTAAGAAGAGCAAAGACATGATGAAGCTAATCTGCCAAGTGTCTGCGAACGCTAATTGTCAGAAGGGAATCATGGGCTTCAAGGAGATTGGTGAGCAGCGAATTGATATCTCTGACGCATGTTTTCATAACTGCTCGTTCAGAATTGAGCTCGTCGATTTCTTTTTTCGCATGCTTGAGCTTGATGAATTGAGCTCTGAGTTGAGTGGTGCGAAGAGTAAGTTCGTCCATGATTTTGCTTCCAACAACCATATCATCTTGGAACTTGGTGAGCCACGAAGAGACAGAAGAGTGAAAGTTTGTGTTATCATCAGAGATCCCTGAACGAACCTGTTCTAGTTTATCACGTTCAGTTCTAAGCGAAGTGCTAAGTTTTGAAATGGCATCATTCGCCTTGACAGCGTTTGCTGCAACTGTAGTATTAAACTCTGACATAAAATTCTTCGATTCTAAGATTAGTTTATCGACTTTTTCGGTCACTTGTTGTCTGGAAAGGGTGGAATCTTCAACTGCCTTGTTTGGTTTTTTAAGATTGGCAGCATGCTCTTTGATAAGAGTATCAAGCATACTCTTAACTGCTGCTTCTGAATATGCTTGGCTGGAGGAGGCAGTAGAAGATGCGATAAGAATATCCATCTTGTCATTCAGTTCTTTGAGATGCCTTTGAGTGAGAAGGGCATCATCATCACTGTCTTCTTGTATGGAGAATGGACTATAATGAAAAGTATCAAAGTCTAGTCCACCTGCACCGAGAGGGTCTTCAAAACTATGTTGACGCTGAGGTGAAATGGGAGATGTGGTAGAAGCAGTTGCAAAACCTGAAGTCTTTGCCCCCGCATCAGATGGTTGACATTAACAGGAGGTTCGCATGTGGTGGTAGTTGTAGTTGTTTCAGTGAAAATGGGTGGTTGTTGAGGAATAGTAGTTGGTGGTTGAGTAGAGATGGGTGGTGATTGAGAGGTAACAGGTGGTGGACAAGGTGCAATTGTAATAGGAACAGATCTGGAAGTAGGTGATGGTGGAGGGGATGGAACATTGAAATTTACCTCCTGGTCATTGCGTTTGACATCATCCTCATATTTGTGTCGATTTGCATCATCCGATTCGCTTGCAGATGAGGTTGAGGAAGGGATGCGAACCTTACGAACTTGTTTCTTGACTCTCTTATGCTTTGGAGAGGAAGGTGCAGGCTTGGACGAATCGCCTTTGGTCTTTCGCTTTTTGGAAGGCATAGATAGGGTAGAAGGACCCTATTTCGATTGCTTTGGCTTGCCCCCTTTCTTGACTTTATCAGCTTCATCAAGAGTCTGTTGCATCTCGGGAGTGATGAATCTTGGTCCTGAGGCTGGACGCTTCTTGTATTCCCCAATTAGTTTGCTTGCCCCTGACACACATCTGTACATGGATTCAAGAATTGAACCCACAAAGGAAAACTTGGAATTGTCAGTAACGATGATCTTTGTGGTGTGAAAGGTAGCAATCGAAGACATCAAAGAATCTGCCATGACTGGGATGTTGAGTTTTGCAATAGCACGATGTACCACTATCATCCAAAAGCAACCCATAGAAATCTCGTTGTGGCGAGTGGTGGAGGTTGTGCTTTGCACCAGTTGAGCCCACAAAACTGAACCGTAGTCTAAATTGATCCCATGGTAGAGGCCATAGATGATCGACATGAAGGACTTACTAGCACAATCTAAACCAGTTACCCTTTCAGAGAAAGCCTTGAAGAGAAGGGTAAAGTGACCATTCCACAGTGGAGGAAGGTTAGACTTCTTGAACTTGGTAATGGAGGGAATGGGATCTGTGTACCCCATCTGATAGAACATATCAAAGATTTGAGCAGTGGAGATCGAATCTGGGTTAACCATGGAATCATCATGAGCAAGCCCTAGAAGAGAGCAAAATCGAGCCTTTGTGAGGGAAGTCTTTTTGTCAAACACTCTAAATGCAATTCGTTCCTTTTCTTTGACGTAGGCGGCTGTAGAATAGGCTTTGTATATTAGTGACATCGGAACATGTTCGACCTTGGTTAGAGCGATGACCAGAGGTGAGTACTTCAAGCATTCTACGATCGGCAACATGCATGCATCGTATTTGAACAGAGCTAAATCAAGAATCAAGTTTTGATTCTGTTTGATAGCGAGGAGAGATAATTGAGCAGTCTGTTCTTGAATGGAGGAAGAGTCAGCCATTGATGCAAGTCGGAGAAGAAGATGAACAGTGGAGAGTAGATAAAGGTTGAATCGTTGATTGATGTAAGTATTTATAGTGAGTGAGAGAAACCAAGCGAGAGAGAGAAACCAAGCGGCGATTGTGTGACGATCCCCGAGTTGTCGCCAAGAAAAGTGGGATTTGACAACTGTAACGGCTGACAGGTTGTCATCATGACATCAGGCGGCGTGAAAATTGGATCCGTTTAAAATTCCACGCACCTTTTATTTCAAAACCTTATCTTCAATTGCTGTGTCAGCAACCTTTATCACCAACGTTGCAAATTCCTTGATTTCGTTGAAATGTATAATCACCTTTCGCTTTTGCGAAACGAACATAAAAAGTGCATATAAAAGCGAATCTGCAAAAATGAAAAATGTCATAAGTGTCACGAACTAGACTTTTGGAAAATCATTAAGATCTTCGTGCAGGAGTGTGCCAAAAATGAGGAAATAAAGTGAAGTATAGCTGTGGGATTTTAAGTGATGTCAATAAAGACATGAAGCTATGGATCCCAAGCACGAATCTCTTCCTTCTAAGTCAAGAGAGACTAAGAAGTGTCTGTGTGTTTTCCTATTAAAGTACGATCATTTGTTTGTTAAGAAACAATGAAAGGTTTCTTTTAAAGTTAGGCTGAAAAGGAGGCTAAATCTCCAATCAAACAACGAAATTGACATACGTTCGAGTGTTGGATGAAGTGCTCGTGTGACCAGTGTAGTCAGTTGAACGAGTAGGCTTGGAATTATTTTAGTGACTAAGTGAAACTTTGAAATCTCAAAAAAATAAAACTGGATCTTATGGGTAGAAAAGTCTTGGTTTTAGAAAAATTCATAAAAGATCATGCAAAAAGAAAAAGCGATTTCTTGGTACAATCCATAAATGTGAAAATCTAGAACTATCAATGGTTCACCGTCAATTCATGTAAGGGTGTTGAATGTTGGGTTTCACTTAGTTCGTGGTGAATGAAACTAAGATCATTAACTCAAATGTTTCGTAACCATAAACCTCAGTAGTATAGTTGAGAGTCTCAAGTGTTACATGTATGAGTGTAAAGGCAAATGGAGAAAAGAAAAGGTGGCTCCAGAGAAGTAGATGTACCTCTGTTATGCGAATGTGACCAAGCAGATAACTCTTAACTCAAGATGAGAAGAGTAAGGTAGCTCGTGACTAATGTGAATGTAACAGCCTAGTTGGGAATAAATCCGAGAAGTAGATGTACCAATTGTTGGGAAGAAGCGAATGGTAGATTCGATTCATTAAGGCTTCACATTAAGTCTATTGAGGCTTAGGACAACATGTAGCAGCATGCTTCTAGGGACACTTAACTAGTACAAAGTTATGGAAATTATACTTGTCCCCTCATTCGTTTTAGCAATAGGACCTGCAACAAAACAAAATAAAATATTTTTCTATTTTAAATTTTGAAAAAGGAAAAACATAAACAAAGTAAATAATTTTGTATTTTGAAAGCTTTAAAAAATAAAACGAAACGAGCGTAATATACAAAAGATTAGAATACGTATGTTCGCTTAAAAAAAATTTGAGGCACGAGATAGGGTGAACGTTCGTCTCAATTCGTGTCAAAAAAATCAGAAACGAAATAGGGCGAGCGGAACAGGTAACCAAAAAGTGAACGGGCTACTTCGGAAGCAAGAGAGGTTTTGGAATTGGTTCAGCTTCCATCATTCCTAGGCCTTGGAGTATTCTATTAAATGATACTTCCAGCAAGGCTTTCATGAATATATCAGCAAATTGGTTTGTTGATCGAACGAAATGAATCTCAACGTTGCCGTCCTCTACATGATCCTTGATGAAATGATACCTCAGTTCAATGTGTTTCGTCTTTGAGTGTTGCACTGGGTTGTGACAGATGCGAATTGCGCTTTCAGATTCACAGTAGAGTGGGATTCGCTTCATATTCAGGCCATAATCTCGCAATTGACTCTGAATCCATATGACCTGAGAAGTACAAGATGCAGCAACGATGTACTCAGCTTCGGCTGTTGACAACGAAACGCATGTTTGCTTTTTTGACTGCCAGCTGACAAGTTTGCCATCAAGAAATTGGCATCCACCAGTTGCGCTTTTTCTATCTAAGCCACACCCACCAAGATCAGCATCCGAAAACGCTTGAACGAAGAAGCCTGAGTTCACAGGATACCATATGCCTAAAGATGAAGTTCGTTTTAGGTATGTGGAAATATTCTTCACTGCCACCATGTGAGGTTCGCGAGGGTTTGCTTGGAACCTTGCACAATAACAAACAGAAAACATAATGTCCGGTCTACTAGTTGTTTGATACATCAAGGAACCAATCATCTGACGATAAAGGGTCATATCCGCAGCTGGTTTTTCCAGAGATAGAGTTAGTTTCGTTCCGAATGCCATTGGAACCTTCACTTTAGAGTCTCCTATCATGCTAAACTTAGAGAGCAAAGATTTCATATATGCTTCTTCATTAATGAAAATACCTTCTGGTCCCTGCCTTATATTCAATCCAAGGAAAAAGTTAATAGGACCTATTGAGCTCATCTCAAACTTAGTTTCCATCAACTTTTAGAATTCAGCTGTAAGGCTGGGATTAGTAGATCCGAAGATGATGTCATCAACATAAATTTGGACGATCATCAAGTGGTCACCCTCTTTCTTACAAAAGAAGGTTGGGTCAACCGAACCTTGTTTAAACTTAGACATTTTAAGGAAGCGAGTAAGAGTTTCATACCAGGCTCTCGGAGCTTGCTTCAGTCCGTAAACTGCCTTATCCAGAATGTAGCAGTGATTTGGATACTTCTCATTAACGAACCTAGGTGGTTATTCAACATATACTGTTTCTTCTAATTCACCATTTAAAAACGCGCATTTAACATCCATCTGAAACACTTCAAAGTTCTTATGAGCTGTGTATGCTAAGAATATTTGCACTGATTCCAACCTTGCAACAGGTGCGAAGGTTTCTTCGTAGTCGATACCCTCCTCCTGGCAGTAACCCTTAACCACAAGTCTCTCCGTGTTTCTTATTACATTCCCTTCTTTATCCAACTTATTATGAAACACCCATTTCAAAACAACAACTGATGCTTCAGGTGGAGTAGGAATTAACCTCCAAACTTTGTTTCGTTAGAACTCATTGAGTTCGTCTTGCATCGCTTGCACCCAATCAGAATGATCAAGAGTGGTGTTGACGGTTTTGGGTTTTATCTTGGATATGAACGAATTGAACATACATAATTCCACTTTGGAGAATAAAGCAGTTTGTTTCGCTTTTATTTGAGATCTCGTTAGAACACGTGCATAAGATTCACCAATGACTTGGGTTTTGGGGTGATCTCTGGTCCATTTGACAAGTGGAGGATAATTTGGATCATAAGAAGGGTCCAATTCAGCACTTACTTCTTCCAACTCTGATTGAACATCCGAATCGTCATTCACATCCTTATTCTCCCCCTCGAATGACAAGTGATCCTCTTTATTAGGAATTGAAGTATTTCCTGCACCCTGCGACAGAATGTTCGTGTCTTGTGGAGTTGGTTGCTCCCCCTGAGGATATGTATTTGAGTCGAAACTCTCCCCCTGGACTGGAGTACTCGTGTCTTGAGGCAGGTTCGAAGTTGGTGGCTGATTATCCATGTGTTTCGCGGCTTCACCAATTATCTTCTTTAATTCATCTTCTTTGTTATCAGCTGCCTTTGCTTCAGATGTGATAGCCTTCTTAGGTTCATCAAATAGAAGCATGAATTCTTCATAGAGATTAGTCAAAGGAACAATCACTTGGTTCGTTTGAGGAAAGATCTCTTTCGCCTGACTATCATTCACTTGAATCTTCTGTAAGTAATTATCATCGAATGTGACATAATAGGTTTCTTCAATCCTTTTAGATAGTTTGTTAAGAACTCTATATGCTTTCGACATTAGCAAATATCCCAAAAAAATTCCTTCGTCAGCCTTCTCATCAAACTTGTTTCGTTGTTCCTTTGAATTGAAAATGAAACACATGGAACCGAAAACGTGGAAAAACTTGACGTTAGGTTTTCGTTTATTGATGATTTCGTAAGCAGTAATAGCGAATCTTTTATTAAGAAGCGATCTATTTTGAGTAAAATAGGCGGTGACAACAGCATCAGCCCAGAAGTAAAGAGGCAGTGATGCGAACGAAAGCATAGTCCTGGCTGCTTCACACAACGAACGGCTTCGTCTTTCAACAATCCCATTTTGCTGTGGAGTATAGGGAGCGAAAAAATTATGAGATACTCCCTTATCAGTGAGGAATTCATCAAATGTTTGATTCTTAAACTCCAGACCATTGTCGCTCCGAATATTGCGAACCACCTTTCACAGTTGCAACTCAATCTGCTTGATAAAATCTTTGAGCCTAGGAGTTGCTTCGGATTTTTGCTTAAGAAAGAACACACAAGTGAAACGAGAAAAATCATCTACAATAACGAAAATATATTTGTTACCACCAATACTTTTGATTGCAGATGGTCCACAAAGATCAATGTGGAGTAGTTCGAGTGGCTGAATAACCTTCGTGTTCACTATAGTAGGATGACATTTCCTGCTTTGCTTTCCCATTTCCCATGCGGCACAAAGATGATCCTTGTCATACTTCAAAAGAGGAAGACCACACATATGATCACCAAGAACTAGCTTGTTGATGTCTTTGAAGTTGAGGTGCGAAAGTCTCCTATGCCATAGCCAACTATCGTCTATTGCAGCCTTAGAGAGTATACATATAGAAGGCTTCCCTCGTATCGTATTGATGTCCAATGGATACATCTCTCCTTTTCGTTTTGATTTAAGCCGTACTGATTTCGTCTTCATTTTCGATAATCTCAGATCCTTCATCATCAAACGAGACCTTTAGACCTGTACCCACTACCAACTGTGAAACACTAATTAAGTTGTGTTGCAGTCCCTCAACATATGCCACTTTGCAAATCGAGAATTCACCATTCGTTATCATGCCATATCCTTTGATTTCTCCAAGTGCATTGTTACCAAACTTTACAAGACCACCGTTTTTTAGTTCTATGTATTCTCTTAGCTCCTCCTTTCTTCCCGTCATGTGACGCGAACAGCCACTGTCGATATACCATTCAGTGTCAAACTGTTCGTCACGAATAACCTGCAGAAAATTAAGCAGATCTAGGAACCCAAAGGTGTTTGGGTCCTCGTGAGCCTTTTACAGAAACTAGATAAGCAATAGAGAGATCAATCATATAGATTCGTTTTATTAAGGTTGTTTGATCTTTCTTCTTTATCGTGAAAACCTTGATCTTGTTGTTTTTCGTATATTCAGAATCAGATTTATTTTTAGCTAGATTCTTAACGAATTCTCTCTTAACTTTCTTAGGGTTAGCAGTTGATTTCTTAGTTTGAGCTTTAGAATTCGAGACTAACGTTCCCTTTCCCTTGGCATCATTTGGTGACACATTTGAGGGATGAATTATTGGTTGCTCGGTGTGTTTCTTTTGAAAAGAGGGTTTTTGAACAAAGTTCGCTTTTGAGTTGCAAGTGTGACAACGCGAACACTGACTAGGATTCGCCCGCGAACGGGCTTTCGTCCTCTGATTGAAAGCTTTTTCTCTGCGAACATAGTTGGAATTTTGGGATTGCCAAAATTTCTTCCTTTCATTGAGATTATTTTGGTATCTCTGATTCCTTAAACGGTTTTGCTCAGCGAGTTGTTCAGCGGACTTGTGAATATTCACTTGAGGTTTCGGTTTTCTGGCATAAGTTTCGTCCTTTGCTGACTGAGGTTTGGATTTGCTTTGAACTTCCTTGGTACCACTTGGGCTTCCTTTCTCAAATGTTGAATGGTTGTTTAGTGGTTCTGCCACATATATACCTTTAACTCTCCATGAGGTTCTTTCTGACAGACCCTTCGTTTCGTCTGCATTATCTATTGGTGCAGACCAACAGAATTCATCACAACCATCTTTGTTGTCTTCATTAACGATTGACGTAAGTTCGATTGTTTGATTTTGTCTAGTCCTTCAGTGGAAAACACTTGATTGGGTACAATTTGGATTTTAGGAAAAACAATTGCTTTCGCTTTTAATGTTTTTGGTTTGTTTTGAGAAATAAGAGCGAATTCAATAGAATTTTCAGAAATCAAATCTTTCGGAGGTTGAGATTCGTTCTTAATGAACTCTGAGCAATCCGCTTCATCCTCCACCAAAATTTCGCTCATATCACTGTCCTCATCGAATTCAGTTGTGCTTTCAATATTTATTTTATTTTATGAACTCAATTTGGCACTCAATGAGTCGAATTTCGAAATAGTATCAGATTTGATATGCTTCTTATCGTTTTCATCCAAAAGTTGTTTCAACATATTTTTGTGGTCTTTGGACTTAATGTATGATTCAATTCGTTCTATTCCAAGCCTATATGCATCAGAAGTTTCGTGTGCCGAAACTATGAATTCACATTTGTAACAGTCGGCGTCTATTTCATATCCTTTAATTCAAGAAATGGTCAGATCAACTTATGCATTTTCTCACCAATTCCACAATCAAGGTGCAACTGAGTAATGTTAAAGTAAAGCCTTTTAGCAATCAAGCAGAAAATGTTATGTTGTTTTAAAATCTTTAAATTGTCACGTTGCAAGTAAATTAATTGATCCCTAAACTTAGACAACTCCGACTCGATCTTTTCAATCCACATTCTCCTCTCATCGCTCTTTGATGAAACCCTGCTTAATTGATCGGTTAGGTTAGAGTTTGTTAACTGTGTTCATTTTAAACTATCACTAATGATTGAAAAGTGAATTTTAGATCGTTTAATTCAGTTTCATATTTAAAAACATGTATATTCAGAGATTCAAGAATGGATTTTACCTTGTTAATCAGTTGTTCGCACTCGTTGATCTGCTCTGGAACTGGTCGTGCTGCGAAACAACTGTCATCTCCTCTTCCACTTCCAGTGGCACTCTTCTGCATTTGTGACTCCTCATTTGTTACCATTAAACACCTCCCAGCGAACTGGGAACTCTCTTCCTTAGCAATGAACCCCCTTCCATGTGTGGGCTTGCGAAGTTCATCATCCTCCGAATCTGTTGACCAGACTTCAACTCCTCCAAACTCATCTTCAGCAACATTTTCCTACACAATTAAAGCAGGCATAGAGTTATCAGTAGTTTTCTTCTTCTTGATCTCCTCCAACTTTCGCATGTGATATGCCTCATCCTCTTCTCCTTCTTTCCTCTCATTCAACCTCCTTAGCATGCAATCCTTAGCCAAATGGTTTTTTTCCATGACAATAGTTACAGTCATAGCCTGAGTCACCAATGACTTTTTTCTCCTTTTTCTCATCTTCCTTTTGAGAAGCACTTTTACTTTCTTCCTTCACCTTTTCTGAGCTATAACTTCCTTGCCAATTTATGTTTTTTGTTCATTAGAAATTTCCTCCTCGCGAACCGCTTAGGATTCGAAACCATCAAGGCATACTCCTCATTTGTAAGATCACATTCAGAGTGATCGGATTCAGATTCATCTTCTGCAACAGTCTTGCCTTTGGCAACAAGAGCTAGAGACCCCATACCGGAAAGAACTTTCGCTTCCTTCGACACTTTGCTTTCATGTGCCTTGAGAATTCCAACCAGCTTAGCCAAAGAATAACTTTTAAACTGCTCGTGTGCCTTAACTGTAGAAACAACTGCCATCCATTCGGACCTTAGCCCATTCATAAAAGTAACCTTTTGCTCAATCATTTCTCGTCCAATACCATGTTTGGTCATCCTACTGAGAAGATGGTTGTAGCGATTGAATGTATGACTCAGATTTTCTTCTGGCTTTTGTGTGAAAGCCCCAAACTCTGAAAGCAGGAGGGTTTGAGTCGAATTCTCAAGATCTGCTTCATTGGAGTAAAGTTCCTTGAGCCTGTCCCAAATATCTTTCGCAGTATCACACGTACTAACCAAACGAAATGTGTCTGCCTGCAAAGCAAATCTGATGATCCTCACCGCTTTAACGTTGCTAACAAGTTTCTCTTTCTCGTCCTGAGGCACATCTTTCACATCAAGAAGCAGTTGGTTGTATTCTTTCTGAGTTTTGATTTTTCTTTTGGTCTCTATGTGAACGAATGGACCTAGAGTAATGGCTTCCCATATTAGATAACCATTATCGTCTGAACCGCGAACATAATCTTAAAAATGGAGCGCCCAAACTTCATACTCATGAGGGAAGAGAATCGGGATCCTTGTAGTTGATCTGATACTACTTGAGATATTCAGGGAGTTAATGCTAGAGTCGTCGTGCTACATGATGATGATTTCTTCGATACCTGTTATGAATCAAATGTGCAAACTAAACAAATAATAGGGTAATATAAAGATCACTATAAGTCGTCAGAAAACCAATAACGACGACTAAAAAATATCCTATATTAACGGAAACCCTAGTAGCTCAAAAAACAGAAGAGATGTGTATAGATTACACAATCTCCTGCTCCGATACTAATTGTTGGGATGAAAATCCTTGATGATCGATTAGAGTCAAACAGGTAAGTAAAGAACACAAAGATGATCAAACAGATGCTGAATGATTAAAAGTCACACCCCAGATGAACTCGATGAATAATTTCAAATGTAGAGGCGTGCTAGGGTTTACAAAAGATATATATTCCAAAAACGTTAACAACCTACGGTGCATGCATGCACTGTAAATACTTAAACTCTAATTAATGAGACGGCTGGACAGGTCCAATACCGTATAAATGGACTAACTTAATAAGCCTAATGACGCAACATCTTATACCCTACAAATATTATATTCCTCGTCATCGCCTTCATATGCATCTATGTAATTTGTTAGAATGGTCATGATTGTTAGGAACCGGACCGGGTACACGCAGCGGAAACACACTATCACACACACACAAACTCACGAAAATAAAGCAAGAAGAACACAAGGATTTTACGTGGTTCGGATTCGGTGCAAATCCTACATCCACGGGCTGCAACTAGAGAATTTTATTAAAACTCACAAGATTACAATTGGCTTGACACTCTACACTTGATGTTCTCTCAAGTTTTTGCACACCAAATATGCAAAACATACATGCATATATATAGGTGAATGTTTGCCATGTGAAAACAGAAAGAGTTGTAACCAATTTAAAGTCTACCAACTTCAAGTTTGAACATGTTGAATGCACCACTTATTTTCCAACTTTCAGTTTGAATTTGATTCTTTTATTTCACATGCATAGCCACATGTTTTCAACCTTTCATATTTTACCTAACAATCTCCCACTTGAAAGTTTGAACAACATGGTCTGTCTCTGTCATCCAACTCCAGTAATCTTAAAACAACCAAGTCTTCCAAGCCTCCAGTTCCTAAGAACAAGCTAAACTTAGTCCTATTTCTCTAATTGCAGCCGCCCCTCATCTTCAAGTACTAGAAGGGCCAGTTGAAGCTCCCACTAGCTCCAACTCAGTCGTGGCTAATCCCACCACCGACTCATCCTCTGTCTTAACCGGTTTGGACACTCCACCAGATCCAGAGATACACCGAGGACCACTAACACTCTCCAAACTTTGCAAACTTCCAACAAGAGAGAATTTTCCAGTCTTAGTCTTCAAAACCCAACGGCTCTTTGTAACTGTACCCGGAACACACCCTGTGCTCCCACTGTCACAGAATCCCCTGAATGGTTTAGAATTTCCGACTCGTTCAGCTAACATCCCCTTGGATCCAGAATTCATATTTGCAAAATGAACTCTCTTAGCAGTATATTTAGCGAACCAGATTTTGTTTTGCTTAATCGGGATGGTCATACTTCCCTCAGCAGGTACCTCAACCATATACAATGACCTACACTTCATACCTTGAGCAATCACCGAATTACCATTGACCACCATCCATTTACCACCACCAAACCTTACTTCCAGTCCTTGTTTATCCAGCTGACCAACAGAAATCAATTTTTTCTTCAGCTCCGGAATAACCCTGACATTCTTCAGGCTCCATGTAGTTCCCAATGAAGTAACTAGATCAATATCTCCCATGCCCGTTACTTGAAGCATCTCGTCATTTGCTAACCGTACCTTTCCAAAATCTCCTTTTTTTAGATTCACCATCGTTTCCCCGTTGTCCATGGCGTGAAACAAAGCCCTTGAATCCTTGACCCAAGAGTCCACAGAACTTTCCATATTGACTATCAGTGCATCATCCTCAGACACACTCTCAGCACCAGCAATGTTTAATTCTTTCTTTAGACATTGACTCTTAACATGTCCCACCTCTTGGCAGTTCCAGCATTTCACATTCTTCAAAGTTCTAGAAGAACTTTTTCCCCGACTCCCACTGCTCCTTCTATTCCCTCTACCTCTTCCGACATTTAATAAATCAGAAGAAGAAGATCCACCTTGATTCTTGCGTCTGATATCTTCGCCAAGAACCAAATCTCTAACCCCTTCAAAAGTCATACCACTGGTCCCCACGGAACTCGTAACAGCAGTAACTGTTCCGGACCAGCTATCAGGTAGAGAAGCTAGTAGCAGTGATGCTTGAGTCTCGTTATCAAATTTAATTCCCACAGATGATAATCTGGACAGAATTGAATTTAGATTGTTAATGTGAACCGTAACTGAGCCTTCCTCATTCATCCTTGTAGTGAACAACTCCTTCATCAAGAACACCTTGTTAGCCGCTGATGGTTTCTCATACATATTTGACAGAGCCTCCATCATACCACGCGCCGTGGTTTCATTCATGATGTTGAAAGCAACGCTCTTTGTCAACGACAATGTAATAACCGCCTTGGCTTTCTTGTCCTTTGAGTTCCACGCATCTTCAAAAGCTTTTTCCATTTTCTCCGGTTTGTCTCCGAGTACCATGTCCAAGTCTTTCTGACATAGCAATGCTTCTAATTGCATTTTCCACCAGCTAAAATCAGAACCGTTGAACTTTTCGATTACAACCTTGTCTTCAGCCATTACGACAAACAAGATACAAATCAGGTACACTTGTGTGTGATAAAAAAAATGATTGTACCCTCCAAACCTCGCTAATCTGGCTCTGATACCAGTTGTTAGGAACCGGACCGGGTACACGCAGCGGAAACACACTATCACACACACACAAACTCACGAAAATAAAGCAAGAAGAACACAAGGATTTTACGTGGTTCGGATTCGGTGCAAATCCTACATCCACGGGCTGCAACTAGAGAATTTTATTAAAACTCACAAGATTACAATTGGCTTGACACTCTACACTTGATGTTCTCTCAAGTTTTTGCACACCAAATATGCAAAACATACATGCATATATATAGGTGAATGTTTGCCATGTGAAAACAGAAAGAGTTGTAACCAATTTAAAGTCTACCAACTTCAAGTTTGAACATGTTGAATGCACCACTTATTTTCCAACTTTCAGTTTGAATTTGATTCTTTTATTTCACATGCATAGCCACATGTTTTCAACCTTTCATATTTTACCTAACAATGATCACCATCAATTTTTTCTTATCATCCTAGTTGTTCACATAAAATACAGGTCATGCTTGTGATGCCAATATAAACGAATAATCCTTATTCTTTATGGCTTAATGTATCAAGTTCTACCAAGGTGTATCCAAAACGATCTTTTTTAACCCCTTTTTTATTTTAAACCAAATAACACTTTAATAGAGGAATTTTTCTTATATGATAATTTGGAAAGCATATCTCTAGTTGAACACCATAGTAATACAACTTCGTTAAAATGGGCATGCCAATCGCCTTTACACAAATCCCACTATTTTGGTAAACTCTACGGTCACGAGATTTTGTATGAAATAGGTAGTCATTGATGTAATATACACCATATTTCATCACGTTGTGTTATGGGCCATGAGAAACTCATCTTAAGTCCTCTGAAATACTTTTATTTCGAAAGGAAAATAAAAAAAAAATCCAAAAAATTCCTTATAAAAAAACACCAAAAGTTAACATAAGGTGTTGATTGATTAGTTATTGTTTTGTTCAAGTCAGTGACAAATGACAAGAAATTTTTGCCAATTTTATGAAAGCTTAACTTAACTTGGATCATTTTACCTCATCTTTTAACTACCGGCCAAGCTCCTGATTGTTCTCTTTCTTCAACCATGAAGATCTTCTACCAGTATGTTTACTTTTCAAAACTGCCATTTGTCGCCTATACGTACAGTGGTGAACAATAAATTTCGCAGATCTTTCTTTTTACTTAATGAACTATATAGGTTAAGAACCTAATCTTGATAACTGCATATGGTTATTGCTTTTTCACCTAATATGGACAGAATGAGTAAATTGGTTAAGTCAAAAGTCTAGGCTTAATGTATTTCCCCAACATACTTTTCATATATATATATATATATATATATATATATATATATATATATATATATATATATATATATATATATATATATATATATATCAATGTGTTAATTTATTAAAAAACAATCCATTTTATTGTCTTAATGTATTATACAATTATCTATATTAAGTGTTTAATTAATGTACTTTAAAGTTATCCAGATTAAGTGCTTAATATAATAATGTATTAATGAATTAAGCTCTTAATATGGATAATTATATAAAATAATGGACAACTAATCAAATAAATAATAAGCATAGAAGTAATACTTATTGGATATGAGGCTCCACTTCAGGTGTATTTTGTAGTAAGATATGTGCTTTGCTGAAGAGTTTTGGACAAACTTCAACAACATAAAAAGTTGATATTGGTATTCCACTATTTCGTCATTCTTAATTTTTGTATGATTTTCCGATGGAATACCAATAGTTAGTATGGTTTTATGGTATTTAATTACTAATTAAATTGTCTACTCTACAACATTCTCCTCAACAATACATCTTTCTAGTTTGTTTTTGTTCTAAACATGTCCTTTATTAACCTTCATAGATTTTTCGAATAGATAAATCCATTGGAAGCATATTGGACTATATAATCGTACTTACCAAGTAAGGTGAACAATTAAATGAACCATAATATCAAAAAGCATAGGTGAAAAGTATTTACCTAGCAATCACAAAGTGACACATAGATCTACTTGGAACCGATTGAGCTCTACCACTTTGAATTCTCTACAATATATATAATTGAAAAACTAAAAAAAATTTAAAACACCATCTCTTGTGGATTTCAGCAACCGATCGAGCTCTACCGCTCTAATTTGCATATGATTATCATGCGATTTAAGTCCGATAAGATTACGCTCTTTTTCGACTCACCTAACTGGAAAATTTAGAACAATAGCCTTGTGGAACCTTTAAATAATCGAGTGTTTCCAAAAACATATCTTTTCCATCCGTGCTTAATGTGCAAGTTGCTGCAAGATAAACTTGTCACTATCTATTATTTCTGGTACTAACTCTGGTTTTTAGCCCAATCTTTCTAGATCCATGTGAGCTTTCAATCCGTCTTTTGCCTTTCTAGGCACATTTAGCAATGTACTAATACGACTCTAACACACATTATTTTCAATATGCATGAAATATAAATACTTTTGGATAGAGTTAAACATCCAATACTTAAGGAATCAATACCAAATGTTACATTTCTTCCACTAAGGGGTTTCCTTATTTTCTTTGAAGGCGGATAATCTTTTGCTAAAGTTTCTTTTTTTTTTCTTAATCCCACCACATCTTCTATTAGAAGTTGAAGTTTCTTTCGCCATTTATTCCTTATAAATTTCACCTTGTAGCATATTGATTCCCCAGTAATAGGTTCTAGGGCATGTTGTGTCTCATGCTTTCCATTCAAATCCTTCTTTTGACTTCTTCATGGATGTTCATATGGCAGATAGATCGTATAACCGACATATCTTTGTGTTTTAGAGTAAGAAAGTTTAACATAATGATAACTTTTATAAACTACTACACAAACTTTGTATCCCTAGTACGGGCATCCACATAGTATATCAAGAGTAGTGTAATCATTTATAGGCCATAAAACAACTGCATGTAGTGTCAACTTCTCTTGTGTATAAGCATCATTTGTTTCAACCCCTTTTTTAATAATAGTTGAAGATCAACAATCAAAGGTTGTAAAAAATATCAATATTATTACATGGTGAACCAGATGTTAATAATGAAATCATGATGAACTTCATTTTCATACACATCCACGGTGGAAGGTTATAAATGCCATTCAAAATGGGTCATACACTGTGATGTTTGTTTCCTCTGTTTATGTCAACCCATTCAGCAAAAATACCAAGTCATAGATTTTTGAATCATTACTAATTTCTAGAAATCTATTATCTATGGCACATCAGCTTGTGATATATCGGGTGTCATAATACTATCATCGATGTTGTAAATACTACCCAAAATCACAACATTTGATCATCTTACTAGTGGTATCATGGTCCTTTTGGGTTACACACAAGGACAGATTTAAGAAATTATTGATATGAGAGTTTATTGGGGATCTAGTTTGTTAATTTATTAAGAGTTTAAAAGTTTATAGGAACATTTAGACTTAAGGTATTTAAGTGTAAAGATTTGAAAGTCAAATCTAATAGATAGTTTCCAACTGACTAAGTTATTATCCTATAAGGATTCTAGACCATCCACTATAAATATAGAGGCTTACAACTGGATTTCACAAGTGTTCACCCTACTCTCAAAACCATCTATATAATAAAAGTACATGCGTCGTCAACTACTTGGCATGCTGCGTCGACAAAGGAAAACCACTAATTGTTTGGGTTTAATGTGTTGCAATTCTAGGAGGTTGTCAAGGTTGCTGATATGATCTTTAGGCGTGACTACGAAGTTGGAATCCTCTTTTGGGTTCTAATCATCCACTCTACTAGCTAAAATGCACAAGACAAAGACTGCAAGGTTATGTTTTCTTTAAAACCCCTATGGTTGTTAGTTGCATTAAATTTGGTTGAAGATTGATCTACTTACGAATTTGTGTCTTTTTGTATCCCAAACCCAACAGTGGTATTAGAGCCACCTGTCCACATCTTTTTCACTTATGATGTCCCATTTGATTTGTTTAAACTTGCTAACATGACGTTGATTGATTAGATCAAGCCACTATAATTTCAAATGTTTTATTAAACCTTTTTTGCAACTAAAAACTCTTTTTTTAGTTTTAGGCAGAAATCGTTTATGCCTAGTGTACGTGGCACGTTGCCTCTATGTACACGACACATATGTGGCTAGAAAACCCGAATTGTAATTTGTGGAACACGAAGCATGACCCACTAGTACTCGGTTCATGTTCACATATGGAAGGAGACGTACCACATTTTGGTACACAATACATGTGCATTGTTCATAGAAACGAAAATTTTAATTTTAAAACCGAGTATGTTGGTTACTTGATGCATTAAGTCCTAAGATTAATTATACAAATATGAAGGTTTTACAAATATTGGTTATCTATTTGTTTGTTAGTTTAAATTGTGTTAATATATATTGTTAAGATAAAGTTTTGTTATTATTGTTTAGATGATCTCTTGCATTTAGGATCATAGAAACAATCGTATGTCAAATTTATTTCAACTTTATGGTTATTTCATTAATCTAAAAGTTGTAATCCAAGTTCCACATAATAGTTTGTTTTTGTAACACCTGCTTTTCATAGAAGGTATTACGGTGAGGAGGTGTAAAGGATCCTGTGACATCCCCAAACTCACAGACATTTTAAAAAATTTATTTATGGTTATTTTAAAATCAGAGTATCCTTTTTAAAGAACAATGTTGCGGACTTTTGTTCCCAGAAAACATGATTAAGGTTTTATCAAAGCATTTTCGAAGAAATGTATTTGTTTATATTAAAACATTGGGATGTCATCGTCAATATAGAAACATAAGCATAAAAAGACCTTACATTCTTTTACACTAGTGATCTACACCTCTTTAATCTTTCAGTGTAGTGTAGCTTTATATCGATACCTGTGATACAAATAAACTGAGTGGGTCAGGTTGGGAAACCTGGTGAGTACATAGGGTTTTCAACCCACAGTAATATAATTATGTTTAATCATTAAACAATCAACCCATCCACCCATCCCTATTATCTTCTTTATTTCTTAAGGATCTACCTTAAGAATAATTTATCATTCACTCATTCATTCCTAAGGATTGTCCTCAGGAGTAGGCACAAAGTCCATCGTTGTCAATGACACAGCTATCAATATTATCTATAAAACATAGCTGCCAATATTATGATTAAGGCGCAACTGCCAGAATTGTGACATTCTCTATTAGGCGCAGCTGCCAGGGTTATGATGTTCTCTATTAGGCGCAACTGCCGATGCTATCCTTAGAGCGCAACTGCTAGGATGTTTAGATTACATCGTAGATCAAAAATATCTACAGGTTGTGTCGCAGCTGCCAATGCTCATCTATTGGGTACTAGGTCCATTGCTGCCCATGTTCACCTATATGACACTATGTCCATACTGCCAATGTTCCTCTATATAAGCTTTCATTCCTCATCATTCATCTACCCATGTTTTACCCAACATATTTTGTAGATATAAAATACATATACATTTTAAATCTTTTAAAACATGTATAAAATCATTCATCCGGCATAGATAGGAAGTATACAGATAATATGCACACATAGCACGTAATTTATATAAAATACTTCATATCTATGTGTAAGATGAAAGTAACTATGCACTCACTTGTTAAAGTGATGATTCCAAACTCGGGCAGCGCTTCGCTTCTAACGATTCTATTTTCCTTCGACGAAACCTAGCATTATTGTCGCTAAGTTTTAGTCTAATCTTTATTGCGACTAATTATTAGTCTAGATTCATCATTAACTCAACGTCTACTTCATGATCTATTAAGTAAGGAACAACCAGGTAGGATCATATCTGAGGTAGGGTCTGTTTGGTATACGAAGTATACTGTTTGGAAAACCCACTTTAAACACCTCACTAAATCACAACCTAGACATCATCCCCGTAAGTAGATCAATCTATATAACGACTTTGAATCACTGATAAAATTTTATTTATAGGTTCATAATAACGATATTATAAGCTATATTTAAAGTAGGGTAGCATAACTTACTTAGCTAGGAGTCGGGCTGTGCAGGGGCAGAACTTCACCGCTGAATCTTTCTAAGAAAGATTCTTGCAGCGCTTCAGCGCTCACCTTACTATACTAAAAACTAAAGAAAGAGAAG
Organism: Lactuca virosa; assembly: GCF_052849685.1. Taxonomy (NCBI): domain Eukaryota; kingdom Viridiplantae; phylum Streptophyta; class Magnoliopsida; order Asterales; family Asteraceae; genus Lactuca; species Lactuca virosa. The sequence continues at coordinate 153,669,594 of NC_136427.1, read as the reverse complement.
TCGAATCACGAGGGACCGAAATGTTCGGGGGATAAGAAGATAAAGACTCTTGAAACAAGAGAATGGTGCAAGAAGCAAGAAATATGAGATCCTAGAGGCTCTTATGTATAGTAATTGAATTTTCAAAAACCACTCTCTATATTTACTTAAATGACTAAACACCCATTTTATAATACTATTTTAAAAAGATTTAATGATATTTGTACTAAACTAATGTCGAAAGTACTCAAAACTAGTCTTATAACGACCGCATCGTCGATAAATTTCTAATGATATATATATATGTATATATATTTATACGTATATATGATTTACACTTTATTTTAATACGTAAATGTGCTACTAAAATTTATAACTCGTTCATACGAACTCCGTTTTTGACGTTCTTTATATCCACGCGTAGCTATCGACGAGATCTACAACTTTCGTTTAGACTCCTTCGGCTAATTTTGAATTTATATTTTCGTCCATATTTTTATAAAATTAAATAATTTTACTAAAATCATAACTCTCTCGTACGGACTCCGTTTTTGGCATTCTTTTTCTCAAAATTCCTATTTTATGGAGAACTATGATTTTCTTTTTGGTCACATTAGCTAAAAGTCAACCATTCTCTTCGTAGCTTTTTACGTCATACATTCGTTGTGCGCGAATGACTTATATATATATATATATATATATATATATATATATATATATATATATATATATATATATATATATATATGTGTGTGTGTGTGTGTGTGTGTGTGTGTTTTGGTGCATTTATTTTTACGATTTACGGTCGATTCGACTGATTTTTCCTATTTTATTATATTATAATAATCATCAAACATATAATATTCAAATAATTCTTCTTTATTACGTCAAATAGGTTACAATTGTTAACCCTAACTATTACTTTGGTTAAGATTATTTATCCTAGATAATCTTCTATAAAAAATCATTTTTAATGCTTATTATATTTTAATTGACTAGCCTGAATCCGCAGGTGTTACAATTATCTCCTCCATAGGATAATTACGTCCCGGAATCATTAAAAAAAACAGGGATTGTATAATGACTCCGTTCATTTCCTTTCCATCCTAGGTGGTAATCGTAACTCTTATATCCTTTCAAATGAGTATCTAACTCTAGGACTCCTTGATTGCTGGCGGTGCGCAATGTTGCACCCGTGCTTTATCCTATGTTGGACTTTCAATCTTAACCTTCGAGTTACAAAATCAGTCCTTATTGGAGACTCCTGCTCTTTCTTAAACAAACTTAAATTAAGAAAAGTTATGTACTTCGATTACCATAACAGACCGATGAGACATGTTCTAATGAGATTTCGTCGTATGATGCAACGCTTAGACTCGGGTCTTTTAGAGTCAAATTACAGAATGAAATATACCTTCCTTCATGTTCTAACGTGATATAATCACATTCTAGCATGTGGCACTTCTAGCTACAAGCTTCTTACCTTAACAACGGTTGCGATACTTCTTTTGATCGCTTCGATTATCTTTCACTTCAATATTATGACTTAAGTCAGATGCTACATCGATGTTGGTACTTTGAACCACGTAACATATTCATCTTAGTCGGACTCGATTTGATATGACCACTCGGGTCGGATTAACAATCATCTTCTTAGTGATTACCGAAACGATGGTAACGACATACATGAACAAAACAGAATTAATTACTAGTGCCTTGGTAACCTTGTGACTTTCCCTGATCCAAGCGTGAGTCATGTGCTTCCGGTAGTATAGGCCTCTACTACCATTCACACCTACTCATACTCGTCCCAAGTATTGTCTCGCAGTTTTCCACTTCACCATAAAATAAAATCACATAATAACTTAACACACCAGATAACAAAATGAAGGTTTTATATTGTTCCTTAAAATGATTACATTGGTGTTTAAGTTCACCCTAGACTATGCCTTTAGTAGGCTACACCATATGATACTATCCACATGGCTACTGCATAACTCGATCTTCGGATATCAAGTCCTCACTCCTAATTACTTGCATTGTTAGCTACCTCATCAAGGATCATATGGAATACTCTTGCTTTCGGCTTTGGCGGCACATTTGGCTTTGTAGCCACTTATCTCTTTGGGCAGTCTTGCTTGAAGTGACATTCCTCATTACATTCGTAACACACCCTTTTGTTGAGTGTACACTCATTGGCGTAATGCTCATGCTTTCCACACTTGAAACAAGTCACCTCCTCACCACATTTTCCAGAGTGTTTCTTTTTTCACTTCTCGCACCATCTTGCTTCACTTCCTCCTCCTCCAGATTTTGAAAATTTTCTCTTCTCGTTGGACCTTGAAGATCCTTCAAACTTTTTCTTCTCTCCAACTTCGACCTTGTTGGCGGCTCTACTCTTGATCATCTCTTCAACAGACTTAGCAGCCCAGATAGCCGCCTCAAGAGTAGGTGCCTGACGTAATGACAAAGCATATTCCCATGGTAGTCCCTTTGTATACTTATCGACTTTCGTTAGTTCGTCAGGGACAATGCACAAAGCAAATTCCATCTTGTCGGTTAAGGCATTGGTGTATTGATCAATAGACATGCTGCCCTTCTTCAATGTTAGGAATTGGTTCTCTAGCTCTAGCAGATTCTGGGTCGAGCAGAACTTTCGTTTGAAATGCACCAGGAGCTCTGCCCAATTCTGTTGCAATGGCTCATTGGGTCTCAGGATCTTTCCCAAAGTGTTCCACTAGCGAAAAATTCCACACATGAACTGACGCACTGCATATGTGGTTTGTAGCTTGCCTTTGCATCCACATGTTATGAAAGCCAACTCCATCTCCGGGATCCAGGCCATAACTCCGATTGGATCCTCTTTCCCTGTAAAAGTTGATGGTTTTCAAGTCGTGAAGGCTTTATACTTGCATCCGTTTCTTTCAATTCCTTCGTCTTGGTTATTTCTCCTAACCACTGACGGTTCATCTGGACCAACGGTTCTACTATAGTTACCTTCTTCTGACTGACCTTCATTCAGTTCAAGTTTTTCAACAGGCATAGTAGGTTCATCCCTATTAAGCAACATTTTCCTCATCTCTTCTCTTTGCTCAGCCAACATAGCCCTAATCATGGCTTGTACTCCAGCCATTGTGATTGGCTCAGGTGCAGTTGCTGTTACTGGTACTTGCTCAATCACTTGGGGTTGAGGCTGCTGATTTCTATTTCCATTTGCGTTTCTGACTCCACTTCAGGTTCTTGCCATTTCGATCTATAAACCTGTTGGATTAGGTGTCTAAGCCCATAACTATTATTGGTATGTACTTGACCCGAGAGTAGCATGGTCCATTTAGGTTGCATGGCATCGAAACAATTTGGATAGACTTTTGTGAGAATAAGATATTTATGATTTATTAATATATTATAAGTTCTAATATATTAATATGAAATCATATTATTTAATTAGTATTGATCAAGAATTAGTTTGGAATTAATTTTGTGATCAAAAGAGACTAAGTAAATAAATGGGGATTGATTTGGTAATCATTCAATCTTATAAAGTGGGCTTATGATCCATAGTTCTTCATGTTGGGCTAAACCCATGTGGTGACCCATGGATACTCTATGGAGGTTAAAACACATGGATCATGAGGAATGTGGAAAGTCATGAGTTACATGGTGTAACCCTAATGTGCACCCTATATAAGAAACCCTAAGGCTCATGAAATTGGCACTAGTGGATACACAACAGGGCTAGCCGATTTTGGTGCAATATATTCTTCTCTCAAGTTATTCCAGTTGTTGGTGGTGTTGTGTGATTCCATTTGAGGCGCAACACTTGGGGAACTAAGTTCTTAAAGGTCCAAGGCTTCCAACTACAACAAAAAGTATATCTTCTAACTTGTTTTATTACTCAAGTATCAATGTTTTGTATGCTACTTAGGGTAATATTTTGGAAAGTTCAAGTTTGCATGTATAATAGAGAAAACATAGATCCAAGGTATTTAGGGTTGCATGTACACCTTAGGAGTGTTAGAATGCTCAAAACCCAACAGTGGTATCAGAGCCTAGGCTTGCTTTCCATTATACTTGATGCTACTTGTTTTTCCAAAGTTGAAATTCTGCCATTTTTGCATCTGACTGCTCACCACGACGTGGTGATGCACCTGGTTGTAGAATTTCGAGTTTTGGCTAAAAATTGGATTCGGATCATTACTCTAAACTGTTTTGGAACTATGAAACCTGTTTTTTTATATAGTAATGATCATGCTTGTCCAATTAGAAGATAATTGTCAAAGTTTCATGTTTTATATTAACTTCATATGATTCTTGAAAATTGTTGATAAATTATGCATGCTTATGAGTTTTGTTAGATCATAGAAATTATTTGTCATGCTTGTTAGTTTAATTGGTGATCTAAATGCTTTTTAATGGACTCCATAACTTCTCCTCAAGTTATGAAATTCCAAGAGTCTTTTCCGTTAAAATCATTAAAACTCATAAGTTATAGAAATGAAAGGTTTTGAATAGTTTCAAAACTTGCCCTCAAGTTTTGGAATTTAAAAATTCACTTTAGAAAACTTTAATTCCAAACCCTAGAATTTTAAAAGTTTAAAATTCCATCCTTATACTATTGTAATATTATAGGTTTAATATTTATATATATGTATACGAGTAAAAGTCAGTCTTACCGTTACTAGGCCTCATTCACGAAGCCGGTCTATAAGGGGGGGTATAAGGTTACTGCCTATAAAATGGCAGTTTAATCGGTGTCCACTCTCACCCACCGCTTCCTTGACTGATGGAGGGTTGTTAGCCGAACAGGTAGGATAATACCCTAATTCTCATTTCATTAAAAGTATAATGATAAATATAAAGTAACTAAACACTTATAAATTCCCAAATCTTAGTTACTTAGGAAAATGTGAATATGGTGCTAACCCATGAAATTGCACTTTGCACCTTGTTAAGCCGTTAGTGGAGCGTGTGTGGTTAACCGACACACTAATCGGGACTGACAGTGCGTGGGAATGGGTAGCTTGATGTTAATCATAGATCAATGGAGTGTGTGTGGTTAACCGACACATTTATTAGGTGGTGTAACATTGGGTGTACCAAGCTAATTTGCATGATTATTCACACCTTGTTTGTGATCCTCGGTATCCCAGTCACAAACTTGAAGGGCACACTCGAGATTTAAACATGCCATTGAAATTGTTCAATGAATCTCAAATGATCTAGGAGTTTCCATTCACTTAAAACCTAAAACTCTTTTTCTGTTTTTCGTGATGGAAATTGGTAAATCACCATTTACCTACCTTCAAATATTTTGCAATTTGGATTAAGGCATCCCTCTTCCAAATTGTAAATTATTGTGTTGGGTCCTAGCCTTAATATTTCATTTGGGTGTTATATTAAGGACTTAAATCAACGAACTTGAATTTCTCCCATTGTAGATGTCTAGTTCAGACAACTATGGTCTTCCCAAATCCTTTGGAACAAGCTTTCCTCTTGAAGATGATGTCTCGCGGTTGGATCGTGGAAGTCATACTTCACTTCCTCCACCTCCTACAATAATTCTCCCTAATCCACGTATTCAAAGACTTGAAAAATTAAGGTCACTCAAGCCCTACTTGCAATGAAACATCAAGATGGAAGGCTTGTGTATACTCACGTCTTGGAGATGAAGTCACATATTGACAGGCTGAGAGTATTAGGTGTCGTTGTCTCGAGGAAGTTAGCTGTTGACTGGGTTCTTCAGTCACTTCCTGACTCATATAGTGAGTTCATTAAGGACTACTATGTGACAGACCACGACATGACACTTATTGATCTTACCTATTTGCTTGTTGCTGCTGAATCAACAATGATTTGGCACACTGGAAAAGCAAATTTGATTGGAAGATCTACTCCCCAAACTTCCATGGACATTGACAATGGAAACATTGGAAGTCCAAAAAAGATTTCTCTTTCCAAGGGAAATAGAAACTCTAAGTTTGAGATTGTCCCGTGTACCATTCCCAAAGAGTCTATATGTTTCTGTTGCCAATAGAAGGGGCATTGGTTACGAAGCTGTCCTGACTACCTGAAACATCTGAGAAAAGGTAGAATCGAAAAGTTTGACTATGCTTCAGGTAAGTCTACTGTCTAACTCTATTAATTTCCTAATTGTTGATTCTTAACACATGATGTGACCAGGTTGCATTTTGATGTTTTGTAGGATCATGCAAAGGGAAGAAAGCTTAAAGGAAGAGTATGCTGAATCTGATCGTGAAGACGAATTTCAATCGCATGGTTCGAAGTTCGGATTTTTGAGCTGGTGCTTAGGAGTTATGATAGATTGCTAGGAAATATGTAATAACATAGTTTTCATTTGTAATTGCATTGTAAGGAAAAGTTTTTTCCGCATTTTATAAATAAATAAATTTTCTTTTATTTTATTATATCTCCTTGCAATGGCATTTGTGAAAATTGATGTTTGTATGTTTCTATGTTAGCAATATAAATTTGATTCCTTCGTTTGTGGTAGTGTCGAGTATTTTCCAAATAAGGAAAGATTCTCATCACCCAAGTTTCAATTGGACAAAAACTTGGAATCATGCAAGTTGTATTGTATGATGAATGAAAATTTTCATCTTTGGTAAATTAATACTAATTCCTTGTTCACGTGTATATGTGATTCAAGTTAAGGACTAGGGGATGGGGTACATTGGGTGTGCGCTGGTCAAGATCCACCACCGAGATCAATAAGAATATTCATCATGATTTACTAAAGTTTAGTAAACATGGTTATGCTTACAAGTTTAAGTATAATTCTGAAACATTGGAAAAAGGTTCGATGTATGGCAGAACGAATGAGAAGAATCAAATTAGGTAGAAAGATAAAAGTTTCTCCAATCTGAAAAGATGGGAGAGTACTTTAGTATCGTGCTTTATGATCATCTTAATGTTTTTGGAAAAACCATATCACAATTGATCATATAAAGACATCTTAGTGCATTTGTATAGATAAGAAGAGGAATCGTGAATTGTTGAAATAGTTTAAATCAAGAAGATGAGTCATACTTCGTTCCAAAATCAAGTCTTAGAGTTACACTCTGAGATTGTAAACTTAAGTGACATAATCTTAAGAAGGTTTATAACACTTATCAATTGTAAAGTAAAAGTTTTCTACTCTTGTACATTTGAAATTGGTAAGTTGTGATGTTTTGGATAAAAAGAAAGACCAACTAAGGCCAATTATGTGAAGTGTTTGTCTTGATTAGAATCCACACTAACTCTTGAATATTGGTTTGTCAAGTAATGTTCCCTGACAAAGTGAATCATATATGTCAAGAGGTCAGTGGGAGTCTTAAAGATCTTGATAAGTTTCAAGAACTAATCAAGAATAAAACCTATTGTTAAACACTAGCACACGACTTGAGGTTTGTGACCTATCTTGTTGACATATTCTTGTTTGTGTGCCCATTCTAGTAAAAGTTGACTATACATGTGAGTTTTGAGAGTTCTCAATTGGTTGCATAACAACCTGGAAGCAATGGTAGGCCCTTGTGCTGCCAGGTGGCAATAAATTTTGAACAAGTTCAGTCCATATGAGTTTGGTTTTGTCACTAACCTTGTCTTGTGATTATGGTTATGAAAAATTCACATGGATAGGAACACATACACCATAAAACCTAAGTGTCATAACGTTTCTCTCTGATTCATGAAAATGATGGTGAAGAAACGCTTTCACTAAGTAGATTTTAAGGAGATAGCAGTTGTGATATTTGCATTCTCAAATTTGATTATGATTACGGCATCCTTTTTCATAATTCGAATTGTGAAGAATTGCAAAGGTCTAAACATTTCAGACTTATGGCTATAAGTTCTAAAATGGTTAAGACACACACGTGAGCTATCTGAGGAAAGGTGTATGATTTCGAGAATCCTAAATAAAGTCTTATCAAAGCATCTCGTATAAGAAATCTGAACTTTGGTAATGAACGTCAATAAGTATTGATTTTTAGAAGTCCATATGACTTTTTAATACATGTCGAAGCTAGTGGAAGCGTAAGTGTTAGCTAGTAAGATAATAATTATTATGCTAGTGGGAGCATAATTATTATGGTAAGTGTTGCAAGTTAGCAATGTTAATTATAGAAAACAAAAGGTTCAATTCGTAAAGTTGTGGATTTAAAAAGTTGTTTTGCTATAATTAAGGGAGAGGAATTTATACTTCATTTGAAAATCTAAAAGCTTAGATTGAGTTTTTAATCAAATTTAGTCATATATATATATATATATATATATATATATATATATATATATGAATGTTATGTTGGAATGGTTCAACATAAGGAAATTCTATATATAGAAATGTTAATTGCATTCTCAAAATTTGATTATGATTACGACATTCCTCTTCATAATCAAAATTATGAGAACATGACAAATAGAAATATTATAGCAAAAGTCTGATTAAGTATCATGTCTTTATGTTAGACATTATGAATCCTGTCCCATATGCTTCGAGTATAGGATCGATTCATATGCTATAATATTCTCGTGTTCTAATTTTCCGAATGCCTAGGACATTAAGAGGGAAAAAGAATAGAACCGGATATGACTAAAGTGGTTAAACAACTGTTAAGGAAAATCTAAGGTTCGCCAAGGATTGGTCGCTTAAGGACAGCTGGAAGTATAGTAATGGATGGACCGTATTGATACTATTATAAATAGACAGGAGTCTATTAATAATGAGTTGTCGTATGGAAAATATGGAATGTTTCCATATTGAGAGTTGAAGAATAGATGAGAAAGTTAGAAAACTTTTATGCAAGAAGGATGTTCAAAGGAATGTACTTTGAATTTGAGACTTCATTTCCATGGAATTGTCTTGTAACAATCTCCAAAGGAATATTTTGTAATATCATTGGTCAAGTCTCTGTGGCTTTTGGCACCTAGACATTACAAAAGAATCTTTGCATGACGGTTTAGAATCTAACACTTTCTAGCAGTGACAAGAATTTGGAATTCTTACACTTGCAATAAGGATTTGGAATTTTGAAATGAGTATCATTGAAATGGTTTTCAATTGATCTATTTCACAAAGGAAGGACCATAGACAAACATAGTGTGCATGCTTGGAACATGGCATAACTATTGTTTTAATTCTAGTATTAGGTTGATTATTCGAAACATTATACAATGAATGATGAGTAATCAATATGGCTCAAAAGTTTTAGGGCCATATAGGAATAGTATTATTCTTATGTTTCGCTTTGCATGTTTTGACTTCCTGAATAACTAGGTTATTAAAACCATCCACAGTCGATCATACTTTGGAAGTAGGTATTGAGGTAAGACTGTCATGAATGGGTCTGTAGTTTGTCTAGGACAAGTTTGCTACAGTGTTCATGAGTGCTCCTGGAATAAGATTTGAGTATTGGATTCAACTCACGCTCATCTGAATCACTTCATGGATTTTATCACGAGTGATCATGAGACGATAATATCTTATATTCTTCAAACGGAGACGTGTAAGTTCTAGTTGCGAGTCGGTTGCACATTGACATATGTAAACGCACTAGTAACTTGGTTGTTATAAAACATATGTTGTGTGTAATTTGATGAGTAAGTACAAACGGACATTTGGGTCGAAGTTTATCCATTCCTTTTACCCAATGTGGATAAAAGCGATATCTGTGGGCCCTTCGATGATTTAGTGATGACATTAGGCCTGGACTGATTTGATTTGTTCATTTAGTCGGTCGTCATAAATTGGGAATCGGGAAACAACAGATGGACATAGAGAATGATTATAATCCATGTCTCAGTCCATATGATATCAAGAATGGAGGAATATATGATCCCTTATCTAATAGACACGTTATTGACTAGGTCAGAGTTCGACAACGGCTTTTAAGAGCTATGATTGCTAGTCGGGTTGGAGTCTTGCTTGCAATAGTAGTTATTAGACTTATCCAAGTGGGAGACTGTTGGATTAGGTGTTTAAGGCCATAACTATTATTGGTATGTACTTGACCTGAGAGTAGCATGGTCCATTTGGGGTACATGGCATCGAAACAATTTAGATAAACTTTTGTGAGAAGAGGATATTTATGATTTATTAATATATTATAAGTTCTAATATATTAATATGAAATCATATTATTTAATTAGTATTAATCAAGAATTAGTTTGGAATTAATTTTGTGATCAAAAGAGACTAATTAAATAAATGGGGATTGATTTGGTAAATCATTCATTCTTATGAAGTGGGCTAATGATCCATAGTTCTTCATGTTGGGCTAAACCCATGTGGTGATCCATGGATACTCCATGGAGGTTAAAACCCATGGATCATGAGGAATGTGGAAAGTCATGAGTTACATGGTGTAACCCTAATGTGCACCCTATATAAGAAACCCTAAGGCTCATGAAATTGGCACTAGTGGATACACAAGAGGGCTAGCCGATTTTGGTGCAATATATTCTTCTCTCAAGTTATTCCAATTGTTGGTGGTGTTTTGTGATTCCATTTGAGGTGCAACACTTAGGTCACTAAGTTCTTAAAGGTACAAAGCTTCCAACTACAACAAAAGGTATGTATTCTAACTTGTTTTATTACCCAAGTATCAATGTTTTGTACGCTAGTTAATTAGGGTAATACCTTGCAAAATTCAAGTTTGCATGTATAATAGAGAAAACATAGATCCAATGTATTTAGGTGTGACATCCCCTAATTTCTCGGCCAGAAAAAACCGATTTAATATATGCTTTTTAAAATAAAATCAGAGAAATCTTTTTAAAAGATGTTGCGGAATTGGTCCCCAAAATAAAACATGATAAAAGTTTGTCAAAACCTTTCTTTAAGAAATATATAGTTTCCTTTTATATCAAAACCTCGGGATGTCATGTTCCGATACAGATCAAAAGGATAAACAAGACATTATAAGCCTTACAACAATTATTTATAACTACTGGCCTATAATCCAAAAATCACTCATCATTATCATCCGACTATGCTCGGGGTCCACTACCTGTAATATAAAAAGCTGAGTGGGTCAGGCTTGGAAGCCTGGTGAGCATATAGGGTTTTCAACCCACAATAAGTAAATTTATTTTACTTAAACATCAATTAATCAACCAAATTACCCCAACCCCATTATCTTATTAATTTCTTAAGGGTTTACCCTAAGATTCAACTATCACTCCTTCCTAAGGATTCATCCTAAGGAATAGGCACAAGGTCACACCATCGCCAGGGTTTATACAACAGGTGCTAAGTCCATAGCTCCCATTTATCGACAGTATTATTGACAGTATTGGCCCCTGTCATACATGTCAATGGGTTTTTAGAGTACGCCTAATGAACGTATAGTTCACACACCTACAGGTTGCAAGCCTGCTAGTGTTCCACAGACCATCTAGAATAGTTCATGGTGGTCATTCATACTCTGTTGAATGACGGGGGTCAACGTTTGGGTAAGTGATTCTCTCAAATTTCACCACTCACCCTCAACTTATGATCTCCTTTCACCACTCACCCTCAACTTATGATCTCCTTTCACCACTCGCCCTCAACTTATGATCTATATCACTGATCATCTCATTTATCCAACTCACCTTTCATCACACACCCACTATTTCATCTACCCATGTTTTACCCAACATTTTTGTAGATAAAAATAAATATACAGTTTAAATTATTTAAAAACATGTATAAATCATTCCTTCAACATCCAGCTCAAATAAACAAACAATAATTATTCACATAGCACGTATTTTATATAAAATACTTCATATCTATGTGAAAGGTGAAAGTAACTACACAGTCACTTGATTTAATGAAAAGCGGGCAGCAATTCGTTTCCTAAAACGATCGTTTCTAATAAAACCGAGAGTTTTATTGAGAAACCGGGCTTTGCAAGGGTCGGGCTTCGAAACCGAAAAGATAAATTTTCCGGGCTTCTCGGGCACTTCGTGGCGTATTCCGGGGGTTATAATTGATACAGGGGCTTTGGGGGATGATAAAATGAAAGAAATATGCGTTTAGGGGCTAAAAGTGTCACTTTTCCAAAATATACCCGGGAGGTCTCGCACCCTCCTATTTATAGGCTGCAAGCCTCCTGATCCAACGGCTGAGAAACCTCCAGGTGGCGCAGATCCGGAGCGAGGAGCACGTGGGTTGCACATGCGAAGGGGCTATTGGCAGCTTCTTAGTGGACCGAGGTCTAGTGGTCCGAGATAGGGGGTTCGTGACATCCTGCGAGGGTTCGGACAGGAGGAAAGGGGCACACGTCGCCTTCTCACTGGACCGCTTCGGATCAGATCAGCAGCTCGGATGACTCAGCACAATTTCGGACACGTGGCATGTTCTAAGCGAGGACACGTGGCCGAAGTCCACATATGCGAAATTCCTCGGTTTTGGGGATTTTTCTCGTTTTTCGCGCCAAACCTTCTAAAATCCATAACTTTCGCATACGAGCTCTGTTTTTGACGTTCTTTATATGAACGCGTAGGTAAAATTACGCTCTACAACTTTCGTTTAGACTTTGTTGGTTAATTTTGAACTTAATTTTTATATTATTATTTTTAACAGACCGGGACAGGAAATCCGTTAAAAATTCATAACTTCTTCATCCGACGTCCGTTTTCATCTGTCTTTTTACCGTTGTGCTACTATTGACGAGACCTTCGATTCTCGTTTAGGTCGTGTCGGCTAAAAATCACTCGATCTATAATTCGAGTTTTTAGCTGTCTACTGCTAAGCTGAAACTTCGAAAAATCATAACTTCCTCATACAAAGTCAGATTTGGGCGTTCTTTTTATACCTACTCTCGATTTAACGAACACTACAAGTTTCGTTTAGATCACTAAGGCTAAAAAGTAGTTTATCAAAAACTCACTTTTTACGACATTCGACACCGTGCCGGTTTGTCGCGAAACTTCGACAGGTCATAACTTCTTCGTTATAACTCGGATTTCGGCATTCTTTATATATTCGTAATTCTTGTCACGACCACTACAACTTTATTAATAAATATTGGCTTTATCTACTATTTATTTTCGACGCTCATTTTTATTCTTAATTAATTAACTCCTAGTAATTAAGCATAAAACACATAAAACACATAATATTCACATAATTCCTTTTCATTTCTTCAAAATGAGTCACAAAGGTTAACCTAGACAATCACGTCAATATTAATGCCTAGCCTAGAAACACGGGCATTACAATTCTCTCCCCCTTAGGATGATTCCGTCCCCAGAATCACACATCGACAAACAACTACGGGTAGCGACTCACCATGTCACTCTCCGCTTCCCAGGTGGGATTTGGCCCATTTATGTGTTTCCAACACACAAGCACTAAATCGACCATCTTGTGTTACAACTTCTTAGTCTTACGGTCAACGATTGCCTCAGGTTCTTCAATTAACCTCTTGTTTTCATCCAACCTTAATTCAGAAATGGGAATTATGTTGGGCACACCTCCCGTGAACTTCCTCAAATAACACACATGAAAGGTATTATAAATACCCTATAGTTCTTTCGGTAATTATAGCTTGTAAGCTTGATTCCCGATCCTCTGAAGAACTTTTAAATGGTCCAATAAACCTTGGACTCAACTTTCCCCTTCTACCAAACCTTATAAGTCCCTTCCACGACGAGACTTTAAGTAAAACCGAATCTCCAACTTCGAATGATATCGGTTGTCTTTTCTTGTCAGCATAGCTCTTTTGAGCAGCTAACATCCTTTCCCTAATCACTTTCAACTTTTCAGCAGTCTGGTGGACTATTTCAAGTCCCATAAACTGCTTTTCCTCAGCTTCCAGCCAACATGACGGCGCTCGACACTTTTCTCCGTACAAAGCGTGATAAGGTGCCATCTAGATGTTCGAGTGGAAACTATTATTATAGGAAAATTCTACTAAAGGTAAATGTTCATCCCAGTTACCTTGGAATTCCAGGGTACATGCTCTCAGCATATCCTTCAACGTTTGAATCGTTAATTCGCTCTCACCATCGGTTTGTGGATGGTAAGCTGTATTCAAACACAACTTGGTACCCAATTCCTCTTATAGACTCCTCCAACACCTTGAGGCAAAACGACTGTCACAATCGGATACAATCGTTAACGGAACACCGTGAAGCCTCACAATTTCCTTCACGTAAGAATTCGCAAGTTTATCCATAGACCATTTCTCGTTGGCTGCTATGAAATGTGCACTCTTAGTGAAGCGATCAACGACCACCTAAATCATGTCGTGACCGTTCCTTGTTCTGGGCAGTTTAGTCACAAAATCCATAGTGATGTCTTCCCATTTGCCCATGGGTATAGGCAAAGGTTCTAAACTCCCATACAGTTTCTGATGTTGTGCCTTAACCCTAGCACAAGTTACACACTCGACCACATACTTAGCAACATCGAGCTTCATCGTCGGCCACCAGTAATAGGGTTTTAGATCCCTATACATTTTCGTACTGCCGGGATGAATCGAGTACATGGTTTTGTGAGCTTCTTCCATCAGAAGATCTCTTACTCCTCCCGCCTTAGGTACCCAACTCCTATCTTTGAATACCTTCAGTCTTTGACCGTTTATATCAAACACCAACGTTTTGCCCAAACGTTCCTCCTTTTGGTCATTTCTCTCTAAAGCTTCCTCTTGAGCTTTCTTTATACTTTCCACAATTGTCGAGACAACTTCAATTCTCAATGCTCTTAGCCTTTTCTTTTCAAGATTTACCTTCCGACTGACAGCATTAGCAACAACATTTGCTTTACCAGGGTGGTAAAGTATCTCACAGTCGTAGTCCTTGAGTAACTCTAGCCAGCGCTGTTGCCTCATGTTCAATTCCTTCTCCATATCTTTAAGGCGAATACTACCGCTGCCAACTCCAGATCATGAGTGGGTTAGTTCTTTTCATGCTCTTTCAATTGCCTCGATGCATACGCTATCACTTTATCCCTTTGGGTCAGAACACATCCTAACCCAACTCCAGAGGTATCACTATAAACTGTGAAGTCATCAACTCCTTCAGGTAACGAAAGAATCGGTGCTTCACACAACTTCTTCTTTAACTTCTCAAAGCTTCCTATGCTTCTCATTCCAAGTATAGACAGCTCCTTTGTAGGTCAAAGCAGTCAATGGAGTCACGATCGAAGAAAAGCCTTGGATAAATCAGCGATAATATCCAGCTAATCCTAAAAAGCTTCAGATCTCCATAGGACTTTCAATCGTAACCTTCGAGTTACAAAATAAATCCTTATTGAGGACTCCTTCTTCTTCTTGGAATAAGTACTTTCCTTCATTTATTGTAACAGACCGATGGGTCATGTTCTAATGATCTCTCATTGTATACTGCACTACTTGGACTCAGATCTCCTAGGGACAAATTTCGGAGCAAACTATACCTTCCTTCATGTCCTAACATGATACAATCATAGTTCAACATGTATCATTTCTAACTACCAACTTCTTTAACAATGAGTGTGATACTTCTATTGATCGCTTTGATCATCTTTCACTTCAATCTTCTGGCTTAAGTCAAATGCTACATCGAACTTGGTTCTCTGAACCACATAATAAACTCATCTTGGTCGGACTCAATTCGATATGACCTCTAAGGTCAGAATAACAATCATCTTCTTAGTCATTACCGAAATGATGGTAACGGCAGACTAGAATAAGACGGAATGAATTACTAGTTCCTTGGTAACCTTGTGACTTTCCCTGATCCAAGTGTGAGTCCTGTGCTTCCAGTAGTATAGATCTCTGCTACTATTTACACCTACTCATACTCGTCCCAAGTACTGTCTCGCAGTCCCCAAGTCCTAAAATCACAAAACAATTTAACACATACGAATGTGTCCAAGTAATCATAAAATTTTCCTAGACTCTACTAGGACTTCTTCGACGTGTATCTTCAATCATCAATTCTACTTCAACTTGGTTGGTGATGGAAATTCCAGACGATGGGACAACTTCAAAAATGACACCAATCATTCCATCATCCTGCCAATCGAAGGTGTACTTCAGACGTACCGTACCCCTCTAAACTTTCCGTTATTTTATTAGACATATTCTAAAGGCAAGATACCACTCTTACGATATCTTCTGATAGGTATCATTCACTATCATAAGGTTTTCATTTCCTCCATCTACTTAATTCTCTACGAGTCTTCACCATAATGTTTTGTACACCCAAACAAACGTTCGGTGTACCGGGCGAGAATTTAAGATAGGAAAGCTTTATTTACGATAGACGTATAAATCTCCTTATCACTTCGAAACGTTTACATGTCAGTTCTAATACGCTTAGAATCCTACACACATAAGGTTTCCATATCCGGTCGGCAACAGACCATAGATCCGAACAAATAATAGCGTCATTATGGCTATAACACAAAACATTTAGCACATAAAAGCATTTTAGGCATCCTTCCTAAAATAAACTAGTGCCCGTGTCTAAAATATGGTAGACACTCATCTCACAATCATCATTTAGCATTCTAAGTTTAAGTCTAGAAATCCTACAAATTCCTAGTTCGCTTAAACTAATGCTCTGATACCAACTGTGACATCCCCTAATTTCTCGGCCAGAAAAGACCGATTTAATTTATGTTTTTTAAAATAAAATCAGAGAAATCTTTTTAAAAGATGTTGCGGAATTGGTCCCCAAAATAAAACAAGATAAAAGTTTGTCAAAACCTTTCTTTAAGAAATATATAATTTCCTTTTATATCAAAACATCGGGATGTCATGTTCCGATACAGATCAAAAGCATAAAAAAGACATTATAAGCCTTACAACAATTATTTATAACTACTGGCCTATAATCCAAAAATCACTCATCATCATCATCCGACTATGCTCGGGGTCCACTACCTGTAATATAAAAATATGAGTGGGTCAGGCTTGGAAGCCTGATGAGCATATAGGGTTTTCAACCAACAATAAATAAATTTATTGTAGTTAAACATCAATTAATCAACCAAATTACCCCAACCCCATTATCTTATTAATTTCTTAAGGGTTTACCTTAAGATTCAACTATCACTCCTTCCTAAGGATTCATCCTAAGGAATAGGCACAAGGTCACACCATCGCCAGGGTTTATACAACAGGTGCTAAGTCCATAGCTCTCATTTATCGACAGTATTATTGACAGTATTCGCCCCTGTCATACATGTCAATGGGTTTTTAGAGTACGCCTGATGAACATATAGTTCACACACCTACAGGTTGCAAGCCTGCTAGTGTTCCACAGACCGTCTAGAATAGTCCATGGTTGTCATCCATACTCTGTTAAATGACGGGGGTCAACGTTTGGGTAAGTGATTCTCTCAGATTTCACCACTCACCCTCAGCTTATGATCTCCTTTCACCACTCACCCTCAACTTATGATCTCCTTTCACCACTCACCCTCAACTTATGATCTATATCACCGATCATCTTATTTATCCAACTCACCTTTCATCACACACCCACTATTTCATCTACCCATGTTTTACCCAACATTTTTGTAGATAAAAATACATATACAGTTTAAATTATTTAAAAACATGTATAAATCATTCCTTCAACATCCAGCTCATAATAAACAAACAATAATTATTCACACAGCACGTATTTTATATAAAATACTTCATATCTATGTGAAAGGTGAAAGTAACTACACACTCACTTGATTTGAAAATCGGGCAGCAATTCGTTTCCTAAAACGATCGTTTCTAATAAAACCGGGAGTTTTGTTGAGAAACCGGGCTCTGCAAGGGTCGGGCTTCGAAACCGAAAAGATAAATTTTTCGGGCTTCTCGGGCACTTCGTGGTGTATTCCGGGGGTTATAATTGATATCGGGGTTTTGGGGGCTGATAAAATGAAAGAAATATGGGTTTAGGGGCTAAAAGTGTCACTTTTCCAAAATATACCCGGGAGGTCTCGCACCCTCCTATTTATAGGTTGCGAGCCTCCTGATCCAACGGCTGAGAAGCCTCCAGGTGGCGCAGATCCAGAGCGAGGAGCACGTGGGTTGCGCATGCGAAGGGGCTGCTGGCAGCTTCTTAGTGGACCGAGGTCTAGTGGTCCGAGATAGGGGGTTCGTGGCATCCTGCGAGGGTTCGGACACGAGGAAAGGGGCACGCGTCGCCTTCTCACTGGACCGCTTCAGATCAGCTCAGCAGCTCGGATGACTCAGCACAATTTCGGACACGTGGCATGTTCTAAGCGAGGACACGTGGCCGAAGTCCACCTATGCGAAATTCCTCGGTTTTGGGGATTTTTCTCGTTTTTCGCGCCAAACCTTCTAAAATCCATAACTTTCGCATACGAGCTCCGTTTTTGACGTTCTTTATATGCACGCGTAGGTAAAATTACGCTCTACAACTTTCGTTTAGACTTCGTCAGCTAATTTTGAATTTAATTTTTATATTATTATTTTTAACAGCCCGGGACAGGAAATCCGTTAAAAATTCATAACTTCTTCATCCGACCTCCGTTTTCGTCTGTCTTTTTACCGTTGTGCTACTATTGACGAGACCTTCCATTCTCGTTTAGGTCGTGCGGCTAAAAATCAATCGATCTAAAATTGGAGTTTTTAGCTGTCTACTACTAAGCTGAAACTTTGAAAAATCATTACTTCCTCATACGAAGTCAGATTTGGGCGTTCTTTTTATACCTACTCTCGGTTTAACGAACACTACAAGTTTCGTTTAGATCACTAAGGCTAAAAAGTAGTTTATCAAAACTCACTTTTTACGACATTCGGCACCGTGCCGGTTTGTCGCGAAACTTCGACAGGTCATAACTTCTTCGTTATAACTCGGATTTCGGCATTCTTTATATATCTGTAATTCTTGTCACGACCACTACAATTTTCTTAATAAATACCGGCTTTATCTAATATTTATTTTCGACGCTCATTTTTATTCTTAATTAATTAACTTCTAGTAATTAAGCATAAAACACATAAAACACATAATATTCACATAATTCCTTTTCATTTCTTCAAAATGAGTCACAAAGGTTAACCTAGACTATCACGTCATATTAATGCCTAGCCTAGAAACACGGGCATTACATTAGGGTTGCATGTACACCTTAGGAGTGTTAGAATGCTCAAAACCCAACAACACCAAATCAGACGTTCGGTGTGTAATGACGAGAATTAAGATAAGAAATAATTTTTTTTATGATAGACGTATAAATCTCCTTATCATTACGAAAAGTTACATGCCAGTTCAAATACCGTAATTAAACGTTTAGAAATCAGAACACATAAAGTTTTCCAGATCCGATCGGCAATAGACTATAGATCCGATCAGATGATAGCTTCATAAATCATCACAAATCATTTAGCACATAAAAACATGTTAGACATTTTCCCTAAATAAGCTAGTGCTTGTGTCTATTCAGCTGTATTACCTAAAGTTTTTAGACACACTCCTCAAGATCATCGCTTAGCATTCTAAGTTTAAGTTTAGAAATAAATCCATATTCCTAGTTCGCTTAAACTAATGCTCTGATACCAAATGTGACATCCCTAATTTCACTGTAATTTTAAAATTTATTTATGCTTATTTTAAAATCAGAGTATCCTTTTTAAAGAACAATGTTGCAGAATTTTGTTCCCAGAAAACATGATAAAGGTTTTATCAAAGCATTTCCGAAGAAATGTATTTGTTTATATTAAAACATTGGGATGTCATCGTCAATACATAAACATAAGCATAAACAGACATTACATTCTTTTACACTAGTGATCTACACCCCTTTAATCTCTCGGTGTAGTGTAGTTTTATATTGATACCTGTGATGCAAATAAACCGAGTGGGTCAGGTTGGGAAACCTGGTGAGTACATAGGGTTTTCAACCCATAATAATATAATTATGTTTAATCATTAAACAATCAACCCAATTAGTCATCCCCATTATCTTCTTTATTTCTTAAGGATCTACCCTAAGAATCATTTATCATTCACTCATTCAGTCCTAAGGATTGTCCTGCTCCTGATCCCAAAATTGCAATTTAGCCCTTAGGCTTCTCATGGATTCACCAATCTATCTTCATGGACTATAAATGACAAATATTGGGATGTTACAACTCTCCCCCACTTGAACTAGGCTTCGTCCTCGAAGACTGTTGCGGCGAACAATTCAAGATAATGCTCCCGCATCTTGGACTACGGCTCCCAAGTCTACTCGGATCCTTTCCGATGTTGTCACTGGTCTCCCTAAATAGTTCAGGTTCTTGCCATTTCGATCTATAAACCTGTTGGATTAGGTGTCTAAGCCCATAACTATTATTGTTATGTACTTGACCCGAGAGTAGCATGGTCCATTTGGGTTGCATGACATCGAAACAATTTGGATAGACTTTTGTGAGAAGAGGATATTTATGATTTATTAATATATTATAAGTTCTAATATATTAATATGAAATCATATCATTTAATTAGTATTGATCAAGAATTAGTTTGGAATTAATTTTGTGATCAAAAGAGACTAATTAAATAAATGGGGATTGATTTGGTAAATCATTCATTCTTATAAAGTGGGCTTATGATCCATAGTTCTTCATGTTGGGCTAAACCCATGTGGTGACCCATGGATACTCTATGGAGGTTAAAAGCCATGGATCATGAGGAATGTGGAGAGTCATGAGTTATATGGTGTAACCCTAATGTGCACACTATAAAAGAAACCCTAAGGCTCATGAAATTGGCACTAGTGGATACACAACAGGGCTAGCCGATTTTGGTGCAATATATTCTTCTCTCAAGTTATTCCAATTGTTGGTGGTGTTGTGTGATTCCATTTGAGGTGCAACACTTGGGGCACTAAGTTCTTAAAGGTCCAAGGCTTCTAACTACAACAAAAAGTATCTCTTCTAACTTGTTTTATTACTCAAGTATCAATGTTTTGTATGCTACTTAGGGTAATATCTTGGAAAGTTCAAGTTTGCATGTATAATAGAGAAAACATAGATCCAAGGTATTTAGGGTTGCATGTACACCTTAGGAGTGTTAGAATGCTCAAAACCCAACAGTGGTATCAGAGCCTAGGCTTGCTTTCCATTATACTTGATGCTACTTGTTTTTCCAAAGTTGAAATTCTGCCATTTTCGCATCTGACTGCTCACCACGACATGGCAACTATTATCACAACGTGGTGATGCACCTGGTTGTAGAATTTCGAGTTTTGGCTAAAAATTGTATTAGGATCATTACTCTAAACTGTTTTGGAACTATGAAACCTGTTTTTTTTATATAGTAATGATCATGCTTGTCCAATTAGAAGATAATTGTCAAAGTTTCATGTTTTATATTAACTTCATATGATTCTTGAAAATTGTTGATAAATTATGCATGCTTATGAGTTTTGTTAGATCATAGAAATTATTTGTCATGCTTGTTAGTTTAATTGGTGATCTAAATTCTTTTTAATGGTGTAACACCGAGATTTTTCAAACTAAAAATTTCATTTAAACTCATATAAATTCTCATAACACCTTTTATTAAAATCTCATTTGCTCTTTAAGTTACAAACATAACTCCATATTCAATTAAATAATACTCCAGGATCCTCAAAACATAACTCTTTCTCTGGTGTGTACGATCGAGCCGGTGCCGTCCTGTGATCCTGAGAAAAACCTGCAACACATATCACATAACACTGTAAGCATGAAGCTTAGTGAGTTCCCCAAAATACCACTCTAACACATATTAGCCACTCGAGGCTATAACTCTGTGGACCCTCTAGTCCTAACTCTGTGGACCCTCTGGTCCTAACTCTGTGAACTCAGAAACATGCACATCATAAATCACATAGAAATATAGCAGTACAACATATAACATACATAACATACAAGATACTCTGTCACATAACTCTGGTTACCTACTCAAGGTAAAGTATAGTGAGAAGACTCACCTCGGGTATCTCGGATGATCTCGCACACGAGTCTACTAATCTAGCCCCCGTCTAATCACATACAAAATATCCTCAACAAGTAATGGCTCTCAAAGGCTAGATTAAACCCCCTTCTATGATCCCTCGGAAGGGTAAAAGACCATTTTAGCCCTCCTTGACTCAAAAGTCCAACTGTTGACCGAAACCCTAAAAGTCAACGAAAGTCAACGGTCACAGTTGACCCTACTCACCGAGTGCACTAAGGTGACTCGGCGAGTACACGCCTGCCCTCTTCGTCCCTGGTCCTCTCTTGACTCACTGAGTCAACCCTATACTCCACGGGTCGTCACAGATCGCGAGTCGCCGGGCAACCCGACTCAACTCGTCGAGTCCTCTCATGGACTCGGCGAGTACATTCCATGCTCACACTCAAACGACCTTCTGAGGTCAGATCTGTTCCTCTAACCCATAGATCTGGCCTTTCCAACTACTATAATCACGTAAAGTGTCGATCTTGATGCACATGCAACATCTATATGACCATATATGATGATTTAGCCCCAAATACCTTAACCTAAGGCCATGAACTCTATTGTTCTTCATAAAGCTTGATGAACAAGGCTCTCTGGACCTCTATGGATCTAGATCCAAAGCCTTATCACTAGAAAGGGCTATTTGGACATCAAATCAATCTAGAAAAGGGCTCAAAAAACCCTAAATCCACATATTCTTCATAAAACAAAAGAAGGGTCGAAGTAATACCTAAAATGAAATGATCTTAGCTTCAAATCCTCAGAATAGCAACCTCCTTTGCTTTCTCTTGGCTAGGACCTCCTTCTTCTTGCTAAACAACACTTCAATGGTCAAGAATGGTTTCCTTTCTCTCTCAAAACGCTCCAGCACTCTAGGGTTTCTCTTTATGGACTGGTGACCTCAAATGACGGCCATAAGGGCCTTTAAATAGGTCCCAAACCCGAGAAATTAGGGTTTCATTAAACAGCATGGACTCGCCGAGTCCACGTATGGACTCGCCGAGTCCAGTCATTAATCCAGTCCAACAATGCGCGGCTCTACTCGGCGAGTCTAAGCGCCTACTCACCGAGTCCCTCTCCAAAACTCAATATAAATACATAAATTAAGATACCTGGGAATCCGGATGTTACAATTCTCCCCCACTAGAATCAGACTTCGCCCTCGAAGTCTCACTCCACAAACAACTCCGGATGCTCCTCACGCATCTCTAACTCCGGCTCCCAGGTCATCTCGGAAGCCTTCCGATGTTGCCACTGGACCTGAACCAATGGCACTTCCTTGTTTCTCAAAGTCTTAATCCTTCTATCCCGAATCGCGATCAGCCTCTCAACATAGTTCAGGCTCGCATCCACCTGAATGTCCTCTAATGGAACCACTGCCATCTCATCAGCGATACACTTCCTCAACTGAGACACGTGGAAGGTATCATGAATCTGGTTCAACTCCATAGGTACCTCTAACCGATAAGCTACCTTGCCCACTCTCGCGGTGACCCTGAACGGACCGATGTACCGGGGCCCCAGCTTGCCCCTCTTCCTGAATTGGATCACTCCTTTCCAAGGAGATACTTTCAGGAGTACGAAGTCCCCCACCTGGAACTCCAGCTCGGATCGTCGTCGATCCGCATAACTCTTCTGACGACTCTGAGCCGTCAGTAGTCTCTGTTTAACCTGCTGTATCTGCTCTATCATCTGCAGCACTATCTCAGTGCTACCCATCACACGCTGTCCTACCTTTCCCCAGCAAACGGGAGTCCGACACCTCCTCCCATACAACAGCTCAAAGGGTGGCATACCAATGCTCGAATGATGGCTGTTGTTATAGGAAAACTCAGCCAAGGGTAAATACGTGTCCCAACTGGAGATCGACTCAACCCCGACCTCTATCATCTAATGCTCATCGTTGGACCCTTCGGTCCGGTCTATATCGTTGGACCCTTCGGTCTGGTCTATTCAACACACCACCAGGACTCAACTCAACTCACGAGTTTGGTCCGACCCGTAGTTGGAATCGCTCGTTCCAATGACCCATTCAACTTATAGCTTGTGACCCGCAACCCATGCGTACTTCACTTATCCAATCCCTTCGGATTGGATGTCTACACTTACTTAGGATATAATGATTCCCAATCATTGAGGAGACCCCGGTCTCACCCCTGGTCCAACCACCAGGCTCCCAAAACTCATGCGTAGGGCTTTTCAAGCCTAAAACCCTCCGGTGTCATACTCTGATCAAGAAGGCTTCCTCATAACAACTCCTCGCTAACTAGTGCATATTACCGCTCCCCATAACATCAACACAACCTCCCACTGACTAGTGAGTACTACGGCTCCCCGTAGCATCACAATGCCCTGTTCTGACTAGTGAGTACTACGGCTCCCCGTAGCATCACGACACCCTCTCTCTGACTGGTGAGTACTACGGCTCCCCGTAGCATCACAACACCCTCTCTCTGACTGGTGAGTACTACGGCTCCCCGTAGCATCACACCAACCTCTGAGTACTACGGCTTCCCGTAGTACCATAACACTCTCGCTCTGACTGGTGAGTACTACGGCTCCCCGTAGCATCACAACAACCTCTAAGTACTACGGCTTCCCGTAGTATCACAACACTCTCTCTCTGACTGGTGAGTACTACGGCTCCCCGTAGCATCACAACACCCTTCCCCAGCAGCTCCTGAAGCTGCGAGGATAACTACTACGTCTCTGGCGGTGCAAGGTGATAAGGCGCCTTGGAGATAGGCGCTGCCCCTGGAACCAACTCAATGCGAAACTCTACTTGCCTCTCGGAAGGCACACCCGACAACTCCTCGGGAAAACATCTGGGAACTCACGCACTATCGGAACGTCATCCATAGAATTTGGCCTCCCAGCGGCCTCTTGTGTGTCCATCACATAGGTCACATACCCGCTGCAGCCTTGCTGCAATCTCTGTCTCGCTCTGTCGGCTGAACAAAACGCCGATCCACATCGGGTACCCTCGCCGTACTCCGTAAGTACTCCCCCACTGGTGTCTCGTATCGTCACCCACTGTCGCTCGCAGTCTATGACAGCCCCTAATCGGCTCAACCAATCCATGCCCCTCATAACCCATACATCCACCATCGCTATCAGGACCAGATCTATCGGGAACTCAACACCGAAGATCTCGAGCATACATCCCCGAATCACCTCCGTAGCATACTCCGCTCGCTCGTCAGCTATGGAAACTCGTAGAGGTCGACTCAACGCCTATCGTCGGCTACTGATGTGTCGACCAAACGCTATTGACACAAATGATCGACTCGATCCCGAGTCAAATATCACTAAAGCAGGTACATAACCCATAGAAAAGTACCAGTTCCAACATCGGGCGATGCGCGGACCTCCTCCGCTGTCAACTGGAAGGCTCTCCCACGAGCCTTCGGTGCCTCGACATTCGCTGGCCGAACCTCGGTAACTCTAACAGCAGGTGCGGATTTCTCGAATAAGATACTCGGTTCTTCCCCGCTTAGGGTTCGAACCATCACCAATTAGTGCACCAACGCTCTATCCCACAGACTGTCTCCACCAGTAACATTGCACCTAATTTTGCAAGGTGCTACGCAACGCTTGATGATCTCTCTGACAAGGATTAAACAACTCCAAATACAGGATCTCATATGCAACCTTCAGAACTTACCATCGTGACTGCCCCTAGTCATTCGGGATCTCACACTATACCCTCACCGGACCTCCCAACAGTCTAGTGTTATCACTAACCCTGGATCTGGAAATAATGAACCATCATACTCCTCATCCTTGACTCCTTGCCCAACGTTCCAACATGCCCCTTATCATAAGAGCAGAAACCACATTTCCACTCCTTATACCTCTCAAGAACAATAGGAGTCACTGCCCTGATATACCCCTCTTGATCACCCAACACTGCAGCTAACACCTGCCCTATTATACTCAAATAGGGTGTATCCTGATCCTTGACCGTTTCAGTCTCCACTGTCAGCCTGCTCAAGCTATACCATTCCATCGCGACAGACCCGCTGCCGGATACTCTGATTGAAAAGTCACCATCAGTGTGATTCCACAGGGTTCATCCCAACTCAGAAACCGAAATCTCAACACCCCTTACGTCTCCCACAAAAACGGAAATAGCACCACTCGGGTCACGGAAAGTGACATATCTACTATCGGCCAGCTCTCCAGCTCAGACCGTACCCCTCCATATTGCACCGTCCCTACTCATCTCTGAGTCTTGCGACTCCACTGGCATATCACCAACAATCCCTTGGAGCTAACTCGGTTTCCCTATCAAGGGATGCTCCACTAAAACTCGTTCTCCCTGGCCTTCTGGGCTTATACTCATTCACATCCGACCTTGGTCTAGATAATCGCTGCGGTATAACTGGCAAGGCCAGAAGCACTGACCGCCACATTTCATGGTACTCGAACCATGTCCTCTCTGCTCAACCCGCCTCAAATCATGGTACTCGAACCACGAAATCACCTCTCGATCTGCCACCAATCATGGTACTCGATCCATGACATCACCTCTCGATCTGTTACCAATCATGGTACTCGAACCATGGCATCACCTCTCGACATGTTATCAATCATGGTACTCGAACCATGACATCACCTCTCGATCTGTCACCAAGCATGGTACTCGAACCATGACATCACCTCTCAATCTGCCATCAATCATGGTACTCGAACCATGACATCACTCCTCAATCTGCTCCGATATATGGTAATCGAACCATAACATCACTCTTCAATCTGTTCCGATGTGTGGTACTCGAACCATAACATCACTCCTCAATCTGCTCCGATGTAAGGTACTCGAACCATAACATCACTCCTCAATCTGCTCTGATGTATGGTAATCGAACCATAACATCACTCCTCAATCTGCTCCGATGTAAGGTACTCGAACCATAACATCACTCCTCAATCTGCTCCGATGTATGGTAATCGAACCATAACATCACTCCTCAATCTGCTCCGATGTATGGCACTCGAACCATAACATCACTCCTCAATCTGCTACTTAGAACCTTCAGAATACTC
Source organism: Lactuca virosa (assembly GCF_052849685.1). Classification (NCBI taxonomy): domain Eukaryota; kingdom Viridiplantae; phylum Streptophyta; class Magnoliopsida; order Asterales; family Asteraceae; genus Lactuca; species Lactuca virosa. The sequence continues at coordinate 153,642,654 of NC_136427.1, read as the reverse complement.
CCTGTATTTAGTATGGGTCCTCTGCTTTCGGTAGTACGGGGCCATACTACCTGCCACATCTACCCATACTTTCCACACGGACCATCCTAGAGTTCCTAAGTAGCTACTCAACCTTCTCGTTCACCAATTCCGTCCCACGTGCTCGCTCCTCAGTGAAATACTCTACCCTGTCAGCGTACTCATCTGACTAAGGTTTCTCCCTAGGCTCTTCCTAGATTCCCACTCTTCTCCGCCATCAGCTGCTGAAGAACTCCTAATGATGCCAACCATCTACCTCCTGAATATCGTCATATTCACTCAGTACCTGGCTCCCATCATCGAGGGTCCCACAAAGCACAAAGCAAGCAGCATTCGGGCATCGACTAATACATAGAACTCACTCTAGGTGATAACTCCACTTGATCTGCTCCTTCTCATAGATATCACCGAACTCTACAACTCTACCCCTCACGGGTTCTAACTATTCTCTCGATAAGCTCCGCAATACTCATCTAGGCATCTCTCCTAGATTACTCCTCTACTCGAATCCCTCTCTATTTGGGATTCCTGCTGCATACTCTTACTCAACATATACTCGAAAGCACAACTCGGATAACCACAAATCTTAGGCTAAGGCATCACAAATCAGGCCACTCTAGTCCTAAAATATGAAATGCCTAGCCTATCTCTAGCATACATAATATCTCATAAACATTTCATAACACAAAGTAAGGGTATTTTGGGAAATCACCGTTCGGGCTCTGGCTGATTGTATACACTGCTCTTTCGCGTTTTCGCTTTGAAACTCTTATTCACTTTAGAAAAATCATTTCTTTGAAATTTTTTCTCAAATCCTCAGTTTGAGTCCAGATTTACCCGAAGGCGCATCCGAATCCCTCAAACCAAGGCTCTGATACCAACTTGTAACACCGAGATTTTTCAAACTAAAAATTTCATTTAAACTCATATAAATTCTCATAACACCTTTTATTAAAATCTCATTTGCTCTTTAAGTTACAAACATAACTCCATATTCAATTAAATAATACTCCAGGATCCTCAAAACATAACTCTTTCTCTGGTGTGTACAATCGAGTCGGTGCCGTCCTGTGATCCTGAGAAAAACCTGCAACACATATCACATAACACTGTAAGCATGAAGCTTAGTGAGTTCCCCAAAATACCACTCTAACACATATTAGCCACTCGAGGCTATAACTCTGTGGACCCTCTGGTCCTAACTCTGTGGACCCTCTGGTCCTAACTCTGTGAACTCATAAACATGCACAACATAAATCACATAGAAATATAGCAGTGCAACATATAACATACATAACATACAAGATACTCTGTCACATAACTCTGGTTACCTACTCAAGGTAAAGTATAGTGAGAAGACTCACCTCGGGTATCTCGGATGATCTCGCACACGAGTCTACTGATCTAGCCCCCGTCTAATCACATACAAAATATCCTCAATAAGTAATGGCTCTCAAAGGCTAGATTTAACCCCCTTATATGATCCCTCGGAAGGGTAAAAGACCATTTTACCCCTCCTTGACTCAAAAGTCCAAATGTTGACCGAAACCCTAAAAGTCAACGAAAGTCAACGGTCACAGTTGACCCTACTCGCCGAGTGCACTAAGGTGACTCGGCGAGTACACGCCTGCCCTCTTCATCCCTGGTCCTCTCTTGACTCACTGAGTCAACCCTATACTCCACGGGTCGTCACAGATCGCGAGTCGCAGGGCAACCCGACTGAACTCGTCGAGTCCTCTCATGGACTCAGCGAGTACATTCCATGCTCACACTCAAACGACCTTCTGAGGTCAAATCTGTTCCTCTAATCCATAGATCTGGCCTTTCCAACTACTATAATCACGTAAAGTATCGATCTTGATGCACATGCAATATCTATATGACCATATATGATGATTTAGCCCCAAATACCTTAACCCAAGGCCATGACCTCTATTGTTCTTCATAAAGCTTGATGAACAAGGCTCTCTGGACCTCTATGGATCCATATCCAAAGCCTTATCACTAGAAGGGGCTATTTGGACATCAAATCAATCTAGAAAAGGGCTCAAGAAACCCTAAATCCACATATTCTTCATAAAACAGAAGAAGGGTCGAAGTAATACCTCAAATGCAATGATCTTAGCTTCAAATCCTCAGAATAGCAACCTCCTTTCATTTCTCTTGGCTAGGACCTCCTTCTTCTTGCTAAACAACACTTTAATGGTAAAGAATGGCTTCCTTTCTCTCTCAAAACGCTCAAGCACTCTAGGGTTTCAATCCTTATACTATTGTAATATTATAGGTTTAATATTTATATATATGTATCTGAGTAAAGTCAGTCTTACCGTTAGTAGGCCTTATTCACGAAGTCGGTCTATATGGGGGGTATAAGGTTACTGCCTATAAAATGGCAGTTTAATAGGTGTCCACTCTCACCCACCGCTTCCTTGACTGATGGAGGGTTGTTAGCTGAACGGGTAGGATAATACCATAATTCTCATTTCATTAAAAGTATAATGATAAATATAAAGTAACTAAACACTTATAAATTCCCAAATCTTAGTTACTTAGGAAAATGTGAATATGGTGCTAACCCATGAAATTGCACTTTGCACCTTGTTAAGCCGTTAGTGGAGCGTGTGTGGTTAACCGGCACACTAATCGGGACTCACAGTGTGTGGGAATGGTTAGCTTGATGTTAATCATAGATCAATGGAGTGTGTGTGGTTAACCGACACATTGATTAGGTGGTGTAACATTGGGTGTACCAAGCTAATTTGCATGATTACTCACACCTTGTTTGTGATCCTCGGCATCCCAGTCACAAACTTGAAGGGCACACTCGAGATTTAAACATGCCATTGAAATTGTTCAATGAATCTCAAAGGATCTAGGAGTTTCCATTCACTTAAAACCTATAACTCTTTTTCCGTTTTTCGTGATGGAAATTGGTAAATCGTCATTTACCTACCTTCAAATATTTTGCAATTTGGATTAAGGCATCCCTCTTCCAAATTGTAAATTATTGTGTTGGGTCCTAGCCTTAATATTTCGTTTGGGTGTTATTTTAAGGACTTAAATCAACTAACTTGAATTTCTCCCATTGTAGATGTCTAGTTCAGACAACTATGGTCTTCCCGAATCCTTTGGAACAAGCTTTCCTCTTGAAGATGATGTCTCGCAGTTGGATCGTGGAAGTCATACTTCACTTCCTCCACCTCCTACAATAATTCTCCCTAACCCACAAGTTCAAAGACTTGAAAAATTAAGGTCACTCAAGCCCTACTTGCAATGAAACATCAAGATGGAAGGCCTGTGTATACTCACGTCTTGGAGATGAAGTCACATATTGACAGGCTGAGAGTATTGGGTGTCGTTGTCTCGAGGAAGTTGGCTGTTGAGTGGGTTCTTCAGTCACTTTGTAAGGTCCTAAAACGGATCTTACCAGTGATCAAACAACAAACACAATCAGTTAACAATAAAGAACAAGTAGAAACAAGAATGAAAACAAGCTTGCACATGCTTTCTATTAGAATAACGTCTGGTACAACTTGTGATAAGAACAACCGTGAACTCTGTGGCATCAACAACCAATAAATGACCTAGCATACCTTTATATATACTGGACCTGGGCCGGCCTTGGGTTTACGGCCGTAAACAGCTTACGGCCGTAAACAGCTTACGGCCGTAAACTCACTGTCGGGCCGTAAACTGCTCACTAACTACCAAAAGCTATCAATTGACACAAAAGAACCTATTACATAGAAAGCTGTCACACCCCGAAACCGTTGGCAGAAACATTCCGGGGCGGAGGACGTCATGTATAGCATCACAACCAATGAATAACAACAATCATAGCAACACAACCATTACAGTGAATATTTGTATAAAAACGTTTACATCGGTTTGAAACTCAGTTTGAAATACATCCAATAGTTTTGCAAAATAAAAGCTTAAAAACTCTAAATGCTTTGGTTCCTCGAAAATCCAGCAAGTACATGTTTACTGATTTCCTGAGAATACAAGCAGTTTGAAAAATATCAGCATAAAGCTGGTGAGTTCATAAGCAGTAATTTGTAATGAAAAACTGTTGATGAGCGAGCCGAAATGTTTGTGTAATCTCAAGAAAATCCGATATTTTCTTTAGTGAAAAACTTAGTGTTATCGATTTCGTATACAATCATGAATGTTTGTTTATGAAAAATCGTAGTGATATGCATAATACTACTTCATGTGTCTAGCTAAAGCTAATCATGAAGTATTTGTAGTTAAGTGTAAAACCGTAGCATAAATGATTCGGTTTTGAAAACCCTGGCTCGACCAGTATGCATAGTATGTTTAGTTTTATTTGGTATAAATAAAACTATTGAAGAAAACCAGGTTGGTAAACTATCTGTGATTTATACATAATGTGAGTCGTATAACCATGCTTGATATGACTAGTGACCTTTCCAACGTTCTTCAGGCGTTGACGTTAAATGACATTTGTACATCTTAGGCGTGCCCGCCAAACTGTAGCTAACAGTCCAGATGTGGGATTGTCAGTCCCGAATAGATCTATTCACAAACCTCACGCTCTCCCTCCAGGAGACCTGGTTATACAGTGGTAGGATTTATCCCTGTACACCTAAGGGTACAGTAGTAAAGTAGCGCCTCACAGTATCGTACAATCTAGTTTACAAGTAATGCAATAGCGTTCTACCGTAGTGAAAATCCGAATGTATACCGCGTATAGTGATAAATTACAGTTATAAAAATCATGATACAACAGTGATATAAACTGTAAACGGTTTCTGTTCCGGTGCATATGTTTAGTAGAGAAAGTTTCCATGTCTGGTAAGTTTTTAGAGAAATCCCAAACTATACCGATTATAGTTTGCATGTATAACGTAGCGAATAGCGTATCAGTAAAAACTATGCAATTTTTGTGAAAACGTCCCTTATGCTCAACATGATACAAAAGGGAATTAAAGTATGAAATTTGCATAAGTTTTATGTGTATTTCTGAAAACACTTTTGTTTAGCTTGAAAGAAAACATTTATGTTTAGCTTGTATTCCCCCCCCCCCTCTGAAAACATTAAAAATGCGGAAAAATGTAGGGGTATGAACTCACAGTTGTTGCGTGAAGTTGTTGACTGAAAAGAAGGTTCCCGAGTTGTTGCACGCGACACTTAACGAAATCCTATTAACAAATAAATATGTATATACATCTAAATTCGCGATTTCGTTAGATAAAGTGTCGGAAAACACTTGAATTTGGTTGAGGAATGTTATCGAGACTTGCTTGAATCGAAGGAATGGGTTTACTGCCTTAGAGCACGAGTTTACGGTTTCTGAGGATGGGTTTACGGTTTCTATAGTTGAGTTTACGGTTTCAGCAGATGGCTGAGTTTACGGTCTTTGAAGCTCGAACCGTAAACTCGGAAAACGAGGTTTTGAATGCTGATTTCGATGCGAGGAGTGATTCCAGTCGTTCCAAAGTGCTCCAAACGGTTTCGAAGTTTCCCGGAGTTTAAATGCGTTTTAAGGAGTTTACGGTTGATGAATTTTAGAGAGAGAATGAGAGAATGTGCCCAGAAATGTTCCAATGAGGGTGGGGGTATCGTATTTATAGGGTGAAAATGGGGTCCACTCGTCACTGACCGTAAACAGGGTTTACGGTCGTAAACCAGTTTACGGTCGTAAACGAGTTTACGGTTGTAAATCCCATTTTTGACCAAAAATGTTGATTTTCGAGATTTTCAGGTTTCCGCGCGATTTTTGGTTCCGACTCGTAAATAATTTAATTAAGTATAACTAGATTATTTTATTTAAACCAAATTTTGAACGGAAAGGTTTACGGATCTGAAATTTCATTAACGGAAATGCATAACGGAAAAAGTTTCGGGTTGTCACAAAAGCCTAGACCAAACCACTAATTAGACCCTTCAATCTCCCCCTTGGTTTGGTGCTAGCTTGAAGTCAATCTTTGTCCACGATCAGCACATCGTCCAGCCCCATCGCTCCATTTCACATCCGCTTATTTATAATCTCAGCAACCATAGTGGTGTACTCTTTCGCGGCAGACTCAAATATCTCCTCAGCAACCTGGATCTGAAAATGACTCAAATGATGAATGTCCCATTTTCTAAACTGGAGCAAATCCCTTCTATCATACAAACGAATGCAATCCTCCTTAAGTTTGATGACAGCAGATGTTGTGGTTTCATCAAATACCCAGTAGAGCATAGAGCTTAAGGATCCATCCGAGTAATCTTGAAGCACGGGAATCTGTTTGACCTGATTTGTAGCAGGCCACATCACCACCTGGAGGGGATTACCAGTTTTGGGATCAATAACATCAGGATATTGCTTTATCACAGATTCAGCAGTCTTCATAGATGGAAAACCCTTCTTTACTTGATCTTCCAGAAAGTGTTTGAAGTTAGTTGCTTGCTGATTATCTGTCGGGTTTGAGAATGGAGATTGAGACAGCTCTGAAAGATCCACCCTAGTCCAAGAGTTAAAATCATGACAATCCTTGTAAAGCTCCGTCTTGCCGCTCTTTCTGCGAACAATCCACATTTTCTGGGGATCATGAAAACCCCATGATACGATTACGGACCTATCACCATACGTGTCTCTAAACCTTACGGTTTCGAGATCAGTAACAGTGATTGTGGATTGATTTCCTGGTGCATTCTTGTCGGAATTCCTTTTGAACAGGAGTTGTCCCTTCTCAGCGGCTTTTTCTTGTTTATCTCGAATAATCTGTGCAACATGTGGGGCATGAGCAGGTTCTTCTTCAAAACGATTCACCACTCGAGAAGTCTGAGCAGTTGGCATGGCAACATGATGAGCCTGAGAGTGAAGATCAATTCTATGCTCATCTGCGGATGTCTTATATTTATCACCAAATTGTTCTTCAAGCTTCTTCTTGAGATCAAAGTAATTGGAGGTCAAAAGATTGAAATGATCTTGGAGCTCAGAGATTTGCCTGGACTTGATTGATTTATCTTCTTGGAGATCAGAAACTTGATTCTTCAAATTTGTATTCTCACTCAAGAGATCTTCAACATGAATGCTTAGCTCAATAATTTTCTGATCCTGCACATTCACTCTTTTCTGAAGCTCGTCTATCACTAAGTCATCTTCTCTTGACTGACCTTCTCGAAAAGCAATTCCTTTGCCCTTAGAGGAAGGTGCGTCAGCTTGTTCCTGAGCAAGATGCAAGGCCAAACGCACAGAGGCTGCATCGTGAGCAGGTCTTGGAGGAGAGAATCCTGGTGGAATAGAGGAGCCACCGGCTTCAAAAAATGTGCTAGGGCCTTCACGTAAAGGTTCTGTAGTTACAATAGCAGGACTGATAGTTGGAGCAAATGGCAAGCCTTGAGACAAGCTAGAATCCAGAGGCCCAAACCTAGGATCTCGTCGTCTTCTTTTGGACGGAGGCTGCGATGTCTGGTCTATTGAGAAATCACCCTGAAGTGGTTCAGATGTAGGTGAGACAACATCACGGGGAGGAATCCCTGATACTGTCACCATTAGAGTGAAAGAGACAACCACTTGTTCTGTAGTAATGGGGGTTGATTCGAGAGCGTCTTCTGTATCCCTACTTTCCGTTGATGTGTGAGCAGCATCACTGAGATTATCTAGCAGCGAGTTGAGGTTGACGTTTGACAGAAAATCATCATTAGATCCAAAATTAGTAGGAATGTCATCTGCATCGAAGCCTGTGAGATCAAGGTCTTCATATTGAGTAGGCTCAACAGTATTCTTGGAAGACCCTTCATTGTAATCTCCTTCAACTTGAACTGTTTGTAGTTCATGCTCCTCTGCTACTGACACAGCAGGAGCAACAGTCGCTTCTCCTTCTTGATCTGACACGGTGATCACATCTCCTTCTGAAATCACCTTTTCCGACGAAGTGTGCTCCGAAGATATCTTATCTGAGGATTCGTGTGACTCTGTTTCTTCATTTGGTTCAGCAAATCGTCCGAACTTAACCACATGATACAACCCTTGAAAGATCACCTTCCCCTTACGATTTTGTTTAATGAGCCCAATGGTGTGAGGGCCCAATGATTTCATATCGAGTGTTTCTCCATCCTTTACCAAGTGGGGAAATTGCTTATTGATGAAGAGTTGAACGAACCGAGGGTACATTAGGAAGGTATCCCGAGTAGTGGCATTAATGTTGACCACAAATTCGTCCAGAATAAATCTAGAGAAGTTGAAACCGATCCCCGCAGCGAGAGAAACAATAACGCCAATGTTTCTCAGGGATATCTCATCAGCACCAGACCTTCTGCCGGAGATGCAGCTCACGAGCACGTGGGCTAGAAGTTTCCAATAGGGCGGCATAAGTTTCTTCATTGTTGGTGGAGAAACACCCTCGTATCCCATCTTCCTCGGAATCCTTTGAGCATCATCAATACCAATTTCCGTGGGAAAGGTCGGAAGGTCGTTGATCAGCAAAGTCTCTCTCACAAAGGTCTCATCAATGACAATTTTTCATCCCTGAACGATTGCATCCACAGTGACAGCTCCATTATCATCCCTTGTCATTTTGGCAGTCTGCCAGAACTCACGAATCATTTTCTGATAGACAGCAGTGTTCGTTGTAATGGCAGAGGCCAAGCAGCATTCTCGTAATCCGTGAATCATTGATTTAAATTCCTAATGAGCCGCCGCAGGGTTAGCAAGAACCATCGCCAGGTTGTGCATATCTGCAAATTTTAAAGCTGCCATTTTATCTGCACTAAAACATACCAAGTAAGACAAGAGAGAAAAATGAGCAATTAAAATTTTAAATGATTTAATTTTTGACCCCAAAATGAATTTAAAATTTGGTGAAAGTCAGAGTTTGCGGTCAACGGGGGTTTACGGTCAACGAGGGTTTACGGCCGTAAACCCTTGACCGTATGCTAATGGCCGCAAAGGGAGTTTTCGGTCGCAAACTCTTTACGACCGTAAGCTTCGACCGTAAACTCCGTCGATCAGTTTTTCGTCGATTTCAGGCTCAAAAATCATCAAATCACTGAACGAAATGCATATTCATGGTCAGAAATGAGATACCTTCAAAGCTATCGGAGTAATTTCGCAAAAATCGAAGAAATTGTTTTCGAGGAGAGAGAGTGTGGGAGGGTTTGCGGCCGGAATCAGAAAAATGAAGAGGATTCCGGCTGTAAACCCCTTTTATACCTAGCTTTCCTTTACCTGATGTTCACACAGTATAAGGCAGGATCCAACACAGTCCAATATTTTCAAAAATTTTAAAAATAAATCTTTTTGAGGATTATTATTAAAACTAAAATTAAAATTAAAATTAAAATAAAATAAAATTAATTCTGCAAAATTTAAAAATTAAAGTAATTGTTAGATTTTTACAGTCAACAAAATAAAATAAAAATTAAAAATAAAAATAAAAATAAGGGCGGAGGCGTACGACTTCCTTGAGGGTAAGGTGGAGCCGGTGAGCTCTTTGCAACATTCCTTCCAACGGGATATCATGGACAGGAGTCTGAATTTCTTTATTCAGGATATAAACCAAAGCGGTAGAAATTCACAAATATACCGTGAATTCTACTCCCACTTTACCGATGAGGGATTCCGCCTCAAGTTCGGATTACCCCTACCTTAAAGGTCACGCTTTCTTTTTGGATCAGACCGCTCTTGGTCTTCGAACTAGTCATTAATGGTCGGCTTCATTGGTACCCTTTCGGTATGCGTTGCGAACACTTTCATTTTTAGCGTCTCATCTTCTCTATAGAAGCAAAACTCGAACGGATAGAACAGATGGTCCAACTACAAAACCTTTTCTTTTTCATTACTTCCATGGTCGTGCCTCGTGGCACGGCAGCACCCGTACTATTGAAATGGTTCGTCAGTAGAGATGTTCCCACAGGTGCCCCTTCTTCTAATGGTACTATAATTCCTATTCCTATCCCTTCATTCCCTCTTTTGGTCTATCTACATTCCAGGAAATTCATACGCTCCACGGACGGAGCAAAAAGCGGAGTCTTCGTCAGAGCAAGCCGACCTATTCTATTACCAGACATAATTAGGGGAAGCTCATCCGAAACTAGAGCTAGAAAGGCCTTATTTCGTTTCGTTCCTATTCTTCATTTCCTTCTTATCGAAAAAAGGGGGATTTCTCATATTTAGAATCTTTCTGCGGTGTGCTCCGTTTACTATTCTTTCGTACTTTCTTCTCTTTACCACGCGATAGGTCAGCGAAGCGTGAGCGGGCGCGGAGAAGGAAAGGCCAAAGACTTCAGCCTAACGGGAATGAGCAAGGACGAAATGACAAGATGAGGCGCCCTGGGCACCCCCATTTAGAAAGAAGGGCCGAAGTTTTTGGGCCTGTAGCTTTACCCGTCCCCCCTGAGTCGGGCGGTGCTTGTGTGGGGGGTGTGCCACCAGAAATCGGGCTTGAAGCTCTCACCTTACCAACGAGCCGACAGCTGATGGCTGTTGGTCACGACTACTACAAAAAAAGCCCCAATGAAGATGAATATTTCACATGGAGGAGTGTGCATCTTTATGTTGGGTGTTCTTCTGTCGTGCGACCCGGCGGCTTATGTGCGACCTGTGGCCCACGCCTCCTATTTGTTCAGGGCGGGCGGCGTGAACTCTGATTCGATCCGGGTATTCAATCCCGCCGCTGAGATGCTCAGTTGACTCCTTAACCTTAATAGGAAGATGGCTTATTTAATAATTCGTGCATAAGGGTAAGGAACTTTGGATGAACTAATGCGAATGGGTGTAAGCCTCGCTGCTCGAAAACACCCGGTGCTGACCACACTGAGAGACACGAAAGCGCAGGTAACGCCAGTTGGCGAAGTGGCGTTAAGCATCCCTAACGATATGAAAAGAGAGGTCGTGATGATATCATCTACGTCCGTACCGCTCCTCGTGGAGTAGATCCCGCATCCAAGCAAGTCTTTGACCAGGGAACGGGATAATTCCCACTACCGCTGGCAGGCCAGCCGGGCCGTGAGCACGGTGGGGACGGGCTTCCCAAAAAGCCAGCCCGGGCCGGGGTCAGTACAGAATGAAGGGGACGGCCCTAATGTTGTGTTGGCAAAGCCAACTTCTTGGGTTTCGGGCAGTGAAAAGCGGACGTGGGGACTCGGGTCGGGGCGCAGCGTAACTAAGGGATTCCATTTAGGGCGAGACAAAATGGGCGGGCACGGGCGATCTGGTGTCCGAGCCGATTGGTCAGACGACGACTACTTCACTTATTAGATTAGTATTAGCCGCCTGTCCCGGAATGGAATGGGATGGAATAGAAAAAACGGGAAGCGCTATCGGTTCGGTTTTTTTGGGAGGGAGAAGCTTGTGAAGAAGGAAGCTTATCCCCGCCCCGACTGTCAGCTGCTGGCTCTCTCCATCTCTCCTAAACTTCCCCCGGGTTTCGGCCCGAGCTGTATGAGACAGAAACTCGTCCCACGTACGGTTCGGAGGCCGAGCCCCACCCCAGCAGTAAGGGTGCGGCTTAGGTTAACTAACACAAAGAAGATACAGTTCACTCAACGATTGCCTTTGGGTTCCGAACTCCATTTGGGGAAGGAGCGTTGTTGTTTGCAAGGTCTCGATTATTTACATGGACCCACTTCTCATTCAATTTGTAGGAATTTTCTGATCTATAAACCGTCCCTAACTAAGGATCGACTCATGTTTGAGGATGATGAATCACTTCGTGTCGATCTGTTGCCAATAAAATTTCCGGCCTCATATGAGAATGGAAAACTGGAGCATTTTCTGCATCGGTGGATGAAGAATCGCGAACATAAGAATTTCTGGTTGACCATGTTCCCAGAAAAAAGATACTTTCAAGAAACGACGAACACGACTGAAGTGGCTATACATACAAATCCATTTACGGATCTATATGCTCCGATTGGAACTTCCAGTTCCAGAACAGGTGGCTGGTATACTACCATAATGAAACTGCCTTTTATTTTTTTTATTCGGATCGGATTTATGTTGGCTTCGTTGGGAGGATCGCGTAGTTTGTTACGTCAGCTCAAAAAGGATAAGTTGCCTTGGAATCGAGAAAGTTACGTGGAGTTCATAATTGCATAAAAGGAGTCAAAGTAAAGTAGTGGCTGCGGCGCGTTGAGGCACTTCTTCGACGGTTCCCGTACGCCCGGCCTGCCGGCCCACTCTGAAGAATTCATGGGTCGGCAGGCGGGCGAGACAGAATGGGCGGGCACTACTAACCAAGCCAAGCCCAGTTCCCGCCGATAGGCGCAGGTAGCTTGCTTCCAAGCCTTGCCTTATATGATAGTTGTGGCCATGGCCCGAAGGAGCCTTAAGCAGTTGTACAATGCTTCAAGTCAAGGCTCCCCCCCACTCGTTGCCCAGAGCCTTTACTTTCCATGTTTTTAGTCAAATGCGCGCTAGCGCGCTACAACTATCAATTTTTTCTCTGAGAGGCTCGCTTCTTCCCGCCCCTTATTGAAAAAAAAAGCGCGTTAGCGCTTTTACTTTTATTTATTATATAATACCTTCTTTCTACTTCTTTCTCAAAGTAAAGCAAGCAACCTTTCGCCTTTATTTTTTTGAGGAGATATAAAAAGAAGCAACCTTACTAAGCAATCGTAGGTTTGGGCTCGAAAGCAAGAAGCAACGGCTTTCGCGCTTGTTGGAGCTATTAAGCATCTTAGACTATTCCATTCCATTTTGCAGCTGGACAGAAAAGTGGAAACTTTCCGCGGGATCCTCTTTCTGCAGGATGCTCTTTTGCACTACGATGGATTTTTTTACTCTTTAAGTGCGCCACTCCTTCTTTTGTCCTGTATCTGTAGCTGCTTTTCCCGCACTCACTTTTATCCCGTGGTCAAATCTGCATGAAAAACCACGGGGAATCCTTAGTATTAAGTATTATGCTCCCGCACCCCCTATCTCTTAAAGGCTCTGCGCTCCCGCATTCTGATTGATCCTGTGCAATGTTGTAATCCTGTTGTTCCTTTATCCCCCGCTCCGCAGCTGCTGGAGACTTAGTCAGATTTTTAGCCTTTTGCGGTACTGATTGATGTTATGGGCGATTACTTGGGTTGGCCGGACTGTTTGTTTGCAAAGGCCGAAGGACTAAAAAATGAGGTTTTTGATGTTATTGGACAGAATTGGTGCCGTTTTCCCACGCCTCCTTTTCCATAATATGATTATGAGCTGCAGAACGCTTGAAGCTGGAATTTGAGCATTTAATTTTGAACACAGGCCAAACTACGCTCCTAGGCTCCCTTCTTCGAGGTTGATTCCCCCAGATCAAATGACAAGGAGCCAAAAGCGAAGATGGCAGCGGAGGAATCTGATGGCTAGGCGAATGGGGGGTTGAATACTCCGAGTCAACATGGTTGGTTGGAAAGCCTCAGAAGAGCCGTGATAAAGAACAGCCTCGGAATAAGGAGCCCGAAGGGAAATAAAAGCGGGATATGGATCAAATCCTCCTCCCCCAAAATGTACCAAACTCAACATAGATGGATCAGCTACTATGGGAGAGAGTGCAGGTGGTGGTATCCTGAGAAAGAGTTCAGGTCAATTTTTTTATTTTTTCCTTCTCTTCATTCTATCACAATGGTACTAACATGATGGCTGAGACTAGAGCTCTCAGAGATGGGTTCAAACTATGTTCTGATAAGGGCATCCAAGTGAATGACATCGAATATGATTCCAAAGTTATGGTGGACTCCATCCTTGGTCTTATATCCACCCCTTGACATGTGCTTTACTTGATCAGAGAATGCATCAACTTATTGTCTTCTGGCATGATGGTTTCTCACATCTATAGACAAGGCAACTCAATTATAGACATACTGGCTTCTCATGCTTACTCTCACAGGTCTGATTGCATCGTTGAAGCTGCTTCTTATCTCTTGCAAACAAGCCTACTACAATGACAAGGAAGGCCTTTACTCTTATTCCTGTTCCCGGAATGCTTTCCTTCATCAAAGTCACGTAAGAAATAGAAAATGTACAACTAAAGGCTTGTCAATTCTTGGTGTAATACTCACTCGAAAATGATGGGTGTCAGAATTTCTCACTTTTCAGGCAGTCTTATCCGTGTAAGAATTAGGAATTCCTCTTCCAACTCGTCCCAGAATGGGCGTTATGGCAAAGAACAAGAAGAAAACAAAAGGGGAAATTTGTCCAATAGTCACAAATGGTGCCTCCACAGGTTGACATCCGATCCAACCTAGTAGTAAGCGATCCGCCAAAAGCAACCAAAATATTCCTTGGTGAATCGGGCGAAAACTTGAACTATGTACATACATACTTTTAAAAAAAGGTAAAGCCAATAGACATATAAAAACTGGTGCTATTGCGGCTACACCTCCCGCTTTGTCAGGTATACTACGAAGAATGGCATGGATCGGTAGGAAATACCATTCCGGTACAATATGAGGCGGGGTGGGCATCGGATTAGCAGGTATATAATTGTCGGGATGCCCCAAAACATTAGGAGCATAAAAAATAAAAATGGAAGAAAAGATAGCAAAAGCTACCCAACCTACTAGATCCTTTACATAAAAATAAGGGTAAGAAGCAATTTTATCCATCTCTGAATGTACACCCAATGGATTATTTGATCCATATTGATGCAATGCGGCCAGATGAAGAAGACTGGCGCCTACTAAAAGAAGGGGGAGTAAATGATGAACACTAAAAAAACGATTTAAGGTGGCATTATCCACGGAGAAACCACCCCAAAGCCAAGTCACTATGGTATCTCCTACTACGGGTATGGCGCTAGCTAAGCTTGTAATTACTGTAGCCCCCCAAAAGCTCATCTGACCCCAAGGTGGTACGTATCTTATAAAAGCTGTCACAATCATTAATAGGAAGATTACAACTCCGAGACACCGAACAAATTCCCTAGGACTGCTATAACTCGCATGATATAGACCACGAAAAATATGAAGGTGAACCACAATGAGAAACATACTTGCCCCATTAGCATGCATATAACGGAGCAACCAGCCCCCTTCAGCATCTCTCAAAAGCTAGATCCACATGAGGTGTGTAATGCATAGCTAAAAAAACGCTAGTCACTATCTGAATGACTAAACAAATACCAGCTAACGGACCGAACCCCCACCAATAACTAAGATTGCTCGGGGTTGGATAATCTATCAAATGATGATTAAGTGTGGAGAATATAGGTTGTTTAAGAATCGATAATCGTTGGTTCCTTATAGTCATTTCTTTTTCTTTTTTAGAAAGAGAACTCTGGTTCCCTCACCTTTTAGCGTTCTGGGGCCTTTATATAATATAAAAAAAAGATATCAAAATCTTTAAAGTACCCTTAGAGTAGGGTGAAAGAAAGTCAATATGAGCGTTGGTTTTTCCAACAAAACAGTGAAAGATGTTGTTTTATCCTTATCCATGGATGGAGGGAGTGGATGGGGTCGCATCCGGGTATACGCCGAATTGCCTACATATCTTCTTCAAAAGAATCAGACCATTGTAGTTCAGTTAAAAAGACGTTTTCAAAAGCAATCAAATAGAAGATCGAAGAGAATGAGTCACAAGATGAAATGAAAATGAGTTCTCCTTCCAAACAGACTAGAAGACATAGTTGATTAGATCAAGAAACTTCAAAATTGATTGGCATAACCAACTATTTTGTCCATGTAACATTACATCATAATAGGCATCGCTCATATAGCTTGGGGTGGCTAGCGCTTCCTCACCTATCACTGCCTGAACAAGGTCAGGCATGTCCCATTCGGGGGGTAATTGCTTATCGACTATCACCACCCACTCCGCATATTCATTGCAGATTCTCTCAAATAACCGCTCTAACTCAGGTGGAGCGCTTTGTGCGTCCGACCTAGTTGAAGAAAGAGTAGTAGAGGTACCACCTGAAGATAAAGAAAAACCCTCATCTACCATAAATTCTAGATCACTTGGCGTAGGACTACCATAGAGTCTCATTTGAAAATGATTTCTCATTCAAATTTTTTAATTCGCTCTGCTCTGCTCGACACCGGGATCATGCCCGGCGTAAGACTTCCTTTTTTTTTATGCAGGTTAAAAAGGCGTGGAACTCCAGCTGGAAGACTCGGCTGGTTTTTCCACCGAAAGTCTAGAAGATAAGGTGTAAAATGTAAATCACTAGGTGTTGGATTCGCCTATAGTGCCAGACTCTTGTTATTCATTACAGAATACTAGCTTCTATCGCTCCTTGCTCGCGGAGCAGCATACCGGAAAAAAGGAACCTTTATCTCTCTTATCATACGCAATATCGCAATTGAAAGGGAATGTCATTCTCTCATTCAGCATGGTGCAGCTTACACGTTGATGAACACAATGCAATTCACGTCACAGCCACTTTTTTGAACTATATTACGAGATTTTTCTTTTTTAGAAAGATTGTCTGTCCTAAGTGATCAAAGAAACTTCAGACCGATATGTCGGGCGAGCGTCGAGCAGTGAGCTTGGAGAGTAGAGTCGAGGCAAGGTCAGGAAGGATAGCATACAAGTGAAGCCCACTAGAGAGAAGTTAGCTGGCGGGTTCTTGTTTTCCGATAGGAAGAGGAAGGAAAACGCTTTGCTTCGACCTCACCTTAAAGTGGATGAGAACACGAGGTTAGTAAATCAAGCAAGTTGACGGTCAGAGAGAAAAGACAAAACACGACTAATAGAAAGAGTAAGAGCGAGAGCTCAATCATAGATAGGGAAGCCCTTTCACAGAATCCGTAGATTCTCTCCCTAAGAGCGGAGCCACTTGACCAGAGAGATAGACGATGTTTGCACGGGTACCCCTTGAATCAATGCATTAATTTGACGTTGGGGCTCAACCTCTTTCTGTTTGGCCCATGAGGATACTTTCACTATACTTGATCTTCTTGCCTGCTCCTCCGTCTTCCGCTTGTCACGAAAGATTATGCCTTGAAGAATGAACGACTGAAAGATCAAACTCCAGTGCGCTCCTGGAAACTAGAATGCAGCAAGTTCAAGCCTTGGCGCAAGATTCCTAAGGCGCAAGCACTTCCTTCTTTCTCAGGGAGTGGATTCTTCCTCTCCCGAGTTGAGTTAAGATTCTACTAAGATGGTAAAGGATGTTAATGTCACCATCGAAATGGAAACCACTAAAACGTCTGGATATGCACTCGTTTCGTCTATCTAGCTGACAGCTGTAATTGGATTGATCCCTTTTCATCTTGGAATCCCACCGGAGTGAGTAGACACGGATGCACTACTCTTCCGTCCTCTTCTTCCTATGGATGCTCTTCTAGCCCTTCTTTCTCTATTCAATCCACGGCCTACCTCGAGACACCTGTGTCACAACGGCTTATTTTTTGAGTGAGGGAAGCCAGAGCATTGGTCAAGAGAGAGAAAGAAGAAGAACTATAGATCGAGAAAGTCACATTAGCTACACTAGACCAGACATACTTTCTTTTTTTTTACTATTTTTTGACTGACCGGATCGGTCACTCCTCAACCAACTAAGACATTTCTGAGCAGTTCCCCTCACCCCCTATCACTTAAAGGCAGAGCTAACCCAACATTCTACTGCTCTCTAAAGGGCCTGCCTACTCTATTAGTCAAGCTTGGAGAACATAGTACTAGGACTTACTAGATGAAAGACCTTGACTGGTGAAGGGCTTAAAAGTTAGGTAGCTGCTATCTATCGGATCTTTTCTAAGAGGTTAGGTAGGTGGTTGAGTCGAAGCGGAGAAGGAGACTAAGTCATCGGTCGTGCCGGGATTTCTTTCCTACTTCCAGCTGAATGAGGACCACATAACCGTCAACCCTGCTGGAAGTGCTTTCTAGATCCAATCTCCTGGTCTTTCGTTCGCTATTCGAATGTCTGGACCAGTAGAAATGTATGAAAGGTGGTCTTGTCCTTTCCTTTACAACTAGTAGCTAGTAGCTCCGTCTTTGATCCCTCCTCTTCCCGGCCGGTTGTGACTCGTATGTCCAACCAACGACTATCGATTCCTAACGAATCCATAGATTCTTCTACCATTCGACCAGATCTTCTAGATTGTATTCTCATTTTCCGGCCTCGAGCAACTTTACTAATAAGGGAAAAGCCCTTAACTTAATTGAATTCATATTATATTAGTATAATATAAAGCGCTAGCGCCCAACCGACTTTCCGCCTCCATTTGGTCGTGCTGCTATGATGTAACGTGCAGTCGTCCCGAGGCATTTTAGGGCCCCCCATTTTCTCTCCCTTAAAGTCCTTTATGGATTTCAAGTCGGGAATAGAGCTGTGACTTATTCGGCGCTATATCACAATTCATTCATTCTCGGGCATAGCTGTTCACGAAACGTGGCATGGGACATCTGTCGGCGGTGGGTGAATTCCGAGCGAGAGGTCAAACCAATCCCATTCATCCTGGTCTGATCCGAACGGATCTTGTTGAATGAATTGATCCATTTTTCTATGCCCTACTTCTTAGTTCATTTTTTCCTACTCGGACCCGCCGTACTTCCTTTGACTACTCCTCAGACATAGTGGAAACATTTTGTTCTGGTGGAGAGTGGGGAGTGAAAACACCAATGCAGCAAAGAACGACCACATGAATCGGAATCCGCTTAACTTCTTAAGACAGACGACCGAGAAAGAAAGGCTCCCCGTTCTCCAAGTGGTTGATCTTAGCTTAGCGTGCTAGTCGCTGCTTCATTTCGTATAGTGATAACGCTTTCTCTTTCTTAGCGCTCCGCCCCCCCTTGTATAGTAAGGGGAACTTTGGTTGCGCGGCTTTCTCTTATACTTATAGGGGTCTATTTTCTCTGACTTGGCTCAGCTTGACCTACTTGACTCAGCGGTTAGAGTATCGCTTTCATACGGCGAGAGTCATTGGTTCAAATCCAATAGTAGGTAAAACCGACCGAAAGCCCCGCTTTTGCCAGCATGACAGAAAGCACGGACTGGCAGCAAGGAGTCAACTGAATGACCAAAGCATCGGTTGCTTCCACTTGTGGCCTTCTTCGAGCGCCTTGACACCTTAATATCAACTCACCCCCTCTTCCACAAGTAGGTGGAGACCAGGAGAGCCGGAAACCCCAACGGGAACCCTTCACCGCGCCACACGATTCTTTCGCGAAGCGCTCTCTCAGACGTTTCTACTCCTGCCCCCGCAAGCAAAGAGGTTTCAAGATACCAGTCGAACGAGTGAAAGTGAACAGCTCCGAGCAAATCTTCTAGAGAGCGTACCCTTTGTTTCTACTCTTTCTCTCTTCTAAAAAGAACTCAAAATCAAAAAAAGAAAAAGTTTCTTAACAGTCAGGAGTCCAGTATAGATGTAGGTAGAGGGCCATCTTCGTTCCCTGAATCCGCTAGTTAGTCGTCATTCAGTGAAGAGTCCTAAAGCATACCAGCAGTGAAGTGAACCTCTTAATTCAAGTGCAGTTCGATGATCTCGTGCTAGGGGCACTGAAAGCCATAAAAAATATCTATTGACTTTCTTGGATGGAGATCTAGTTCTTAGCTTAGTAAGATAATCGACTAGTCGCATAGCATGCTGGCAACATGATCATTGCTTATTATTCTTTTGGCACTAACTCAGGAAGGGAAGACATCCCACACCTCATAGACCTTTATCCAGGGTGTAGAGCACTGTCGGACTTAGCACTTAGGAGCTCTTTCCCTGTGTGAAGATCCGTCAAAGAAAAACAAAAATGATCCTAAGTGTTTTGAAGTGGTGCTCAGATCTCTTAAGGCTTCTTACTCTCTCAGTCTTCATGATCAGACATGCATTCAAGCCTTGATAATCATTCTGCCCGCCATTCCCAAAAGAGGGAAATGGCTCAGATTCCTCATATTACAGGCCTTAAACTAAATGTGGATGGTTCTGCTATTGACTTAAATAGTGCAGTAGGTGGCTGCATTAGAGAGTCGGTTTAATTGTTTTAGCATTCTCATGCAACTTTGGTCAGGGCAATAGGAGGCTGAGGCTAAAGCCTTACTCCAGGGCTTCTCTTAGCTAATCAGTTTGGCATTACACTTCTTAATTACATAGTTCAGCTTGAAAGCCAATCGATCAAATTCCTCTACCTATAGCTCCAGATAGCATGTAGAAACTTTCTATTAGAAAGGCATTTTAACGTTCTCACTTTTTCCTTCGTAGACTGAGAGATCCATTAGAAAGTAGGTATCTCGCTAGTGTCAAAATGAGACTTTCACTCTTTCCTTCTATGAGGACCCTTCAATGGCAAAAGTTTCAATTTCATAGAGTATAGGGGCAAGCTGAAATCATATTGATGCTTTTAAGGCTTTCAGCACTAAATCGATCCTCATTCTCTCGTCTATGAAAAGGGACCTAAAGGGTGGGCTTCTCGGGTCACTTAGTCTTTTTTTTCAGTACCTCTCTTAAGCTTTACTGGATTTAAGAGTAAGAGATAGGCTCTTTCCACGTTTCCGATGGTAGTTGATAGAGGAAAGAGCGATACACTTTTCTTATCTTAAAGGAAAGGTTTGAGGGTTAGATTCCAGACCCCTACTGACGAAGAGGCCAAGAAAGAATGAATTGACTAGGACAGAGGGAAAGGCGGTTTATTTCGACAGTTGGAGCTAGGAGAAAGAGGTCATGGTGGAGATAGGCTTCGAAGCCAAGGAAAGCTTCGATCTAGGAAGAGGATAGGCGAATAGAGATGGGCGATACCCTTGACCTATAAGTGAAACCGTCCCCGCTAGATGATTACTGATTCTACTATACTATAACCCGTCTTTGCTTCTCTTATTCAATTTCTGACTGATATTCCAATTCTTGATATTCCTCTAACTCTAAACCTGCCTATTCTCTGGTACATTAAAAAATTGCCTTCTATTGGGGGCATCTTCCCTTGTCTTGTCTATGATAATAATAGATTTCAATTCGACCTTTACTGATTGAACTGATCTTATTGAATCGATGGGCGGAAAGGAACCTACCGATTCTGCTCCTTATTAAAGGGGCCCTAAGCCAGCGAATCTTGCCCCCTTGTCCGGGTCGATACCATCCTATCTTCTAAGTGACAGACTTGAGCATGAATTTATAAAGTTGCTGCTCATCCATGTAAAAATGAGACTTTTCTCTCGGCCTCTTTAATGACTAAAAAAGATCTGTCTTATCTCAAGCATGTGAAAAGCCCTATCCCATCTAGCAGCAGGGTGGAGAGCGAGACTGACCATTAATTCGACTATTCTAGAGCCTATTCTAACTCCACTATACAAGAAGGTCCTACTACTTGTGTGAAATCAGTCGTTTGAGAGCTTCGGGCTAGGTTATGGACGAGAGGCTAGGTACGATTTCCGAGCGATTCAAGGAGAGAGAGATGACAGTGACTTTCTCCTAGCTAAGAAAGGTAATGGATCCCCTTTCCTGGATGTAAAAGTTCGACCGATAGGGAGAGAAGGCGTTGGTGAGGCGACCGGAAGGCAGTTTAGTTTACTGTTAGAAAGCGAGAGTAGCTGTCTTTAGGGTGCTAGTTCCCTTTCTAACAAGCTGACCGGAATAGCGGCCCTCGCTTCTAGTCCCACTTGTAGCCTGATCGGGACTTCTTTCTCTCTTGCTTGAATGCCAACCAACTTTTCTGACTCTGGTTAGTAGCTCTATACTTTCACCCGCTTGAAATACCTTATCTTGCTGTAAGTGAATTAAGGTACTTTACTTGTCTCGTTAGAGAAAGGCAGCGAAGTAGAAAGCGAAGCTGGAGCCTTAACTGCCTTGTCAAAGGAAAGCGAAGGTTGAGCCAAGCTACTTGTTAAGTCTGGGTCACATCCGTCCTGCCAAGAACTCGAACCGCCAACTCCGTTCACTGCCTTCTCTCCAGAACTCCAGTTTGGCTTGATTACTGGAACTCAAAAGCCCTAGCTTCTCTTACCTTCTAGAACTGTAAGGGAATTTCGGTAGTGAGGAACTGTCCCTCATGTTCCCTGCCTAATCTGAAAGACTAGCTCAGGTCAGAACTCATAGCTCAAACTCAACAGCCTAGCTTCGCTATAGAACTATGATCTACGACCACCCTCTCTCATCCGAAGCCATCGTAACATAACATATGTATCAACGATTCCAAAAAAGGACAGGAAATTGGATCCATCCCTGGAGGCATAGGCATAGACGAAGAAAGCATAAGCATAGGGGTAGATGAAAGCAGGAGCAAAGGGGATTGAATGAGGGATGAATCTTCTGAACTGCTTGAGAGCTGGAAGATTAGGATATCCCGACTTCCCATTCTTATACCCGCTTTGAAAGGTAAGATATCGACCTTTGATGGGGGGGCTCTCACAGGTCTACTCGCCAGTGTCTTCCTTCCACAAGTTCTACCTACGCTTCCCGGTTATAAGATCTCATACGGAAGAAGAGCCTCTAGGATCATTCATCATCCTCAGCAGCTTGAGCAGGCTCCTCAATGGCTTGGATAGCCCCTGAAGTAATATCCTAACGAGTACTCAAGAACACAAGAAAAGAGCTTTTAAATGGCCTTCTTTTTTTTGATCAAAAAGTAGTGTTTTCCCATGTTTTTCGGCCATAAACTAGAGAGTTAGGTTAAAGGTAAGCCGGCTAAGAGGACTAGGAGCTTAGCTTGCTGGCGAGAAAGGGTGAGTGTTCAGTACGCTCTTTAGCCTTTAACAAGGGCTAAGCCGCTAGGAATGGCTTGCTGGCCTGTTGGGAGAGTGGAACGAAGTGATTCTCGTTAAAGAAGCACGAGTGGAACGGCTTTAGTGTCAGTAGGTGCCTAAATGAAGCGATTAAGCGTCGGGGGCTTTGCTGGCTTGCTGGCTAGCTCGTGCAATCAATAAAAAAGGATTCACGTTAGTAAGCTAGCTTTGTAAGCTAAGCAAGCCTGGTTCTCCGGGCACTACGGTAGGACGTGGACGACCATGACGAGAATGGACTTCTCCATAATGTAATAGAAGAGTCACAGTCCAGTTCCACGGGCTTTCTCCCTTCTCGACCAGACGAAGGAGATATGAATTCCATTCAGGCGGGTAAGGGCTTGGCTTGACCCTGTGTTCTCTCCTGGTCGGGTCGGAAGCAAAAACTGGCAAAGTTCATCATTCAGTGGTGGGGTGTTCGTAGAAAAGAAGGCGTCGCCCAACGAGTGGCAGATTTTGATGGAGTCTCGCTTGGATGCTGGGGAGATCCATAGATCTGGATAGAGTCCCCGTAATAGTACGTGCGCTAGCGCGCTACGGCTTACGCAGTTGATCGGATCAGATAGCCCTTCGGGCAACCAACCAAACCCGGCACATCAAATTCCATTCCGATCAAGAACTTGGAGGTATGGCTGAGTGGCTTAAGGCATTGGTTTGCTAAATCGACATACAAGAAGATTGTATCATGGGTTCAAATCCCATTTCCTCCGGAACAGAAGTGAAACGGGCGGGCGAAATGACGTGAGAGAAAGAACCTCTTGGTGGAGTCCAGCCCCCCAGAATAGCACTACTTAGTGACTAGGAGCGGAGAGACCTTTGCGCGTTGTTTTTGTTTGATCGGCCTATCTTCTTTCTATAAGCAAGCTCCCTCCGGCTGTCCAGGGACTGGACGACTCTCGGTTCTTGAGCATGTTGGGGGATTAGGCGGCAGTTGAAAGAGCTGCTCGAAAGCTTGGCGAAGAAGCGAAAAAGGCCTATCTATTCTCTTTTTTTTAGTACAAGGGCTTTTTACTAGTCAAGTGGTAAGGTAGGGCGCTATTCGATGAATAAAACATATTTTAGGAAAGTGGTTCAGGTAGCTCAGCTGGTTAGAGCAAAGGACTGAAAATCCTTGTGTCAGTGGTTCGAATCCACTTCTAAGCGGGCCAAGGGTCCAAAGGTCGGGAGCGAGCCGAATTTTGAAATTCAAGTGCAAGAGTCAGCTAAAAAATGTGAGCGCTCCTGCACTATATGGCTTTTTTGTGTCGCCCTATCTTGCTGGAGGCAGATTTCGAAAAAAAGCTGTTTCTTAGGTTCTCGCGTCCCTGTGCCCAAAAGGATGGGTGAGTTCGGTTTGAGTGTTCATCGATCGGGTGGATCTATATGCTCCGGGGTGGTGAGACGAGGTGTAGCGCAGTCTGGTCAGCGCATCTGTTTTGGGTACAGAGGGCCATAGGTTCGAATCCTGTCACCTTGATGTGAGGCATTCCGTCAGCAAATACTCAAATATGAACATCCATCGACCGTTACCACTTCCTCTTACTCGTGACTCGTATATGTACTTTATATAGCAAGCACACGAGACCTATAGCTAAAGATCATATAGCGCCACAGTATATATATATATATATACGAACCTATATGGAACACTTATCTCTTTCTCAGTGCTTTCTTTAGGCTCTTGGCTGCTCGTTGGTAGAACACAACCCATATGATATTGAGCTTGAGCATTCGGGCTTTTTTTTTTTTTTTTAAGAAATGCTTCTTTAGAATTCTAAGGTGGTAGGGCAGCTAGTTTGAGTGGGGCCTGACGGTTTCCCGAACTTCTTCTTTCATTTTAGATTAATAAGGGGCTAGTTGGGGAGGAAATCTCGATGGCAATCAAGGATGGATTTCTATTTCGGAAGGGTTGCTTACTGAAATAGTTCAACACTACGCTCATTGCTCTTCTTCTAAAGTCCCTTGGAGCCAATCGGTTGCCTGAAGCTTGACATGATGAAGGCGCTTTGAAGCCCTTCCCGAAGGAAAGAGGGAATGGCCCTTCCTCTTACCTTCTGTTGAGACTGAGATAGAAGACTGGGCTTTCTCCCTCTTCTACCGGGAGGCCGCGGAAGTCAACTCTGTCTCATCCTCATCCCCTGGTAAAGGCGATCCTAAGCCCTCCTCTCCGCCTAGGAGGCACCTGTTTGGATGAAGGCATGGGTCGTCTAACAAGGCATGGGACCCATAGATTCATTGTCTACTGTGCAGAAGCTTCCTTCCTGCACCTGCATGCGCGCTTCCCCAGAAGAAGGCACACATTGTAACAATTCATCGCGATAGCTGCCTTTGGCTCTACTCTAATTGGCAACGAGACAGTGGATTGATTCCTACACCTATGGGCTCACTTCCTCCTCTAGTCCGAATCAAGATGGCTCCTCTTGATCTTGTGATGCCTTCGGCCCAAAATTATCCAGATAGCTGCCTTGACTTTGATATTAGTCAAGGGAAAGCTTATGAACGGTTCCGAAATGACACGCTATTCCGTCTCATCCTTTCGCCCCGGATGGTAGGAATAAGATAAAGGAGGAGGACTTTTTTGACTTCAACCGAGGAAGACTCGCACCCGCGTCTTTGTTTGAATCACTGACAGTTCGGGCAGGCCCGCAGGACTGGAATTCTGAAAAGAAGGAATGTCTGGCTTTTCCTATTCTAGTGCAGCGGTATAAATCGCTTCACTTTGAGTGGGCTTGGCACGCGCCTTGACAAGGCTGTTGCCCCTCCTTCCACCTGTAGAGAGAGCCGGAGTTAGGCCTTTGGATTGATTGATAGTAGGATCAATGATGTTTAGTTTCATTCAGGATCGACATGCCCCAGGTTTGAAGAATTCGATGACAGGCCTTCGCTGCAAAAGATCCCGGAATTGGTCGATTCGGAATCGGCTGGATTGGAGGAATCCGGAGCCACAAGGATCTTCAACGGGTTCGGAAGTCTTTTGATTCCAGGCGGCCGGCCCAATTCTATGGAATTCGCTATAAGTCAAGCTTGTCGACTATCAAAGGAAAGGCCGGTTCGAATTTGTTCTTTCTTTTTTTATTTTTTTTCTTTGAAAGGCAAAGCCTTAAATTAATAGGATCTAAAATGAAAGTAACTGGAGGGGGATTTAAGCCAAACCTCCAAAGAAAAGGCCCATATGCTACATAATCATAAAGAAAAGAGCTAAAAGACCTATGATGGTCGGAAGCTATATAAGCCCAAATCATCATGAAGCAGATGACTTTTTCAGCAAGTGGGAAACTGATATTCTGAGTAGAACACCATGCTGTCCCTATGAGCGTGAGCAAAGGATGCCAGCGAATCTGCTACTTTGTTCCCTTCTCGCAAGATGCGGGAAAGATTGCATGAAGGAGATAAGAGAGACTTGCATGATCGCGTCAAAGATACCAAGTTCCAAGGGGAGCTCCCTGTATGAATGAAATGCAACAAGACTTGAGCGTCAAGTTCCATACATGAGAGGGGTATGCCTAATTGGGAGGCAAGATCCAAGCCAGTGATTAACGCCCGAGCTTCTGCTAGCATGTTCTTACCAGAAAAAAAAATAGCCTGACCTTGGTAATTCCTGACAACACCACCCCCTGTTATGAATCCATTTATAGCGGAACCGTCCATATTGAGTTTGAAAGAGCCAATATCAGGTGGATGCTAACCCTACGTCCCCTCTTAGGTTTTGGGGAAATAATAGGAACCTGAAGAGCATGAAGGCAAGCTTGATCATGTAAACCCAGCCGGGTGGAAAAGAACCACAGTGTCAAGCAGCCACTTCAAAATTAGCTGTCTCGTTTTCACTATATTGAGCTTTACATTGTCATGAATAATGGAATTGCTGTCTTTCCAAACTTCCCGTAGGATAAATAAAGCAACAGAATTGCGTAAAAAAGAATACTGGGAGCAAATAGTATCAGTCCACCAAGACTCAACACGCTGCTCGAGAGACCGAGCTTGGGATATTGAGATGTTAAGATGAGACGCGAAGAAGGACCAAAGGGATGCAGCCAGCTCTCCTTGAACAAAGAGATTCGAGATGGATTTACTATGAGGTCTGGAACAGCAAAGACAACAAGAGGGAAATCGAAAACCCAGAGACTTAATACGCTCATAAGTGGATATTGCCTTATGCATAAGTCGCCAAACAAAACCTGCAATTTTTGGGTGTACCCATTTATTCCAAACATATTTCCACCAGTAGACAGAAGGATGAGAAGCCCGCATCGATTCCCATGCACTAGAAACAGAGAAGGCATCCATCAGGATGAAGTAGCCAGTGAAGTTTGCCCTCATAAACCTCAGAAAGACAGCCCCGCATAGATTGAATTTATTGAATGGAGATAGCAAAATACTCATAATTTCATCCAGGGTCATTGAAGGCCTCTTTGACAGAGATATGAGGCCGAGGAGGGTTGTCTACCTGCAGAGGAGAATTCAACCACATATCATGCAAAAAAAATGTTACATTTACCGATAGACCACAAGGCGTGGGAGAAAACAAAGTCCAGCTGGGCATGGATGGCTCTCCAACAATGAGAAGCACTCCTAGGAATTGAAGAGAGAACAACCCTGTGAGGGGCACCATATTTGCTTCGCATGAACATAGCCCAAAGAAAAGAGAGTCCCCTTTATAGTATAAAATTCTACGCCTATGTGCAAGGCTTGCATCACTTGATGTAACGAACGAATTAGAACACCCCCTTCCTCCTTAGGACAACAAAAGGTCTCCCATGACACCCACTGATGTCTCTCTTCTCCATTAGAGCTCCAAAAGACATTCTAAAAAAGACCCTGCCCAAATATGCGACTCTATAGGGATAAAAAAAATGAAATTCATAATGGTATTCTAAATAGTATCTTACTTTTGACCTCTTCCCTCTTCCTGGGCAGCAGGATAGAGTGGGCTTTATGGTTGATGTCAGCTACTCTCTTCCTGCTTTACCTTCTAGAGAGCCCAGTACATAGTCTAATGGCATGGGCACTCGAAGGAAAGGTATAAATTCCATTGTCCTAGGGATTCGTATTTCCCATTGTCCTTATGGATGAGGGAATCGAGTTGCAAAAGATGAGGGAATCTACTTGAGTCCCCCTAAAGCAGGGTATTCTTCCTATTTTCCCTCTTCCTCCAGCTATCAACAGGATAGAGTGGAGCCTCACATAACCCCCTTTAGCACAGAGAAATGTACACCTAATGCCCGGACTGAATCTAAGTTATTCTATACATTGATAATAAAGTGACTTACGAGTCGGAATGGTCGGGCATAATAAGTGTAGCTCAGTGCTCCCTCTCTTTAACAGTCGAGCTCTTTCTTTCCTTTCAAGAAGCACGAGTGGAACGGTCAAACCGTTAAGTCAACAGGTTGAGAAAGAGATTGATCGTCACATACGACATTGCCCCAGAATGAGATTAGTCGTCATATACGAGATTAGACTTAGTCCGTTGTTGTTTGATCTTTTACTCGGACAAGTGCTACAACCGTCGAGCTGAGGAGCGAGACTAAGGTCGACCGTTAGGGAGACTAAAGCGGGAGGCTAAAACGAATGCTTTCAGTATGCCGCGAGTGGCTTTAAGATGGTGTTATGCTGGACACATTAAGGACTAAATTCATCCAGGTCCTGGTAGTTACACGGGAAAGCTTTCAGGCTTACTGCTCTACTGGTTTCAAGCAAGACCTAGCCTCTCCAGCTTATTCATTAGGGCGAAGAGGACTAACTAGCTGTTGACAGGAGATGCAGGCAAGGAACTCACTAGAGAGGTGAAAAAGGCATACATAATGTAAAGACATTCCTGGTAGTTCTTGACTGACTGCTATTAGTATGAATGATCTTTCTTTATCTCCACAAAGGGAAGATTCATGAATTAAATCATAGATTAACCAAGACGATTTAAAGAAAATTGCGGCCTAGTCAACAAGCTTCTCAACTTCCTTTTATCTGCTTATACGAGAAAGGCCTAAACAGAGCCCTGGAAGAGGCATCTACTTCTGATCTAAAGACGGATTTAGAATCTGAGGTAGTTGTTGTGAGGCATAGAACTAACCTTAAGAGGCAGTATGAGACCTATCTCTCACTCTATCGACGTAGGTGGTTGCTTTTCCACTTTTGAGTCGGACTGCTACAACCGTTGAGCTATACTACTTAGGGAGTCCAATAAAGCAAAGATTTAGAGTAGGACTGCTCTCCACTTTAGGGACAGCCTTTTAGTCCTTGAAAGCGAGTTCTTTCCCGCAGCTCTGACCCTTCATCGTACTTTTAGTCAAGCTCAGCCTATCCTAATTAGGATTAGCCTCTTTCCGCTTACAATTTGCAACTGGAAAGTCAAGGCCATCAAACCTCGAACACTAACCTTAAGAGCTTTAACCAGTAGGATGAGTCGGCACTTGCTCTTTTGAGTTAGGTAGTTGCTGTTAGTCCTTTAAAGCCTATGTTCATTTCTATAGTAAGCTGCTACAACCATTGATTAAAGAGAAGGGCCATAAGGAGTGTAGCGAAGTGATTCTCCTAAGAGTGAAAGTGGAACGGGTAGAAGCCTTCTAAAGTAAAGTCAAGTAAACACCCGCTCTAAAGCACTACTTGTCCTATATCGGGGTTTGAGTCTCCCTCCTAAGGCTTACTCCTAGCGACGGTTGTAGCAGCTTACTATAGAAATTCATATAGGCAACAGCAACTACTAAGAAATGCTAGGGAAAAAGCCGACTGATTTCTTAAAATAAGGGGCATCAACTTTCGTTTTTGCTTAGTAAACTTGGCCTCAGAGACCGTTTTTCAACTGTGTGAAAGATCTCCGTTTTGATCCTCTGTCTCAGTCGACTAGCTTTTATGAGAGATCTAAAATCTCCGAAATCTCCTCTCTGTCTCAGAGGACTAGCTTTTTTGGGAGATCTAAAAAAATATCCAAAACCTCCTCGGTAGAGGCCTGATTCTATTCCTTGGACTAGCTAATGAGTTAGTTTAACAACCTTCGGTAACTCCTAATTAGCTACATAACAAGAGAAAGATTCTGAACCAATCTTTGAATCAGGCTATCGCCTGCCTAAAAGAAAGGTCTCACTGGAGAAGCTTGACTAAAGGGTCCTAAGAGCAAGGTGCTTAGTCGCTCTCCCTTTGCTAACTGAACACCAACCCGATCTAGCATTCGAAACAGGCTAAGAGCTTTAAGCCAACAGGCATACTAACTCGCTAGCCAGCAAGCCAACAAAGCCCCCTTACTCACGTCTTCATCGACGATAGAGTATGTCGGGCAAAGAAAGGCGTCTCGCGGTCCTTCATGACACCAGAGTTGGATTAGACTTTGGACTTGATCAAACTCTGGCTCACCTGGAAAGTCATTTTTTTTATTATTGGCCCAGGATAAAAGCAGATATCCAACGGTGATGGGTTGTGTGTGCTCTATGCAGCACGTCTAAGCCGTCCAACAGGAAGTTGGGGCTTTATCGGCCCAATACCTTCCTGGCCATGGGAAAAGCATAACCATAGATTTCGTAGGACGATTGCCCTATCTCTTAAATTAAAGGGGGAATAACTACGTTTTTGTCGTAGTCAACCTTTCGGATTCAGTAAGATGGCCATTTTGTACCAGGTCGACGCGCTGGCCGAATTCTGCTTCAAAAATGTACAGGTCTAATGCTGTCTTTATCAAAAAGATGCTGCAATATTCAATCATCGTTCATCGAGCACTTTCTCTCATCTGCCTTCTATGTATGCCTTTGTAGTCGTTAACGAGAGCAATCGGCAGACCCAGTCTCTCTTGGAATCCTGAATATGCCAATAATTGTACTAATCCGCATACGTCTATCTCCCGGTACTAGTTGCAGTAATGAGAATTCCCCTATTTATTTGATGAGAAATGCGAAACGCAAAAAGAAAAGATCCCCCGTTAGGTTAGGATTGATATTCCGCTCCCTGCCCCCCCTTTTCACAAAAAATGGAGAGAGGAATTGATGTCTTTTTTGAATCCTGCGTCGGGACTGATTGGGCTCGAACCCGCAACTTCCGCCTTGACAGGGCGGTGCCCTGACCGATTGAACTACAATCCCAGGAAAATGAGGTGTACAGCCTCCAATTTCTTTTTTTTTCTCTTCATTCGAACTATTGACTTTCGCCGTGTTGTAACAGAAACACGAATGATATACTATATTATATTCTAATAATTCTATCTATTTTGAAATGCAGTAGAGTAGACTTATAGTGGGCTAATTCATGAATCAAATGGTTTTATTTTAAAGAGTCACGCTCTTTCACTTTAAAGGTCCTAAGCTATGAAAGAGGCTTAAGTCATCGCTTCAAATCCGAGAAAGGGCTTTTTTTAGTTTTGGAATGTTCATTATGATAAGTAGTCGATTAGGAGAACTTCTATGTCACTACAGGGTATACTCTTCCTCATGTTTCATTATTCATCTTTTATGTGCTGGGACATAAATATTCTACCTATTATGATGTGAATCGCCAAAGTCTTCCTACTTCTCAATTGTTCCAATCAGATCCGATAAATGAGAAATAAATAAAAAGTCAGTGGATCTGAATTGAATCATGACTATATAAGCTATTCTTAAGAGATTCAATATAGAGGAAATCGTGGAAGCGGACCTTTTATTTCCTTTTTCCACGTAAGAATTCGTCGTCCGATTGAATCTGCTTGTTTCTGGATGCTCCATAGGAATCCATCGCTATTCCTTTCCTCCACCGAGAAAGGTTCATTCCGAGTCACAAGAACAATCTCTCTTTTTTTTGAATGATTTTATCTTTTCGTTATGGTAATGCAATGCAAGAGGTCGAAAATCAGGTTGTTTCTGATGATGAAAAGAGCTTTTTTTATCTGAATCAATTTGAAAACCCGAGATTTCAAAGTCGGTAATGTTAGAAGGTCGGTATTTTATGGTCAGATACCTAAGGTCGGTATATCTTTGAAAGCTCAGACGGAGAGAATAAACGGAATCCTCGAGGGCTACTTAAGCCACTTTAGTGCAAACCAGAAGGACTGGAGCTGTTGGATGTTGCTGAGTGTTGCTATGACTTAACAACCAAAAAGCTCTGCGTCGAACTTCAGCCCCTTCGAGTTGGCCACGGGGCAACAGCCTCTGACGCCCCACACCGTTGCGACAGGAGGGAGCTTTCCCAGCAGCCTACTTTGCCAAGAGGTGGCAGGAGCGCAACGACCTAGCCCAAACCTACTTAAACAACCTAAAGGCTTGGCCCGGTCTAAAGGAAGAAGAAAGTCAACCTTGTAGAAAAGCAGATAGAAGAGGTAGCCTATAGACTCAAGCGACGAGCTCGGTGAAAACTAACCTCGTATTCCATGTGAGTCAGTTGACTTCGATTAGACCAGGCCGACCCAGAGAGGAACGTGCCCACGAGGGCACCACCAGATGTTGTAGATGAACCTACTAAGAAATTGAGTATATCATAGCTGACTGCACCATGGGCTAGTCCCTACACCCACTGCACGAGTGGAATATTACTTAGTCAAGTAGAAAGGAACAAGGTCTTACGGCACGGTCACTATATCTTTTCTTTTTCTTTATCTCTCCTCTATGGAAAGAAAGAGGGGATGATATGTGGCGTGGTATACCTGATCGTTTAGTCAACGAGACGTACGCAAGTCGACATAGCTCCATGTATATGTTCTTTTGAGCTAGAACCAATCCATAGAATGAAGTGAAATCTAGGGTAGGGCGACGAACATGGCGAAAGAGGACTGTCTATCCAAAGCCCTTCTCTTCTTCACTCAAAGGGGCAATGCACCAGCAGTGTGGTGGCGAACACGCTGTGCTGTAAGCTAAGCTGTTCACCTTGTAGACGGAGGAGATATAGAAAGTGTGCCGTGCTTGATTCATAAGATTCTATAGTAGAACCAGTATATTATTTCACTTAGCCTGCCTCTCCCATGACTTTCCGAACCAACCAACCCGGATCTGTCCTCGCAAGTCTCTCTGCATTTTGGAAGCAGAGCATGCAGAAAAATCGAGCAATGGATCTTAGAAGAATTTCACTTTTTTCGGCACGACTCTTTCTATTTCTGACATTTGAGTTGTCTCTCTTCTTTCTTTCAATCGACACACTCGACGCAGATAACTTCGGTGGCCCCCGCTTCTGTCTCTATCAGGCGGCAACAGCCCCCACCTCCATAGCCACAGGATGGAGGAGCAGCTCCTTAATCCGCACTACAACCAATCAAAATGTTCTCCAGATCGATATATGATGCTAAACGGAGACCGAGATAGAGATAGAGGGCTACCCCTTTGTTGGCTCTTCGAGACAAAAGCACTCATATGAATGGTGCTAATTCCCATGTTCCTTCTAGTCGCGTTTGGTTTCGAGAGCCTCCCCCTCCCCGTCCCTTACTCGTCTTTTGCGTCATCCTTTCATTTTTTCCGTATGCCGGGGAAAATGCCTCACCTTTCTACATGAATTATTAGAAGAATTTCCGTCTCTATAAAACAGAAAGAAAAGCCCGGGTGGAAGCACAAACTAAAGGAGAGAGGAAAAGTCGAAAGGGGGGAAGAAGTCTAGTGCTAGTTCTTACTGAAACTTCTTGATTTTATCTAACTTTCATTTTTGAGTGGTTTCTTTGTTCTCTTATTTGGATTGAAAGAAAGAAAAAACTTCCCTTTCTTTCTCTTCTTTTTTTCCTTCGACGAATTGAAGCTATGACCAATGGCCCCCTAGCTGAATAGGCGTAAGAAAGCTACCTGAAAAAAGGCAAGGTGCACCTTGGATTGAACTCGACGAATTGCGTTTTGCCAGATATATTTTTTTAGAAAGATTCCCATTAAAAAATAGAAAGAATCAAAATAGAAACTAAATACTAAATCAAGGCGCATACGCGGGAAGGGGGCCTTACTACTTCTTCATTCAGGGGGGGGGAGACTAGCCTCATGACTTCCCACTGGGCGAGAGGTGCACCTAACCCACCTACCCACTCATCAATCATGGTGTTCAGCTGAATTGCACTGGTAGACCCCTATTGTATTAGAATTAGGCGCCCATCTTTTGACTGTTGTCAACTAATCTCTTCAATGTTAGATTCTACTCTATGTTAGAACATTTATGTGAATGCTATTATGATCTAAGTGGTCTTATTCTGTGTCCCGTGCTAGGAAGCATTACTCTTCTTTTCATTCCAAATTCAAGAATACGACCGATACATTTGATTGGTCTGTGCGCCTCTCTTATTACTTTTTTGTATTCCCCTGTTCTTCGGATACAATTCGATCCTTCTACGGCCAAATCTCAATTTGTGGAAAGCCTTCGATGGCTTCCTTATGAAAACATCCATTTTTATTTGGGTATAGACGGTATCTCTTTATTCTTCATGATATTGACCACATTTCTGATCCCTATTTGCATTTTAGTGGGTTGGTCTGGTATGAGAAGTTATGGGAAAGAGTATATTACAGCATCTCTAATTCGTGAATTTCTAATGATCGCCGTGTTCCGCAAGCTGGATCCTCTACTATTCTATGTTCTTCCCGAAAGCGTGCTAATCCCTATGTTGTGCGGAGCTGAGCATCTTATATTCGCTGGGATCAAGCTTTTCCTCTGCAGGGGCCTTGTGCAGTAAACCCCCTACGGGCGGTCGTCCGTCGTCGTAGAATTCCGAAGAAAGACTGTTGGCAGCAGGTGGAGACATTTCTTTTCCCCTTCAAAAAAGAAAAAAAAAGAAATGCGGGTAGGGTGGAGCTCGGCAGAGGGTTCGAGAATAGGGTAGGGTCCAGTTCTTAAGATTCAGATAATAAAAAAGTTCCAAACCTTTATGCATGCACCTCCGTACAAGTGCTACGTACAAGTTCCGGCCAGGATGATCGGGAAAGATCAAACCAATTTGAACTGCTCACATCACAGTAGTAGTAGCGTAAAGGCCGTAGCCGGGGGGCGGCCATAACATAAAGCTATTACTTTCACACCTCTCTCTATTTATCTATAGATATCTAAAAAGAGAGAGATCCGCTGCGTGAGCAACCCGACTGTGCGTTACATGTGCTCTACAGGCCGCACTCCTTCTTTCTTCCCCCTTTTTTCTTTTGATTTGGAAGACGGGCGTTGCGTTTGGTTCGAAAGGCATGGTTTTCAGTATGTCTCCAGATAGGCCCCCCACTAGTCCGGCTAGCTAGTGAGTGGTTCTTTCGGGCGGGAAGCAGGCCGGGCCCTACGGGCGGGCATCCCCCGCAACGCAAGCAGCATTGTTCGCCACCACCCGAGAAGCAAAAGATTCTAGAGTCCATGCTGAAAATACATGCATAGATAGTGGTCTAATGACAAGGCCGACGACGGAAGCTCGGGACGGAGCCGTATGATGCGGAATTCTTACATACGGTTTCCCGAGAAGGGAGTAGCTACCTATTGGAGCTTCGACCAATCACCACCGGTAAATTCCGCTTTGGGGCCACCCCTTACTCTACCATTATTATAGGGGTATGGGGTTCGAGACAAAGAAAGATCAAGGCAGCATATCAGCTTTTCCTTTATACTTTACTTGGATCTGTTTTTATGCTATTAGCTATTCTGTTGATTCTTTTCCAAACAGGAACCACCGATTTACAAATTTTATTAACCACAGAATTTAGTGAGCGGCGCCAAATCTTTCTATGGATTGCTTTTTTCGCCTCTTTCGCCGTCAAAGTGCCTATGGTACCAGTTCATATTTGGTTACCCGAAGCTCATGTAGAGGCAACTACGGTAGGATCCGTCATCCTGGCGGGAATTCTTTTAAAATTGGGAACCTACGGCTTTTTAAGATTTTCAATACCCATGTTTCCTGAAGCGACACTTTGTTTCACTCCTTTCATTTATACTTTAAGCGCGATTGCTATAATATATACTTCCTTGACCACTTTAAGACAGATCGATCTTAAGAAGATCATTGCTTACTCCTCAGTAGCTCATATGAATCTGGTGACTATTGGTATGTTTAGTCTGAACATACAGGGAATTGGAGGTAGCATTCTACTGATGTTAAGTCATGGACTGGTTTCTTCAGCCCTTTTTCTATGTGTTGGTGTTCTATATGACCGACATAAGACTCGACTTGTTAGATATTACGAAGGTTTAGTGAGCACCATGCCGAATTTCTCTACCATTTTCTTCTTTTTCACTTTGGCCAACATGAGTTTACCTGGTACTAGCAGCTTTATCGGGGAATTTCTCATCTTAGTAGGAGCTTTCCAAAGAAATAGCTTAGTAGCCACATTAGCAGCGCTTGGGATGATTTTAGGCGCGGCGTATTCCCTTTGGCTATATAATCGTGTGGTTTCTGGGAATTTAAAACCGGATTTCCTCCATAAATTCTCCGATCTAAATGGTAGAGAAGTTTTCATATTTATACCTTTTCTTGTTGGAGTTGTTTGGATGGGTGTTTACCCCAAAGTGTTCCCGGACTGCATGCATACATCCGTAAGTAACTTAGTGCAACATGGAAAATTTCATTGAGAGGAATCAGAAAAGAAAAGAAAAAGGGTCAACATCTTAATATGTATTTGAGAGATCGTCCTCGGGCTTAAGAGTGCCCACATCTAAATAAAGTATGAAAAAATTTATAAAAATAAGCGAGAACTTCTTTTTCATTTTGGCAAAAAAAAGAAAGCTCAATCTAGGAATTTTTTTTGGGGGGGTGGTCCACCGACAGGGACAACTGCCAGCAATTGAAAGAAAGTGGCGAACAGAAAAAATGAGGATGTTTGACACCTCGATTGTCCCGAAGCCCTCTCATGCGAATTAAACCAACTTAGTCAATGTTTTTCCCGGTTTTACTGAAGGCAAAAAGAGCCTTAAATTGTCCGGCACCTTCGCGCGCATATGTACATTCCGTCGTTAAAGTGCTCCTACCTTTCCTTTTCAAGGAGAAGCGGTTGAGAGCAATCGAGAAGAGCTACTCGACTCAAAGACGAGAGGAAGCGAGTGAAAAGGAAGGATAGGGGGAGGAAGATGACTATCTAAAGCCGATAGTCCAGTAGGTCCTTGTAAGGCGAGTGGAAGGAAGTGACTCGACCAATAGGTTGAGGAAGTCGGGCAGGTCTGGAGGTAGTGCCTCCTAAGAGAGATGATAACTGCACCATTCAAGATCAATGCTTGCATCCGGAGATAGATGGGCGAAAGATGGACGAAAGCCCTTGAAAGTGGAACTGATTCTTATCTGGTTGTTCAAAGCCTGCCTACTTTTGATGACATGAGATTCAAGACCCCCTTAAATAAAGTAAAGGCAGCTGATCCCGATTTCCTTGATCCTTCATCTGGCTGGGCTGTCGATAGAGTAAGCTGGATGTGCTAGTCGATCTTGTAACCCATGAAAACTCAAGAAAGAGAATGTCCTCTCTAGGCCGGTCTTTCAACCGCCTCCTTTAAAAATCACCTGGCATTCCTCTAGTTAATCTGCCGCGGGGTAGGGAGGTTCCTCTCTAGTTCATAACCTTTCTTCCAAAGCCTCCCCCGATTCTACTTTTGGCAGGCCATGGCGCGGATAAAAGCTTATGGGTTTTCTCCTGCTTATTCATTAGGGCGAGTGGATGTCAAGGGAGGGGATCATAGTCTTTCAACTCATCTGGAATATCACGGAGCAGCTTCGTGCCCCTGTTCCGGTCCCCAATGCAGCCCCGTCATCAGTAGCTAAAACCAAGGTCGGCCCTCCCCCATAAGGCCCCGGAAGTTGTATCTTATCGAGTGGACTTATCAGCATCACGCTTCAAAAAAAGTGTCCAACTCTGCGCGTGACTCGCATTGGCAACTTTATCCCACCCTACATGAGCCAGTGTGTGTGAGCTTCGCTCCTTATAGCTATAGCTCTACACCGCCGCCGGCCACTTTCGTTCCTCTACCGTATCCATTGATGGGATTTCTTCTCGACTGGCGTATTACGCACTCGGGCTAATCTACTAGACGCTAATAATGGTCTTTTGGATTTAATATCCTACAAAAATGGAAAGTGGTTGGCCGTTCGATCGAGTCCATCCCTTGAAGTCGTACCCTCCCAGGATGCATGAGTCTTCCGCCGATTGACAGAAATGCCGATTAAGCAATTCCTCCCATCTCGATAAATGGAGTCACCCGTGATTCGATAGTTCCATTTTCCGCTGATGCAGGCCGATTGGGATCCCAGCAGTCAAACCACTGTCTTCGTTCCTCACCCTCCTTCCAATCAAATCTATTCTAAGGTGCCCGGAGGCAGGGGAAACAAAGGAGGGATTGATCGACCAACTTGAACAGATCCATAACCTGGTTCCATCTGTCCTGAATGAGGGAATTAAGGCGGGTATAGTCGAACTGGTTGATTCTAGGGTGATAAGCAGCTGTATCCGTATCAAGCCTACCATCTCTTCTCACGAAAGTCTTTCCACCCCGTCTCCGAATTGAAATATATGTGGCCCTGCTTCAAAGCCCATCTACACACTCCAGCTGCCTCCTTTTGAGCTAGTCAAGCAGGCGTTGAACAGGGACTGAGACTCTCCCGCCCCTTCGACAGCAATTCCTGCACTTGACGTCGGATCTCCTCATTCCCTAATGGGGATAAGCGAGAAGCCGCTTTGCAGGGTAGAATCACTCCTACCTGCAACTAAATCTGCTTCTATATCCTCCTCTTAGGGGGTAATCAAGCCGGAAGAGTGTTGCAGAAAGATCTGCACTTCCCTTTTACAACATAGGAAGGAGGGGGCCTCCTTCCTAAAAAAAAAGCCTTTCTGATTGCCTCAGCCCTTATCTCTTAAAGCTACGGCATCCCACCGATCCTCGGCTCTGCTAGTTGGCTTCGCTATCAAGGCATAGCATTCTATGGACTCTTCCACGACGTCCAGAAATGCTATGCCAACACGCTTTCTCCTTAGCCAACCAAAGTCTTCTGATGACAATAACCGTGTTTGCCGTTAAAAGTCAACCGGTGTTCTCCCTACGCAGGTAACACCCTACTCGTATTACCACGATCTTCCGAGTAGGATATGTAATACATAGGGACGACCTCACACCAGACGTCCTGCTTTAACTTCCCCAGCCCCAACTGACCCACCATCTCCGTGGACGCTAGGTTATCCGAACTCCCAGCATCAATGATCATCTTTGCACTGTCCAATTCGGACATAGATTCGGAATACAGCCTTCCGTCTCCTCCTCCTTTCTGCTGGCGTTGGCTCACGTTGCCACACAATCTAACGATAGCGAAACAGTCTCCTCTCCTAAGCTTCAGAACCCCCACTATGTTTCCGACTTTCACTTACCTTTAGAGCTTCCCGGGCTCTAGGCTCCACAACGTGCACTCTTCCATCTTCAGCTGGTCTATTCTACACTCCCCCAGCAGCATTCGTCCGTCTGAACATTGGGGCAGTAACGAGAAAAATGCGCCACTCCTCCACATTCATAACAGTTACCGGATCTCCTCTGCAGCAAGCTCTGCTGGCCACGCGCTCCAAACTGATGGCGTCTCGACGTTCTCCTTGAAGCCGTCCTGTCGCTCTCCCCGTTTAAGAAGTTTGTAAAAAGGCTCAAGTTTTTTGGCTTCCTATAATAGAAACCCCTCCTAGGTTGTGGCAACTTTCTACTCCTCCTGAGCTGTCTTATCGTAAAAAAAGAAAATTGCTTCGAGCATCCGACTTCACCACCGCTGCCTGCTCTCTCCTTCTTCGGCACTTCCCAGTCCAAAATATACATGATCTTCTCTTGATCCATCTGAATCACACCCTTGCTGATCCAATGGCCAAGAAATAGCACTTTAGTCTGAGTACCCTTTCACGTACAACCTCTTTTCCTGCTACACCCGGAACACTGTACTCAGGGTTCCAAACCTCCAGTGAGTGACTATAAACAATTATGTCATCGAGGTTTTCCTGGTCAAGGTAAGGCTTTGAGTTATCCGTTTAAGTGCGGAACAAGACCTGAATTAGGATGATATTCATAGAGCGGTTACTCTTTGTGTCCGTTATGGAGTCTCCACTCCATGTTGAAAGCTCTTTCAAATAGCATGAGCGTTGAAAGTCTTCAATTAGACTAGAGCGTTAGATTCTTTTTTTTTTCTTACTTCTTTCAAAGGGGGAATGAAGAAAAGAAGAGAGGAGGAAAGTGGTTCACTGGAGTTTGTCTCTTGAAAATGGTTATTATCTTGAAGGTCTTTTTCTCTATTTTCTTTCATGGTATTAAAGCCAACAAACAAGAGAATTAGGGTGTTAAAAAAAGAACCCCAAACCTGCTTATTTAGAGAATAAAACTGTTCCTGTCTGCTTTTTCTTTTTTGATTGATTTTATGACCGATAGAAATGGAAACTTTTTTATTAGATGCCCTATACCCACCCTCTTTGGTAGATCCTAACACGAATTATGTACACTACACAATGAGGATCACAATCATTGATACAGTTTGGA
The DNA here is from genome assembly GCF_052849685.1 of Lactuca virosa. Lineage (NCBI taxonomy): Eukaryota > Viridiplantae > Streptophyta > Magnoliopsida > Asterales > Asteraceae > Lactuca > Lactuca virosa. Next base: position 153,602,734 of record NC_136427.1, on the reverse strand, counting down.
TACCAAGCTATCTTATAAATATATTTACAAAAAGCCTTCGATGTAGTGATGAAATTGTGATACATAATCAATCCTATTTGTTTTTGTTCATTACTAAAGAATCCTATAAAATCTTTCTCTTTATCCTTTGAATTACTCATATATATATCCTATGAATTTCATTTCGCACCGGAAACTATTCTAGGAGAAGTTCGAATCCGTTCCGTTGGGATATTGATCGGTCTTGGTTGACATGGTTTACACGTTACTGGTTCCCGGAAGAGTTAATATCTCCATTAGCTAAACCCTTTCTTATTCTTACCTTGCCTTTGGACTCGTATTTTGTTCGTACACAATCAACGGAGGCCTCCCCGACATATCTTGCAACGTCTTCAATAGCATGCTCTTACTTTGTCTTTCCCTTAATAAGTCATCAAATTTGGTGCTTTTTGATCCCCAGTTGCTATGGGGAACAAAGGATGAAATACAATCGATTCCTCCATTTAAGTGGTTCTCGCTTCTCCTTGTTCCTGTTCCTAACTCCTCCCCGGGTAGTTCCCAATGTTTGGCACTTTCCATACTTGATGGGTGGAACATCAACAAATTCGCTCATGATCAAGTTACAACCTAAGATCTATGACCATATTATGTTAACTGTTCGTATTTCGTTCATTCCATCGGTATGCTCCCAGGTACCTGTAATTGTGATCCATTTGCCAAAACCAAGGGGTCTTTCTGTGGAAACCTCCACGAACAATCGTCGTTTTTTGATGGTTTTTCCGCTTCTCACAGCTGCTCTTTCCACACCTCCGGATATCTGGTGCCAAATCGTCGCCCCTTTCTTTATTTTTTCGATAATAGAGTTGGCTATCTCTGTGGCATCGATTGTACAAGTTCGTGAAGAGGGATGGACGAGTGGAATGAGGGAGAGCGTCTCGATCAACAAAAAAGAATAGTAGCCCCCTAGAACCTGGCAAAGTCATTATCATTATCAATGAATTCCCGAGCAATTCTCAACCAACATATGCGATTCATTCCCGTAAAGATTCTAACACACAGAAGACTCCTTACCTTAGGCGCGGGATGAGTGATACATCCGGCGAGCGCCGGTGAAGAACACAAGGAAAGCAGGAGCTCGGGTATTGATATATTCCATCAATAGAAAGGAGGCAGACTGGTAATAAGGCCGACCGCATAGGGGGAGGGAACCGAAAAGCTAAGGTTTGCGGAGCGGACCAATCTTCCGTACCGCCCCCCTGACTCTCTCCCTATAAAAAAAGCCTGCGGGAAGCGCGAAGAGCTAAGCCACTAATGTCGTGGCGAAGGTTATACCTCGGAAAGTCCGCGAAGTTAAGGTTTTGTATGTATTATATCCTTTCGATCGAGCGACAACTTCTAAGGAAGGTCTTCATTCCCCTTTTAAAGAAGTAAAAAAAAGTTAGGGAAATGGAGAGAGATAAAGTTGCAGAAGTGCTTCTAGATCTCATGGAATAAGGCATAATTTAGAACAAAACTTTCCATCTCTTGCTTTCATAGAAAATTTTTTTATGAAAATCCCGATTACATTACCGCAGGCCAAAATGAAATTTTGAAAAGCAAGCCAGAGAAAAGCATCGTTGAGATAATACCTTTCATCCTAATCTCATCTACTGAAAAAGGGGCCCTCTTGATCACCTGTATATATTTTTAGGCAGAATTAGCATAATTATTACCGTGAGGATTGAGCTGCCAAAAGATATTATCCTCCCTATCAAAAAATAAAAAATAAAGTGAAGCCAAATGCTCTTGGATGGGTAGTTGAATAGAGGGATAAATCCTTTTTTCTCCTTCATATTGAATGTAGTCTATCACTTTGAGATCATGAGAACCTTGTGAATTGATATAAATTATGGCATGCATCTCTGAGTAGAGTGGCATGGCCAAACATCATCCCAGAAACGAATCAGCTTACCATAGCCCAACCAAAGTCTAGCCCAAGTTATGCCTGAAAGTCTTTCTGTATCAAATAAGACCTTTCTAGATGCAGGATATTTAAGAGGTGGGTTGGTCAATCCATTTTTTCCATTGGAGAGGTACTTAGCAGCCAAATATGAGCACCGTGGCTTTTTATTTTCCTTTGGAAATAGCCATAGCCACTTCATAAGAAAGGCTGACTTGGTTGAAGTCCACCACCTTCGTTAAGGTGATTAAAAAAATCCAGACCATAAAAATACAAAAAATAAAATATTGTTTTTATGGGATGCTAGTAAGGATGAACATGACGAGGCCTTATTTCATTATTTTTTTTATTGAAATTCAAACATATCTATCTCAATCTTGTGGAAATTTTATCTTCAAATAACATTTGAAGGAGTAGGGAAGGCTACTCTTGGAATTAGGATTATGGTGGGGTGATAAGAGATGGAAATAGTGTTGTCATGTGGAATTGAACAGAGATCCCTTCTAGGGATCAAAGATGCAAACTTTGCAGAAGCAGAAACTCTCCTGCATGGCCATGGTTTTGTCCAAACTCTTGATTCTTTTCAAGTCATCATATCAAACAAAAAGGGGTTCTCTTAACTTAGATGGACGAATGGTAATAATCAAGAACCTGGGCGCCTATGCTTTATCCTGAGAAAACATTTCTCAATATATGTTGAGTTCAAATTCATCATGTGAAGAGGGAAGGGACTCATTTAGCTGACCGTCAAGCTAACTTGGGTGTTAGGCTGCGGTCTTGTAGTTAGTGGACGGGAGGTCTTCCATTCCAGAAGAGATTGTAATTTCACTCTTTCCCCCACTTCTCTTCTCTCTGTGGGACTTGTTCCCTCTTCAACTCAGCGCTTTATAGATAGGCATTTTTATTGGGATTGTAAAGATCCCACCTTACCTTAAAAAAAAAGTAGCCGAGCCGAAGGAGCTGTCACAAATAGAATTTGAGTACCACGGGGAAAAGCTAGCTGGATAAACAAGACAGGGATCGCCCGCTCGGCAATGCTACCTTGGGGAGGAGACAAAAGACTTTAATATAACCATGGAAACTCATATTCTAAAGCTTTTTTTATATATGAACAAGATTACTATGGAAGAGTTGGTGAACATTGTTCTGACTCATAGCTCTAAGATGACTAGCATGAATGAGCCAGCTTCAACACCACCTAGACTCTTAATCATAGACAGACTTGCGACCTCAACATAAAAGGATGAGCCTGGTCTGTCTAGTTGTACGCATTGGCTTAATTCATTCCTAACCTCCCGTAAAGTACACATAATGAAAACAGCCTGCCTGGTAAGGCTGTACAAGGGGAAGGGCTTTGATAAGAAAGAGTTTGGGGGTGTCCCGCTTAGTTAACAAACATCGAGTTTAAATTAAAGTCGAGGCAGCATGGATACGAGACTCTTTAAGTGAAGTTTTGAAAAATTATGGTTTTCTATCTTCATATTTCAAAATGGGAGAATCACCAAGGCCTTTCAGGGATTCGGCGCGCCCCCCAAGCTAGACGCTTCACCTACCTGGCCCCAGATAGAATGAGTTTTCCTAGCCCTAGTCTTACTAAGAGGTTTAATTGCTCTATAGGATAGTAGGCGAATGAATCGCATTAGTGCGATTTGGCTCGCTGAATCGCCCAGCGAACAAATAACCTCCTTACTTTCTTAAAAAAAAAGCAGACCCGCGCGAATCGCGTCTTTGATCTTGCATATAAATAAATGAAAAAAATCTTTATTTATTTATCAACCGGGTCAACTGACGCCAGCATCACCACTACGAAAACTCAATTTCCTTAGTCCTTTTTCTGTGAAACAAAGCCAAGCCTTTTCCGCCTTCCATCCTGCGTTTCCCTGCTTGAGACTCTTTTTCTTAGCCCAGTCATGAACCACCTGGTTGGAGCCATGGTCTACCCAGCAGTGCTTCATATCCTCCTTGCTCTTTGTCTAAGATTGGACTAAAGGTACCAAATAAGGCAGACTTTTTTCTTGTTTTTCTTTTGTCTAAGAAGCCCGTAGGTTGTACGCCAGCCATACGTAGCTGGAACTGTGATGGCCACAATGCTTAGCTATTGCCGATCCCCAAGACGCCTTTGGTTGAATGTTCACACCTGATCCACCGTCTGCACTTCCTACATTCACTCCCGGAAATTGAAACAGGAAAACAGGAATTGTAACCTCCCGGTCTGCTGTAGTCAGCCTCACGGTGTGCCTGACTGGCGAGTCTGCCGTCTCCACGGCTTTCCCTTTTTCGGGCTGCTCCTCAAGCCTGTGAGTGCCGATCTTCGCTTGGGCCGGCTCCGAGGCTCTACCCTGGATTTTCATTGGTTTCTCCCAGGGTCCTTTATCGTATCGCGTGCATCTTCCAGCAATAGGGGGAGGCCCCGAGTACATAGACGGGGCGGTCCTGGGGATGAAAGTATATTCCCTCGTGTTCTGGAACTCCTTTTCTTCGGTTGAACAAAGAAGGTTCAATCTTGTGAAACCGTAGCGTAGGCGAAACCGTACCTTCTCCGGTCCTAGAAGGAAACCCTACTTTACTTCCTTCCCCCAGCAGCTACAATATCTAGCCTGATCAGATCTATATATCTCGTTAATGTCATAGTTATATTCCAGATCAGCCAAATTCTGCCGTTCCCGGCTTCATTCTCCACAGTAATGGCTTTACTACAATCCTTTCTCAAGCATCTGGTAATTCTGGCCGCCTTTCCACTCCTCACTTTGCTTTCCACCAAGCCAATAAAATCTGCCTCTTGTGCTCTAAAAGGCCTCTCTATGCTTCTCGACTTTACCGATCTTTCTGACATTCCATATAAGGACCTTAATGTGGAACTATTGTTGTTTTTACATTCCCTTTGCACCTTAGCGCTGCCTCTGGTTTTTATTCTTGTACAACCCTTATTTGTCTTTTGTTCTTTGGCCTTGACTTTCCCCATCCCCCCTCTTTCTTAGAATTCAACATCTCTTATATGTTCTTCATTTTATTCGCCCACTCTTCATTCAGGGTGGTTAGAACCAGGGGAGGATCTTCCACCTTTAAGGTCATAGCACCAGCACCTGAACGCTTACTCTTACTGCTCTTCTCAGGTTCACCTCTTTTATTAGGATTGGCTGCCTTGAGGTTATTGTTTGGAGTCATTTGTTTATCACAGAGCAAGTCCCCCTCAGTCACTGCCATAGTTGACCGAGTATCAACCCTCTCTTCCAGATCCTCCCTTCTTTGTTTGGGCCCAATCACTCTCCTCGGGAGTTATCTCCTTGACTACACCTCCTCGGATTTGTTACCCAGACATTCATCCTGAGCAGTCTCTTCCGGTTCCTGGGATATCTTGATTCTCTTTAGGATGGTTGGAAACAACTCCCTTTGGGGAATAAGGAATCGATCCTAAACGTCTTTGGTTCCCGGCTTTGATAGCTTGAAAGCAAAGGTGAAGATTCCATCTTAGCCATGGACCCCCACTAACCAGCCTAAAGATCTCATCCTCCCCCCCTTCATCTTGATCTTGACGGAGGAACATGAATTGGGTCTATTGTAGCTTCACTCCTTGGGATAAGTTATCCAATAAATGTCGTGGAATAGGAAGAGATCATTTGAATACCAAAACTCTTCTACGTCAGCCTTTGAGCAAAACCTCTTTAGTTTCGAGATGCGAAGAATCATATCCCAAAACTAAGAAGGAATCAAGCTGCAAACTTTCCTCCTCAGATGAGGCTTAGTTCAGCTAGCCCTAGACAGATCACATCTCATTAGAAAGGTATTGAATTCTCATTCGAAAAAGGGCTTCCCAGAAGAAAGAATTAAATTAGCTAAGTTAGTAAGAATGACTAGGACCTAGCACAATACGTTCTTTGATTCGACATTCCCGGTCAAAGCATTGATTCTAAGCCTTTCGTTAGCTCGTTACTTCAGGGTAGTCTCAAATACTTTTTGGTAGGAGAACTCTTCCTATTACGTACAGATAGTACTACTACTCTTTGTTATCCATGTAGTATCTTCGTAACAACCACAGAGGGAAAGAGCCTTAGCTTAGGTTGAGTCTTTGTTTACGTTGATTGTCCGGGAAGCCTTCCCATTTGAAAAAGGATAACCGAGCAATAATGGTTTCGGGTGAACAAAGGACAACGAACCTGATGCAGTGGTGTAGGACTGCAAAGCCGTAGCCTGTGACAGTGATGAAGACTCGATGCTTGAGTCTGTCATGAGTGAAGATGCCACTAGGGAAGCAGAAGACACACCAGTAGTTGAGGCTGGAATCAAAGTAGAGTTCTCAGAGGAGAGGAAGAAGGAGCTGTTGAGTCAGATGTGGCATTAGACTGAAAATAGGTTCTACTCGAAGCAGGAAAGAGGGCTTTCGGAGACCTTCTTCAGCTCTGAGACCCAGTATGTAAACTCAACACTGAAACCCTGCTAATCGACTAATGCTTGGAGTTGGCGTCAGAAGATGAAGGTTCAGACTCCTTACTTCAACTATCAGTAGTCATCTCTATGACACTTCTATACCGACATGACTGGGTAGGTAGGCTCCCCCGGATGAAAGCTATAGCAGGTACCTGTGGACCAACCTCTTTCTGCTACCCGATTGACAAAGCTTTCAGCCCTATCAAAGCCAGATCCCTCTCCTTTCACTCGACTTACTTCGTACCTCTCGCATTGTAGGAATTAAGGCGACTGACTTACGTACCTTATCCCTTCTCAAACATATCATGTCTCTTGCAAAGCCATATCTTCTTTCTTTTATGCTATCCTTTTTCCATGAAGTATATTAAACCATTCTTCAGGTTGATGAGCCGGAACCTGAAATAGTGTCCAATGAACCACTACCCACACCAGAAAGATTACCTGGGGCTGATGCTTACAGCGATGTGGCCTACTTGTATACTAGTTTTCTATGGGGCTACCCAGAATCTATATGGGCTTAGGCCTGCCCAAATGATGTTCAGCGGTCTCTACCCAAGTAGCTGTGGCCCATGATACAAAAGACCCGCAACTAGTTAATCACTCCGTGCCTTACCTTCTAACTAACATCTTCGATTTCGCTTATCCTAACAGTAATTGATTAGGCGTAGCTGTTGAAGCTGGTGGTTGTTCACACAGGCAGGCAGTGTTATGTGATTATGAGGGTGTATTTGCTTCACAAGGTAGTTAGTTTGCTCATGAAACAGGCATGATAGTCTTCACTCACAGCAACTTGAGTGCGAAGAAGGGGTGGTCTTACGGAAGGTCGAAGAAGGACCACTGCTTTGTTCCAGGGGTGAAGTAGCTGCTTCGAGTTGGACGTTCGTGACTAGTGCCTATGCAGCCTTCACTTGGTCAACGGATTGGTTGGATCTGCTGCTTCAACTCGGTCAAATGCAACTGCTATATGTTGCTGGGGCTAAAAGTGAACTATGCCAATCACATTGATTAGGACCCATCGCATCATTAACCGGTACCAATCAATCATCCACCCTATCTCATCTTTTCTAAGCCAATTTTCTTAGGGGTCACATGACCACCCAACCAAAGCACTGAAGGCTCTAGTCCGGGGGTTTCTTCTTCTTCTTCTTGCCAGTATTAGGTTTCTTCACCTTCTTCTTAATGTCAGTATTAGGTATCTCGTCTATAGTAGGGTTAGTGCCCTTTGTAGGTTCTTCTTTCATCTCCTTGTCTCTCCCCTTTTTCTTCTCTCTTTCCTTATGAGATAATTTTTCATGGAGAAAGAGATTCTCGTTCTTAAGATGTGTTACATCATCCCTTAGCAACATGACTAGTTTTTTGCTAATGTTATCTAATCTAGACAGGTCTTTGACATCAACAGGCTTTGTATCAACCCAGTACTCCCCCTTATAGACTTTTATCCTCTTAGGCTTTTGATTAAGCCCAATCTTGACATTTATGTCTTTCTTAAAGATGTTAAGTGAGGACCACTCAATCCTGAAGTTGGCTTCCACCGCTACTTGTAGCGTACGATCAGGGTCAGCGTACTGTGAAAGAAACCATTCTGGAGTGATTTCCTTATTCGCAAGCCCTTTGTACTTGACAGTATCCTTTCCTTTCTCATTCCAGAAGTAATAGGCCTTCGGAGCTAAAAAGTATCCTTTAACTATTCTGTCCTCTAGCTTAAACAGACCTAAGATAGAAGATGAAATCAATTCTTCAGGTAGTGGCTTACTTAGCACAACAGAGTCAGTGTCTGTGTAGTAACAGTCCTCTCTCGAGGTGTACGGGTACATATAGATCCTAGCATAGGCTGTGATTGCAGCAGCAAGTTGGACAACAGAGTTATTTGGTGGATCCCAATAATATGTCTCGGTATTGCTATGATAGGTAATGATGTATTTAGAATCGCTAAGCTCATCAGTAGATATCAAATTAGTCTTTCTTATTAAAAGTTTGCGTCTTTCGTTATCGCAGATCTCGGTTACTGTGCCCTTAGGGTTAATGCCGAATCTACCATATAGCGAATTCATAAGGATCTTATACACATAAGAGAAAGCATCATTCCCTGACTTTTTTGCTTCTAACCTGCTTGAAAAGATAGCGCTTACAAACTCCCTGAATGGGCTTTCCTTCTTCTCAAAGAGGTAGCCTGAGATTGGAATCACTGTGTAGCCAATCTCTCTAGCAAACTTCAATTCTTCACCATAGTATACACCTACAAATTCTCCTGTTGGAAAGATGAGAGTACCCTCCTTCTCTCGATAGGGTAGAAAGGGCTTCTTGATAGTTTTCGGACATACTATATATGCTTCAATAAAGTCTAACATGCCATCTAAGTCCCTGTCTTCCAGATTTCCATACCAGACTGGTACACCACCAGGCATTGGGTATTCCTTCATGACAAATGGATAGAGCGAGTTCACATCGTAGTAGTATAGGTCCTCCCCATAAGGCTTATACACATCCGTATGACCACCGTAGTATGCATGTCTTATAAAGTTGTCTTCATTTCTGCTAGGGATGTGGATTGGAAAGATTTTCTCATCGTAGTATCTCAAACGAAAGATGCTTAGAGCTAGTGAGGAAAGGGTGATTTTACCCTCAATGTTCACTTTGTACAAATTCCAATATATCTCTTGTGCTTTTTTCATCACACCACCTAAGAGATAGATGTCCTGCTTCATATATTCCACCAATTCATCTCTCATAGTAACCAACTTCTCAGGAGTGACTTCGCTATAGTTGATAGAACCCTTCGTGCCTAGATCAGGACAGAGACTCTTAGCCAGCTCACTAAGTTTACTAGGAAGTAGATTATAGGAATCCCTGAAGCGGAATAACATCTTTTTACCCAAATAGACAGCTAACTCATAAAGCCTGTTATTCCTCATCAGAGGTTTGAGCTTGTATTTCGGGTGCTTACATGCGAGGTGCTTTAGCAAGAGAATACCATCGAATCTAGAAAAGTTGTGGAAGTAAATAGTTTTTAATGACTTGTGTTTTTTAACAAGAGCAGAGATCCTTAATACCAAGTCAAAAAGCACCTTCTCACTCCTTTTTTCAAACTCCGTCGGATACAGTATAAGTAGTCTTCGCTAAAGTAGGTCTCGATCAGCATATTATTTATACGTTTACCAGGAAATACCATCAAGAGACCAGCTGCATAAGGCTTATGATAATTCTTCTCATCCAGTAGCGTCTCGAGATCGGATACAATGAAGGGTCTCTGCTTAATGTTACATTCCTTTAACGCGGGGATAGATTTTGGGCGTCTACTTTGCCGGAGTTTCCTTGCTGTTAGAGCATCGCTCTCAGTTAATCCCTCTTCGGTCTTATTAGAGACCTCTAAAAGAACAGAACGAAGTAAGTTCTGTCTTTCTTCTTCAGATAGGGTTGGCCTCTCCAGCTTTTTATCCTGTTCCATATAGACTCTGATAGTGACTCGAACTATTTCATCCCCCTCATAAATTTCTGAAGATTTTAAAAGGACTTTATAGAGCTGAGAATAGACCCATTTTTTAGGAAGCAAATTACCACCCTCCTCAGTCAAGGGGATAGCAGTACCTATTGAAAAAGTTATCTCCTCCCCGTAAGATCGCAGCGTGGTAAGTAAAATCCCAAATTTTGCGTAACCTCTGAGGGATGTGTAAGCAAACTGGTGTAAGAGATCCATTATACATAGAGCATGTAGATCCACATCATTAATAGAAGGTTTAGGCTCGCGGAAGCTATGACTAGCTATTAACCATCAATGCGGATCCTGCACCCATATCCTTTCTATACTAGCAAAGACGCGATTCAAGAACTTGTCAATATATGCGCTGTATGTACAGTATGTCCTCGTGCGTATGCTGTTACCTGTGGAAAACATTATTTCTATGCTCTTACTAGTTCGTATGTTGTTACCTGTGGAAAACATGGTTTGTATGCTGTTACTTGTTAAATACATTGGCTTTTTCTTTTCTTTAATAGTACGTGCTATATAAGGGGAGCTCGGACTTTGTCTTCATCATAGAAAGGAAATCCTCATATTTCTTTATATGCAAACGACAACCATCGTTAGTATTTTCATACTCTCCACATACAAGATGAGTATAGGCATCGTAAGAGTTCAAAATAATTTGGATCTTATCATCCCATATTTTCCTCTTAGAAGAAGAAAGGCGTATGTCTTCTGGGATATTTTCTTCCAAATAATACAGTAATGAATCTCTTGGGATTACATGATCCATAAGAGAATCTGAGATTTATCTATCTAGATTATCATAAATATGTTTCATGACATTCAAATAAATGAACTCATTTATGATTCTTAGAGGACGCCCCAGACTAATAATAGCATTATTATAAATACCAGCAATTTTTTTGCTATGATACGTGGAACTTATAAAGTTGTCGTGAACAGTATAGATAGGCGCTTTATAATAAAGCATCTGTTCTACCACTTTCATAGCAATATGTGCATCCTTCTGATGGATGAAGTTGACGAAGGATGAGATCTCTGTCTTCCTGCGATCTCGTGTATCAGTAGCTACTCTCAGAGTTACTTGACGTCTTTTCTTATGCAATTTATCATAAACCCAGATATGGATTGGTTCCATCTTCATATAGTGCTGGATTGTTAGAATGTTCTCTACCTCATACAGTACTGGGCGATCACTAGCTGAGGCAAGACAGCCTATACTACGGATCAAACGGATAAAACATTCCATGTTATGAAACCTATCTTTCCAGAACTCAAAGCACAGTTTTGCAATCTGAAAGCACTCCTTCGGTGTCAGGAATCTAGAGAGACTCTCCTTTATATCGTGAGCTGTGCTCATAACCGTCTTCCCATAGATTATAGGCATAAAGATCGATTTCACTATCTTTCTATCGAGTACCTCGATAAGGGTTTCAGAGAGATTTCTATCTTCTACTTTTTGAACTATATAAATTTGCAGTTCATTTAGGATAGATATATAAATATCTTCTATTTCACCTTTAGGAGATTGAATTAGATTCGTCTTCCTCGCCATCCATTCATCCAGCAAGAAATAAGACATGATTTGATACGCACTGGCTGAAGCATCTTGGGTAATAGGTATGCGCATAATAGATTCTAAATTACAATAATAGACAGGTAGAAAACTATATAAGAACTGAAAGGGATG